>NC_082684.1:77768285-78368285 GCF_949987515.2 Delphinus delphis | reverse complement strand
TGCGGTGAAATGATCAAAGCTCTCGCGCGCGCGCACACACACACACACACAAAGACATCATAAATTCACACTCTAGATTCCAAAGCCCACATGAGGCTGGACTTGTTAGAAGCAGCACAGGTGCCCATTTATCACATGTGGGCACATCCTACAAATAGGTGACAGCACAGGGAAGAGGCACATCACCCATTTGCTTAAGGAGTCAGTAATGCTGGAGCTCTGCTGGGGAAGATAGGTTTGAGAACAGCTGAGGAATTATATTCAAATTGCAGAAATCAATGAAGTGAGTAGCTGGCAAGATGCAGAGAAGTTTTGCCACTGTATTTTCTTACTTAATTTATGGTCTCAGAAATTGATTCCTCTGAGATTCAGGTTTCAAATCTCTAAGATGAACATAGACAAATATCAAGATTATGGTGACAAATACTAGAGGCTCTTCCTCAAGCTGGGCTCAGGACCAGCTACGAGAAATGCAGTTCTAGGTGCTCTTTTCTTCTCTACTTAGGTAGGAAGAACAGCTCGTCATTTCTGAACCCAGCGAAATAAGAGGTCTCTGTTGCTCTTTTTTCTTTCTTTATAAACATCACATAAATGTCTCCATTTTTTTGTTTTTTTACCATAGAAAGAGCTTGTACAGGATAAAAATAAGGGATGATCTGCAGAAGTCTTTGCCACAGGATGAGGGGAAGAGGGAAAATGAAAAGTTAGAAAACCATTATACTAGAGAAAGTACGTCAAATCAGTTGACAAGTGGACAGTGAAAACAGAGCAGATTTAGAAACCAGACAGACCTGGTTAGGAGATCTTGCCATTCCGCCAGCCAGCTATGAACACGCAGGATAGCACTTAACTTCTGAGCCTCACTTGTTTCGAAATTACGTGTATAAAGCACCAAGTAGAGTGCCTGGCCGTTTGTACTTCATATTCAACAATTATGGTCATAACCATCTCCAATTAAGTCAGAAAGCAAAGGGTACTCAGCATTTAAACTCTGAAAATCAAACAAAGCTTCTCCCTATTGCTTCCTAAAAATGTAGTAGAGGGCTTCCCTGGTGGCGCAGTGGTTGAGAGTCCGCCTGCCGATGCAGGGGACATGGGTTCATGCCCCGGTCCGGGAAGATCCCACATGCCGCGGAGCGGCTGGGCCCGTGAGCCATGGCCGCTGAGCCTGCGCATCCGGAGCCTGTGCTCCGCAACGGGAGAGGCCACAGCAGTGAGAGGCCCGCATACTGCACAAAAAAAAAAAAAAAAAATGTAGTAGAACACCAACCATACCCAAGTGTTTGCACGAAGAGCTATCTCTTGCTCACCCTTCCAACACAGCTGCCCTCTCTATTCCATCAATAGCCCTTTCAGGGAAGGACAGGAGGAAGAAAGAAAGGGAATAAGGAAGGAAGGAAAAAGGAAGAGAAAAGAAATGTAAAACCTCACAAAGGTCTAAAAGCTCCAAGGATGTTTGCTTGGTACGCATGAAACCACGGAGGAAAGAGGATGAGGACTTTCTTACTTAGCCTCTCCAAGCTCTATACCGGGGGTCACCAGCGTGGATGTCTACAGGGCCTGGCAATCCACATCAGCAAGACAACAGGGAACGTGGGGAAGAGTTGCGGCAAATTACGAGTACACGTGCTCATTTACATTGATTCAGGGGTGACTTTTTAAATGACATTAACATGAGCAAACTCACTCCTCTGGATTGTGTTTGACGGCGCCACAGAGTTAAGAACTCTTTGGCTCTCCTAATGCTACCTCTAAAACAGCTTGCTACTGAAACACCCTGAGTCACGACGAAATTTCTAGCAACGTCCAGTCATACTGCTCAGCAACTATTCATCATATTATGACTCATTGCCCAGCACTGCTGCAGGTAATGTGGGACCAGGGGACCTCAAAGACTTCTGGGATGAGTTGAGGCGGACACACGGGCCCACTCTTCCCAGGCCAGAAATAACTGAACTTCAGAAGGAAATGTAGACTACCTAGTCCTATACTCTTACTTTATGGGTAAAAAAAAACCTATTACTCACCCAATGGTACACGACTGTACAAAACACACAGCATTATGCAGCAAGGCAGGACAAGTGTGGGGAGAAGGAAGCACTCCCCACAGGAGTGCTCATGAAGTGCTCGTTTCTCATGAAGAGTCAAAAAAGCAAAAGCCGCTACCAGAAACTAACACAACATTGTAAATCAACTACACTTCAATTTAAAAACATTTTTTAAAAAGCAAAGGCCAACATTCAAAAAGTCACTGGTCCAACATCAGCCTGTCCCCTAAAGTCAAAAACTATTGAAAGGGCTTCCCTGGTGGCGCAGTGGTTGAGAGTCCGCCTGCCGATACAGGGGACACGGGTTCGTGCCCCGGTCCGGGAAGATCCCACATGCCGCGGAGCGGCTGGGCCCGTGAGCCATGGCCGCTGAGCCTGCGCGTCTGGAGCCTGTGCTCCACAACGGGAGAGGCCACAGCAGTGAGAGGCCCGCGTACCACAAGACAAACAAAACAAAACAAACTATTGAAAAAAGAATAACCATCTGGGGCCACATGAGTGACTCAAGTTCAGAGTTTAAGACTCGGTGGGGTTTTTACAGCAGCACTATTCACAACAGTCAAAACATGGAAACAACCTAAATGCCCATCATCAGATGAATGGATAAAGAAGATGTGGTGGAATTAATTGCTTTGTGTTTTCCATCAAAGTTCAACTCCAAATATATCTGCAAGCTTCTAGGTAGCCAGGGGCCCAAAAGGCATCTCAACACCAGCAAACCAGCAAATCTACTAAACTCCTAACATTGTACTGTATATACACAATAAAACAATAAATTAAAATAATATTTCCCAACACTTTGTCTTCTTTCCTGGCATCTCGGTAATGAAATATCGGCACTTAGGGGAATACCATAATGGTTTAATGAAATCATCATATTTCATATTTGCAAAAGTTTTGTTTATCAATCTACAAACTACTCCCCTTCCCTCAAAGTATTCTCCATAAATTAATACATTTAAATGTGTTGTGTTGATAACAAAGAACATACCAGATGGGAAAGGCTCAGGATGTACGTGTCTTTATAAATTTAGCTGTATCGGCTCGAGTTGGTACTCAATTTTGTTTCAACAGCAGTGTGTTTACTATTAGAAATGGACCAGTGGGGTGGGTTGGAGAGAGAAAAGGAAGTCTACAAGTTCCTCTTAGTGGAGGCCAACATACCATTTGGTTCTCTGGGGGACCACGAGGTAGAATGCAAGTTAATTTCTAGTTTGGCGCCCATCCCTGGATCATTTCACAGTAGGAGTTACCAGATTAGAAATGTGCTGGTGTTGCACAATGAGCAGGGGCCTGCCAGAGGCCATTGCTCAGTCAAGTTTCCCCTTAGTGAAGGACTGTGCCTGTGATGAATGGGGTAAATAGAAAACGTTCCCGTAAAGGAAATGTGACTGCTGGCTAGTTCTTTTTCTTCTGTCCCACAACCCAAAGAACATTAGTCAATAACAGATAAAACAATGTGTCATTTCCACGGCACTTACTTCCAAACTGCTGAAAGGGCTGGTCAAAAACAATATTCTTAAATTATCCAAGCTCCTCAAAAGCCAGATGTGGGGCACGCATTGTTTTTTTCTTCGACTTTCAAAATTGAAGAAGTCAAGAGTCAAAGAAGTCCTACCCGTCCCTCATGCTTTTCTCCCGTCAGAAAGAAGAACCGGCCCTCCTATCGAAGCTGCATTTACCATTCTGAGAAGGTGCATCCCCTCCCTGACTCAGGCATCCTAATCAGCACTGGGAGCTTGAGGGCAGAGTGTCACTGAACACCGGAACAGTGTCCCACAGAAGCAAGCAGAGCTGAGAAGAGGCCCCCCACCGGGTTAGAAAGGGGAACCTCCGGAAGAAGCTAAAAGGAAAACGGGGGAGGGGGGTGTAAATAACAGGGCTTTGGAGACTGAGTTACATAACCCTAAGGCTGAAAGGACACTGTGGTGGACAAATTGAAATTTTTAAACAAGTATGCTTGGGCCAATAATAAAAATTCAAAGGTACTATTAGTATATGGCCTGGTCCATCCCTCATTTTATAAATTAGGAAACTGAGTCCAAAAAATTGCCCGAAGTTCACATTGTTCTTCGTCCCCAAAGTAAGACCTCACTCCAGACCTTCTGTTTCTAGATCTAACATTCTTTCCGTTAATGTTGCATTGATTAATAGAAAGAGCATCGGCTTCAAAGTCAGACAGATCTAGGTGGATTCAAATTCAGGTTCCTCCACTTAACTAGTCTAGGACTTCTGACAATTCCTGGTCTCTGGGAGCCTCAGGCTTTGTCATGTATAAAATGGGGACAAATCTATTACTTTGCTTATATTTCTACATTTACTCTTTATGATACAAACACCAGATGCATAGAACAAAGGTCGGCACACAGTGAGGATCTGATTACATTTAGGTGCTAATGTTTTTGAATCATAGGTTGTTAGATATTTCAAAGAAATATCTATGTATCATCTATGTGCCAAGCACTTTGCTGGGTTCTTTCAAAGACAGAAAGAAAACTGCTCCCCCCAGGTGCCTACAATCAGATTAATAAGCAGGACCTTGATAGCATGAAAAGGTGATGAGACCACTCAAAGGATTTCACTTGAACTCAGATGTGCCTTGTACATTAAGATTATACGAATCAACATAGAGCAGTTCAGAAACATCAGTTACTTGGAGGAAAAAAAGAATTATGTGAGAAACAAGCTATACAGTCCTCCTTCCCTCCCTCCCTCCATTCTTCTCTATTCATGGTAAAGCTCTAACAGGGGAACAAGATACTTTTCAAATTTATTTGACCATGAAATACTTTTGTCAAGGAGCATTTCAGAGGCTCACCGTTCAGTAGAATGAGCTTTGGGAAAGCCCGGTTTAGACCCCCTGATATAGATAGAGCACAGATGCCGAAGAACAGCTGGAAGATCATGGAAAAGTCACCCTCAAAGAATAAGTCAAAGTCCCAGGGAAGTCCTCAACCAAACGAGCCTGAGGACCACTCTAAACTCAAGCTACCTAATTATAAGGAGACCTGTGCAGGGCAAAAGGAATGAGAGATAGTATTTACTGAGCATGTGTTGGTAACCGAGTATACGTCATATTGAACAATCCTAGAAGGCAGGCATCATCAAATTATCATAATTTTTTAAATTATTTTTTTAATTGAGCTATAGTTGATATATAATATTTTATAAGTTACAGATGTACAACACAGTGATTCACAATTTGTAAAGGTTATACTCCATTTACAGTTATTGTAAAATATTGGTTATATTCCCTGTGCTGTACTATATACCCTTGTAGCTTATTTATTTATATTTTAATATATAAAATTGAATTATTTATATAGATTATATTGCTTTATTGAGTTTTTTAAATCATAAAACTAGTACATATGCATGTTGAAAATTCAAGGAATTCAGAACTGCCTAATTAACAAAGAAAAAAATCCTAACCTGGCAACCACCGTAAACATTATGGGAAATAAAATTTTCAAATCACTATTTATGAGCCCACACACGCACATACACACAATTTTTATATAGGAATCATACCACTAATAGGCAACTTAATTTTTTTTTACTCAATAATGTTTAATCTATCTTAAATATCAGTACTACATTCTACAGTGTAGTGAGCATCTGTTGTTTTTTTTTTAAACATCTTTATTGGACTATAATTGCTTTACAATGGTGTGTTAATTCCTGCTTTATAACAAAGTGAATCAGCTATACATATACATATATCGCCATACCTCCTCCCTCTTGCGTCTCCCTCCCACCCTCCCTATCCCATCCCTCTAGGTGGTCACAAAGCACTGAGCTGATCTCCCTGTGTTATGTGGCTGCTTCCCACTAGCTTATTTATTTTATACATAATAGTTTGTACCTCTTAATCCCTTACCCCTATCTTGCCCCTCCCCCCTTCCCTTTCCCCACTAGTAACCACTAGTTACTATATCTGTGAGTCTATTTTGTTAGATTCACTAGCTTGTCTTATTTTTTTAGATTCCACATATAAATGATATCATACAGCAATTGTCTTTCTCTGACTTATTTCACTTAGCATAACACCCTCTAAGTCCATCCATGTTGTTGCAAATGGCCAAATTTCACTCTTTTCTATGGCTGAGTAGTATTCCACTGTATGTACATATATGCGTGTGTGTGTGTGTATATATATATATCACATCATCTTTATCCATTCATCTGTTGATGGACAGTTAGGTTGCTTCCATACCTTGGTAATTGTAAACAATGCTGCTATGTACAGTGGGGTGCATGTCTTTTTGAATTAGTGTTTTTGTTTTTTTCAGATATACACCCAGGAGTGGAACTGCTGGGTCATATGGCAGTTCTGTTTTTAGTTTTTTGAGAAACCTCCATACTGTTTTCCACAGTGGCTGCACCAATTTATATTCCCCCCAACAGTGTAGGAGGGTTCCATTTTCTCCACATCCTTGCCAACATTTGTTATTTGTGCATCAATATGATTATTATTGCACAAATGCTGAAACTGAGAGAAGTCCCAGAGACGTTGATTAATTTCCTAATGTCATCGTGCAAGGAGTTGAACTGAATCCTGACTCGAAAACCTGAGTTCTTTCATACTCTCGTCACGCATAAAATAGTATCACACCTGGTTCTCTGACTACGATAAGACAAAGACCAACTATGTAAAGAAAGATTTTCCACAAGAGCTGTGACAGCTGTGACTGTCAAACCTTGCTCCTTGCTCCTTGCTCCTAGACAATCCTTCATTTATACCGTGGTAGAATTAGTTTTATCACATGCCTTAAAAGGGCAGGTGTGAACTATGTTTCTACCCAATGGCCATGAACTTGTTATGCAATGGCTACCACAAGCAAAAATTTCTCAAATAAGTATCTGTAAATGTAAGGTGCCACTTTTTCAAAAATAAAATCAGTAACACAGAATTACTCAAAACTGAAAACTGAACTAGAGGATACTGAATATTATGAAGTGGTCATATACTCTCTACGGCAGAGTTTGCTAAATAAAGGGCATATTGGGCAAAATTTAAGAATTCTGCTGGTTATAATCATAAATGACATGAAATAGTCAAGCCATGGAAAATGTCTGACCTGCCACCACTCTCCTGCTGGAGCTTTCAGTAGAAAAGTCAGCCAAGTGCTTTGAGTTGAAGGTATATATAAATTGATGGAATTTGGAAATGGATTCATTCAAGTCATCAATAAGTTTTTGCTTTTGAACTACAGGGAGACTATGTATCTAAGGTGCTGCACGTTTTGAAAAGCTGGTCTCAGGACCAAGCCCTTTCTAGAGCACAGCCTTCCACAAATGTGGGCTACAGAGCATGCATGAGATTACAACTCCAGACTCCCCAATTACAAGCCTTGGGACTCTGGGCTGAAAGTTTCAACTTCCAATCAAATCACTTAAAGTGATAAGGATTCCATTTTCCAGGTGGGGGAATTGAACAATTAAATGACTTCCCTACAAATCTATCGTCTAAAACAGAATAGCAAACTGAGTTTAGGTTCTCTGTTGAACCATGCTGTTTCTTTAAAGTTTATGAAAACAGTCTCAAAAAACTAAATGTCATACATATCAAATCTTGTATATGGCGATAGAATGGATCACTTTTCTTGTATCCTTTAAGCATGGAATCTTTCTTATTCTAGAAAGGCATTTTGAAGAAGTCCTGAAACACGTCTGACTTCTCCGTGACCTGTTAAGTGGAGAAAGAAAATCTAACAGGCAATGAAGGCTGCAAGTGGAAATCCATATAAAGAAATGAGTAAGGAAACAGCTGCTCACCAATTGTCTTTAACCAGTCCTGTGACAGGAGATGTGACTTTGTGGACTAAAACAGGTGGAGATGGTATTATTCAGCAAGTACCCCAAGAGTACAGCCAGGCTGGGTTGTTGTTTTACAAATATGTGTCTGTTCTGACTGGTTGGTGTTGCTACCCACTTAGTTATTTTCTACGTCTCCCAGAGAACAGGGGTTCATGACAGCATACAGGAGCCAGGCAGGGAAAACGGCCCACAATGGGGACAGTGGCAAACTGGAGAACACGTGTCCTCCTCGAAGTGACGTCTGCCCCTTACTAGAAATCTCTCCATATTTGAAACTATTCCTAATTGAATCTTTAAAATTCTCTGTTTGCCAACAAGACACTTCTCTAGGTCAGATGAGGAATAAGAGTTGCCAGTTTCCTATCAAGAGCTGTCAGACTGCTGGACTAGTTCCCGACTACAGTTCAGCGTACAGATGGGGTACACTGCCCCATCTGTATGCTGATGGCAAGAGCGTGCCATTGCCACAGGGTTTCAGCAAGTTGGTATAAATCATCAATATGGGACTTTTTTTTTTTTTAGTTTACTAACAGCACTACAAGAACATAATTATTTCAGAGATACTTAAAACTGAAGGTATAATTAGGAACATTTTTTAACGTTTACTACTGTCAATCATATCTTGGTCTAACCTTGGTCTAACCTTAAGTGGAGATCATGATCCCAATATACCTCTTCCCCTTCCATTTACTCTTCTCTTCCCCTTCTCCAACCTTCTCCTAGTTTGATATGTGAGATCACGGGACTTTTGTGGAGATGAAAAGACATGAAATAATGCACAGAATGTGCCTAGAAAAATGCCCAGCACAAAGGAAGAACCCGGAGATTGTAAGTACCTGTGGTTCCTGTGAATATTATTTAGCTGTCAAAGTCCTCCCAGGGCTGGTCTACAACTTGAGGAAGGTACTGTTAACTCTTATAGCTGAGCTGTTAAAAAAAACTTCTCACGGAGTCACTTCTGTACCACCCTCTTTAGCAATCTGCCTCTTAAATTAATCCCTACCTTCAGCTTCTCTGAGACAGCTGAGAATCTTTTGCACACCAGAACAAAGGAAAAAAGGTGTCTGTAGAACCTTTGGCAACAAAGGAGATAAGGGCCTCCCCCTCTCTTTGTCCCCTAGGAGTCAGAGGTACTTTTCCACTTTTTTGTTTCTTTGTGAAATGGACTCATTCTCTCCTCCAAACTACTTAAACCAAGCTGGAGAGGGGTGGCCTGTATTCATACCCCATATGACTTATTTGATGATCTTTCTGCTACCTGCAGTGACTTCATATACAGTCCAGTACACCATCACAGTTATTTTAAAAAGGATATTATCACTTAATGGAAAGAAGAATATTTGATCCACACACTCACTGACTTAGCATGTAATGAGTTAGGCACTATACAGACTACCAAGTTTGATTTGAATTTCGCTAATATTCTCTCCTGAGATATGGGGTCAACCCCAGCCATCAGTAAACTAGAATCAGTGCCTGATTCAATATTGAGTTATGTGAAATTGAGACTCTGAAACTTCCTGTTACAGGCACAGCAAGCAAATACCAAACGTAGGGAATGATAATGAGTGGGGACAAAGGAAAGGATGCCTCAGACTTTCTGGGCTTCACAAAGGAGATCAAGTCAGCAACTTCCAAGCACTCCCTGGGGATACGGAATGGCTGGCCCAGCACAACTCTTCCTCCTACTAGGGCCACTTCCTTAAGTGCTTTAATCTGCTTGACATCACATTGCAGACATATGCTAAGTGACAGACAGATATGAACACATGGCTGGGAGGATGCCCAACAAAATAATTCGCACTGTGCACAGGAAACAATTTTTCAAAGCCTTCTTCTAAACAGTAAAAGCCTAAATACTCTTATCTTCTTGCCTGCTTTCCAAATAAAACCATCATTGTCTCCAATCAAATCCTTTTCCCAAATGCATTTGTGGTATTATTTTTTTTTTTTTAAATAGGAATTGAATTCTATTAAAAATGGAGTTCAAGGCTTTCATCCCCAGGATAAACTCAAGGCCCGGTGGCAGGTGCAAGGTGCAGATGCTGTCTAGGTAAATATGTCAACAAAAGCAGAGTCTTTACTTCAGCACATGAGAAAACCAAGTATCAGTCTCAGATAACCAGTTCAGGAGAATCAAAGAGATATACCTGCAGGTTTTCAATTTCTTCTTTGTGCTCCCTCTTCAGGTGTAGAATAGCAGCTTGGTATTCTGTAATCACAAGAGAAGCCAATTACAAAGAAGCACAAAATTAGGCACAAAATTCAAGTGAATATTTCCAAGATTCCAGAGGCCCTCCTACAAGTCAACTGAGTAAATAAATACCACAGTTGGACATTAACCTGATAAGAGATGATGAAAACGGGGGCAAACCAGAGCAAGAAGCTCAGAATAGAAGGGAGATTTACTCCGATTTAGCAAATCCTGAATTATGAGACGTCCCAAATTAAGCAGATAGGATAGGGTTAAAAAAAAAAAAAAAGGTATAATAAGTGTTCCAGATAAAGACCGGGTCCGGTGTTTGTCTTTGAGGAGTTAAAGCCCCACAAAGAACAAATACAGTCATGTTAAGAGCAGACACACAGGAAATAAAAGAAAACGTTTCTATGTGAGATCACAGAACTCTATTTTTAACTGTTTCCCCCCCAAAAAAAAAAAAAAAAAAATCTCCATTTGAATAAGCAAGCAGCCAGGGCTGATTTTAATCTTTAGATCACTTCAGAAAGTCAAGACCATTTGTCACGTGGATGAGAGACTCTAGGGTGAGTTGAGGTTGAAAGGAGGACAAAAATAAATTTCTGGTCCAATTTTCATCTGAGTCTAATAATGTTTATTCCAACAATAAGTCCTAAGTGTACACAGGAACTCCTGCCAACCACTCAAACTACCATCCCGCTGGCAAAGCATGAAGCACCCGGGACGACTTTATTTCCAGCGGGACAACTAAGAATGTGGGGTCAGTCACAGCACTCTACAGGCTGCAGAGAACCACAGAGCAAAACGCTAGAAGAAAAACTTGCTGTGGCATAAGTCGCTTTACTTTTTTTTTTAAATGCAAATGTGTTTGGGGCTGTGATTATGAGTAAGAAAGAAGTCATTTAGATGTCATTTAAAAATGTATGAAAAGGCATGCTATTTCTTCAGATGGATTCCAGAAATTCAGGCATGGAAGTTTAGGTTTCAATTCAAAAGCCGATGACACACACACTATATATAAAATAGATAACGAATAAGAACCCACTGTCTAGCACAGAGAACTTGTCTCAATACTCTGTAATGGCCTATATGGGAAAAGAATCTAAAAAAGAGTGGATATATGTATAACTGATTCAGTTTGCTGTACAGCAGAAACACAACACTGTAAATCAACTATATTCCAATAAAAAATTTTTTTAAAAAGTGGATGAGGAAAATCTCTGGGAAAGCTGTGAGAGAGAGGAGTGTTGCTGTTGATAACTGTGACTAACCACACCACGACTCAGATGGGAGATGTGTTCCACTGAACTACGACCCCTCAGCAAGTTCTGGGGGTTCTACATCCAAACCCTACCTTCAATCAAAGCACTTCTCACCAACCCCACAACCACCACTAGGGTCCAAACCACCACCATCTTTTCCCTGGACCACCGCGGTAATATGCTTTCATTCCCACCACCACCATTAACTCATCTCCTCACCGAAGCCTGAGCGATCTATTAAAGGCATGAATTGAATCATGTCTCATTCCTGGCTTTCCTCTTGGAGTAAAATCAAAACTCCCTGCAGGGCTTCCCTGGTGGCGCAGTGATTGAGGGTCCGCCTGCCGATTCAGGGGACACGGGTTCATGCCCCGGTCCGGGAGGATCCCACATGCCGCGAAGCGGCTGGGCCCGTGAGCCATGGCCGCTGAGCCTGTGCGTCCAGAGCCTGTGCTCCGCAACGGGAGAGGCCACAACAGTGAGAGGCCCGCGTACCGCAAAAAAACAAAAAACAAAAAACTCCCTGCAGCAGTCCATAAGGCCTTTCATGACCTTACACCTGCATACCTTCTACATGCCACCTTCCCCTCTCACTACATGCCAGGCACATTGGCTTTCTTGCTATTCCTTGAACTTGTCAAGTTTTCTACCTCAAAATCTTTACTGATATTGGGGACAATAATGATGGATTGCATTTACTGAGCACTTACTATGTATCAGGCCTTATCTAAGTATTTCATATGTATTAACTCATTTTGTCCCCACAATAACCCTATGATGTAGGTACATTATCCCCATTACAGATGAATAAACTGGTGCATAGAGAAGCAGCTTATCCAAGGAAGCTGAATAAGGTGCAGAGCTAAAATCATGCATGATTCAATGGGTGAACGTATAAATAAACTGTGGTATATCCATAGAATGCAATACTCCTCAGCAATAATAAGGAATGAACTACTGATACATCGACAAAGACGAATATCAAAGGCATTATGCAGAGTGAAGGAAGTCAGTCTCAGAAGGTTCCCTATTGTTTAATTTCATTTATATAACATTCTGGAAAAGGCAAAACCATAGGGATGAAGAACAGACCAGAAAAGCAGTGGCCAGAAGTTAGAGATGGGGGGAAGGTTTGACTACAAAGGGGCAGCATACAAAGGAATTCTGAAGGTGATGTAACTATTTTCCGTCCTGATTATAGTGGTGGTTACATGAATCTGTACATCAGGTTAAAACTCAGAATCAGAATTTTCATACCAAAAAGAAAAAAGTTAACTCTATAGTATGTTAATTTTTAAATATTACAAGTATTTAACTTTTCAATGTTTTCCCTAAGAGATTCAGCATAACACAAGAATACCTGTTACTATCACTTCTATTCATTGTTTTCCTAAGGGCACTAGCAGATGCAGTAGGACAAGAAAAAAAAGAAACACATGTGCATACACACATATTTTTATATATAATAAAGGAAAAAATAAAGCCATTATTCACTATGATTGTGTATTTAGAAAATTTAAAAGATTCTGCAGATAAAATGTTAGAATTAATATGTGAGTTTAGTAGAGTTGCTGGATATTAAATCAGTATACAACAATCCTGATATTAGCAACCGTTTAACAAAGAACACTTGACACAGTACCTCTAAGAGCATGAAGTACTAAGAACCTTACCAAAGATATGTAAGATTTCATATGAGAAAACAGAAACACTATATTGAAATATATTACCGAGAAAGACACAGAAAGTGAGCAAGCCATGTTTTTGATAAGACTCAATATTGTAAAGATGTTTATTTTTCCAAATTGATCTACAGATTCAATGCAATCCCATTCAACATTTCTAAGGGTTTTTGTTTTGTTCAAACTTAAGGAGCTCATTCTAAAACGCTTATTGAAGCACAAACGTGCAAAAAGCCAGTAAGGGCCAAGAAACTCCAAGTAAATATCAAAGTAAGACAACTTGCCTTACCATCTAACAAGAATTACCTTTCCATATCACAACCTAATTAAGGTGGTGTGGTACTGAAAGAGGAATAAGAGACAGACAAATAGACTAGAGAGCCCAGAAATATAACATAAATTTATGGTCACTAGATATGACAGAAGCAACACAAAAGATCTTTCTTTAGAGTAAGAGTAGTCTTTTCAATAACTATTGGCTGGGAAAAGTGGATATTCACATGAAAACTGGATCCCAACTTTATACCATGTAATGAGCTAAACTGTAAACAATGGAACTGTAAGTACTTTATAAGATAACATAGCATAATATGTTTATAGCTTCAGGGCAGGGAGGAATTTAAGATTCAAAAAAGCATCACATATAAAGGAAAAAAAACTAATAAACTTGACTGTATTAAAATTAAGAACTTCTTTTCATCAAAATATGCCATAAAGAGAGAGAAAAGACGAGCCACGGAGTGGGAGAATATACTTGGAACAAATAAAGATCTAGTATAAATATATGTAAACAGTTCCTAAAAAACTATGGAAAATGAAAAATGGACCAAAGTGTCAATAGACACTCTAAAAAGAGGACATACAAGTAACAGATGAACTGAACGATGCTCATTCTCAATAGTAATCAGGGATCGAGCTGGACAAAACTGACTGCTGGTGAAGATGTGGAACAATGGAAACTCTCACACCCTTGTGGCAGGAGCGCAAACCGGTACAATCACTATGGAAAATGTTTGACATTTTCTGATAAAATTGAAGATATTTATGCCTCCTTACCCAACAATCCTAGTCCTAGGTACACAAATGAAAAAACTATACAAGGAAAGCAAATCATATTAACAAAAGTCGGGATAATGGTGGCATCCAGGAGAGGAGGAGTTGAGTTGGGCTATGATAGAACAAGCGTGTTCACTGAAAAACTATTCTTTAACCTCTACGCCTTCTATACCGTTTTCTTTATGTATACCTAACATAAAAATATAAGAAAAAAGGTCACTCTGGTTATAATAATTTTCTCATATATCATATAAAGAATATCATATAGGCATAAGAGAGTCTCTAGATGGATCAAATAAGAATAAAACAATTTAGTAAGTGTGCGTCTGGTATACATATTGAGTCCTAACCTATATGATGATCAATATCTAAACCTTACTCAATTCTAAGTCTCTACAAAAAAACAAAGGAAGCTTAGCTAAACCAACCTTCCTGCAAAACTGATGCCCCTTGGGAATAACGTCTACATCCTAAACAGCAATCACACAGAATATATTTGGAAATGATTCATTTTGTGTAAACTGTACCTGTAAGGGTGTGACAGATATAGTTATGACTAATCAACAGACTGATGAAGATCACTGCAAAGCTAACACCCAGTAAATCCTGATTCATCTCCTCCTCAAACAAGTATTTGTGCCAACAGTCCCAGTGTGACAGGTGGCAAGAAAACACACCCCTGTTCCTGACAAGGATGACAAAATACAATCTCTGGGCAGCACGCAGAAGGAGGAAGTTAAGGCCCTCACTAGTGGAATGCTCACTTTGAGGGTTCATAAGAGAATGGTAAGAGAATATAAAGGTTACAGAATAACGAATCATAGTTAGTTGGTAGTTTTCAATTGTGTCTTGTTCGTGGCCATCCCCTCCCTCCACATTTTTTGGGTTTGCAAATGCCTTGGAGTGGACCAAGGCAAATCCTCCCTGTCTCTTGGGGGTGATGATGGGGAGGCAGAGGTCTCCACTCAACATGAAGGATGTTTTTGTTTCTTAAAAAGAGAACTTGGTGGGCTTCCCTGGTGGCGCAGTGGTTGAGAGTCCGCCTGCCGATGCTAGGGGACACGGGTTCATGCCCCGGTCCGGGAAGATCCCACATGCCGTGAAGCGGCTGGGCCCGTGAGCCATGGCCGCTGAGCCTGCGCGTCCGGAGCCTGTGCTCCGCAACAGGAGAGGCCACAACAGTGAGAGGCCCGTGTACCGCAAAAAAAAAAAAAAAAAAAAAAAAAGAAGAGAACTTGGGAATTCCCTCACGGTCCAGCGGTTAGGACTCCGTGCTTCCACGGTAGGGGCCACAGGTTCAATCCCCGGTCAGGGAACTAAGATACCGCATATCATGTTGCACAGCCAAAAAAAAGAGAGAGAGAGAGAACTCAACCCTGAAATTCAGTAAGTTGGGGATTCTATGAATGTGTGAAAAGGAGGAACAGAGATTTGGACTATCAGGGCTTGAAAATGGCAGACTTCTTTGAAGCCTCATTAGCCCCAGTGGAAACTAACAAATGGATTCAGATAATCGAGCCCACAAAAAAGAAGTCTGAAGAATGCCTTTTAAGAAAATACTATATAATATGGAAAGACAGAAAAAGGAAAAGGGATCCTGACTGACAGGATTCAACATTTGAAGAAAATAAGTAAGAACTTCCCTCCATAAAAATATAGTTCTTTCTAGTCAAGTACTTGATCTAATTGGTAGTGACCCTTTTTATTGTACAAACCTTTGTTTTTATCAGCTCCCAACAACAAAATGTCCTTTCTGCCAGATACCATACCAGGGTTGTGTTCTCCACCTCACCAAGAGCAAAGTTAAAGATGATCTGTGTAACGTGGGGGCATGTGGGAACCCCCGCTGCAGTTTATCACGGACTGAATGAGCTTCTCTTATTTACATAAGGGTATAGATAACATTACTGGGTGCTGTTTCCCAGCAACTGTTCTAAGCACTTTACAGAGGTTAACTCGTGCCATCCTCACATCACACAAGGTGGATCTTATATCAAGGCCCATCTTACAGATGGGGAGACTGAGGTGCACAGGTTGAACAACTTCCCCCCAAACCACATGCTGGTCAGTACCAATGATGTCATTCAAGCCCAAAGAACCTGTGCTATTGCCTCCACAGAGTTTTTGTTTGCTTGTTTTATTTGTGAGTTACTGTTGTTCTCACGGTTGGGTAAGCATCATCAGGTATAAACAAAACTCAAAATGCCTAAGAACGTTAAAGGTTGTTGGCTTTATCCAATTACTAGAATCACTTGTAAACTTGGGAAATTTTTCCCTAACTCTTTAAAAGGGGCACGGGGTATTTTTAATCACAGGGAGGTTTGATAAGTCTGGGGTCAACACGAACAGTGTGAGTCATGATGGATGGTTCCAGCAAGTTATGTGACTATGATTTGTCCATCTTCTCCATGGAGACTTCCAGGCCTGTAGTCACCAGTTTGTGGTTAAATCTGGTTTTCATTTAGACTCTCTCTTTACACACACATCCTATATATCCCAGTCCCTCCCCACCATACACACATGACGCTGGCAAAACTGGATTATGCACACAGCTGGGGAATCAGAGAATTTCTGATTTCCCCCCGAAACGAAAACCACGGCTCTATTCCTGCCCACGGACTCTAATGTGTACACTGCGTGTGTCTCACGTTGGCTTCACCCACTGCCTTATATTGTTCAGAAACACGTTCAAGTACGTACCTTCAGTTTTAAAGGACGCTTCCTCTGAATTATGTTTGGAGACTACTCAGTGTTTCCAAAGTGTTGCATGCACACGAGTGAGCTCATTACTTTTTGGTAATAGACAGCTGGACTTTAACAGCTGAATATTTATTTTATGTGCATTAGAAAAAAATCAAACTAGCACATAAAACCCAAGCTATCATGAGTATTACTGCTATAAGACAGTGTTGATAAGACACTTATAAGATAGAGCTTAGTCCCTGGACCAGCAGCAGCAGCATCACCTGGAACTTCTTAGAAATGCTAATTCTTAGGCCCACCCCAGATCTACTCATTAAGAAACTTGGAAGATGCTTTAACAAGCCCTCCAAGTGATGAGGCACGCTAGAGTTTGAGAATCACTGCTTTAAGATAAGGTTAATTTTATTTAAGTAAAAAAAAGCAGGGCTTCCCTGGTGGCGCAGTGGTTGAGAGTCCGCCTGCCGATGCAGGGGACACGGGTTCGTGCCCCGGTCCGGGAGGATCCCACATGCCGTGGAGTGGCTGGGCCCGTGAGCCATGGCCGCTGAGCCAGCGCTTCCGGAGCCTGTGCTCCGCAACGGGAGAGGCCATAACAGTGAGAGGCCCGCGTACCACAAAAAAATAAATAAATAAAAAATAAATAAAACAAAGCAAAAAAATCAATTGGTTTAAAGAAGAAATTAAAAAATAATAAATGTAGTATAAGTATATGCCCCAAATTAAGGAGCTGGTGAGACAGGCTGAGACCTGGGACCCTTTGCTGCAGTGCTTGCACCTGGACAAACGTCTCCTCAAGCAACAGAATACAAAGAAACTATAAGTGACTAAAAATAACTGCATACATGCACAGTTGGGGCAAATTGTGAACAAGATACCAAATGACCAAAAACCCAGTGGCCACTTCTAAGGAGTCGGGAGCAAACGCAGGGCATTGCGCATGCACCCTGCACACAGCACCGCCAAGGGGGCGGGTAGACCACCAAGGCCACTCCTCCAGCCTGACCCACCAATCCGCCCCTACTCTCACCCCATTTAAGGGCCAAGCTCATCCTCCCTCAGGGAGCAAGGGAATCTGTTACTTGTTTTCCCTCCCTCATGCTGCAGCACAAGTCCCAATAAAGCCTTGCCTGAATTTCTCATCTGGCCTCTGATCAATTTCTATTGATAAAGGAGGCCAAGAACTCTGGTCAGTAACACTAGTACATAATAAATGACCTTTCGGAAAACATGCCAGTTACTGACAGACGAATAAACACGCAAACAAACTCATCCATGAATGAATGCAGGAACTTCCTCCAACCATCTCTAACATTAACGAAAACGGCGCTGGTCACGGAAGGCAAAGTCATCACAGACCATCTGCTCCAATATCTAAGAATAAAGTCGAATTTGAGCTCTCATATTTAATAAGCAAAGTATGCGGCCTGGTCTGGGTGCCCAGTAGCTTCTCCACATCAGTTTCCTCACTAGATGCCCATCAACGACACACTCCACAGTAACTGTACCATCTGGAAAAGGGATGGCTGTCGTGGTACCCATCAGAAACGGCAGAAACCAAGAGAACAAAGTGGGGTGAAATCAAAGTCAGCAGCTGTCAGCCGGTCCACACAATACAATGTCAACACAGCACCTTCTATCAGCGGGCCTTCAACAATCACACACGTGCTAGGAAGCGTATAATAAGGAGTCTAACTTCATTTTCTGATCTTTGACTGCTGACAGCTTCTTAAGCGTCACCTCTACCTTTTCCCCTGTGCCCCACATCTGCAAGGAATGCGAACACACAAGCCACTGCCCACGAGCAGACTCCTCAGCCCAGCCCTAACCCGTCTCTGCCCCATGAACACCATGAAAGCCCACGCCACTCTCCTACCCTTCCTCTCTCAAGGCACTTTCCAGCCAGCTTGAGAGGCCTGCCCTGCTCTCCTCTGAAGTCTCATTATGCTAGTGATAAACCTTCCGTGTGTGTGTGTGTGTGTGTGTGTGTGTGTGTGTGCAAGAGTGAGAGTGAGACAGTGAGAGAGAGAGACGGAGGAGAGTCAATTTTGGCATCTGAATCAAATTTTCGGCAGAAGGTCCATCCTGCCTCTTCCAAAAGGATGAGGCCACGTAGAAGTTACGTAAATCAATGGATCTACGTACTATGTTGTTCTATATACGTATAGAAGGGAGATGACTAGTTCCCATATCAGAAGAATACAAGATTTGACACTAGAAGGGAGAAATCCCATGAACTTAGGAATGATCATATTTCAATATCTCTCCTTGTTCAAGAACATTTAGGATGTTTTCAGGCAGAAATATAAAAATGCCAATATTAAAAGATGGGAGAAAATCCCAATTCTTCAAGGCCACCAGTTTGCTTGGTAGCTCTTTCATCCATGTGTTTAGTATCTCTATAAGCCCGGCACTGAACTAAGCACTGGGTATGAGAAAGTAAATGGCACGCACTTCTAGCCTTAAAAAGCTTCTCAAGGCGTACGTCTTTGACATGTCTACGAAGCTTTTGGTACTTGTAACTTCGGTATCCGTGCATTAAGACTTTATTTTCTTAAACGACTTCATCCGATTTCATTCAATTATTTTATATGTAGGTGTGGAAAACTAGGGCACCATTCGCAAATATTCATCCACTTCCACCTCCCCTTTCTGCTTGGGATGTGATAGAATACTTCCTATGGCTTTTGGCTTTGGCGAGCAGCATGTGAACTGACACGATGTAAGGAGAATTTACATTTGCTTGCACACAGTCTGGCTTGCTTCCTGTACTCCTGCTATTTCACAAGAGAAGGACATACCCTAGGCAGCTACTACTGACTCAGCCTGGGTCCCAGAGAGAGAGCTGTGCAGACCTAAACCCTCGCCAGAGTCGGCAGCCAAGCCCAGTCTATGCACAGCCTTAAAGAGCCCAGTCTAGCTTAGCTGAACCACATTTGACCTTTATACCCATGCAAATAAATGCCTATTATTGAAAACTACTGGATCTTAGCATGGTTTGTCACACAGCATTATTGCAGCAATAGCTGATAAACACATATGTTGCTTCCAGCCAAGTTTACTATTTAGAGGCTCATACCATGTTGGAAGCTTTAAATAACTGGAATGGAGTCTCACCAACCAATATAGAGAGAACAGGGCTTGGGGAAGAAGATAAATGGAGGGGGAAAAACACAATACATTTATATCCTTTAATACTCATAAAATGAGCTCAGAACAACAATTTGAGTCTCTTTGTCTTTGGGTAATGATGTAAAATATGTACAAAGGTCAGCGAATTTATGGCTACGTTTCTTTGACATTTACCTGGGTTCCCAAGGTAGGTATTCAGGACCTGGCACCATTTAATGGACAGCTCGCCATGGGGAAAACCAGTCATTAAATCCAATTCTAGCTGCCAATGTGTGGATAACTTGCCTTTTCACTTTGTCCTCTTCTCTTCCCCTTATTTTCTGTTCTGTTAAAATGGAGATACTAAGCCAAATATTTTGAACTCCAGGAATACAAGCTCACTAAACTTTATTTCCCCCTTTCCATCTTTGTAGTTTTATTTTTTAATTATTTTTTATTCAGTTATACATATATACATTCTTTTTTTTAACTTTTTATTTTATATTGGAGTATAGCCAATTAACAATGTTGGGGCAGTTTCGGGTGCACAGCAAAGTATACATGTATCCATTCTCCCCCAAACTCCCCTCCCATCCAGGCTGCCACATAACATTGAGCAGAGTTCCCTGTGTTATACAGTAGGTCCTTGTTGGTTATCCATTTTAAATCTATCTATGTAGTTTTGAAAGCTACAAAACAAATCTACACAGGCACACAACCTGTCAGTATAAAATTTAGGCTGCAACTGAAAGTACCCAATGCCTGCCACTAGGTGGCAGTCATTATAGTTCATATTGAAACTTGAAACTTGCTACCAAGTGGCACAGTAATGCCTTAAAGATTTGGGGGGGGGGGGGCAGGGAGGAGGAGGATGGGCCAAAGCTGTGAAATGAACATTTTTTCTTTGCTATGAAAGATGGACTAGTATGGATATGGTGGCTATATGAGAAAAATTAGAACAAGTAAGGGGCATTTCCAACCAGGTTTCCAAAAAAGTCGTGACCCGAGAGACTTCAGTTGTTACAGGTTCACATGTTTTAGTTTCCTCCTTAACCTGCATAGCAATGACATCGAAAGTAAAAAGCAAGAAAGTTAAGAGTCACAGGTGAGTACTAAAACAGGATAACATCTTGGAGAAACAAGAAATGGACTAGAGCAGCAAAGTGGTGCTCTGGGCCTGAAGAGCCCCAGTTCCAGAGGCGGGCAGGATGGCCTGGAGTTAGGTGACTGCAGAGCAGCAGGGCTAACAGGGCCCTCTGTGGGGCAGGAAAACAGCTCTAGGCTAGGCTTTCGGCTTACAAAAAGGGACGAGGTGGGGTTCCTGGATGGTAAAAGGAACCTAGAAGTAGTTGCTGTGAACTGCTGCCTGGGGGCTTAAACAGGAGGCTATAGGCAGGGATTGAGACCAGACTCCAAGCCCTGTCCATCCCTGTCCCCAGTGACTAGAGCTTCAAGTCCCTATCACCACCTTGGGATGGGAACCCCAACACACCACTGTTGGACCAACTTCTGGTCCGGGAGTCTTGTCAGGACCAGGTGAGCCACGTGTAAAACAGACAAGTGTAAGGGGGAAGGGAAAACATTCTTTTAGAAAAGCAACCTATATACCATGAGCCTTCAAACGAAACTTCCAACACATACGAAGAAACCCTAAATATCAAGACAGGCAACAAAATCAACAATTGGAAGAGAAAATTATACAAATTTTAAATGTTAAACATTTAAAATATTTTAGGAATGTTTAGAATTCTTACCAAGATGAAATAACAACCAACCACTATAAACAATAATAGCATAGTAAGAAAAATATATATAAAAAGAAGTAACAATAGGTAACTACAAATTTAGAAATAACAGAAATGTAAAATATAGTTATTGAAAAGTTTAAGAGCTGGATAAACCCTGGCACAGTCAAGAATTTGTGAATAAAAGATAATACTAAATAATTAAAAATGCAGTATGAAATAAAAATAGGATAATAAGAATTGCAATTAAGAAACTCTGGCCCTGATTAATAGATAAAAAGGTAGACCATAAAACAGTACAGAAAAGAAAGTCTGTAAATAGAGACATGCACATATGGAAACTAATTGTGAGAACTGAAGGTGTACTGAAATTTGTGAGGGAAGGATAGACTACTTCTAAATCCAAACTTCAGAAAAATATTTATATTTCAAACCGTACATAAGAATCAATTCCAGTGGATTAAAAATCTAAATGTGAAAAGCATGACAGAAAAAACTTTGGAAGAACAGAGTATCTTTATGACATTGAAATTCAAAAGGATTTCTTAAGCAAGACTTTTTTTAAAAAAAGGAAAACATGTTTTAAATTCAGTTTCACTAAAATTACCAAAACTATGTATGTTAAAAGATGCCCCTAGAAAGTGATAAGCCAGCACATGGAGAAGACATTTGCAAAACACAGGAAGTACAAAAGATTAGCATCCAGGATAAACAAGTACTAGAAAGAAATGAGAAAAGCAACGAATAGAAAAATGGGCAAATGGATAGTACATTCATGGAAGAAGAACTCCAAATGACTTTTTTTTTTTTTTTTTTTTTTTTGCGGTACGCGCGCCTCTCAGTGTTGTGGCCTCTCCTGTTGCGGAGCACAGGCTCCGGACGCGCAGGCTCAGCGGCCATGGCTCACGGGCCCAGCCGCTCCGCGGCATGTGGGATCTTCCCGGACCGGCGCACGAACCCGCGTCCCCTGCATCGGCAGGCGGACTCTCAACCACTGCGCCACCAGGGAAGCCCCCAAATGACTTTTTATAAACATATAAACAGACACACAATCTCACCTGTTCTCAGGACAATGCAAATTAAAACTACAATGGGATGCCACTTCACACCTAACAAACTTGAAAATATTAAAAAGTCTGCTAATACTAACTACTGGTGAGGAACAAGAATGAGAATTCCACACTGCTGATGGAAGTACTAACTGCTACAATCACTTGAAAATTCATTTTGACAACATCTACTAAACTGAAAGTTACACATAAATAAAACCAGAAATTCTACTCCAAAATTTAACCCAAATGGAGTGTTTACCATGAACACAAATGTTTAAAAGAACACTTGAGGAAGCACCATTTATAGTAGTGAAAGATAGAAATAAATTTCCATCACAGCAGTACCGATAAACAAATACTGAGTGATATATACACTCAAAGTAATACTATGCAGACATTAAAATGAATGACCTGGAGCTATACATACCAACACAGATTAATCTAGCAAATAGAATTTTGAGAGAAAAAGTTGCCAAAAAATACACACAGTTGGATGCCACTTTTAGACTTTTAAAACACATAATTGTATTATACATTATTTAGGGATTTTATACCTAAGTATAAAGAAGTACATAGGATTAATAAACAGTTTCACATAAGGGGAAGGTAGAAGGCACACAGGAGGCTGCAAATGTATTTCTAATGTTTTATTGCTTAACGGAGGTGTTGGGTATGATCATGATCTTGAATGCAACTAACATCTTAGCCTTGAAGTACATAAAGCAAAAACTGACAAAATAAGTTAAGTGGTAGGAGATAATACCCCTCTATTAGAAATTGTAGATCAAGCAAATAAAAACATAGTGACTGACACAAGTAACAACCTTGACTATCTATATCCCAGAACCCAAC
Source organism: Delphinus delphis (assembly GCF_949987515.2). Lineage (NCBI taxonomy): Eukaryota > Metazoa > Chordata > Mammalia > Artiodactyla > Delphinidae > Delphinus > Delphinus delphis. The sequence goes on along the minus strand of NC_082684.1, from coordinate 78,344,760 downwards.
AAAAACAACACATCCCCTTTTCAGACACATGATATATTTGCAAAAACTGACGATTCACAGAGAAAATTTCTCAAAAAATTTCAAAGTAATACTATTATACAGACCATGTTCACTTTCTATAATACAATTAAATTAAAATCAATAAGAGGATAGACTAAAAAGTAAACCTAAAATTAGCAAATCTAATTAACCAACTTGTGAAAATAAACCAGGTAACTAAGCAGGGTTTATTCTAAGAATGCAAGAATTATATATCATCTGAAAATTTATCTGTGATATCTAACACACTAATACACTAAAGGAGGAAATCCATCATATCTCAAAATCTCAAAACGATACAGAATGACACAGAAAACAATCATGATAAAGCTCAACAGTCATCCTTGACTTTACAAAGAGAAAGAAAAAAACTCTGAGCTAATTTAGAATAGAAGGAAATCAAATTCAGGACATCAAGAATTTTCCAGGGGCTTCCCTGGTGGCGCAGTGGTTGAGAGTCCGCCTAACGATGCAGGGGACATGGGTTCGTGCCCCGGTCCAGGAAGATCCCACATGCCGCGGAGCGGCTGGGCCCGTGAGCCATGGCCGCTGAGCCTGCGCATCCGGAGCCTGTGCTCCGCAACGGGAGAGGCCCGGGTACCGCAAAAAAAAAAAAAAAAAATTTTCCAGCACACTTCATATGTAATAGTGAAACTTCAAGAAGCAAGATTAAGAATATCCATGGCCACTCACATTTTCCTGCATGTACTACAGGTCTGGGGCTATGCAGTTAGAAGAGAATGAGATGTAAAAACTGGAAAGGAACAGACAATACTAGTATTATTTATAATGATATGACCGTCAAAGCTTATACGGTAATACCATTTGTACAGGGTTTAGAAAACCCATGCTATACACTGTCTAGGAATACACAGATGACACCATTCACAAGTGACCTTCCTGTAGTTGTGCATGGTGGTCAGCCCCACAAAAACCTTGGGAGAGTGGCTGAGGAGATGGGCAGAGAAATTGGATTAAGGTGGGGTTACAAAAGCGGTCTCAACCCTGGCTTCACAAGTCTGAAGAAAATACGGCAAGATGTTTAAGTATAGATGATTAATATACAAGTGCTCATTCTACTTCCCTAATTTTCTATTCGTTCAAAATTATGCAGGATTCTCTTCTACAAAAGATAACGGATGTGTTCAAAAATCTCATATATATATATATATATATATATATATATATATATGCTTTTTTCTACATAAAACTTGGTTTAAAGTCAGTGAGAAAAATTGCCTACCTCAAACAGAGTGCATATCCAAAGTCCCAGTAAAAATACATTCCTCATTGGGCATGTACAAGCATCAGATGATTTGACTGAAAACTTTGGGAGAAGTTCTCCACTCTTTATTGTTCTCCAATAAGTTCTCCACTCTGTAATTGACAGAGCCCTTTAAGGCCAACAAAAGGAACCTCAGGAGAAGGGGAGGTGAAGGTCAGTCTCTGGAGAGGCAGGTGGAAAGCCAGCCAGCTTTAACGTGACTGAAAGTGGAATTTTCTAGTAAACCAGGCCAGACAAGTACCCAAGAGGGCAGGCCACCTGCCCAAGTTTCTAAGGGCAACAGGACACTTGTGTCTCCCACATGGTGGAAAAGTACTCCAAAATACAACATACTACACCTGCCACTGGGCTTAAGTGCCTATAAGTATAAGGTCTTGGTTTGCATTGCTTCTACCAGTCAGAATTTAAGAACTGGTTTTTCATGTCTATATCTATCTTCAAGTCTCTCTCAATTCTAACACCAAAGATGAGAAAACCTATTAGACATATAGGAAAAACAACAAAATAAGAGTTTGGGATGGAAAACTGAGCGGCAGCTTCTCTGCAGGAATATGGTAAGAAGCAAGGTCACAGTGAGACCCAGCCCAGAAAAACTGGACAGCGCGACAAGCCCTCGAGTCTAGTCCATACCTCCACAGGGTTGCCAGATTTAGAAAATAAAAATGCAAGATGCTCAGTTAAAAGTGAACTTCAGATAAACAGAGCATTTTTTAGTGTCAGTGTGTCTCATGCAATATTTGGTACTTACACTAAATAGTTATTGTTTATCTGAAGGTCACATTTAACTGGACATCCTATATTTTATCTGGCAACCCTAGTCAGGATGTTTCGGCACTCTTAAGGGGAACTGTACACAACAGGCCAGGAATTTCTAAAAACTGGAGACTACGTGTACACACAGGTAGAAAGAGAGTCACACTAGCATCTTTTCGCTAGCCAGAAACACTGGTTCTAGACATTTCAGTCTGGCTTGCCTTCTTTAAAATCTCCTGAATTTTGTTGTTTTAGTTTTACAACGGAAGTGTGAGTTTCGTTTTCTTCCCATCTGATCTTTTCAAATGATTTTTCACTGAAAGTTACAAGAAAGTCAATTACCTGCTTTTCAAAGTGAACACAATGAACAGTGACCCCAAATGAAGTGGACACAACACACACACCACTAATGCACACAGGACCTACCTTCCCTTCTTGTAGAGAGTGAGGAATACCATTGGTAAGAGCATATGAAGACAAGCACACACCGATTCACAGGCGAAACACAGCTGCCCTTCAAACGCACACTTCTGAAAAAGCAGTCACACCCAGCTGACTACCTCTGATCTTGCTACAGTGTTACTACGGTCAAAAATCAGCCAAGATAAAGCAGAGACGCAACCAGCTCGCTTGTGAAAGCCAAACTTCTGCATCAGCCAACCAACTTAACCCTTCCCGGTAAAGTCTCTATTCGATGGTTCTCAGCCTCGTCTACATGGTACATTCACCTGCGGAGGCTTAAAAACTACTGAAGCATAGATCCCAGCCCAGAGGTAGATTTAACTGGTATAAGATGCATGTTAGGCACCGGAATTTTTAACAGCTTTCCAGGTGATTCTGATAGACAGCCAAGGCTGAGAACCATGACTACTGTTAGCATGATCCTCAAACAATGATGTCTGGTGAGGCTAGAAGGGGATGCCTCTATCTAGACTGTAAAAAGCACGCCCTCCATCTGCTAACTCCAAGTTCTCCTCCATCCAAACTGACGCACCAGGAGCCAATGCACAGGACTTGGGCTCTTCCTTGCTCTCCTGTAGTTCCCCTGAAATTTTAGCATCCAGAAAGAATGTTCAAAGGGCAAGATTATATAGAAGAGACTGCAGATGGGAATAAAAACGGCAAGATCTTCTGGTCAACCCCATTTTACCGGTAAACCCCAAAGTAACCTGCCAGATTATCATTCTAGAAATGCACCATCTGGGCAGCATGCAAAGGATATCAGCTCAATTCACAGAAATGTGCAGCTGTTTAATTGAAGTATCGTTGATTTACAATACTGTGTCAGTTTCAGGCATACAGCAAAGTCATTCAGTTGTATACATACATACACACACATATATTTTTTCAGATTATATATATACACACACATATATCTTCAGATTATTTTCCATTATAGGCTATTACAAGATATTGAATATAGTTCCCTGGGCTCTGCAGCAAATCCTTGTCGCTTATCTATTTTATGTATAGTAGTTTGTACATTTATTCCCATACTCCTAATTTATCCCTTCCCCCTTTCCCCCTTTGGCAACCAGAAGTTTGTTTTCTATGTCTGTGAGTCTGTTTCTGTTTTGTAGGTACATTCATTTGTATTATTTTTAGATTCCACATATAAGTGATGTCATATAACGTTAGTCTTTCTCTGTCTGACTTATTTCACTTAGTATGATATTCTCTAGGTCCATCCATGTTGCTGCAAATGGTATCATTTCATTCCTTTTTTATGGCTGAGTAATATTCCATTATATATATACACCACACTTCTTAAACCAATTATCTGTTTATGGACACTTGGGTCGTTTCCATGTCTTGGCTACTGTATTGTAAATAGTGCTGCTATGAACATTGGGGTACATGTATCTTTTCAAATTAGAGTTTTCATCTTCTTTGGATATATGCCCAGGATCGCGATTTCTGGATCATGTGGTAGCTTTATTTTTAGTTGTTTTTTTTTTTAACATCTTTATTAGAGTATAATTGCTTTACTATGGTGTGTCAGTTTCTGCTTTATAAAAAGTGAATCAGTTATACATACACATGTGTCCCCATATCTCTTCCCTCTTGCATCTCCCTCCCTCCAACCCTCCCTATCCCACCCCTCTAGGTGGTCACAAAGCACCAAGCTGATCTCCCTGGGCTATGAGGCTGCTTCCCACTAGCTATCTATTTTATATTTGGTAGTGTATATATGTCCATGCCACTCTCTCACTTTGTCCCAGCTTACCCTTCCCCCTCCCCGTGTCCTCAAGTCCATTCTCTAGTAGGTCTGCATCTATATTTCCGTCTTGCCCCTGGGTTCTTCTGACCATCTTCTTTTTTTTTCTTCAGATTCCATATATATGTGTTAGCATATGGTATTTGTCTTTCTCTTTCTGACTTACTTCACTCTGTATGACAGACTCTAGGTCCCTCCACCTCACTACAAATAACTCAGTTTCATTCCTTTTTATGGCTGAGTAATATTCCATTATATATATGTGCCACATCTTCTTTATCCATTCATCTGTTGATGGACACCTAGGTTGCTTCCATGTCCTGGCTATTGTAAATAGAGCTGCAGTGAACATTTTGGTACATGACTCTTTTTGAATTATGTTTTTCTCAGTAGTGGGATTGCTGTTTTGCCCAGTAGTGGGATTGCTGGGTGGTATGGTAGTTCTGTTTTTAGTTTTCTAAGGAACCTCCATACTGTTCTCCATAGTGGCTGAACCAATTCACATTCTCACCAGCAGTGCAAGAGTGTTCCCTTTTCTCCACACCTTCTCCAGCATTTATTGTTTGCAGACGTTTTGATGATGGCCATTCTGACCGGTGTGAGACGATACTTCATTGTAGTTTTGATTTGCATTTCTCTAATAATTAGCAATATTCAGCATCTTTTCATGTGCCTGTTGGCCATCTGTATGTCTTCTTTGGAGAAATGTCTATTTAGGTTTCCTGCCCATTTCTTGATTGGGTTGTTAGTTTTTTTTGATATTGAGCTGTATGAGCTGTTTGCATATTTTGGAGATTAACATTATTTGCAAGTATTTAGAAATGGGCAGTTTAGTCTGGCAGCAAAACTTCAGGTACTACTGGCTGATACACCCAACACGCTCTTCAGAGTGAAACCCGGTCAGGAAACATATATCTTTCATCCCCAGAAGCCCCACTCAGAGGTTCAAGGCAAAGTCTTGATTAACTCTATTACAGAAATGAGATACTCCTTAACTTTCTCTTCCTTCCTACTGATAAAATGATAGACCAGGGCTTCCCTGGTGGTGCAGTGGTTAAGAATCTGCCTGCCAATGCAGGGGACACGGGTTCGAGCCCTGGTCTGGGAAGATCCCACATGCCGCAGAGCAGCTAGGCTCGTGAGCCACAACTACTGAGCCTGCGCGTCTGGAGCCTGTGCTCTGCAACAAGAGAGGCCGCAATAGTGAGAGGCCCGCGCACCGCGATGAAGCGTGACCCCCGCTCGCTGCAACTAGAGAAAGCCCTCGCACAGAAATGAAGGCCCAACACACCCAAAAATAAATAAATTAATTAAGTAATTAAAAAAAAGAAATGATAGACCAAACCACAGGAAGTCATTTTCACTAGTTCAAAACTAAAATAGGAAAAGGATAAATTTGCCATCACAAAAGGTAACATGCCTTCCAGGTTTCTATGACAAACGGGAATTTTCTTGTTTTACTGAGGAAATGACATTATCAGAAATAGTCTCTTCCTGCAAATTAAAGCTGGTTCAGAAGACCATACAAAACTTAAATCATAAAATCATGGAATTTTTAAAATTTTTATACAATTTTAAAGGTTACTTCCATTTACCGTTATTACAAATTATTGGCTACACTCCCCGTGTTGTACAATACATCCTTGAGCCTATCTCACACACAAGAGTTTGTACCTCCCCCATCCCTACATTGCCCCTCTCCCTTCACTGGTAACCACTATTTTGTCCTCTATATCTGTGAGTAAAATTACAGAATCTTAAAGACAAAATTTCAGAAGGCACTTAGACCAGTGCCCCTCCCTCAAAGTACATAGGAAGAAACTAATATCCAAATAAAATGACTCATTTGCTTTAGAAGCTCAGATCCATACACAGATGAAAACACATTTTATAACTACAAGAGGGAAAAAAAAACACATGGCTATTCAGCAGAGCTCAGATTTCCTGACTAATTCTAACAAGTATTTTCTACCATACTCCAAAGCCTCTTCATGACTTTTAAATGAGGTCAGATGTTCAGAGTGAAGGGAGAGGGCAAGAAATGGAAGTTCTGAAGGGGCTAGAACATACTGGGAAAAGCAGCTGCTATGAACACAGGAGTGCAGTCTAGGAACACGTATGAAGAGCCGTGGACAGGGTGGGGGGCCCACTCTCATCAGGACCATGAGTCACAGGGGCAGAAGTACAGAGCTGTACCTTTTTCTCCAACAGCTTCTGCAGTCCAGATCAAGGGAGGGAGATGCAAATGTTTCAATCCCTCCAGGACTGGGGTTTTATCAGACAGCTGCTACAGAAGGTGAGGAGGTCAAGAAATCAAGGACATTACCAAGAACGTGACTGAAGAAAGAATTTCAATGCCCTAAGAAGGGAGGGGAGACAGGAAAAGCTGACAGACATCAAGGAAGATGTTTGGCGTCAAGTCCCCAAGGAAAAGAAGGAATCTGTTTTGAGAGAACTGAGAGGAAAAGCTGGAGTGAAAGATGATGGACAGAAACTGGATGTTATAATTTATCTTTTCAAGATAAAAGCTCTCTTGAGTAAACGTAAGATCTAGGATGCAGACACCGTGTATCACCTGACTGAAATGAGAAAGACTGCCGCTGGGAGGGAAGAGAGGCCAGGATTTGGAATGGGTTATCTATGTGGCCATTAAAGGAAAGTAGAGGGAGTGACCTGGAAGGTCAAGGGATGAGTGTATGCAGCAAGAACAGGTACACTTGAAAGTCACATACTACGTCCTGAAGCTCCCCCAAAGCAGAAGATCATGTGACTCTTTATGGGTTGATATTCTAGCTTACTTGGATTTTTGTTTTGCTTTTAAGAGCTCTCACATTACAGGGATAAGGAGCTTGCAATGAATATATCCGTATGGGTTTAGTGGCGTCATTAGGAGCTGGTTGTGCCTATAAAGCCAAGTAAACGTTAACACTTACATGTAGCATTTTCTATTACCAAGCCATATTTAATGCTGTCCTAACAACATACAGTATTTCCTCCAACATAAGACATCATTGATTTTAAGATGAATCAGTATTTATGTACCACTAGGAAAGAAAAAGTTTTTCTTTTCCCGATTTTTTCTTTTTTTTTGCGGTACACGGGCCTCTCACTGTCGTGGCCTCTCCCGTTGCGGAGCACAGGCTCCGGACGCCCAGGCTCAGAGGCCATGGCTCATGGGCCCAGCCCGCGGCATGTGGGATCTTCCCGGACCGGGGCACGAACCCGTGTCCCCTGCATCGGCAGGCGGACTCTCAACCACTGCGCCACCAGGGAAGCCCTCTGCCGATTTTGATTGTAAAATGTCAATTGTAAGATTGTAATTTTAGATGCGGATGCTGTGTATCATACATTAGGTGAAATATAATTTGAACTCATTGAATTCTTATAAAAGTTTTATGTATTTTATGTGGGATGTATTGTTATTATTGCCCCTGTATTAGAGATAAACTGAGACCCAGAGAGATGAAGTCCTTGCTCATGTTCACATGGTTAATAAGGGGGCTCTGAACCCAGGAAGCCTGGCTATAGGATCTCCTCTGAATACTAGCCCAGTTCCATCAGTCTTCATTGACGAGGACAAACAAAAAATCATGATAACACCAACCCAAGCTTTCCACTCTCACTACCAGAAGGAGCCAGCACTCTGGAGGGTCTGCAGCTGATGCAGCCTGAGGACTTGGACTTCCTCACAGAACTCACATCCCACAGAACAGATGTGACTCAGGCCCAGTCCTCTGCAGAGGATCTACCCCAATTAGTGGTTTCCTGAAATTCATCCCTCATGGTACCAGCTAGTCAGCACCAACGCATCCCCACACGTCCACAGGTTTTTTCCACTTGGCCGTTACCATATCCATTCATCTTTAGTAATATTTACTCTTCCTCTTCCAACTGTCATCATGTGCCTCATTTCGTGAGGGTGACTCCTGGAGCCCCATTCACAGCTGCTCCTAATAGAGAAGCCACAGCTGAATAAGTCCCCAGATGCGTCCAGCCCTCGGATCATACAGCCTCTGGCTGCTCTGCCCCTTTGGCTCTCTCAGCCAGCGAGCTGGGAGCCAGGCTCGTGGATTCACGCACTCCCTTTATAGCTCACTGCCTTAGTTACTATGGTAACAGACGTCAAAGAAATACAAAGTCAGAGTCACTGTTTCCATATCCTATAAACATAGGAACAAACGTTCAACCTTGCTGGTAATCAAAGAAGTATTAATAGAGTGTAAGACACCGTTTTTGTTCCTCTATTTGGAAACCATTTTTAAATCATGAAACCCAATGTTTAAAAAGCAATCAATAGAATCACGAAGTGTTAACATCGTCATCAACAAAAATGGACTGCTGCTAGAACCAGCTAGTATGAACATTTACTGACTGTCTTCTATGAACTGGGCATCGTGCTAAGCGGTTTGCCTTATGTACTCTAATCCTTAGAGGGAGACACGATAGTATTCCATCTTGTAGGACACTGAGGGTCACTGGTTAAGAAAATAAAATGGGGCTTCCCTGGTGGCGCAGTGGTTGAGAGTCCGCCTGCCGATGCAGGGGACGCGAGTTCGTGCCCCGGTCTGGGAAGATCCCACATGCCGCGGAGCGGCTGGGCCCATGAGCCATGGCCGCTGAGCCTGCGCGTCCGGAGCCTGTGCTCCACAACGGGAGGGCCACAACAGTGAGAGGCCCACGTACCGCAAAAAAAAAAAAAAAAAAAAAAAGGAAAAAAGAAAAGAAAATGCGTACTATCTTTGAGAAGGTCAATTTGGCTGTAGGTATCCTCTTGTAACTGAGACAGCAGACTCCGGACCCAGGAGGCCTGGTTTGCATTCTAGCTCTGCCACTTACAAGTAGTGGGATCTGGCTTGAGTTATTTCACACCTTCTGTGCCTGTTTTCTCATCCTTAAGTAAGGGTAATGATTCCTACCTCACAAGGCTGTTGTAAAGATGAGTTAATATTTGTACAGTACTTAGAGCAGCGCCTGGCACATAGGTCTATGATACATATTTTTAGCTGTTATCGCTATTCTTATTTCATCTTCACTCTTAACGGATAACTTTGCTTCCTACTTCACTGAAAAACTGGAGCAGCCAGAAGAACCTCTGCATCCTCCCACCTACCAGCACTGATACCCATATTCTCTGCCCTTGGGTCTGTTACTAGAGATGACTTCTCATGCTCTTGGATCTGTTACTACAGATGACTTTTCATGCATTATCAAAGCCAACCCCTCTGCTAGTACATTAGATCTCTATCCTAATCATTCTCTTAAAGAGATCATTCCAGGAAGTCTGCCTTCTTCCTACCTCAAATTTCCCCTTTCTATTGGAACCTTCTCTCTGGCATACAAAAGAGCTATTATGTCTCCCATCTTAATCAGAACAAAATGAAATCTTTCTTTTGATCCCACATGCCCCACCAGCTACTACTCCCACTTTAGTTCCTTTTGCAAAACTCAAAAAAGTGGTCTCCATACTGTGTCCAGCTGCCATTCTCTTAAAGCCACTCCAAATTAGACTTTTGCCCCTAATCCCTTCCACCAGTGCCCTCTATGCTTCTAAATTCAGTGGTCAATTCTCACTCCTTACTTTTCCTGCTCTACCATTTGACACACTCCCTCCCCCCCACCACTCCTTGATACGCTTTTTCTACTTAGCATCCGGAACTCCACCATCTCTTGCTTTTCCTGCTGCCTCGCTGGACACTTTTCTCAGTTTACTTTGCTGATTCCTCCTCTTCACCTCAATCTCCTCCTGCTGGAGCTCCCCACGGTCACTCACTCCTGGTTACCCTTTTCTAACTACCCTCAGCATTTCACCAGTCTGAGTTTTAAATATCAACTTTCCTATGCACAAATGACTCCCTGACACACATCTGCAGCTCAGAAGCCCTCCTCCCCAGCTCCACACTCACATACCATCCAAATGCCTGCAAACACTTCCTTGTATATGTCAGATCAACACCTCAAGTTTCACACATCAGAAATAATGCCTGATCTTCCCCCTACCAGCCACAGTCCTCTCCTCCAGTCGATGGCCATTCCATCCTTCCATGGCTCAAGTCAAAAACTCTGCCGTCATCCCTGACTGTTCTCCGGCACATCCAACCTATCAGGAAATCCCGATGGTTCTGCCTCCAAAACAAATCCAGAATCTGATTATTTTTTACTGCCTCCTTTGCTATACCCGTAGTCCATGCCACCATCCCCTGAGCAAGCACAATTTCTTGCCTGGATCACCAACGTGATCTAATAACTGTGATGTGGGTCTGCCTGGTCCCAGACTCCCCTTCCCCGTGCCCCAGTCCCTAATTCAACACAGCAGCCAGAGTGGGCTTTTCCAGACAAAAAGAAAATCATGTCAAGCCTCTGCTCAAAATTCTCTCACAGCTCCTGCCATTTCACCCTCAGCACAAAGGCCAACATCAAACAAGATTCCACACTGGCCTGCAACACTGCCTGTCAGGGGTTCCTTCGTCTGTTTTGTGCCATGGACCCCTTTGGCAGTTGGCAGTCTCTATGGATCCCGTCTCCAAATAATATTTTTAGATGTATAAAATGAAATACAACGGACTACAGAGGAAACCAACTCAGTTTTAATTTTAATTGTGATATAGTAACACATGTACTCCCTTTATTAATACATGAAATAAGAGGATCTAGTGGCAGGTCTAATTACTAACATAATTTTGATGTGATGCGATGATGAACACAACCATATTTTAAGATACCTGCAACACCTATCATGTGATATGATAATATCTATGACTTCTATTGCTGACAAGGTCATTGGTTCTACTAATTTATTCTAGGTTTTTGGTCTGCTGAAAAATGTTAAATTTCAGTTAGATGGTATTGTTAAAAATAAAAGTGAAATTTTTTCCCACCCAAATTAATAGACCCCTGAATTCTATCCCTGGACTCCTTAGAGGTCCTTAGACCCAAGGTTAAGAACAGCTGACTCTACATTTCTTCTCAAATCTCCTTTTCTGGCTAACTGCTTAACAACTGCAGTTACCCAGACCACACAACACCCATTCTGTCCTCAGAGCCTTTGGACTGGAGCTTCCCTTCCCCTGCATTCCCTTAACTCTTTCTCTTTTCTTATTTCTTTGCTCAAACGTCATAGTCGTAAGGAGTCCTACCCTGACCACACTATTTAAAACTGTAACCAACCCTTCCACTACAATCCCAATGCCTCTCATCTGGCTCTTCTTTTCCATAGCATTTATCGCCATCTAATCTACAATTTATTTACTTTATTTCTTTATTATCTCTATTCACCACCATCATCCTCCCCCACTCCCTTAGAAGGCAAGCTCCTAGAAAGCTGGAATTGTTTTCTTCTTGATTCACTGATGTATTCAAATGCCTTAAACAAGTCCTGGCATGTAGGAGGTGTTCAGGCTATACTACTTAAATAAATGATGCACTTCAAATAAAATTACTGTTGAATGTATATTATGTGAATTATTTCTTCTATACATAATTCCATGTAAGAACACATTATACCATTTTATCTTTTCATCATCACTCCATATCCGATATTTCTTTCCATTCATTCCAAAGTAGATCCTCATTTCAGTTCTTAGAAATGCCTCTATATTTACTGAAAAAGGACAGGGCATGGTGTGAGCTGGTGTAAGGTGACATGCCTATCAGTTTAATGGTGCAAAACCAAGGTTCAAACATTGGCTTCTCTCTTTACTAGCTTTGTAAAACCCAAGAAAAGTATATAATTTTTTCTAAGCTGCAGTACCCTCCTTAGTAAACTATGAATAATTATCTACCTCATAACATTACACTAAGGATTACAGTTATTTAATCCATGTATAACATTTAGTTCATTTCCATAGGGCCTGACAGATGTAAAACACAGATTCGTTATTAGTCATTATCACTGAGAAATGGAAATACCCTCTTGGAGTACAAGCAGCAGAGTATCCATTTGTGCCAGTTATGAGTGTCTGGTATCCCCCCCTCTCAGAAAGGATAATTTAGAAGAGGTTTCTAAATTGTAAAAGCAATAGAAGCATGCTTATATTTAAGAACTGGAATTCAGAAAACATGAAAATCCACCCCCCAAGACGCCACTGTTAGTATTTTGCTGTACTTCTTTCTGTTCTTTGTCCTATACATCTTATCAGGGTTGTAACCATTCACATCTAGTTTTTTTTTTTAACATCTTTATTGGAGTATAATTGCTTTACAAAGGTGTGTTAGTTTCTGCTTTATAACAAAGTGAATCAGCTATACATATAAAAGATATGGAACATGTCATGCATTTGCATGTCATCCTTGCGCAGGGGCCATGCTAATCTTCCCTGTATCGTTCCAATTTTAGTATACGTGCTGCCGAAGCAAGCACCACATCTAGTTTTTAAAATGACTTTGAACTCTGTAGTAACTGACTTATTTCTAATCCTTATTAATATTAAGCATCCTGAATAGCCAAAACAAACTTGAGAAAGAAGAATGGAGCTGGAGGAATCACTCTCCCTGACTTCAGACTATATTACAAAGCTATGGTAATCAAAACTGTATGGCACTGGCACAAAAACAGACACATAGATCAATGTAACAGGATACAGAGCCCAAGTATAAACCCACACACTTACAGTCAATGAATCTAAGACAAAGGAGGCAAGAACATACAATGGAGAAAAGACAGTCTCTTCAATAAGTGGTGCTGGGAAAACAGGACAGCTACAGCTATGTAAAAGAATACAGGACAGCTACAGCTATGTAAAAGAATGAAATTATAACATTCTCTAACACCATATACAAAAATAAACTCAAAATGGATTAAAGACCTAAATGAAAGACCGGATACTATAAAACTCCAAGAGGAAAACATAGGCAGAACACTCCTTGTTATAAATCACAGCAATATATTTTTGGAGCTGCCTCCTAGAGTAATGGAAATAAAAACAAAAATAAACAAATGGGACCTAATGAAACTTAAAAGCTTTTGCACAGCAAAGGAAACCATTAACAAAATGAAAAGACAAAATGTGGAATGGGAGAAAACATTTGCAAATGATGTGACTGACAAGGAATTAATTTCCAAAATATACAAACACCTCATACAGCTCCATATCAAAAAACAAGCAATCCAATCAAAAAATCGGCAGAAGACCTGAACAGACATTTCTCCAAAGAAGACATACAGATGGCCAACAGGCACATGAAAAGATGCTCAACATCACTAATTATTAGAGAAATGCAAATCAAAACTGCAGTGAGGTATCACCTCATTATCACACATCAGTCAAAATGTCTATCATCAAAACATCTACACATAATGAATGCTGGAGAGGGCGTGGAGAAAAGGGAACCCTCCTACACTGTTGGTAGGGATGTAAACTGATGCAGCCATTATGGAGAACAGTATGGAGGGTCCTTAAAAAAGTAAAAAATAGAGCTACCAGATGATCCAGCAATCCCAATCCTGGGCATATGTCCAGAAAAGATGAAAACTCTTAATTCAAAAAGATATATGCACCCCAATGTTCACAGCAGCACTATTTACAATAGCCAAGACATGGAAACAACTCACATACACATAAGCAGATGATCAGTTTATATATATATGCAATGGAATATCACTCAGCCATAAAAAAAGACTGAAATATTGCCATTTGCAGCAACATGGATGGATCTAGAGAATAAGTGAAGTCAGACAGAGAAAGACAAATGTTGTATGATATCACTTACATGTGAAATCTAAAAAATAATACAAATAAATGTATATACAAAATAGAAACAGACTCAAAGACACAGAAAACAAACTTATGGTTACCAAAGGGGAAACGGGGGGGGAGGGATACATTACTAGTTTTGGATTAACAGATACACATTACTATACATAAAATAGATAAACAACAAGGTCCTACCGTATAGCACAGGGAACTGTATTCAATATCTTGTAATAACCTATAACGGAAATAATCTGAAAAATGTACATATATATATACATATACACACACACATACACCTGAATCACTTTGCTGTATACCTGAAACTAACACATTTTAAATCAACTATACTCCAAAAAAAATTTTTTTAAATAAATAAAGACATTGATTCACTTTAGAGAAAGAAAAGAACAAAGCAAGACAGAAACCACACTCCCGTCTCACTGACCTCCCAGAGACGTGGCTCAGAGTCCTGGACGATCAGCTCATACCTGACACAGAAGCAGGATGGTCCTCCAGGTACAGCACAACAAGACAGAATGTCTTTGTTCCTGGTAGTGACACACATTCCCACTCTCCTTCAAACCCTACAGCTGATCTGAGTTTGGGTGAGGAGGGGAAAGAAAGTGTGAGGAGGTTGGGGGAAGAGTCTAGAAGCTTCTTCCCTGAGACTCTAGAGAGATGGGCTGACTCCACAGGTGCAGGGGTGGGAAGGGAGGGGAGCAAGTACTCTGAGCAGGCTCATACCGGAGGGAATTGGCTGGTTCCTTTATAACCTTAGGCTCCGGTTATAGCCACTAAGAACAAGGCAGTAAGCCACAGGGAAGGGAGTCCTGCGATGCCCTCGGGAAAGGCAAACAGCATTGACACGTTTTGCAGAAATGAACCTGCCACTTTCAGTTTCTTTGGCACACAGAACTAAATAAATGTCAGCTATTATCACACACATGATCATGCCTGGATCACATCCAGTGAGCTACATTTTTAACATGGTCACAGGTGATTCTGAGGCAGCAGTTTTCAAAGTACAAACCAGAACAGTGCTCTTCAAACTTACGCTCATACACCCACTACAATTTTTCTACAAAATACCATACTCCTCACACATTTTTAAACTGACATCTGAAATTTGTCACTGTAAGTTTAAACAGTTGCAAAAACAAATTCTGGACAATTTATGAATACTAATCTTAAAAATATAATGATTACTCTTTTAAATGTAGTTAATAGACTCTAATAATACCATATTTGCCATTCAGCATTATCTGTTTAAAAAGGCTGTGAACAGATGGCTTTAACATTCAGGAATTTTACCCGGTCCTTTTCCTCCTTTTAAACATTTCAATTTCTTTTCTTTTTAACAGAATTTATCCAAAAGTAATAGTTTTATGCTTCAATGCCTATTATTCACCCTCTCATAACTTCCAAGGAATACAAATGTAAAAATGATTTTTAAAAATTTTCTCTGATCACAAAAGTAGTTTTAGGTTTACTTCTGGGCTGAGTTATAAAAATATTTTATTAGCACCTAACTATGAAAACATATTGAAATATGATAATTATTAAAAATTAAAATTTAATTGGAAATGTATCTTATTGGAATGGATAGGATCAATTTTTTGGTCCTCTAATAAAGGCCTCCCAGATACCATTATTTGAAATTATCCTTTCTTTGACACCCTGGAGGTTTTCACATCTGAGCAAGGTAGAGCCAGATTTGCAATAGGTGAGATACCTTCCCTTTATAAATTGGGTAGGCGATCCATTTAAATTAAGAGAGTACTAATGAAAGCTGAGGATGTGGAAGGTAATTTGCTCAAAATTATCCATGCCTCTACCCCTTGGAGGGTCCTTCTGCATCCCCCAGTTTAAAGACTACTCATCTAGCACTATAGCCAAAATACCCATGCATCTTGTGAAAAAGGCAGATTCACGGTCCCTGCTCCAGATACCTGAATTAACAGGATCCCCAGATTACTTTTCCCCTCACTAAAGACTGAGAGACGAATTGGGATATAAAACAAACGCATAAAATGTTAAATGATGTACAATTTAAATAAAAATTCAACAACAGATGACCTATCTTAGGTAGTACCTGGTGGCCAAAGGATTCACAGACACTCATGAGAGGGTGGGATAGTCAAAGGCTTTTTTTTTTTTTTCAAAGGCTTTCTAAAGGAAGCAACGCTGGAACTGGGGGAAGGATGGGTAGAATGTGAAAGATAAAGAGGCAGAGGTAAATGGTTTACCAAGTTTGAAATGTAAGGTATTGATTTTGTTGACTAGGAAGGAGCAATTCATGCCCTCAAAAAGTGACTCATCACAGAGACGCCCTGGTGGGAAGGCACTGGGTTATTGTGCCTGAGTGGTGCAAACACAATTACTTACTGTTGAAGACAGAAATACGTTGAGAATATTAATTTAGGTAAATCGGTTTTAGACAACTGGTTTTGTGTGAGTTTGTTTCAAGCAAATTGACCTAGAGCTGAACACATATTTTATCCATGGATTGGGTAATCCATAAACGTAAGGATAACTATATATCACTATTAAGTCCCACACTCATTCCAGGCTGGGCAAAAAGAGTTCAAATTCAAATTATTTTATTCTTCTAGTAGCCCTGGCAATAGGCTTAGCAAAAGGTATAAGCCATCACCGAAAATGAAACCAGGAGCACGTAGGCTTTTTATTAACTCTGATTCCGTTATCACTGAGTATCACAAAGATTTTTTTAAATGCATCTGTTCACAGGAAAGTAGAAATCACTGACTGCCCCATCATCTATCCTTTGGACCACTATAAGGACCACTCCAAACTGGTCTTCCTACTTCTCCACAGCAGCCACTCACCTCCCTGCCAGATCTATACTCATCCTCGATACCTCTAAAGCAGTCTGACAACACCTGTATCTGGTTCTGTTACTCCCCTGCCTAAAACCTTCACGCCATGTAATTTCTCTCTCCTGAAGACCTGACCTCCTCAAAGTCTACAGACATAATGCCCTTGCATATCACTCCCCTTGCCTCTTATCTATCAGTCATAATAAACTACCTGCTATTCTTCAAACAAGTCCTGCTCCATCCTTCCTCTGCCTGTTTGGTCTAGCTTGCCTCCACCTGACCACCTGACTTATCCAGCCTACTATCTTCCATGTCTGCTCAGGAGGCCTGTCCTAGTTCCCCCAAATAGGATTGATCATACTTGCCTTTGTGTTCTATGATATGCTATACATTCTTCAATAAGACTATTAGACCATTTTATTGCACTTATCTGTGTACATTTCATCTCTCTCTCCCCCATGCTACTCTCTGTCACCTACCTACTACCCTGCCACCAAAAAAAGCCAAAACAAAAAGAACCAAGTTGCTTGAGTGAAAGGATCTTGCCTGACACATCTCTGAATTCCAAGCATCTATCAAACTTACCAGTATATAGTAGATGCTCAGTAAATATTTGCTAAATGAATGCATGAACATATTATTATTTGTAATAGTGGAATTAATAATCAATGAATTAGACACTAATAATGTGCTAGATGTTACTAAATAAGAGTTAGGTATGATCTAGAAGCAAGAGTAACTGATGTCACCACCATTTACCTGCAACTTCTAAGATTACAACACAAGATAGAATACGTGCTCTAAATAAGTCAAGGAAAATCCCCTAGGAGTCGCCCTCACTATGCCATGTAACTCAACACACAATAGCAACTGTTTTTCAAGGTTCATTTCCACTTATCTTGATTGGTGCTACACTGAAGAAGAAATCTTAACACTGAGGAAAAAAATAACATCAGAGAACACACGGGGCAGATCTAAAAACCATTTGGTTGTTGTTTCCATTTTAACAAATCCTGTGCGCCACTGTGGAGTCACTGTATACTTTGCTACTTAAAATATGGAAAATGTCCCCATAGTTTCCCTTATCTTGAATTCACAAAATTCATTATATTTGGCTAAGACCTTTCCTTATTTAAAATGACCAGAAAATCAGCAAATCAAATTCAGCATTTCATCATGATGAAATAGTGCAGAGATGGTTCCACAGTAATGAATCTAAAACGCAATTACTGGATAATCAGACTAAAGAAAATCACATGAATCACACAGTCATTTCAGTAAATATATCCCTCATACATTAAACTCAAACTAATTTTTGTGATATCAACACTTAGAAGCCCAGATATATAAAGAATGTTCCTTAACTTGATAAAGATAATTGATCAAAAAAAATCTCTGACCAACATAATTTTTAACTGGAAAACATTAGAAGGAAGCCTATAAAATCAGGAATAGCACAAGGAAGTCTACTAATCACCACTTTTCTAGCTTTGTTTTGGAGGCCCTAGGCAGTAGAAAAGGTCTAGTAAAAAAAGATAGGTAGGGCTTCCCTGGTGGTGCAGCGGTTGAGAGTCCGCCTGCCGTTGCAGGGGACACGGGTTCGTGCCCTGGTCTGGGAGGATCCCATATGCCGCGGAGCGGCTAGGCCCGTGAGCCATGGCCGCTGAGCCTGTGCGTCCGGAGCCTGTGCTCCACAACGGGAGAGGCCACAACACTGAGAGGCCCGCGTACCACAAAAAAAAAAAAAAAAAAAAGATAGGTAACGATTTGTGTTTTATTTTCTAGTGTTAAAAACCTGATTAAAAATGGGCAAAGGATTTGAATAGACATTTTTCCATAGAAGATACACCAGTGGCCAAAAGGCACCTGAAAAGACACACATCACTAATAATTAGAGAAATGCAAATCAAAACCCAATGAGACACCACACTGATTAGCGTGGCTAATATTAAACAAACAAAAACTCAGAAAATAACAAGTGTTGACAAGGTGGAGAAATTGGAACTTGCTCACTGTAGTGGGAATGTATCCCTATACATTCGGCAGCTATGAAGAACAATATGGAGACTCCTCAAAAAATAAAGAGAACATTGCCATACGATCCAGCAATCCCACATCTGGGTATACACCCAAAGGAATTCAAAGCAGGGTCCCAAGGAAATATCTGTACATCCATGGTGATAGCAGCATGATTCACAATAGCTCAAAAGTGGAAGCAACCCAAGTGTCTACTGACGGATGGATGGATAAACAAAATGTGGTACAGACCACAGAGTGGAATATTATTCAGCCTTAAAAAGGAAGGAAACTCTGATACATGTTACAACACGGATGAATCTTGAGGACATTATGCTAAGTGAAATAAGCCAGCCACACAAATACTGTAGGCTTCCACTTACATGAGGTACCCAGAGTAGTCAGATTCATAGCAATAGAAAATAGAATAGTGGTTGCCAGAGTTTGGGAAGAGAGGAGAAATGAAGAGTTGTTTAATGAGTATAGTTTCGGTTGTGCAAGACAAAAGAGTTCTGAAAATCTGTCACACAAACATGAATATACTTAACGCTACTGAACTCTACTTAAAAATGGCTAACACCTATTCACCTATTGTGTAAACCATTATGTGCTAATATACAGAGTGTTAATAAATGTTTTCAATGAGTAAAATGATAACTTTTCATGGTTAAGATAATAAATTTTACTTTCTGTATATTTTATAATAAAAAACACAAGCTGTCATGATTTGTCTACAAAAATTCCAAGGCTCTCAACTGAAAAAAACTAGAACTAACATGAGTATAAAATCAGAATTAGAAACATGAAAATCGCTTTGTTATACCAACAAAACCATTTTAAAACATGACAGATGCATACCATTTTTAATTAAGTCTGCAAAAATTAAGTTAAATGGCACGAGCTATAAGAAGAAAACTGTAGAGCTTTACTGAAGAACCTAAACGAAATTCTGAATAGCCAGAGAGATAAATTATGTTCCCGGATAGGAAGACTCAGTATTACCAGGCCTCTCATATTGATCTATGATTTAATATAATCCCAATGGAAATTCCAATCTCATCATTTCATAGATCTTGAGAAACTGACTTTCAAGTTCATACATAAGAGTCTATGTCTACAACTACCCAACAAAACTTAGCAGGAAAAGAAGAATTGAGGTAATCTGAAATGCCAGATATTTAAATAACTTTAAAACTATATCAACTGCAAAGACACAAAATTGGCACAAGGTCTAGATAAACATAAACAAAAAATATTAAAGGATCTAGAAATAAATCAGCATATAGAAAGGCATTTATATATGTGACAGTTAGCACTCCATGTCTGCCGAGCAAGAACCAACTATTTATTAAATGTTGGGGCAAATAGTTGTCAATCTGGGAAGGACAAAACTAACAGTAGCTTACATTATTTTCGTTCCACAATGAGCCGGGCACTGTGCTAAGGTCCCTAAATGCATTATTTTATTGACTACTAAAAACAATTTTTTTACACAAATAAGGAACCTAAGCACAAATAAATAGGAAATTATCTTGCCCAGTAACTTGCCCAGTAAAAAGTAATTAACTTGCTTCAGTAACTGCTGAAGCCTAAAATTTGACTCCATGTCATTAGATTCCATAACCTAAGCTCCCTACAGCACACTGCCACCCTTAACAACACATCCTTATGTATGCCACACACAGAAACAAATTCTAGACTGAATAAAAATCTAAACATAGATGCATATTAGTTAAAATATACATATTGTTCAACTTTAGGTTAGGGAAGGCTTCCTTCAGACCATCAACAATAACGACAACTCCAGAAAAGATATAACTACATGAAACATAGAATTTCCATATAATGAATGAAGGCAAAAGGTAAAAGACATGGCAAGCTAAAGACTAGGATTGCGATATATACAACAAAGGACTAACTGCCTTAATGTACGAAAACCTGCTTTCAAATCAGTAAGAATAGAGACTAATGACCCAATTTACAAAAGGGCAAAGAATACAAGCAAACAAGTCACAAAAGAAGACAAAATGAAAAGATGTCCAACTATGCTAGTATTGAGAAATACAAATTAAAAACAGTAGTATGCAATTTTTAACCTTAGACTGGCATAAGCTAAATGAATATTGGTGAAGTGCGAGTAATGGACATTCTTGTGTTAGTTGAGTATATTTAGTGGGTTCAGTATTTCGAGAGGGCAACTGTGTAGTATCTACCAGTGGTTAAAATGAGTAGGAACTCAAAAAAAAAAATGAGTAGGAACTCTAACACACAATTCTGCTTCTATCTTATCAAAGTACTCACAGGTATGCACAAAATAGATGTATAATAATTTCATTAAAGTATTGTTTGCAACAGTGAAAGATTCTAAGTGATTAAAAGGTTTGTAAATCAGGAAACAGTTCAATAACTTATATTTACTATTTTATTGAGAGAGATTCTATCTAACAAAAAATGTCAGAAAATGGAATTTTAAAAAACATGTGCACAACTGCATCAAAATTTTAGAATACTTGGGAGTAGATTTAAATTTAAGGGAAGCTAAAACCTTCACAAAGAAAACTAAACAGAGAAATCAGAAAAGGCTATATTCAAATAAGTATGTAGGGAAAGATACATATTATGTTTGTGGAATTAAAAACTCATTGTAAAGATGTTGATGCAATCAAAACAATAATGTCAAAATTGATAAAGTAACTCCAAAACGCATATGGAAATGCAAAGAGCTGAGAATAACCAAGGTAAAAGGACTAGTAGATCATGACTTATTATAGTTGTGGTCATTAAGACAGTGTTACACTGTTACAAGGTTAGATAAAACCTAGAGAATACTGGAACAGAAGAAAGAGTCCAGGGGAAGAAGGTGGGTTTTTAAATAAATAATTCCAGATAATTTTAATATAGAAAAAACAAACTTGATCCCCACCTCAACTCATACACAAAAATCAATGCCCAGTATATTGCAAGTCTAAATGACAAATAAAGAGCACTAATTCCTTAAGATAATTTAAGGGAATATTTTCATAACTGAGTTAGGAAAGGATTACTTTAATAAGGCTCAAAATGCCCTAACCATAGGACAAGACTGATTATAGTAAAAATGAGAATTTCTGTTCATCAAAAGGCACCATTAAGAGAGTGAAAAGCCAACCCACAGAGTAAGAGAAAATATTTCCAACACAATTAACCAAAGGGCTCATATCCAGCATATAAAAATAACTTCTCTACGAAATAATAAAAGATAGTCTACGTCTTAAAAAATGGACAAGTGATCTGAACATGCGCTTCACAAAAGAGGATATCCAATGGCCAATAAACATATAAAAAAGTGCTTGACTGAGGAAACACCAATTAACAGCAGATTGGCTCGAATTAGAAAGACCAACCAAACCAAATGTTGGCAAAGATGTGGCGCAACCAGAACTGTGATGTTTTGGTGACGGCAGTATAAATTGATAACCATCACTTTGGAAGAGTGTTTGGCATCATCTACTGACACTGAATACAGACACACCCTATGATCAGCAATTCCACTCCCAGGTATATACCAAGGAGAAATGTGTTCCTTTGTGTACCAAAAGACGCGTACAAGAAAGTGAACAGCAGCATACTCGTAACAGCCCAAAACTGAGGACAACACGGATGTCCTTAGGGTGGATAAATACATTGTGATTCATACAACGGAGTAGTACAGAGCAATGAAAACAAACGGATTACAGGTACATGCAATAACGTGTTTGGTTCTCACAAGCATAACGTTGAAGCAAAGCAGCCAGACATGAAATGAATCCATTTATGTTAAGTTCAAAAGCGCTGAAACTAATCTATAGTGTTAGAAGTCAGAACTATGGTTTCTTTGGAGGAAAAAGGTAATTGCGGTGATAGGAAGGGGGCAAGACAGGGGCTTCCAGGGTGTAGGCAAGGTACTGGGTTGACCAAAAAGTTCGTTCAGGTTTTTCTGTAACATGTTATGGCAAAACCCGGAAGGAACTTTTTGGCCAACCCAATACTATTTCTTGATTTGCAGAGTGGTTCCAAGAGTATGTTCACTTTGTTATAATTCATAGAGCTATACATCTGTGATGAAATAAACATTTGTATTCTAAGGCAAGTTAAGGAAAATTTACACATAAAATTTTTTCTTTGAGCTTTGGCTTCCTCTCTCCCCTCTACTGTGCGTTGTGTATCTGCATTACGCATTGCCCAAACCTTCCCATCTGCAGAAACACCTGCTCAACCATAAACAGCAACGTTCTCCTAGCATCAACAAGATTCTTCCTCTGGAGACACCCTTCCTTCTTCATCTTGTAAGGGGTCACGATGACCCATGACCCACTACTCGCTTTGTACACATAGATCTGGACGGTGTAAACTGTCAGTAACACATCATTTAATGTACAGCCCTATGTCTCAAAAACATATATAATTGTACTTTTCCCTCTAACGGGCAAAACAGTTCTCGGAGCTTTCTGAGAGTCTGTTCCTGGGTTATAAGCCTCAATTTGTCTCGAATAAAATTTTCCATTTCTTTCTTAGATTGAGTGATTAATTTTTTCATCAACACTTATAATACGAGCAATTTTCCACATGTGTGTTACACTTCAATATAAACTGTTTTTTAAAAAGCCAATTGTGGGGGGCTTCCCTGGTGGCACAGTGGTTAAGAATCCTCCTGCCAATGCAGGGGACACGGGTTTGATCCCTGGTCCAGGAAGATCCCACATGCCGCGGAGCAACTCAGCCTGTGTGCCACAACTACTGAGCCTGCACTCTAGAGCCTGCGAGCCACAACTACTAAGCCCACACGCCTAGAGGCCATGCTCCGCAACAAGAGAAGCCACTGCAATGATAAGCCAGAGCACGGCAACGAAGAGTTGCCCCTGCTCGCCACAACTAAAGAAAGGCCGTGTGCAGCAACAAAGACCCAACATAGCCAAAAATAAATAAATAAAAATAAATAAGAATTAAAAAAAAAAAGCCAATTGTGGGAATTCCCTGGCGGTCCAGTGGTTAGGACTCCGTGCTTTCACTGCTGTGGGCCCAGGTTCAATCCCTGCTTGGGGATCTAAGATCCCGCAAGCTGCTCGGTGCAGTCAAAAAATAAATTTTAGGGGCTTCCCTGGTGGCACAGTGGTTGAGAGTCCGCCTGCCGATGCAGGGGACACGGGTTCGTGCCCCAGTCCGGGAGGATCCCACATGCCGTGGAGCGGCTGGGCCCGTGAGCCATGGCCGCTGAGCCTGCGTGTCCCGAGCCTGTGCTCCGCAACGGGAGAGGCCACAACAGTGAGAGGCCCACGTACCACAAAAATAAATAAATTAATTTTAAAAATAATAAAATAAGATAAAAGGCTAATTGTGATGCCATCGAACTTCATATATTATCTCCTTTTATCTTTACAATAGTTATTTTAAATTATCATCATTGTCCTTTTTTATAAAGAGGGATATCAACTCAGGTCACAGCTAGTACATGGCAGAGTCAAACTTCAAACTCAAGTCTATTTGATGCTCAAACCCACAAAACCCAAAGTAAAGGAAATTCCAAAGTTAAGCATGACCCTAAGATTTCCCTAGTTCAATTTTCCTTTCTCTCTGAGACAGTCTTCTACCTTTCCCATCATATGTTCTCATCCTTCATCTGGGGACGCATGCTCCAGAGTTTGGCTATTGAAACTTTGCTTTTAGTTATTCCTCAGAAATACAGTCATTTGTTCTTTCTACCAAAGAGGAAAGCATTTACGATGCCCCGGCTGCCGTCTCTGGCGGAGGGATCTGAAGGAGTGAGCGCCCTTTCTTCGCTGAGCCAGTGCGCAGCTCCAGCACAGTAGAGGTAGATCAGTGGAAGGAATTCAATGGGTTGCAAGTGAAAAGGTGTGGCAGGGCCGGAGGGGAGGGTGCTGAGGCTGGAACTGTAGAGTGGCTGCTTGGTGGAGGACCCAGAGAACAAGCACTGGGCAGCTGGCGACAGATGAAGATTTGAGGGAGGGAAGAAAAATGGGGCCACCTGGATAGAAATTCTGAGGAAGAAAAATACTGAAAGGAGGTATCTGTGAAGGTGTGGCATAGGATATGGCATATCAAATTTCAGCCTCATCTGCCCAAAAGCAGCTTCAAAGTGGATTTTAGTACTCATTTTCTCTAAAACAACAATAAAACTACTGAAATACCCAACCGTTAAGATAAAAATATTTGTTCATGGACCTCCTAAAATCAAATACATATGCACCCTACACTTCAGCACACAAACTGGGCCCAGCAAAGAGCCCCACCTGAACTTTGCAAGAATCCACAAACCAGAAGCATTTTTATTTGCGTTACATTGCTTAAGTGAGCCTCAAAAGCATTAAAGATACCATTAAAATTCCCCTTTTCTATTTTTATGAGTCAAAAAGCAGCATGAAATGACCCAGACGATTTCTGTGGATGTGTCTGGTGAGCTGGTATGGTACTCACATCCTCTCCTTTATTATGCAGATGAACTCACTGTGGTCTCATAATTCTTTACTTTATAATAAGCAGCATAATTCTTAAATGCTCCTGTTCCCTGTGCTTTCCTTGCTGGAGCTTTAATTGTCAGTATATTGGCAGAAAAACAAAAAAAAAATCCATCACTCTCCAATGCCCCCCCCCCCACCAACGACTTCCAATTGTCATTTCAGCTCTCTTATTAATTACGTGTATCTTTCAGCAAGTCATAACCTCTGGCTCTCATTTGTAAAACGAATAGGATGAATTACATTATTTCTAAGATGCTTGCAGCTCTAAATTTTTAATATTCTAAAATTTCAGATTCTATATTTTAATCTCTTAAAATACAGAATTTTTAATCTTTCTTTTAATCTCTTTTCCTCTGAGCTAAAGACCTTTACTAATACTTCCTGGAATACAACATATGATTCCTGAGTCACTGGTCCATACTTTGGGATTCCCTCTGCGTAATATCAAGCCTTAGTTCCCATTTGTGTTGGGGAAGCCAATCTCCCTCCTCACAGCTCCCACATATACAGTAAGTAGAAGCCTGACACACTCATGTCGCCTCTGGTTTCCCAGTATGACCTCTTTCTACAGCTATAAGACGCAAGGTTTTCCTGGTCTTTAATCTGTACAGCTTCCAATTTCTGGGCCATCATCATAACTCCATGCAAGTGATGGCAACATACCACAAAGTCCTGTGAAATATACAATGAATAAACCTATAGCCTAGACTGTGAAAGAAGACACTTAGGATAATCTGTCTAGACATATGACCTTAAAGGCAAGTCCATTCATGGCTAATGCAGCCTGTTAGCTGTGAATGAATACGTTTTTTAAAGGTACTGTAGGCCAATAAAATATGCCAAGATATTTATAGCTCTCCCTGGCTGGTGAGGCAAGAATGTCTGACTCACCAGGGAGGGTGGCACACAGCTCTGTCACTTTATAACCAAGGGAACCTAAATTAGACACAAACCAGAAAGTAGGCGGATCTTTATTAAGTTGAGGGATGGGTTACCTAAAATACTCTAACTAGGGATGTCCCTGAGCTACTCCAAGTTTCAAGGCGGTGTGAGTTATCCCCAAGAGATGCCACACACAGTGACAGCTTGCCTGTTCACAGTAACCATGATGCCTCAACCTAGGTTCTCTTTACTACCAAAGCCGCAGCGCTCGCCCTAAGTAGGGTGGCCCATGTGCCAGCCCCCAGCCCAGCTCTGAGGTGCAGCCAGTGCTGAGAAGGGCTTTTCCAGATGCATGCTGAAAGTTCATTTTGTTTCGGAAAACGTGAGAGCTTTCCTTCTTCGTCCTTTTTCTCCTTTTTTTTCCCCCATGGGTAATTAAGTCACTGCCAGTTTCCCAAATGATGCCATTTTAATCTCACAAACATTAGCTTCATCTCCTCTCAGGATGCTCAGGCACACATCATGATGGTATATTTTTTAAATATCCTAATAAATAAGGAGATGTTTCAGGCCATTCGTCGTAACACAAAATAGGAGACGAAGAGGAAAGGAAGCCCAGCTCTAGGTTGAGCATTTGCAGCAAAGGTTCTTCATCTACACCCGGGGAGGTGGCAGGAGATGGGGGGATGTGTCCACAAATGGTTATGGGGTGGGGGGAGGGTCTGAAATACCGCAGATGCAAAATTAACTGCAGGGTCTTCTTCCACAGCTTTCTATCATCATTAGGTTTTTTAAAGAGCCTGAGAACACTAAGAACCACGAACCAGAGTAAAACTGAGGGACGGACCCCTGAGATCAGTTGGTCCAAAAGTGCCCTTCACTCAGTCTAGCCCGGACCTCAGGAGGGAAATCTACAGAGCATCTAGCATGCATGAGTCACTAGATTCTAAGGAATGCACTTGACTTTTATGAAAAATAAATCACAAGATACAATTTCATATCATGTATCTTTTTAAAAAATAACATGCCTGGGAATACATTTAGAAAAAATACAAGATATATATCTATATCTACACATCTATGTATCTAGTTTATTAAGTCAGAAAAGAAAACTTGAATAGTTTTATAAGATATGTTCCTGCGTAGAAATACTAAGCATTTTAAAGATCTCATTCCCACCTTCACATTAATTTCTAAATTAATGCAGTTCCAATAAAAGTCCCAAAGCAATCCTTCTGAAACTTGACCAAGTAGGCTAAGGCTTTCTGGAAGAATAAATAAGAGGAAAGCTAAAAAAATATTTTTAAAAGTATGCTTGAGAACTTGAACAGATTCTGAGATGCATTATAATGCTGCAATAATTAAGATACTGGTACAAAATACAAAAAGAGAACAGAAAGCCCAAGACAGTGCTAAACTTATCATGGAGAGGAATAATTACTTCAGAAGCCTGCTGTACAATTAACTACTTAGAAAAACAGAAGCTGTCTTAGCTCTCTTCCTCGGGCTAGGCACCGAAGTAAGTTTTCAACATGAAATGGAAAACAAGAAGACAAGGAAGGAAGAGGTGGAAAGAAATCACTTCAGAAATTTAAACAGAGCTGATCTTTGAGTAGGGGAGGTCCTCTCAAGCTAAAAGAAAAGTTATACAATAAAATGAAGGTAGATTTGACTGTATAAATATTTAAAACCTCTATACCAGAAAATACAAGTAAAATAAAAAGCAAATGATAAGAGGGAAAAGCATTTTTAATGTTTTAAGAGTACTGATTTCATACTGAATAACTTTAGATAAAAAATTAAGTTTGGGGCTTCCCTGGTGGCGCAGTGGTTGAGAGGCCGCCTGCCGATGCAGGGGACACGGGTCTGTGCCCCGGTCCGGGAAGATCCCACATGCCGCGGAGCTGCTGGGCCCGTGAGCCATGGCCGCTGAGCCTGCGCGTCCGGAGCCTATGCTCTGCAACAGGAGAGGCCACAACAGTGAGAGGCCCCCGTACCACAAAAAAAAAAAAAAAAATTAAGTTCGGCAATCAATATGCACCAAAAACCTGAAAACGGCATATACACTTATATATAGCAATTCCACAAGGAATGTGTTCTAATTAAAGGAAAACACCTATGAACAAAAATATTTATAGCATTGTTGTTTTCATTATTACACATAATAACTTGAAAAACATGAAATCTCTATAAATATAATTATTGTTTAAATGTAGTAAAAATCAAAGATAGTCACATTTTCAAGTGTAAAAAGCAGTCTGTACAGTGTGATAAAAATTTTAAGTATGGGACTTCCCTGGTGGCGCGGTGGTTAAGAATCCGCCTGCCAATGCAGGGGACATGGGTTCGAGCCCCGGTCCGGGAAGATCCCACATGCCACGGAGCGACTACAACTACTGAGCCTGCGCTCTAGAGCCCATGAGCCACAACTACTGAGCCCACATGCCACAACTACTGAAGCCCACACGCCTAGAGCCCGTGCTCCGCAATGAGAAGTCACCGCCAATGAGAAGCCCGCACACCCAATGAAGAGTAGCCCCCGCTCGCTGCAACTAGAGAAAGCCCACGCCCAGCAACGAAGACCCAACGCGCCAAAAATAAATTAGTTAATTTAAAAAAAATTTTTTTTTAATTTTAAGTATTAAATTCACATAGGCCTATCATAATTCAACATGGTGGCAATGATCTCTCTATGAAACACATTATAGAGAGTTTGTTTTGCTCCGTGATATTTCTGGATATTTCCAAATTTATTTTATTTTGTAACATTGGGAAACGTTGAAAGCATATGGAAGATTTTCTGAGATCAGTAAACAGAGCCTTTACACTAAGGTGAAGTAGGTGTGCAAAGAGCAATGCTCTCGATGATAGCCATTATATATTCTATGAACTGACTGCTGTAGAAAACATAACCCTCCCACGGGATCCAAAGCAGGAGTTTTTCTTTGTGCCCTTGTATCAGACCCCTGTGTGGTCAGGTGCCAATTCTTCGTACAGACTGATGGGCTTTAGAACCTTCTTACACTGCCAACTGACTCCAGGTGAAACTGTGCTGAGTATCTTCTATTTGCCTCCTAGATCCACTCTCCCCCTTTCTGGGTTCTTTTCTGGGCTCTGTTGTCTGGCCTAAAGTGGATCCTGATCCTCTGACTTCTCTTTGGATTTGCTGAAGGGCAGAGATGGCAGGAGACCAGAGAGCCGGAGAAGGAAGTCAGGGCATTTATGCCCACAATTCCCTCCGGCCGCCAGGTCACCGTGTATCGGATGCATCCCTCCAGTGAAGGCCATCGCTCCTGTCCGGCAGCCCCCTCCACAACACTCGGCCTCCCTCTGACATTCTGGGTTTTCCAGCAGCTTCTCCTCGCCCTGCCCCTCCAGGTCTAGGGCTGTAAACACCTCCCATGATTACTAACCCCAGAGAGCTGCTTCATCTCTCATTGCTTTTCCCAAACCCTGTCCACACAAACTCTCAATCAAATCATCCTCACCTGATCCCTGACAGGACCCTGGCTGATATGGTGATAGTATAATTATCCAAAGAAAAAATAAATATGGCTAAGTGCATTTATTCTTCACAAAGCAAAAAGAAAAAAGTGACCTAATATGGTTTAGAAAATTCTTTTATTCAAGTTTGAGATAAAAGTTTAACCCCATGTTACCTCTATGATTATTCTATGATACCTAGATCTTTATAATTTCCAGTCCTTTTTTTAAAGACTTTGGGCATGTTACTAACACTTATGTGACCTCACCACGTACAAGACAGCATGTTAGAGGACGAACAGATCACTGGTTCTGTTTCTCATGAGATAAACTGCTTTTGCAGCATTAAATTTAAAGGTGGACATATTTTTCTTTTAGATTCCCTTGTACTTTCATAGCACACCTTTTCACTTGGCTGTGATTGGGTTTTACTTAGCCCCGGGCTTCACAAGGTAATCAAGTTTACTCCATCCAGATGTTTCTGGTCTGCAGCACAAGAAAGTGGCAGGGACTCAGCTGAGTTGATTAACCATTTAAGGAGGCAAGGAGGGGCTTCCCTGGTGGCACAGTGGTTAAGAGTCCGCCTGCCGATGCAGGGGACGCAGGTTCGTGCCTCGGTCCGGGAAGATCCCACATGCCGCGGAGCGGCTGGGCCCGTGAGCCTGTGGTCCGCAACGGGAGAGGCCACAACAGTGAGGGGCCCGCATACCGCAAAAAAAAAAAAAAAAAAAAAAAAAGGACGCATGGAGCCCACTAAAAGATTCTTCCTAGAAAAGCAAGACTATTTCCCCAAGCTTGTTTGGAGAGCAAGCTCCTGTATCTAGAGGAGGAAAGACAACAGAACAAGGAGTCTGTCACTCAGATTGTCCCCAGCCCAATTCCAAGGAATAGAGGGAAATGCTCTTTTCACTCGTAATAGCTGTGAGGCATCCGAAACACAAAGCAGAATTGCATTGATAATAAGGTGTGAAAGCACAGCACAGGACTTGGGAGAAGGTAATTCTTTCTCATTTGAGCAGAGCAATTCAAGTGCAGTGTGACTGAACACAGGGGACCCTCCCTGCATGCTAGAAGTCAACTCCAGCACCTGTGCAAGTCCCTTGAGTGACAGCTCTAGTGAGCCCTAGTGCCTCTCAACTGGCGCATCACCGAGGCTCCAAGAGCTCACAGAATGGCAGTGGAAGTGCCCTTAATGGCGGACACACTGTCATCAGAATGGCAGCAGAGGCTCTAGTGGAAGCTGAAGGCTTTAGCTGCCAGGGGAGTTAGCTGCAGCGTCAGCAGCTATCGACGCTGCTGATAACTTTGGCAGTGGCAGGAGAGTGCATCCTAGGCAGTGGGCACCAGCATCAGTGGTCAGCTACCCTCACATGGCAAAGAGGACTCCAGAAGCCATAGTTTAAAGGGACAGCTTCCCTTAGGTCAGCTCTTTCTTTTTTATCCTTGAACAAAAGTGAGTTTACAGTATTAGGTGATCTCCTAGGCCCTCAGAAAAAGATCATCGAACGATAAACTCTGAATAGAGGGAAACACAAGCAGTGGCACATCCAAAGCAGCCGAGGGCAACACAAGGACAGTGAGAGACTCATGATGAAAATCACCATCTCTTTGCCAGCCCTGCCAAGGACTGGGCTTCGATGTCAACAGCAGAGAACTCCAATAGCACACTTGAAATATAAATAGTCACGCTCTCCCCTTTCACTAATTTAATGAATTATACATGCCAGGAAAAATTAAGAGCACTGACGACGTAAAAGCATAAGACTTCAAACACCTTGAAATATTCTGGAACGAATTTTTCTGTCTCTGTGCTCCCTACAGAGTGGCAATTTTAATCTACTTCCCTAAGGGCAGGGAGACCAATGGAAATACCACAAAATATGTTAAGTTATAAACCAAATGCTTATAAGACTCCAGATTTCTCAACAACAGAGCTCAAGAAAATCACAAGAAAAACGTTAACTTCCTAAAGATTAGCAGTAAATGGCAAGACAACCATATGTTGGCTGAGTAATGGGGTAAAAAAAAGTTTCCTACAGGCATGGAGTATCTTCTTTGATAACCTCCAGAGTGTATCAGCAGTGATTAGTGCTACAAGACTCTCAAGAAAATGAGCACCAGACCTGGCCGGGAGCACGGTAAGTAAGACACAGTACTGCCACCCATGGGAACTGGCTGGGGACCTAGGTGCCTTCTCCAGACAACAGCCAGCCTTCTCTCTGTTGCAAGCTGTCATTGTGCCATCAGAACGCACCCAAGAGAACTGTCATTATTCATCAATTCCTCCCTCCTTTTTTCCCCATCTCATCCGAGACCTTGGACAGCTTGGAGAACACGCATTTCATTACAAAAAAAAAAGAGAGAGACTGGGACAGCTACTGACTTTGAGTGTAATTACACTGCAAGGTAATGATAGCACTCCTCTGAGCTTCTGGAAATGGAAGAGGACAGAAGCAAAGACTAAGGAATCTCTGTAGAGTATAAGTGCCCCCAAATATGACTGGAAGTAGATTGAAAAGCTGTTTATGCCACTTCCTTCTCTACTCAGCAAATGCTCATCGTCACAAAGAAGATGGCCACCCCAACATAAACTAGGAATAAGAACTTATAGGATTCTGGATTTTCATTAAAGCGAACTTCAGGACTTTTCACTGTTCAAACTGTACCACATCATAGGAAAGACAACTTGGTAGGTGGTACAGTATTGCAGTTAAAAAAACAATCCGATTTTGGAAAAACCAAATGTAGACGAGAAGAATGCAACAGCTACATACATTTTCACCAAGGCTGTGATAGCTTTCTTTCTGTCATTCAAGCCGGTCAGAAAGAAGTGTCATGAAGCAGTTGATGTCTTGGGGTAGTCAGAAGTTTGCAATTGTGTAAATGGAGGCTAAAGCAATCAGGCTGTAGATTCAGCTGTGTCCTCAATCGCTGATTGTAATGTTATCATCTTACAAAAAAGACCTGTGTATTACTAAACCACCCAAACTTTGATCCACTTATGTCATCAACCAATAGGAACTGAAAGAAGTGTTTCTGTATAACCATACAGACTGGTAATATACAGACATACCTAAGACGACCAGCAAAACGTAAGTCTGTGTTAAGGAATCTTCAAATATCAGGAAGAAGACAAAGGTTTCATCAGAGATACATAGAGACGCACATGTATACAATTAAGATATATCCTCCTCTCATTCTTTCTTTTTTTTTAAATTTCACATGAACCCTTCACTTAAAGAGTAAAAATATCTAGATTCCCATTCTACTTAAATATATTCAAGCAAAGCTCCCGGGAAGGTTTCCAGGGAGTTAGATTGCTTTGAAACTGGCCATGCATTAAATAAAGCTTTGTCTAACAAAAGTGAAAGAGTAACTGATATGGTATCTGTACGTTCACTCTGCACAAGGTTCCTGTGGCTCAAAAGCATTACTCAAAGACAAAGAACACATCAGATTACAGCTCTGGAGTCTCGTACTCTACCTCTGCCAGCAACCCTGCCAGCTTACACGACACTCTGTGAGGGCCAACCACCTGCTTCCTGAGGAATCTGTAATCTACCTTCTCCATTAGTTCCCCCGAGGTTCTCCTCCTTTACACATGTGCCCCCCTTCACTCATTCCACGGCGTTCACCTTTCATCTCTAAGAGATTCATTAACGATAAGTGTGCAAGGGTTCACTTTAACAGCAAAACCAAAAAGAAAAGCCTTCGGCATTACATTTTATAATGAAACAAAAACTTAAATTCTGTGAGTCTACTGAGCTAGAACTAAAAGCGACTGCAGCAAGAGATGCATCCTGGTACCTGGCTTCTTTTCCCATTACCTGCTTCAGTGTACTTCAATCCCACTTTCTCTTCTGTGTCTTTTGTCTTTGGGGGCGGCCAGACAGCTTGGAGTCTGCCAGGAGTCCTATCGTCCTGCTCAGTGGGGCTGTGGTCAGGCTGTTGGAAAAGTGGGCAAACAAAAGAGTAAGTTAAATGAAACGTGGCCAGGGCCAATTAATCCCTGAGAACGACTGTGCTAACTCTGAAATTAATTTTAATGGCACATTGCTCTCATTCACTGTAACTGAAACATCTCACTCCAATACGATCCTTTTCTAGAAATGTAAAGTGATCAGTTGGGGTGGAAAGAGAAATAACTCAAGGCCAAGTATTACACAACCTTCAATAGATGATTTTTAGCATATAACTTTTATTTTTAAATCACAAGTACACTTTGATCTGAAGATACAAATATACTATAATCGGGTACATTTATAGGGATGTTTAGAAATATATCCCAAACTCCAGGGTTATTTATAATATAAAAACTTGTTTTGCATTTTCTATGAACATTACCTGTAGGCCAAGATACACTTCTCTAAGATGTCCACATCGATCATTTCTTCTTTTTCTTTCCCACACACACAAAAATGAATGAGCTGGTTTTCACATTCAAGCTATTTTTACAGGGGTTGATTTTTAAAACTAGGAGAATGCTATGTTGTATTTAGTTTTTAACTGCAACCTAAGATAGTTTTTCCAAAGACCTTTAAATTTAACTGATGTATGAGGGAATGATAATTGTATGCCAAATTGATACTAAGCAAGAAATTTTATTTGTTGCCCTTATGAATTTTAAGATCCACTGGACAAGTGCTTGCTAGTCCTTACAAATTACCTGAATAATTTTTTTAATAGTAACAGCTTTCACTAATTAGATGGTTACTACGTGCTAACTTCATTTAATCTTCGCAACAACCAAATAAAGATTAAAGGTTATTTTCTTCTTTTTGCTGATCAAGGTCACCCAGCCAGTAATTGGCAGTTAGAATTAAAACCCAAGTCTCACACTAACCCAGTGCTCAATCAAGATGCCTTGTAACCAACACAGAACATTTTAATCACATCACAAACAGGTATTCGCCAAGTGGCAGACCTTCAAAGGAAAAATACAGTGTTCGCAGAGGTATAATAAAGTGGAGAGGAAATCTGGGCTATAGTTCTAGATTGCATTGATTCCTCATGCTGCTTGGTTTTTAGAAGCACATTTCCCATTAATGTTTAAACTCAGAGTGACAGTTTCGCTTTCTGACCTGCACACCTTTACTTATACCTCTCTTACAACAACCCAGAAAAAGATAAGGAAGAAAGAAAACGCTTCTGTCCAACTCCATACTCCTTACAAGGTCAACTTGACTATAATCATCTTTCACCTAGAAGAGGGTCACTAAGATTGGTATATGAGATTCTCTTTGATAGGAAACCTGAAAAGAAATACAGCAGCATCACATTTTACGACAAAACCCAAAACCCAACGCTACGTACGCTTTTGGAATCCGAGGGGCCATCTCCTGGCCTTGACCTCGACCGCTCAAACACAGCTCTTAGGGACTCCTTCTCATGCCTCATTTTGCGCTTGAGAGCTTCCAGCTCAGAGGTGTCAGCTGTGGTCCCCTTTTTGGGGGGACGGATGAATAGGGCTCTAAAGGCCTCCAAGGTAGTCTCTGGCGGCTTTGGCTTGACCTCTCCTCCCTGGGTCTGGGCTTCTCCGGGGCCGCTCTGGCTCTCCTGGGGAGTGCTGCCACTCCTCTCCTCCCCCCTGGGCTGTTCAGGGTCTTCTGCCTTTGATTCGGCTTTGGGGACGTCAATGTTGAGCAGCTGAGAGAGCTGCTCCAGGAGAGTGGGAGCGGCCTTCGGATCATTTGTTTTCTCTCCCATCTTCACTGCCTGAGGCCCTGCCTGTGCTAGGGACCTCTGGACAGGCTGGGTCAACTTAAGCAAAGCCAGGTCCCCGTCCTTTGGTTTAATTTCAGTGATGGTCTCCCCGACCTCGGCTGGGGCTCCCTTCTTCAGCACACGAAGCCCACTAAAAAAAGCTGGGAGCTGGAAGGACTTCTCTCCAGGGACTTCTTTTTTAGGAGAGGTGTTCTCAGTGACACCAACACTTGAGTTCTGGTCTGTTACCACAGGTAGAACTTTGGAACCTTCTTCTCCAGCTTGTCGCTGGCCGGGGCTATGCTCTGTCTGAAGGCCACCATCCTCGGGTTCCAATTTGCTGTTTATCTCCTGCAGAGTCCTTTGAGGACCTTCTCCACTGGGCTCTGCATCACCCCTTTCTCCAGGGGCAGTATTTTCCCTCCCATCTCCTGGCTTTTCTTGGGACTGCTCAGATGGCTCAGATAAAACACCACTAGGGGACTTTGGGCCATTGATGTTGCTTCCCTCTTCTGGCTCCTGGCCTCCATCATCAGAGTCAGAATCACTGGTGGTGTTCACCAGGGTCCCGCGAACCAAAATGACATTGTCTCTGCACACACTCAAAGCAGCCAGTGGAAGCAGCTCTTGACCAGGCAGAGAAATCCCTGCCTCTGCTTCTCCCCGGCTTCCTTCCAACCTCGTCTCTGTCTCCACCCTCGGAGTCTTCCCATCATTTCCGAGGTCAGGTGGAACCTGAGCCTCCGCCTCCGGCGGATCCAAGCCACTGCTGGGCTCCTCCAGCTGAGGCGTGGGATCCACCACTAAACTGCGGAAGGCTTTCAGCACCGCATCTTCCTCTCCAGGCTGCACAGATTCCAATTTACTCGTAAACCCAAACAGGGATTTCATAGAGAACTTGGTCAGGATCGACTGGGCCACGTCAAGTCCGGCTTCGGGTTGTCCTGGTTCCGAGCCATCACTGCCATTCGGAGCGTTACCCACGTCCTCCATGTCCCAGCCGTGCCCTGGGCGGCAGATTCTCACTTCTGCGATCTTCCCCTGCCCTCTCAGTTTCTCCACTCCACCGGTTCTTAACTTCCAGGACAGAGAACAGCAGGACCCGCCGGTGGGACTCAGTCGCGGAGCGAGCACACTTGGCCGGGCTCTGGTCCCTCCCGAGCCCTCCTTCCGGTTTGCGCGGTGATGGGGCGTCCGGGGCAACTGTAAAAAGTCCGCGGAGCTTTATGCCCAGAGGCAGCCGAGGCTGCGCACCTTACTACACACGGACTGGGGAGGCTGCTCCTCTGGGACTTCCGTATTTATTCCCGGGGACAAAAGGCTTTTTGTCGTAGGGAAAGTCAGCCTGCCCCCACTCATCCCAGCCCAGGACTTCGCCGCGAGCTCCGCCCCAGTGCCGGCCGTTCTCCTGGTCACTTTCAACTTCCTCATTGGTGAGCAAGTGAGGCTCCAGAAAGTGCTGAGCCGGCAAGCAGCTCCTGACGGCCTTCAACCCCCCCCCCCCCCCCCCCCCCCCGCCCCACGGAGCAGCTGAAGAAATTTAAAAGTGAATCAGCAGCAAATGACCGAAATACTTCTTACGGGCTCTCTATTGCCATCTCAGTCACGGCCAGAAGCTTGTGCCATCCAGGCCAAAAAAAAAAACCCAAAAAACAAAAAACTAGCAGTGCACACAGACCAACAGCCACTTACAGAGCCCGAAGCAAAGAAAGAAAAGTAAAGAAAGAAACGGATCATCTCAGGAAGCCCAGGACTCTCAAAAGCAGTTAATTTAATGCCCTTGAAGCTTTTTTTTTTTTTTTTAAAGTGCTTTCTTCCGCTTCCCTGCAGGTTTCATCTGGAATGCAGATTTTTAGCTGCCCCAGCCGGAGAAGGAAAACCAACTCGACTGGTTTCGGATTACTGCTGTTTTAGCTCTGCCCCGGGGTGTCAGCGTTCTACAAACAGGTACCTAGGCAAGCGCACCCACCACGCCCACCGTCCACCAGCCTTAGGGTGGCAGAGTAAACAGCCCCAGCCAGCCTGGCAGGAATGATTACCCTCCACACTCTCGGTGCCAACCTTGGGCTTCTGCTCAGCAGCTCTGGCTTCCTTATGAATCCTGCTGGCCAAAGCCTCTGTGCTTCAGCCATCCAACCAACAAATTGAAACCTGGCATGATACAAAGTAACACACAACCTGCCTTGTTAGGTAAAGCAATTCACTAAAGGTCCCCAAGGAGTCCCATTCCCCTAAAGGGAAAAACACCTGAAAGGTCTCTATCAGG
The DNA here is from genome assembly GCF_949987515.2 of Delphinus delphis. NCBI lineage: Eukaryota > Metazoa > Chordata > Mammalia > Artiodactyla > Delphinidae > Delphinus > Delphinus delphis. The sequence goes on along the minus strand of NC_082684.1, from coordinate 78,307,095 downwards.
TCTCTGTCACAGACCCAATTTGCCTAAAACAAAAACAGGAAAGACAAAACCACCACCAAACATCAGCTCAATGTAGTTTCCAACAGTGATTATATGCTGAGAACCTGGCAATGAAGAACTTGGAAAAATTGCAGCTCTGTTTCCCAGCAGCATACCTTCTGCCTCTTGGGGCAGCTTCCTGTCGGACCTGAAGGTCTCAGTGTTTTTCAAATCCCATCCAGTCAGCAGGCATTCAGTAAGCGCCTGGGACGGATAAGGTACTGTGCTGGATCGGAAGAACCAAACTGGCTTAATAGTCATCATGGTTTAATAGTAATCACCGGCTCTCTGAACAAAGCTGCGAGAAGATTGAGCCCAAGCGTTAAACGCAAACAAATTATGCAAAACGGAATCTGTAGCCACCAGCAAAACAACTGTCTTGCTTTATCCGCAGCAGGGAATGGCTGTGGCTTCCACACTGCTAGCTTGAATTGTGTTTCCCGCTAAGTATTAATACTAAGAAATTCTGATCACAATGATAAATTTCTAGCATGATGCGTTCAAAAGCAACCCTCACACAAAAACGGTACATATGATTACAACCCATCAGCTCCTATTGGAAAGTTAAGACAGTAGTTCCTAATCCCTGATTTGACCTTGTATCTAAACGGATACTTTCCTGTTTGCTCCTGATCCCAGTATATTTGGGGATTATTAACTAGGGCACAGTTAATCAAAAGGCCACCACAACACTGAGGAAAATTCATTGGTGACATGTAGGTCTCAGAAGAAGCTTCCTGTCTCAAGGAAATGCCCGTTGATAAAATCATACTTCTGCTTCTTCGAGACAGCAAACAAAGGAATCATCACATCAGATCATAAGATCTGTCTTCTGAAGAACTATGTGGACCAGCCAATATACAGGGGAGGGGAGGAGACATGGCACGTATTTGGTGTTCTTCAACTGAGAAAGCTCTATTTTCTCAGACATAATTATTGATTGCCAGATTTCCAGAATAAGTTTCTAAGCGCTTTCAGCAGATCTGGGCAAAATGGGACATAAACTGGAAGGGGCTGATGGCTCTTCCACAGTAGGGCATGGAGCAGAATTACAAAAGTTTTAGCACCCTCTCAATACCCACGGACACCAATACAATGTCATGGAAAGTGCGGGAAGTCTTGGGTCCCAGGGAGATGATTTGATCCCAGTCCCTTGACTCGACTAGGTTTGTTTTAAAAGTGACGCAACCATGGTCAAGAGAACACAACCAAGCCAAGGTGCACAGCTAGTAAGTGGAGGATACTAATAATACCTAACATTTACTGGGTGTTTATAAGCACTGTTCTAGGTGCTCCATCGTGTATTAACTGACTGGTACATCTAGCTATGAGCCTGGTATTATTTTCTTTTTCATGTTTAGAAAGAGGAGCAGAAAGATGATGTAGCTTGCCCGTGTTCACAGGTGGAACTGGAACTTGAATCCAGGCAATCAGGCCCCAGAATCCACAATCACTCTTCCAAAACCCTGAGCTCCGCATCCTGCCGTAATAGGACGCCACACACGCCTGCATCTTGAAATGTGCAAGAGTGTCAGCCCGGTTAGTTGGTGCTCTCTCACTAGGACACGTATTGTACTTTACCCTTTGAGATGATACAGAAGGTTGACTTCATAAAAAGAAAAAACAATATGCGAATGACCATTCTTTTCTCTCATCATTTAGGGGGGAAATCTAGAGGGGGTGCTTAGAAAAATGAAGCAAAAGTTCCTAGCTGGCTTGTCTACTGGTCACAGACAAGACACAATCCTCGGGACTCAAACCTATCAAGAGGCTTTCCAGCTTACCCATACAATTCTCCTTCATTTAGGAAGCTTAACCATCACAAAGATGCATTCATCCAACAATCATTGTTAAGCACCGACTCTGTACGAGGCTCCGGGGATATAAAGATGAAGAAACTCCAGCCCTCCACCTTCATGAAACATGAAGTTTAATACAGGAAATCAGCCAAGAAAGAGGTGATTCCTGTTCATAGACTGTGAGTACTTTATACCCCAGACTCGGTCTAAACAGCAATAGGTGGACATAAGACAATTTTGAATGAAAGAAGCAGCGACCATCAAAATATGAAGATGAGTAAGAAAGAGAAGCATGGTAGTTTACAGAGATCTTTGAATACTGACTCTTTCAGGCCACTGGTTCTCATGGCCATGAGAAATGTTACGACATCTGGTCATTTAGGGAATGGAAAAATGTTTCAGACCATAGTGTTCAAATAAGCAGCCTACAAATTTGATCTTAGTTGGGTGGTCTTGAAAAATGAATCCATTTAATGCTTTAACATTCTCGGGGGGGAAGAATAACTTCTCTTGCACGTTATTTCTCTCTGTCTTGTCCTGCTATGCATACTTATTAAGTACCTACTACACAAAACCAGTGACAGCCAAGACTTTCTCCTTTTCAACCTCACCTGACTCTCTTTTGTTCTAACCTCAAAACACTTAAGCTCTCTAACAGCTACACCTGTGCAAAAGGCAGATTAAAAATGATCTGCCTTGGAAACTAGTTGAAACAGGCATGATGAATATTAGGTAGGATTTAACCCACGTGTTGCTCTTTGTAACTACTTGTTAAAAACAATCACTAAGCAGCTACTTGAAAACGGGACACTATTTGTGTGCAGAATTTACTACCAATGAATTCTCTGTGTTCCTCCCATCTCACCATCTTCTCAGATTGAGGCTGGAGCTAATTCTACCTCATGGCAATGGGAACATCAGTCCAACAAACAATACCTAGTGAGCTGAGCCTAAAAGAATGGTTGCAAAAACAACAACAAAAAAGGCATATCATCTCCTGGAAGCAGTAGAACCTAGCTTCTTGATTCTAATAACAACTAGAGGAATGAGCATTAAAAATTTTTAAGTCAATTTGCAGACATTGCACACTGCCTAAAAGAAAAACTTCCTAAAGCCCCCCACCTCACACACTTACTCTTTGCAGCCCTCTGCCATGTCACTCAGCTTACAGAATGCCTTCCCACATTCTCATAAAATCCCAGAAAGGCAAGGGAAAAGTAAAGCAAGTGAGATTAATTTCACGGTGTTGGGCTAAATGATTCTCATGTTTCTCCTTATCCAGTATACTTCAAGTTCCCGGCCTGCATTTAATGACTAACTGCTTCCAGCTTCTAGGGGTTCAACTAGGTTCATGGGACGATTGCTTGAGAAAAATAGAAAACAGTTAAAATTAATAAGAGTAAGTAAGATTGTAGAAACTATTTCTGTGGAAGGAAAGAGTTTAGAGCAATGGGCTGAGTAAAGTAAGTAAACTATGAAGATATAAGTGGGGTAATAGGCAGAGATGGGCTTTTTGGGTTCAGGAAGTGTGTTTTAACTAAGTGAAGTCTGATATAAATGGTGAGAACTAAGGACATGATGACCACACAAGTAGTCAAAAAGACATGTGTTAAATGAATGAGGTGTCAGATGAAAGGAGTGTAAGATTATGGAAGAAGCTGGGTAGAATCAAATTGTTGGGAGGCTGAAGAGGTCTTTAGAAGGACTAGAAGTCAACCAGCCCAACATTCTTCTTCTAAAGATGGAGACATTTGAAGTCGAGAAGCTAAGTAACTGGTACCAGCTCACGCAGCGCAAGTGCGGCCATTAAGGTGGGAAAAGAGGCGTCCCAACTCCTGTCCACCCCGTGTCACATCCCCCTACTGCCCTGGCACGTGATCTTACCTTCTTCCTGATCAGCATCTTCTTTAAGCTCATTTTCCACATCTTCAAAATGGAGTTATGAGGCCAAATGATAAGACAGGGCCGGAGACCTCGCTAGGCTTCTCCTTCCATCTCAGGCAGTGCTTTCCCTGCCTTCACAGCGTGGATTCCCCCTGCCAACTACTGCAACCCTCAACACAGCCCCTCTGGCTCAGCCTCGGAGAAGCCAGCAGCTGTTTTTACTGATTGATTCAAAAGAAAACAGGCTGCATCTGCCAATGGCAAGGACAGGGCTCAGTGATTAAGGCCTTTTTCCATCAAGCAGACTTAGTGCAAAATGTTTCTAAGACTGGTTCCACTGAGCTGTATTCAAAACTTCTGTGGAAGTGGGTTGAATGTCGGTAACAAACTAGAAGACTCTGAAAGGGAAGAGGGGAGGCCAAGGCATACTCGTGAAGCTGAAGAAGAGAAGAGAGCAGTGGGTACGTCATCCTGCAATGATCAAGGAATGAGGGCAGTGCGCACAGTTAAGAACCTGGCCCTGGGTCCTGGGCTAACACCCTACTCTGCTCCTGCAAGAAACCTGACCTTGGACAAGTTATATAAGCAACCTGTGTCTCAGCTTCTTCACCTAGAAACTTGGAGTAAGAAAAGTACCTACTTTGTGGGTTATTAGAAGCATTAAATAAACTAATATATGTTTCACACTCATCAATGCCTGGCACGTAGTAAGTACCGTATGGATATGACATGCTTTCATAGCAAAGGAATAACTTTCTTAGGGACATCAACCAGCAACCAACAGAATTGTTTTTAACCTTGTCAATATGAAGCAAGTATTTACTGAGGAAATGACGGCCCACGAAGGAAGCTGCCCTCCCAGTTCCCTCACATATGCTCTTGGACAGAGGAGCCATTTGGTCTGAACAGGATTGTTCCTTATAGATAGGCCTACTACATACAACGGCTCCCCATGCCACATCTGTGCCACGAGTGAATTGAGCTTCAAAGAAAATTCTTTCAAGGGGTCCCTTTGGGTGTTTCAGGGCCAGTGCTCTCTGGATTATTGTTTTCCATCTGTATCGCCTGAAGAGAGCAATTAGCTTAAAGAGTTCCCAGGTGGCTACTGTAGATGGTGACAGAGTTCACCTGTTCTTTATTACTTTCCTGTGTTCCAAGATGATTTTTAAACCAACTCAATCATTTCAGAAAAAAAAAAAAAAAATCCATGAATTTGGATTTTCTCCAGAAAATCCTTTTCTCAAGAGTCTGTTGACACATACTGTTGATGTGTGGTCCCCTAGCACTGAGACTTCCCCTCCCTTTGGGGAAGGGAAGTTCCCAGATGATGACTGGCCTGGGAGACAGCCCAGGGCGTTAACAGCCGAGCAAGGACCATTTTTTGTTGCTGTTTTTAGGCCAACTCATTATACTTCAAAGGTGTACGCATTTCATTTAAAATGTCCTTACTGGGCTTCCCTGGTGGCGCAGTGCTTGAGAGTCCGCCTGCCGATGCAGGGGACGCGGGTTCGTGCCCCGGTCCGGGAGGATCCCACATGCCGCGGAGCGGCTGGGCCCGTGAGCCATGGCCGCTGAGCCTGCACGTCCGGAGCCTGTGCTCCGCAACGGGAGAGGCCACAACAGTGAGAGGCCCGCATATCGCAAATTAAAAAAAAAAAATGTCCTTACTCTTACAAATACGAAAATCAAGCTTGAAATAGTTATTACATTACTGCTTAGGGTCTTACTATCAGATATTTCTAAGATGGGCTCCACCAAGCAGTATCAAAGAGTCCTTGGAAATGGATTCCATGTCCGTGACAAAATAAAATATTTTAAGAGGAAAAAGGAAAGGCTTTGACTCACTTGTGAAACTGAAGAGGAGAGAAAATAGGAGCATTCTTTAAGGTACAGAATTTCCTGGGACATGTTTTTGAAGAGTTTTGAGCTTTTCCTAAATGAGTAATAGTGATGTCCCACAGAAATAACCACTACAGAAGGCACGGAGTTCATGGAGAAAGCATTTCATTATGGCTAAAGTTGCTCATGAAAGTTGTAGATGAAGATCTGGCATCTAAGAAACTGTATATATCTCTTGATGTCCATACTCTGTTCTTCCTGAGTGGTGAAACTAGACAGCCACTGACTCTGCTGTAACTGGATATCTTTTTTTGTCCTTCCTTTTTTTTTAAGTAAAAGTTATCTTGAGAATATTAGTTCTAACACCAAAGATCTAGTTATCATTTTTAAATACTTTTAAATTTAAAGGAGGCAAAAGAAAAATTAGGGAAGATGAGGATTTACCTAAAACAAAATGAAGGTGGATGATAAGAACATGCATGAGAGGAGAGAAGGGGGAGATCTAGCATTTTTTTAGGGTGTCATTGTTGTCCCAAGTAGGTACCACGCTAGGTTCTTTATGCAAGTTTTCTAATACCTTAATCCTCCCCATAACTCTATGAGAAAGGTGTCATTGACCCCGTGGGTTTTTTTTGGTTTTCTTTTTTTTCGGTACGCGGGCCTCTCACTGTTGTGGCCTCTCCCGTTGCGGAGCACAGGCTCCAGACACGCAGGCTCAGCGGCCATGGCTCACAGGCCCAGCCGCTCCGCGGCATGTGGGATCTTCCCGGACCGGGTCACAAACCCGTGTCCCCTGCATCGGCAGGCGGACTCTCAACCACTGCGCCACCAGGGAAGCCCGACCCCGTTTTATTAGTGCTGTTCAGTGCAAGTTTCTGTAATGGTGGAAATGTATCTGTGTCATGCAATCCAGTGCCACAGGTGGCCTCTGAGCACTTAAAATGTGCCTAATGTAACTGAGGAATTAAGTTTTATTTGGTCTTAATTAATAGCCATAGGTGGCTACTGACTACTGTTTGGCCATTCCTTTAGATGTGAATACTGAGGTTCAGAGACATTAGGGCAAGTCAAAGATTACACAACCAATGAGTGGCATAGCCAGGATCTGCACTGGATCAACCTGATTCTAAACGTACCTTCTTTTCATTATAATAAATCAAAGAGCTATAGAATTTTGTAACAGTTCTCTTTCACATTGAAACATCAGCATGGGGGCAAAATAGATGATCACCTCGTTACCGGAACCAAATGGCCCCTGCAGTTAGAAGGAATTGGCAGAGAGCAGGAAGGACACAAATTATGAGCCCTGATTTGATCAGTAATGATTCCTTGAAGTTAATACTCACATCATTTAGTCACGTTAAAAGAAAAATATGAAAACCAATGTAAAGGCATTAAAATTACAAAGTAGAAAGTAAGCTAGGCATTGTCACAACTATGGTCCTATTCTTTTTTTTTTTTTAATATTTATTTATTTACTTATTTGGCTGCGCCGGGTCTTAGCTGAGGCACACTGGATCCTCGCTGCCGCGGGATCTTCGTTGCGGCATACGGGCTCTTAGTTCCCTGACCGGGGTCAAACCAGGGCCCCCTGAATTGGGGGTGTAGAGTCTCAACCACTGGACCACCAAGGAAGTCCCTATGATCCTATTCTTTTTTTTTTTTTTTGCGGTACGCGGGCCTCTCACTGTTGTGGCCTCTCCCGTTGCGGAGCACAGGCTCCGGATGCGCAGGCTCAGCGGCCATGGCTCGCGGGCCCAGCCGCTCCGCGGCATGTGGGATCTTCCTGGACTGGGGCACGAACCCGTGTCCCCTGAATCGGCAGGCGGACTCTCAACCACTGCGCCACCAGGGAAGCCCGATCCTATTCTCAAACACAGTTAAAGAGAGGGCAAAGAAAAAGAGGAGAGGCCAGAGCTATGGCTTTGAAGTGAGATGTATTTGGGTTCACTATGGGATATTACTTACTAGTTACACGCAAGATGTGTCACTTAGGCAAGTTCCTTAACTTCTATGAACCAGTATTTACATGTATAAAATAGGGAAAATAATAAGTCATAGGATTGTTCTAAGAATTAAACGTGCTAATATTCCTAACCCAGTGCTTGCCTGATTCACAACAGACACCCAGTAAATAGTAAGCATACTTTATGAAGCATGTATGAAGCCTTCAGAAAACAAGCTAGCTTGATAGTTCTAAATTCACGTCACTCACAAAGACAAGCCCCATTGTCATGAATATGCTAATGACGTGGGGACGTCCACCTGCGGCCTTTGGCTTTAAGCTCTCGTTGGCTTCCATGAAAACAAAACAAGGATGTGGCCCTTTCCCTGTACTGCAGAGGCACTGTATCAGAGAGCCCTCTGCATCCATTCTTTGCTGTCAAAGTCAATTGAGGCCACAGAGTTTGCCTTTTAGGAGTGAAGGAACGTGAGGGCCTGAAATCTGCTCGTGTTCCCGTCAGTGTTTCCCCATCAACTGTAAAGACCCAAGGTCTGAGGCATCCAGCGTCCCAGGTGAGCAGCTGCAGAATCTTCACTGGATTGAGTTCTGTGGGGTGATTTTGGTTGTGGTTCTAGCTTTCTAATTCTGAGCCCGGTTCTCCATCCTTCTCACTGATTATGAGAGCTAACTCCTATCCATGAAATGGATAGCAATTCAATTAAAAGCAAAACAAAAGAAAACAACCAAATCAGAAACGCATCCAAAGTAGTGGAGAGGTAGAGGGGCTTAAATTTAAGCACCTAGGTCCAGACTCGTACAGACTGGGTTCAGATCCTTGCACCTGCCTTCACTGAACCTCTCTCCTTATTTGTATCAATACAATAGGTACAATAATACTTCAAAGAATGGTGCCTGGCACTGAGGAAGTGATCAATTCATGGCAGTTTTGTTACTGGTTTAGACACTTAAGGTTTGGTGTGGACTTGGTAATTACATCTTTCCGTTGTTCATAAGATGCAATCACTTGGAACCCGATGCCGTGTCCTCTGCAGACAATTAAGCTAATTCAATAAGGAGCATCCCGGGACCCGCGAGTGGGGTGATGGAGATGATCCTTGGAAACCAGCAACACCAAGAAGAGTTCAAGGCTTGTGTTTTAAGAGCTGCATGCAAAATCCTACTTTCAGAATTCATGCAACCAATATAGAATTCTGACAGCTGCTTGCCTTTTCTGCTCTGCATACCTTTTGTCCATCTCAGGCCACACCTCTTTTAGTGTCTTTTTTCTATCCTGCCCACGTCCCTTCTTTACAGACGTTTTACAAACTATCCTCCATGGTGAATAGTCATCTCAAATGGAATCTTTAAGAAACTGCACTTGTTCTAAGAAGTTAGGCCCCACTTGCTCTCTGGTCTGTCCAGATTCAGTTGCCTTGACATGTCTGGCTCAAAGTGCACTGGCAACTGAGGAGCACGGCTAATGACAGTTTCTAATAGTGGAATATAAGAAACTGCCCTTTAAGGCTAACTGTGTAATGGTCATGCTCTACATGGGCACTCTGGGGTGACTGAGGGTTTATCCCATATAGATGCTACCCCAAGGCAATTCACACATTTGGTGCATTTGGATGTTGTTCCCAAACTGACACCTAGGATTGCCAGACTTATTAAATAGAATACAGGACAACCAGTTAATTTTGAATTTCAGACAAACAACAAATTATTTTTCACTGAATATGTCCTATGTAATATTTAGCAACCTCATGACCTCAAAGTGGAACTGACTGAGCATTGGGTTCTTTCAAGAACTTTCTAGGTCACCCAGAATGGTCTACGGGATTTGCTAGAGCAGGGTGATCACCCAAACAGAACCTCTCTACACCGCAGTCTGGCTGACATTCACCCAAGGGGCACCAAGACAGCAGCACTGGTTGCTTAAACACTGAAATATATACTGGCTGGTAAACAGATGCTGCTCGGAGCCTCCCTGGTGTCTACCTTCCACCAGCTCCACCTCTTGCCATTCCTCCAAGGAACCCTTGGACCTTCTCACAGTTCAGTAACTAAAAGATGAAGGTAACATGCGACAACATGGATGGACCGCAAGGGCATGATGCTAAGAAGAATAAGTCAGAGAAAGATGAATACTGTTTTGTTCTCACTTATAAGTGGAATCTAGAAAAACCCAAATTCATAGAAACAGAAAAGGGACTGGTGATTGCCAGATGTGGGGAGATGAAGACAGAGGAAAATGGGTGAAAGGTAGTCAGAAGGTACAGACTTCCAGCTGTAAGATTGCTAAGTCCTGGGGATGTAATGTACAGGATGGTGGCTATAGTTAACAATGCTGTATTGCACATTTGAAAGTTGCTAAGAGAGTAGATCTTGAAAGTTCTCATCCCAACAAAAAAAAGCTTGTAACTACGTGAGGTGATGGATGTGAAATGAATTTATTGTGGTGATCATTTCACAGTATATATATGTACCAAATCATTATGTTGTACACTTGAAACTTAAACAATATTGTATGTTAATTACACCTCAATAAAACCAGGGAAGAAAAAAAGGATTGCACTGGAGAAACAGAAAGAAATGATATGAGCCTTCAAATAGAGTTAGGAGACGATAAATTTTGGTCTCACTATCAGAGTTGTGACATTGTTCCTCGTATTAAAACGAAGATTCATGTTGAGAATATTAAGATGTATTTGTTTTTCTTTTAAATAATTTCCATCTCTTTCTTTGAATTTCTTGTATTTCTTTGTATTTCTTTTAAGGAATTTTCATTCCCCACACACCACACTGCTTGGGTTGACTTATGCTCCTTTAATAGAATCAGGAAATGTCATATTACAGCTAAAAGGAATACTGTTTCATCTGTTCGTGTTCCTCCCATCCTGTCTGCACACACTTGTTAAAGAAACTGAGGGCCACCGAAGTTAACTGGTGCCCAGAGTCCCACAGCTAAGCTAGTGGTTGAGCCAGCAGTGGAAGTGAAGTGAAGGAGACCTCCAGCTCTCGTTCTAGACCAGAGTGGGCCAGATCTGACCCACTGCCTATTTTTGAATGACTCCTTTAAGAATGATCTTTACATTTTTTAATGGTGGGAAAAAAATCAAAGATGAATAATATTTTTGATAGGTGAAAATAATATGAAATTCAAATTTCAGTGTCTATAGACTTTTATGGGAACACAGGCACACTTATTCATGTACGTATTCTCTACAGCGGCTTGTGTTAACAAGGTTGAGTGGTTACAACAGAGACTGTATGGTCCCAAAGCCTAAAATATTTCCTCTCTGGCTCTTGACAAAAATAAATAAATAAAAATTAATGCACAGCTAAATAAGGGGCCTTAATAGCACCCTCAGCCCTAATGCCTGGGGCCATTCCAATTGGTGGATGCCAAATTCCCACCAATTATTAAATGTTTTAGCTATCTCCCCTACATACTAATGAAATGCTGCATGTCCACAGAAAAAGACTGATTAAAGTAACTTCTTGGGTGGACCTTCAAGATGGTGGAGAAGTAAGACGTGGAGATCACCTTCCTCCCCACAAATACAACAAAAATACATCTACATGTGGAACAACTCCTACAGAACACCTACTGAACACTGGCAGAAGACCTCAGACTTCCCGAAAGGCAAGAAACTCCCCCATGTACCTGGGTAGGGCAAAAGAAAAAAGAATAAACAGAGACAAAAGAATAGGGACGGGACCTGCACCAGTGGGAGGGAGCTGTGAAGGAGGAAAGGTTACCACACACTAGGAAGCCCCTTCGCGGGCGGAGACTGCGGGTGGCGGAGGGGGGAGCTTCGGGGCCGCGGAAGAGAGCACAGCAACAGGGGTGCGGAGGGCAAAGCAGAGAGATTCCCGCACAGAGGATCGGTGCCGACCGACACTCACCAGCCCGAGAGGCTTGTCTGCTCACCCGCCGGGGAGGGTGGGGCCTGGAGCTGAGGCTCAGGCTTCGGAGGTCAGATTCCAGGGACAGGACTGGGGTTGGCTGCATGAACACAGCCTGAAGGGGCTATTGCCCCACAGCTAGCCGGGAGGGAGTCCGGGAAAATGTCTGGACGTGCCCAAGAAGCAAGAGACCATGGTTTCAGGGTGCGCAAGGAGAGGGCATTCAGAGCACTGCCTAAATGAGCTTCAGAGACAGGCGTGAGCTGCGGCTATCAGCTCGGACACCAGAAACGGGCATGAAACGCTAACGCTGCTGCAGCCACCAAGAAAACTTTGTGCAAGTGCAGGTCACTATCCACACACCCCCAGGAGCCTGTGCAACCCGCCACTGCCAGGGTCCCGGGATCCGGTGAAAACTTCCCCGGGAGGACGTTTGGCGCACCTCAGGCAGTTGCAAAATCATGTTGGCCTCTGCCGCCGCAGACTCGCCCCATATTCCAATTATAACTACCATACCCCTCCCTCCCCCAGGCCTGAGTGAGCCAGAGCCCCCTAATCAGCTGCTGCTTTAAACCCGTCCTGTCTGGGTGGGAACAGAAACCTGAGGGCAACCTACACACAGAGGTGGGGCCACATCCAAAGCTGAACCCTGGGAGCTGTGCAAACAAAGAAGAGAAAGGGAAATTTCTCCATGCAGCCTCAGAAGCAGTGGATTAAATCCCCACAATCAACTTGAGGTACCCTGCATCTGTGGAATACCTGAATAGACAACGAATCATCCCAAAACTGAGGTGGTGGACTTTGGGAGCAACTGTAGACTTGCGGTTTCCCGTCTGTGGCTGACTTGTTTCTGATTTTTATGTTTATCTTACTATAGTTTTTAGCACTTGTTATCACTGGTGGATTTGTTTATTGGTTTGGTTGCTCTCTTTTTTTTTAATTACTTATTTTTTTAATTTAATAATTTTTAATTATTTAATTAATTTATCTATTTATTTATTTTTATTCATTATTTTCTTTCTTTTTTTCTCCCTCTTCTTCTGAGCCGTGTGGCTGACAGGGTCTTGGTGCTCCAGGCCGGTGTCAGGCCTGAGCCTCTGAGGTGGGAGAGCCGAGTCCAGGACATTGGACCACCAGAGACCTCCTGGCCCCATATAATATCAATCAGCAAGAGCTCTCCCAGAGATCTCCAACTCAACACTAAGATCCAGCTCCACTCAACGACCAGCAAGCTCCAGTGCTGGACACCCCATGCCAAACAACTGGCAAGACAGGAACACAACCCCACCCATTAGCAGAGAGGCTGCCTAAAATCATACTAGTTCACAGACAGCCCCAAACACACCATCAGATAGAGCCCTGCCCACCAGAAAGACAAGACCCAGCCCTACGCACCAGAACACAGGCACCAGTCCCCTCTACCAGGAAGCCTACACAACCCACTGAACCAACCTTACCCACTGAGGGCAGACACCAGAAACAGCAGAAACTACGAACCTGAAGCCTGCGAAAAGGAGACCCCAAACACAGTAAGTTAAGCAAAAATAGGAAGACAGAGAAATATGCAGCAGATGAAGGAGCAAGATAAAAACCCACCAGACCAAACAAATGAAGAGGAAATAGGCAGCCTACCTGAAAAAGAGTTCAGAGTAATGATAGTAAAGATGATCTAAAAGCTTGGAAATAGAATGGAGAAAATACAAGAAATGTTTAACAAGGACGCAGAAGAACTAAAGAGCAAACAAACAATGATGAACAACACAATAAATGAAATGAAAAATTCTCTAGAAGGAATCAATAGCAGATTAACTGAGGCAGAAGAACGGATAAGTGACCTGGAAGATAAAATAGTGGAAATAACTACCACAGAGCAGAATAAAGAAAAAAGAATGAAAAGAATTCGGGACAGTCTCAGAGACCTCTGGGACAACATTAAACACACCAACATTCGAATTATAGGGGTCCCAGAAGAAGAAGAGAAAAAGAAAGGGTCTGAGAAAATATTTGAAGAGATTATAGTTGAAAATTTCCCTAACATGGGAAAGGAAATAATGAAGTCCAGGAAGCACAGAGAGTCCCATAAAGGATAAATCCAAGGAGAAATACACCAAGACATATATTAATCAAACTATCAAAAATTAAATACAACGAAAAAATATTAAAAACAGCAAGGGAAAAGCAACAAATAACACATAAGGGAATCCCCTTAAGGTTAACACCTGATCTTTCAGCACAAACTCTACAAGCCAGAACGGAGTGGCAGGACATATTTAAAGTCATGAAAGGGAAAAACCTACAACCAAGACTACTCTACCCAGCAAGGATCTCATTCAGATTCAATGGAGAAATTAAAACCTTTGCAGACAAGCAAAAGTTAGGAGAATTCAGCACCACCAAACCAGCTTTACAACAAATGCTAAAGGAACTTCTCTAGGCAGGAAACAAAAGAGAAGGAAAACACCTACAAAAACAAATGCAAAACAATTAAGAAAATGGTAATAGGAACATACATATCAATAATTACCTTAAATGTAAATGGATTAAATGCTCCAACCAAAAGACATAGACTGGCTGAATGGATACAAAAACAAGACCCATATATATGCTGTCTACAAGAGACCCACTTCAGACCTAGGGACACATACAGACTGAAAGTGAGGGGATGGAAAAAGGTATTCCATGCAAATGGAAATCAAAAGAAAGCTGGAGTCGCAATTCTCATATAAGACAAAATAGACATTAAAATAAAGACTATTATAAGAGACAAAGAAGGACACTATATAATGATCAAGGGATCAATCCAACAAGAAGATATAACAATTATAAACATATGTGCTCCCAACATAGGAGCACCTCAATACATAAGGCAAATGCTATGTAACAGCAATAAAAGGGGAAATTGACAGTTACACAATCATAGTAGGAGACTTAAGCACCCCACTTTCATCAATGGACAGAGCATCCAGAATGAAAATAAATAAGGAAACACATGCTTTAAATGACGCATTAGACAAGATGGACTTAATTGATATTTATAGACATTACATCCAAAAACAACAGAATACACTTTCTTCTCAAGTGCTCATATGAGGAACATTCTCCAGGAATGATCATATCTTGGGTCACAAATCAACCCTTGGTAAATTTAAGAAAATTGAAATCGTATCAAGTACCTTTTCCGACCACAACGCTATGAGACTAGATATCAAGTACAGGAAAATAACTGTAAAAAATACAAACAGGTGGAGGCTAAACAATACACTACTTAATAACCAAGAGATCACTGAAGAAATCAAAGAGGGAATCAAAAAATACCTAGAAACAAATGACAATGAAAACACGATGACCCAAGACCTATGCGATGTAGCAATAGCAGCTCTAAGAGGGAAGTTTATAGCAATATAATCCTACCTCAAGAAACAAGAAACATCTCAAATAAACAACCTAACCTTACACCTGAAGCAATTAGAGAAAGAACAAAGAAAACCCCAAAGTTAGCAGAAGGAAAGAAATCATAAAGATCAGATTAGAAATAAAAGAGAAAGAAATAAAGGAAACAATAGCAAAGATCAATAAAACTAAAAGCTGGTTCTTTGAGAAGATAAACAAAATGATAAACCATTAGCCAGACTCATCAAGAAAAAAAGGGATAAGACTCAAATCAAAAGAATCAGAAATGAAAAAGAAGTAACAACTGACACTGCAGAAATACAAAGGATCATGAGAGATTACTACAAGCAACCATATGCCAAAAAAATGGACAACCTGGAAGAAATGGACAAATTCTTAGAAAAGCACAACTTCTGAGACTGAACCAGGAATAAATAGAAAATATAAACAGACCAATCACAAGCACTGAAATTGAAACTGTGATTAAAAATCTTGCAACAAACAAAAGCCCAGGACCAGATGGCTTCACAGGCGAATTCTATCAAACATTTACAGAAGAGCTAACACCTATACTTCTCAGACTCTTCCAAATTATAGCAGAGGGAGGAACACTCCCAAACTCATTCTATGAGGCCACCATCACCCTGATACCAAAAGCAGACAAAGATGTCACAAAAAAAGAGAAAACTACAAGCCAATATCACTGATGAACGTAGATGCAAAAATCCTCAACAAAATACTAGCAAACAGAATCCAACAGCACATTAAATGGATCATACACTATGATCAAATGGGGTTTATCCCAGGGATGCAAGTATTCTTCAATATACGTAGATCAATCAATGTGATACACCATATTAACAAACTGAAGGAGAAAAACCATATGATCATCTAATAGATGCAGAAAAAGCTTTTGACAAAATTCAACACCCATTTGTGAAAAAAACTCTCCAGAAAGTAGGCACACAGGGAACTTACCTCAATTTAATAAAGGCCATATATGACAAACCCACAGCCAACATCGTTCTCTATGGTGAAAAACTGAAGCCATTTCCACTAATATCAGGAACAAGACAAGGTTGCCCACTCTTACCACTATTATTCAACATAGTTTTGGAAGTTTTAGCCACAGCAATCAGAGAAGAAAAAGAAATAAAAGGAATCTAATCGGAAAAGAAGTAAAACTGTCACTGTTTGCAGATGACATGATACTAGACATAGAAAATCCTAAAGATACCACCAGAAAACTACTAGAGCTAATCAATGAATTTCGTAAAGTAGCAGGATACAAAGTTAATGCACAGAAATCTCTTGCATTCCTATACACTAACAACAAAAAATCAGAAAGAGAAATTAAGGAAACACTCCCATTTACCATTGAAACAAAAAGAATAAAATACCTAGGAATAAACCTACCTAAGGAGTCAAAACACCTGTATGCAGAAAACTATAAGACACTGATGAAAGAAATTAAAGATGATACCAACAGATGGAGAGATATACCATGTTCTTGGATTGGAAGAATCAACATTGTGAAAATGACTATACTACCCAAAGCAATCTACAGATTCACTGCAATCCCTGTCAAACTACCAATGGCATTTTTCAGAGAACTAGAAGAAAAAATTTTACACTTTGTATGGAAACACAAAAGACCCCGAATAGCCAAAGCAACCTTGAGAAAGAAAAACGGAGCTGGAGGAATCAGGCTCCCTGACTTCAGACTATACTACAAAGCTACAGTAATCAAGATAGCATGGTACTGGAACAAAAACAGAAATATAGATCAATGGAACAGGATAGAAAGCCCAGAGATAAACCTATGCACATATGGTCACCCTCTGTTTGATAAAGGAGGCAAGAGTATACAATGGAGAAAGGACAGCATCTTCAATAAGTGGTGCTGGGAAAACTGGACAGCTAAATGTAAAAGAATGAAATTAGAGAACTCCCTAACATCATACACAAAAATCAACTCAAAATGGATTAAAGACCTAAATATAAGGCCAGACGCTATAAAACTCTTAGAGTAAAGCATAGGCAGAACACTCTTTGACACAAATCACAGCAACATCCTTCTTGACCCATCTCCTAGAGGAATGGAAATAAAAACTAAAATAAACAAATGGGACCTAATGAAAATTGAAAGCTTTTGCACAGCAACAGAAAACATAAATAAGATGAAAAGACAACCCTCAGAATGGGAGAAAATATTTACAAATGAAGCAACTGACAAAGGATTAATCTCCAAAATTTACAAGGAGCTCATTCAGCTCAATATCAAAAAAACAGATAACCCAATCCAAAAATGGGCAGAAGACCTAAACAGACATTTCTCCAAAAAAGACATACAGATGGCCAACAAATGCATGAAAAGATGCTCACCATCACTAATCATTAGAGAAGTGCATATCAAAACTACAATGAGGTATCACCTCACACCAGTCAGAATGGCCATCATCAAAAAATCTACAAACAATGCTGGGGAGGGTGTGGAGAAAAGAGAACCCTCTTGCACTGTTGGTAGGAATGTAAATTTATACAGCCACTATGGAGAACAGTATGGAGGTTCCTTAAAAAACTAAAAAGAGAACTACCATATGACCCAGCAATCCCACTACTGGGTATATACCATGAGCAAACCATAATTCAAAAAGAGTCATGTACCACAATGTTCATTGCAGCACTATTTACAATAGCCAGGACATGGAAGCACCTAAGTGTCCACTGACAGATGAATGGATAAAGAAGATGTGGTACATATATACAATGGAATATTACTCAGCCATAAAAGGAAACAAAATTGAGTTATTTGTAGTGAGGTGGATGGACCTAGAGTCTGTCACACAGAGTGAAGTAAGTCAGAAAGAGAAAAAAATACCGTATGCTAACACATATATATGGAAACAAAAAACAAAACAAAAAGTTCCAAGCAGGACAGGAATAAAGACATAGAGAATGGACTTGAGGACACGGGGAGGGGGAAGGGTAAGCTGGGACGAAGTGAGAGAGTGGCATGGACATATATACACTACCAAATGTAAAATAGATAGCTAGTGGGAAGCAGCCGCATAGCACAGGGAGATCAGCTTGGTGCTTTGTGACCACCTAGAGGGGTGGGATGGGGAGGGTGGGAGGGAGACACAAGAGGGAAGAGATATGAGGATATATGTATATGTATAGCAGATTCACTTTGTTATACAGCAGAAACTAACACACCATTGTAAAGCAATTATACTTCAATAAAGATGTTAAAAAAGAAAAGTAACTTCTTAATGATGACCCTGCAAATCAGGTTCAAAACTGAAAACGAGCAGTCCTCTCCAACATTTAAGGCTGATCAAAGTATCATAAAGCAATACACGTCTCCCTGAGCTTAGCGTTCACAGCCCCCCAGAGGAAAGAAGTCCTTGCGAGCTGGTGTGGTGATCAGTAACAGGATGCAAAATCAGTACAACCCTCCCAAGCAGACAGCTTAGAATAACAATATTCAGAACACAGGAGACAAATTGTAGCTTCTGAAGAGGGGGTAGGGCTTGCAGGTGAGGAGTCTTAGGGACCAAGCTATAAAACCACTGATGTAGAAAATAAAGAAACTACCCCAGTTTTTAAAAATTATAATTAATGGAAAACTAAGAAACATGTAAATATTTATATATATGTTATTGTATATTTATGTAAATTATATATAAACATACTATTTATACATCATATATAATATATGTAATATATAAATATTATATTTGTTATATATGTATTGTATATAATATATATAATTATATATGTGTGTGTATACACACACACCATTAAAGGCTGGTTCAGGAAATAGACCTTGTTTATGTGATATGTTTCAAAAGCCTAAAAATACTTATATTTATAGACAATAAAGCAAAGTTTATCCTAAATATTGGAGCGGAGGAGTATAAGAAAAATTGGTAGTGCTATTTATTTCCAAATTGTAGTACTATCCCAAAATAAAAAACAACTTTAGGGAATTCCCTGGCAGTCCAGTGATTAGGACTCCGCACTTCCACTGCAGGGGGCACAGGTTCGACAGCTGGTCAGGGAACTAAGATCCTGCATGCCGTGCCCTTGGCCAAAAAAAAAAATTTTTAACATCCAATAACAGAGGAATGATTAAATAAATTTTGAGATACAATGTAGAGGAACATTATTCATTCACTGAAAATATATCCAGGAGGAAGTTGTAGCAACATGGACAAGCAATGTAAAAGTAATAGGCAAAGAAAAAAAAAAGAAAGTAATAAGGATATAAAATCTATGCCTATAAGTTAAAAGAAAAAAAGTTCCTCACTGAAAATCCATCATACACAGTGAAAAATACAAAGAAAATTTATCAAAATTTTACAGTTGTTGTCTGTGGTTGCTGAGATTATGAGTTATTACTTTTCTTTCAATTTAACTAAATATTTCAAATTTTACAAAAGGATTGTATATGATTTCTATAATTGAAATAAAGTAAAATTAGGAAATAATTTAATTCACCGAGGAAAAGGAAAACCAGAAATGCATAGTTTAGTCAATGTGTTAAAAAAACACATAAACCCAGCATTTTTTAAAAATACAGAAGAAAAAGAAAGTGGTCTTTCAAAATTCATTTCAGCACGGTGACACGCCAGGCCTCCTGCTGCGGCAAACTCAACTTAATCTGGCCAGTAGATGTCGCTGTTACACTTCTCATTTTGAGCACATCTCAAGATGCACAGTTTGCTTTTTCGGGAGAGGCATGTAAACAAAAACTACAAATTTCCATTTCATCTCATGAAGGGCTGTAGATTTTACATCTTACAGCTTCATTCCAAACCTTTTACAATAACTGAGATGTCGAATGCTTTTCTAAAATGACATACGATGACTATGGTTTTTTGATTATGAAAAGTGCACGGTTCTTCTGCTTTTGGTTGCTTGAGAAAATTGCTACCCATATGAACCTTACAGGCCACACTCATCAAAAACATACTTTCAGGGCTTCCCTGGTGGCGCAGTGGTTGAGAGTCCGCCTGCCGATGCAGGGGACATGGGTTCGTGCCCCGGTCCGGGAGGATCCCACGTGCCGCGGAGCGGCTGGGCCCGTGAGCCATGGCCGCTGAGCCTGCGCATCCGGAGCCTCTGCTCCACAACGGGAGAGGCCACAACAGTGAGAGGCCCGCGAACCGCAAAACAAAAAAAACCAACATACTTTCAGGCTTGAAAATAACGAATTGAAAGTCATTCAAAGAAATCAGGGACACAAGACTATCAACAGGCATTAAAGTTAATAGAGCAGAAAAAAAAGAAAAGTGCCGGTTAGATTCCTAATGCTCACCCCCATCTCTGACGGGAAATGGGGAGGTGAGGAAGGGGCGGTGACAATTGTGACAGTCTGGTCAATCCTATCAGGCCACCTATGGTGTGGAAGTAGCTAAAACCCAGCCCACTGCTTTGTACAGATCAGTCAAGGCATCTGTGTCAATGAATCGATGAATGAATGGGAAAGAGAAGGCTGTTTTTCTAATGGGTCATCCTCTATCCCACAGATTTCCTGCCAAATTGTTCACCTGTCATTTGAGCAGCTGCAGAGAAAGAAAGGTTTAGGAATGTGGAAGACAGCCTATTTGAATTTCACTGGAGGATCCAGATCCTATCAGTCAGCTAACACATGTTCTCGAATTTTTAGAAAAATGATATTAAGAGCAGCAAACGGGTTCTCCCACAATGAGGTTTAGGCAGCAAACTGATGTAAGCAGAGTACTCTGTAAATGCTCAGATAAACTGTAAACACAGTCACTTTCTAGTGCACAAATTTCAGCTCACCGATATATAACTGCTTTCTGCCACTGATTGATTTTTAGACGACACTCACACAAATTGTAGCTTCAGCAGCTCTACAAACACACTTTACATTAAATGCATATTAACTGAGCCTCTGTCAATGGCAAAGAATCACAGCGCAAACACAAAGATTTCTACTTACATGGAGATCCAAGCACAGTTTGCTTCTGTTGGGCTTCTCTTTTTCTTCATGGAGCAGAAATGGACACGCTGGTCCTGCTCTGTAGGCCAGGACCCATGCACCTCCATCCCTGCTGGGAAGGTCTTTAGCTGCTGTCTGCTCACTGAAGCAGTCCCGGGGGAAGCCCTCAGAAGGGATGCCTAGACCAAACAGAGCAGACCATTAGTGACACAGTGGTGACCAATACATCAAGCCAGCCATATCTGGGGACTCCTACGTGGGCCACTTCATAGCACCCATGACTTCCCTTTCTAGTTAATATTTTTAGAGTTTGCTTTTCTCCAGAAGTGTTTCTCTTGATTACTTTTTCTGGCTCACACTAACAATGAATTCAAATATATGCCCTCATATCCAATTAAAAAAAATTAAGTCTACTGGCTGTACTCCATGCTCCCTGTTCTCGCTTACCAGTCGGGCTCTACAGATCGTTCTCTTTCAGAACAGAATCAGAGGATGAGCTGCAGGACGGAAGTCAGGAGTCCTGACTTGGACTTTACTACTGTAAAGTTGGCTGTTGGCTTTACTACTGAAAGGTCTCACCTGAGCCAAGTCACTAGTGTGTGTTTTTCCAGGGCAGGAACTGCCCCAAGTTCCTCTTCATTTCTGGGGATAGAACTGTCATGCACGATGCGTGCAAATGCATATTGGCGCTTGGTCAGTGTGTTGAATGAGTGACACCGCATGAGTACACTACTTGGAACACACTACTTGGAACTCACTTCCTCATCTCCAGAATGAGGGCATCAGGCTAGTCCTCATCTGAACTATGTTAGGATGATAATAGTCACGTATGTGCCAGGTACTGTTCTTAGCCCCTTTCTTCGGTTTTAAAAAGAACTCTATAGGTAGGTATCATTAGCGTCCCCATTTTAGTTGGGGAAACTGAAGTCCAAAGAAGTGAAGCGAATCGCTCAAGTTCGTAAGATCAGTAAATGGTAAAGCCAGGAATTGAACCCAGGCAGCTAAACACTAGAGGGCGTGCTCTTAATGACTAGATTCCATGGCCTCTGCCTGGCATTCTCGAGATGGCGGTACCTGTTCTACAATAAAAGGACTTTGTGGTCAAGTGAGTGTGAGAAAAGCAACATGTCGTATCCCCAGAGCCACGATTCATGTTAGCATAGTAAAGACCTTGAGCTGTCCTTTACTAAAGAAACTTAGCTCTGTATAAGAGTGTTTTCCAAACTTACATGACCACAGAATCCATTTAAAGGGACACCCGTTAAACACGTCGCAAGCCACCAGCGTTCCACTTGAATATAGTTTGGAAACCACGAGATGACCTCTAAGGTCCCATAGAGCGGTTGGCTCCATAGCTCAGGGGTTAGAGCACTGGTCTTGCAAAGTCCCATAGAGCTCTCAGGTTCCTGGACCTTTTCTAATTCCTGGTAAGCAACCTTGGCAAAATATTAAGCAACCAGGCAGAAGTTCAGGGTTTAGGCTCAGTGCACTTCTGCAACAGAGATGACTGTTGGATATATGATAGGGTGTTTATTACACCTAATCCTTGTAATAGTGTCTCTTTGGCAGGGACCCAAAACCAGCCAACGACTTCCGCCACGATGAACACCTGACTTAAAGCAACTTGAGCTGAGAGTAAGTCCGCTAACAAAAGGACTGTGGGATAACACGCTTCTCCTTTATATTAGAGTAGCATTTCAGAAGAAAGAAAATTTGAAAACAGCCAAGGTTTTGCTTTTTGTTTGCCTGTTCCATGGGTTGGTTTCTAATCACACTTTAAAGTTGAAAGGTGATGCAGGTCACAGTGTCTCTACAGTTGCCCTCTGGCAGGCTGTCCACAAAACACTTTGCTGTGATCACCGAGAAAATGAAGGTCCAGGGCCTTGGGCATCAACTCTGCAGACATGGGTCCCAGAAGGTTACAACCAGGCTCTTTCTTCACCTGAGCGAGATGTCTTAGAATGAGGGTCTTTTCAGGAACTTGGCCTCATTTTTTCCATACGCCTCTTTCTAACTACTCTTCTCCAGACAGACTTTCTTCTGGGCTTTTGTTTAGGGCCTCATGTGCTACAGAGTGCCCCCACTCCTGCTCAGAAGACATAGAAAAGGACTAATGCCTAAAGAACCTCAGAGAGGAGGGAGTCTGCTAAGCTCCTCCACTGTGACTTCATGGCGACCCCAAGAGGAGGGCAGTGCTGGCCATGCTTTAAGAGACTGAAGAGATTAAAGCTCGGACCCCTCTTAACTTCCATTTATAAAAGCTTATCCCCCCCCAGAATATTTCTGTTCAGATAACTTCCATTTATATAGCTCATCCCCCCTCCTAGACCATTTCTGATTATCTTTGGCAAGAAAAGAGGAAATAAGGCTTTTAAAATTTATGGTGTACTCTCACCAGGCTACCTCATCTTCAGAAATGTATTAATTACTAATCACATCCCTCGTTTTAAATCCCTCCACTTTTCACTTTCATTTCGGAATAGCTGCTGGCTTTGGGTACAGTTTACACAGATTGATAAAACAACATAAAACATGCTACATACATCACAGAGAACATGCTGTATAACGCCTAAGGTAAGATATCTAGATCATCAAAGGCACATTGTCTGGTGAGTAGAAGTTCATCATTTAGGTATAAGAGAGTGGTGAAGCCCCACAATTACAAGGATCTCGTGTCCTTAGATAAAATACAGACACACATGCAAACGTACCCACACACCTGCCGTGGCTGTTCACCACTGCATGAACAGGTGTGGGATGCAGTCCAGCTCCCTTTATGCAGAGGAAAGACAACGTGAAGTTTAGGCAGAAATGATGAAAAGTAACTTCAGTTTAGAAGTAGTCTTAATTTTCAAGAATCAGTTTCTAATACCTCATTTTAACCAGACAATATCCCTATGAAGCAAACACGCAAGGTAAAGCCATGATGCGTAGTTATTTGGGGAAGGATCTTTAGGACAGGAAAGACCAAGGGCAGAAATAAGTAACAAAACTGTTCTTCTCAAAAGTCTGACAGAGTAGGTGAGGGCACTGGACAAATTCACCATTACAAAGGACATAAACTCATAAAGTCTTTTTAAATTAATTTTTTAATTGAAGTATAGTTGATTTACAATGTGTTAATTTCTGCTGTACAGCAAAGCGAATATATATATATATGTACATATATATACATTCTTTTTTATATTCTTTTGCATTATGGTTTATCATAGGATATTGAATATAGTTCTCTGTGCTATATAGTAGGACCTTGTATATCCATTCTACACGTAATAGCTTACATCTGCTAACCCCAACTTTCCACTCCTTTATATATAGAATGGATACACAACAAGGTCCTACTGTATAGCACAGAGAACTATATTCAATATCCTATGATAAACCATAATACAAAAGAATATTAAAAAGAGTATATATATTCTTTTGTATTCTTACTATATATATATATATATATATATATATATATAGTAATAGTAAGTCTTTGAATGGAGAGTTTTAATAATACCAACTCAAGTTTTTTGAACAGTCAAAAATAAAGCACATGTCTATGTCTATTAAAATAGGTAGTGGTCACACTGCTCTCTTCAACTGAATACATTTAATAAAGAGAGATAAAAATGACCTGAAGTTAGGTAAGTATATTCTGTCAGAACAGTCATTTAATTTTCTGATGCAAATAGATTTTGAGGTATTAGATTTTCATTGAACATTTTATGGAAAGCTTAAAACAGTCTTATCAACTTAATCATGTCTTCCCCTTTCATGTGCATATACTATAAATCTAATTTTTCTTGAATATTTATTAGTTATTTTGTTTCTCAGAAACATTTCAACAGCTTGATGGACCACACATACATACACGGGTTAATTCCACAGCTGACCATCTGTTAATACAACATACAGCACAGTCACAGTACAGGAAGGGCAACTTACCTCGAGACCACTTTGAAAGTCTGTGCTTTTCCCAGATGAGCTGCACTTCCTGATGCTAACCTACAACATCAGACTAGGATTTTGCTGTCAATTATCAACACAATGGAAGCAGACAGAAAGGAAAGGTGACGTGCCATTTAAAACTGGAGGCAGTCTCCATAGCTCATCTTCCCCCAATGGAATAAGTCTCCCTACCTGAGGCACGTTGGTTTATCGTTCCCACGTCTTCACTTCCTTCCTACATTGTGATTATGCACCAAAGGCCTTTTCCAGTTGCCTTTGTAGCTCCTCCCACTGGCACAGATGTTATATATTTCCCCGTGTCCATGGACATTGGGTCCATGGATGTTGGATCTGGCCCTGTGAGGACTGGCTTTGGCCAACTGAATGTGGGCAGTGTGACAGTGTGACAGTTCTGAGCCAACACCTTAAGAGGTATTGTGTGTTTTTACACCCTGCCTTGTGTTTCTACCATCACCACAAGACAAGCACGTCCTAGAGAGCCTGGACTTAAGACACATAGAGCAGACCCAAACCCAGTCCTGTGGCCTGGAGCCAGACACAGCTGAGCCCAGATCAGATCAAGTGAACCTTGCCAACTCTTAGACCAATGAATGAGAACAATAAATATTTGCTATGAGCCATCAAGATTTGGGTTTTATTTGTTGAAATAGCTGCCTTATACACTCCATCATCTGCCCCCAGAAACACTACACCTATAAGAACTTTCAACCATTTCACCTGAGAGGACTTAAAGGCTACAACAGTTTTATTTTATAATTTGTACTAAAAACAGTTATTCACTATATTAGGTTTTGAAAAAAATCAGGTGAAAATTCACAGCATACCCATTTCCGCATTCATACCACAATCCACACACAAACTACATTTCATTAAAAATAATAACCTTATTTACCAGGCACTGGCTTTAATTATCACTCACACACACACACACACACACACACACACACACAAACCCCAACTTCCAAAGAGAAGTTTGCAAACATACTATATAATCAGATTTGGACAAAAGTCCCTAAGGAACAACATTACAGTGGCTTTCAGCCTTTCTCCTCTAATTTTCCCATCATACTGAGCCCTCACTTGACAGCAGTCATGGAGTGTTATACCTCCAAAAGAAGAAGAGGGAAAAAAAAAAAAACCTCAGCCTGAAACTCTCATGAGTTTTTGTTCCTATGCCGTAGCTCTCAAGGCCATCCATCATACTTGACTTAAATCCAAAGAGGTGAAGTTTTCTCAACTGTGAATATCGGAACTGATATGTAAAGGGAGACAGGTTGTCTTCCATTATGTTATTCAAACATGTACTTACAAGCAAGAGAGACAGCAATCTAGATGTGTAGCTAATGGAAAGTGACATTGTTAAGTACTCGTAAAGAGGGTGTGTGCTCGTGTGTAATTATTCATGTCTATATCTAGGAAGACAGAGCTTTGGCAAAAGTAAACTCTCGTGGCTGCTATCTGTCAGTTAGAGATCAACCCTCAGCAATCCCACTGTCCCCATTTTCATTCCTTGTGATATTTAATGATATAATGTTACTAAACCAGCTAGGTAGCTGTAACTGAGAAAACATCTTATCTATCCACCCCAGCCTCTAACTCTCCCCGTAAGAAGTATGTAGAGAGAGAAATTATGAGCAAGGACAGACAGGTGGAAGGTGTACAGAGGTATGGAGGGCTGTGGGTAGATCCAGAAATAGGACAGACAGGGGGAGTAGGCATGTCAGTTTCACAGCCTAGGAAGAAAGCATTCAATTCCATCAAACAAATGCAGTGTTATTTGGATTTCTAAAATTATGGGCAAATTCAAATAAAATACAATAGAATTTAGAGTTAGAAGGATCTTATGTATCTCCCCACCTACTGCTCATTTTATAGCTGAGGGAACAGAAATCCAGGAAGACTGCGATAGTTCCAACATACCCAGCTAGTGGCAAAGGCAGAACTAAAATCCAGGTTCCAGGGAAATCTTTCAGGCTATTTAGAGAAGGACACTACTGCCAATTCCCAGATGGGAATATTGAGGTCTGAGGAAGTAGGGGATGTGAACCATTTGACAGATGGGATTGATTCCTAACTGTGACCTTTACTAATTCTTTGACCTTCGTGGAATTACTAAACTTCCCTGAATCATTTCCTCATTAATAAAATGAACATAATAAGAATATGCCTGATATTTGGCTGTGCTCAAAACTGTTTTCCTCCAGAAAACTTTTCCTGGAGTGGGTGTGATGAATTGACGGGGTATGTAAAAAAAAAGAGAAAGCTGTTTACAGTGAGGGCATATTACACATCACATACTCATGTTAAGGACTATTTTCTTGTCAAAGAAGATACAGAGAAGAAAAATTAAGCTCATAAGAATTCACAGCAGCACTCCAGTGCAGCAGATCCCAAATCTGTTCAAGTCCTAAAAATAGAATTCACATCATCAAATGCAATAGCTCCCAGTAAGTGGCTGATCATCTCCAAAAAGTGCAGCTCCTCAGGGAACTTCATAGACACCCTACGACACATCTTCCCCGAAGGTCAAACACAGGAGCCTACAGCATGAATGAAACTATTTATAGGCATAGCTGTAAATGAAATCGCTTTTTAAAGAGGTACATCAATATCTATTTTTATGATTATTACATTAACCTCTTTCCATGATCTTTTCCTATAAAGAATACAAATGTTAGATGAGAGGCAAATAGTACTCAAGCCAGGAGACTGAACTGTGGCTATAGTTATACTGGATATTTTAACACCTGAAAACAGGGGCATGTACTTAAAGTAGCACAAATGCTGCTGAGTCACTCTGCCTCAGAAAGGATACAAGGTAGGAGCAGGTGCACCTAAGTAAGGTTTGGTGCAGGAAAGATCAAGAAAGGATCAGATCTGGAAGGTTGTAATGTTCACTGAGACATTAAGAACCTCTGTCCATTCACAGATAGTAAATGCTGAAGAAATTGATATTGGTGCTTCAAATGCCTAGGTTATCAACACATTTTGGTATGTTTGGTCATGAGGAATATACTTGCTTATTAACAAAAAATAGTGAAGAACAAGAATGAAAACATTTCTTAGAGTATTCATTATAAATACATTTGAACAGCCTTTTTTTCTTTTTATGTCACATTGTTCCAGTTATTATGGGGATAGTTTCACCAATGGGGAACCCAACTCTTGAAGAGATATGACATAATTACCAATTATATTAATAGCTAAGGCAATACAAAATACTAAGCCTTGAATAATAAAATATATAATAAAAAATTTTTTAAAATCTCTTTCCAAAAAGAAATGATCTTAAGAAATTCACCAAAAAATGAATATACATAACAAGACTGATACAAAGAAAAAAAGAAGGCACATATGCCCATGTTAAGGGTAAACATTTAAGAGATTAAGAACAAAATATGGCTTTGAGTGTCCTTATAAAGCAAGAATGAAAGAGCATTTAGTTATTTCACCCCTATTATCAGAAGGAAGAAACACTGATCCTATGGGCTGACAAAGGTTTTTCTAATATTAAATTCTGAGAGAAATTGCTATATTACAGAGTTAGTTCCTACCCGAGCCTTAGCCCCATCCCAGCTGTTTGACCAACAACTGACTTCACAGAGCCAATGGGGCTGGTCTAGTTGTCTATCAGTGACCTTTGTCCTTCTAACCAGAAAGGTTTGGAGATTATCTTGACCACTCAGTGATTTGGAACTGAAGTGATGAGTTCTTCAGCAGAGTAGCTAAGTAGTGGCATCCTAGAAACAGCAAGTGTTTTTAATGAACCCCTCTGCCAAGGTGTCTTAGGCAACATAGGCAACAGAGTTTTTCTATCTCCCTTCTTCCCCCAGGCATTAGTACTGAAGAGGAGCCTGGCACTTTATCCCAACAACCTTAGCTGAGGCCTGATTATCACTTTCTCTCTCCACAAATTCATTTTCTTAAGGGTAAGTAACATCCTACAAATGGGACATTTACTATGCATCACACACTTTATATATGTTACACATTACTAAGAATCTTCACAATAATCCTGCAAGTTAGGTGTAAGTATTAAAGATGAGAAAACTAATGAAATAGAGACATTAACTTTGCCCAGGGTCAAACTGTAAGTAGGAGAATTAGGTTGTGAACCCAGAGCCTGGAATTAACCTCCTGCCATAAACAACTGAAAACTAAACAAAATATAGGAAACAACTATTTTTAGATATTTGATAGCAAACAATGCAGTATTATAATCCTGGAAAGAGGTACAACAAATGAAGTGAGCCTCATAAATTGCCTTGGTTTCTAGCTAAGAGGTGATTTCTGGACTGAAAATAATTAATAGGGCCCCAGTGGCCTATGGGGCATTGTCAAGCAGTCTAATATATGTAAAATTAGAAGCAGGGGTCTAAGAGAGACAGAAAAATATTGAAAGAAAAACTGGCTGAAAATTTTCCAAATTTGATAAAAATTACAGGCCCCTAGATCAAAGAAGCTCTATGAACCTAAAGGGAGATAAACACAAAAGAAAACCATAATAAGTAAAATTGCTAAAAACCAGTGATGAAAAATATTGTAAAAAAGAAAAAAATTACGTTTAGAAAACCAAAGAAAAGAATAATTACAGACTTCTTGTCAAAATATGCAAGCATTAAGAAAATGAAATGACAACTTTAAAGTGAAGAAAGGTAAAAAGTGCTGAATGATAAGAGATTTTTAAAAAGTCAACCTAGAATTTTATATCCAGTGAAAATATCTTTAAAATGAAAGAAAAATAAAGGCTTTTTCAGAAACTTAAAAGCTAGACAATTTATCTCCGGCTGACTTAGACCACAGGAAGTGTTAATACATTTTTTCAGGCAAAGGGAAAAAAAAATCAGAAGAAAATTTGGAAAACACCAAAACTGATAAACATGTGAGTAAATACACAAGATGTTTTTCTCATTATTGAAGTTATTTAAAGATATAATTAACTGAAGCAAAATAATGTATTCTGGGGTTTATAACATATGTAGATATAAAATGTTGACAACAGCACAATATCCAAGAGAGAGAAATGGAAACATTCTGTTTTAAGAGTCATACATTTATATGAAGTGGCATAATAATATTTAAAATAGATTGTGATAAATTAAAGTTACATATTATGAACTCTACAGCAAACAGTTTTTTAAAATGGTATCTCCAACAGTGGACATGGACACAAAGTGGAATCCTAGAAGTACTTGATCCAAAAGAAGACAAAAGTTATGTAAAAGGGAACCAAAAAAATGGAAGGTAGACTAAAACTCAACCACACTGATAGTTACATTAAATATAAATCACTTAAACGCTCCAATTTAATGCCAGAGTTTATCAAACTGGATAAAAAAAGCAAGACTCAACTATATGCTATTTATAACTCATTTTAAATGTAAAATTATAAATAGGTTAACAATAGAAGGATGGGAAAAGCTATATCATGCAAACATTAATCACAGAAAGCTTGAGTAGTTATATTAATATCAGACAAAAATAAACTTCAAAGTAAGATATATTACCAGGGATAAAGAGAGAAATTTTATAATGATAAAGGAGACAGTTCATCAAAAAAAGATATTTACAGTCCTAAATTTCTTTGTACCTAGCCACAGAACTTCAAAATACATAAAGCAAAACTATCAGAACTGAACTGAGAAATATATATATATTCACAATTAAATTTGGAGATTTCAACACTCCTCTCTTAGTAATTAACAGGACAGGTTGACAGGAAATTGACAGGAATATAGAAGAATTAAACAACATTGCCTCTGATTTTACTTAACTGATATTTATAAGATACTCCATCCTATAACTACAGTATACATTTTCTTTTCAAGTACATATGGAATTTACCAAAACAGTCCACATACTGGGCCATAAAATAAGGCAATACATTTAAAAGAATCAAAATATATATTCACTGACCACAGTGGAATTAAATTAGATACTAATAACAGAAAGCTATTTGGAAAATCCCAAATATTTAGAAATTAGACACCATACTTCAAAATAACTTCGTAAGTCAAAGAAGAATCACAAGGGAAATTAGAAAATATTGGGGATGCAGCCAAAGCAGTGATCAGAAGGCAATTTATAGCCTTACTTACCAACAAGTGACTGCCCCTCTCCCACTTTGGTCAACATCTTAACATTTATTCTCTGGACTGGGGGATATCAGGCAGAACTGATGTATGGTTAACTCATAGAAAACAGAGAACTCCGTAACCATCTGCTTCTTAAATGCTAAATGCTAAGGTTTTAGCTTTTTTCACCCCACTAGGCTCCAAGAAAACTGTTAGTTTCTAGCGCTAGGCAGGTACTGGAATATTATTCTAGGAGAAACATGACTAGCTTAAGAGAAAGAACATGGAGATAGTAATATTTGAGGTTCCTTGATAAACACCTATCCCATATCATCCTAGAGTGAAGCTCAAATCCAGTATCCTTTCATGGGCACTCAGAGCTTCCAAAAAGCTTTTTGATCTCCAGACCTTAAGCATGTACAATCAATGACTATGAGACAGCTGAGGAGAACACCTCACATAAAAAGCAAGAAACTGGACAGCAAAAGGAGAAAGAGGTTGTGTCACTTCAGACCTGCTGGATCAAGATTTTTAAAGGTGGCTTCTTCTTTAGCAACCATATCTTTGCCACCTGGCCCTGTTCCATGCCTCCAGTTCTTGCCAGCTTCCTGTAATTCTGTCTCTGCCCTTTCCCCCTTCAGGCCTAGGGCTGGTAATGACTTTTTGCTGCTGCTAGTTTCTGGGAACCTCACAAACTCACACTGGTTTTCTTAATTGGTCTGGACATAATCTCTTCATTAAGTTATTTTCAGTTTAAACCCTTCTGAATATACCATCTATTTTCTGCCAGGACTCTGACTGATAGAGTAATTGGAATCAGGAATGGGGTTTATTTCATACCTTTTAGCATGCTTTTGTATTATTAAGGCATTTGGGGTACTTGCTATCTGATGCTTCCCATACCCAGTTAGCATAATAGCAGCAATGTAATAGGCCAGTATAATATTTTAAGCACTATCAAAATGATCAAACTCCTTTCGATTTTATGACAGAGAAAAGGTAAACTGTCATACCCTAAAGTAAGCCAGTGACAAGTATACTGCCGTCCCTTCCAGATGAAGATGAATTGACTGGTATGAAAATGAAGCATTTCTGTATCAATAAATGCATATCAGCTCTCAGGGGCTGTGCTGATATACTCAGGAAGTATACCGTATCTGAAACAGTGTTTGCAATTTGCATCCCCATGTAATTAAGCTTAGACTAATACAGACATTCTCTGAAAGCCATCTGTTTTCTCACTAGCCAAAAGAGAATTTAAATGGGAGTATGGTATGAATCACCATCCCTGCATCTTTCAAATCTTTGAGGGTGTCACAAATCTCTGCAATTACCCCAAAGATACAGTATATGCTTTCAACTAGAAGGAAAAATGTGGTGCTCATTCTCCCAGAATACACAGGTCTGCGGACCAAAAGTAGAAGTGAGAGAGGCCCCCCTCACACTATTACACCTCATTAATCACTTGCATAATTTTTACTTCCTATCCTTGCAACCTTGGGCTTGGTGGGTTCAGAGATCTTAGTGTCCAGAGGAGGGAGGCTTCCACTAGGTAACTTAGTCATGGTTCGTGAGACAGGAAGCTGAGAGTGCTTCCTGACCATTTTAAGTTCTCACACATTAGAAGTGGATTTATTTGATTTCAGTGCCTCACCAAATGAATGTCTTTAGTGGAATATTTTGAACTGGACCTAGAGTATTAAACTTCCGCGACCAAAGAAACAGTAATAAATGTTAAAACTGAACATTTTGAAAAATAATCTAGAATGAATGTCCTCATATAAATATTAAAACAATACAAGGAAACTACTGTGAAATAAATACTCTCAAAGATTCCTGGTGAGAGAGTAGGTTGGTATACATCCTTGAAAAGCTATTTGGCAATATATATCTGAAACAGGGGTTGACAAGTCTGGCGCAGCAGCCAGATACAGCACACAGCCTGTTTCTGTACAGTCCATGAGCTAAGAATGGTTTTTGCATTTTTTCCATTTTTGAAGGAGGGGAAAAAGGAGAAAGAGGCGGGGGGGGGGGGTGAATCAGGAGGGCAACAGGGAAGGGCAGGCAGAGGGGGAGGAGGAAGAAGCCACAGAGACCCTATGGCCTACAAAGTCAAAAATATTTACTCTTTGGCTCTTCACAGAAAAAGTTTGCTGACACCTATTCCAAAATGTTAAATATGTTCTTACCTTTTTTTTTTTTTTTTTTGTGGTACACGGGTCTCTCACCGTTGAGGCCTCTCCCGTTGCGGAGCACAGGCTCCAGACACGCAAGCTCAGCGGCCATGGCTCACGGGCCTAGCCACTCCGCGGCATGCGGGATCCTCCCGGACCGGGGCAC
Organism: Delphinus delphis; assembly: GCF_949987515.2. Lineage (NCBI taxonomy): Eukaryota > Metazoa > Chordata > Mammalia > Artiodactyla > Delphinidae > Delphinus > Delphinus delphis. The sequence continues at coordinate 78,273,945 of NC_082684.1, read as the reverse complement.
AAACCCGCGTCCCCTGCATCGGCAGGCGGACTCTCAACCACTGCGCCACCAGGGAAGCCCTGTTCTTGCCCTTTAACCAATAAAAATTGACTTGTGTGACTCTATCCTAGAAGAATAATCATTTTGTTATTCAAGATCTATTATAAAGAAATATTATAAGATGCCCATCAAAGTATAATTTATAGTTTAAAAAGTGGGAAACTAAATACCATAAACACTATATACACCCTTGCTGTTAGAGTTATTACTCTTTATTCGGTGCTGAATTAGATCCTGTGGAAGGCAAAAAGAAACTTCATTTCTCCAAAGGGTTCACTTTCAAGTTCAAATTAACAGTTCAACAATATGTTCTCATATTCTATTTGATTCATTTTGAAATATTTCAGTTGTTTCTCATTCTCCCTTCAGCAAGTATATCTCCAAAGGAAAAAAAGCAAACAAAACCTAAGCCACCAAAAAGAATTTCATGTTTTCCTGCCATAAAGTATTAGAGGACACAGGGTCTTTACAGAATGTTTTGTTCAGCTAAGTTATCATGGTTTCTTCTCCTTTATACTTTGAACCCATTTAGTCAAACATAAAATTAACCCTACTCATCTTCAATTTAATAACTTGTTTTTACATTTTATCACTATCTGAAAATTGCCTTTTTTTCTCCCCCATGAAGGGACTGCTATAATCTCAAATGTGATTTTACTGTGTCTTGGGGCTACTGTCTACCAGAAAACACAGCTCCAATTTAAAATGCACGTCAGGGGGCTTCCCTGGTGGCGCAGTGGTTGGGAGTCCGCCTGCCAATGCAGGGCACCCGGGTTCGTGCCCCGGTCCGGGATGATCCCACATGCCGCGGAGCGGCTGGGCCCGTGAGCCATGGCCGCTGGGCCTGCGCGTCCGGAGCCTGTGCTCCGCAACGGGAGAGGCCGCGGCGGTGAGAGGCCCGCGTACCGCAAGAAAAAAATAAAAAATAAAAAATAAATAAAATGCATGTCAGTAGAAACATCAATTTACTGGAAGGAAATTAACTTCATAGGCAAATCTTTCAGGAAAGCAATTGATCCATCACGTGAGCTAAATCTATACTAAGAATAGAATTGAGTTCATCAGATATTTTTCAGCCCAGAAGAACTTATCAATACACTCAAGCTCATGATAACTATTCCCTGGAATGATTCCACCAAACAAATAATAGAATAGGAACCTCTGAGTCTAGCATTGCTGAGAAATTATAAATAGGCACGAGACTGTCAATAATGGCTTCACAAGAATGAAGAGGATTAGACTGACTTGTAGTGTGCCGACAAGTACTTCAGGTATAAGGGTTTTTACTGTGGGCCTACATATGATTTACGTACAGAGATGTGGACTTTCTTGACAAATGTTCACCATTTATCATTTAAAATATTAGCCTGAGGCACTGCAGTGACTCGTTGCTAATGAAGGGATGCACCAGATAATTTATTTTCTCTTCCTTTATTTGAAATGACTGTCATGTCTATCGGTGACACCAAGGCAGAAAATTCCGAAGGAGAGCCACGACCACCCTGGTAGGAGGTTAGAGGAAATGATATATTAGAGAACGCAGCACAATTAAAACATGACATGTACCCAAGATGGGTCTACTGAGAAAGAGAGGAAATGAAAACACAATTACTCGGGAAGCTGGTAATATACAGCAGCATATCACCATTACCATTACCACTCCTGCAGCAATGTCTTCCAGCTAACCGTATTCTAAAATAGTTCTATAATTTGCCACGGAATCAAGGATAGTGTGAATTAACTGAAAGGAGAAAACAGTAAAGAAAAAGTTGGGTAATTTGATGTAGATTAATAAAGGTGTTAGTTTGCTGAAGGGATTTGAGGCCGTTTTCTTGGCAGAAATTTAAAAAATAATTTCTAGTTTTAAACCAAGGCTATTTTGAATCTTAATATTTGCTCCACTAAAAGAAAAAACAACAAGAGTGTTGAAATCTCACTGTGATGGCTTCCGTGTTAAGCAGAGTTAGACTGACCCTCTCCGAGGATTCTCAGAGACAGTGGAAGTGCCCTGTGAGCCAGCACTTTGTAAGCTGGGGAGCTCTCCAAAACAGAAAGTCCACGTTCTATTCTGGTGATTAATAAATGATGCTATCTGTCTCACTGCCTGTACAAGGGACTAGAAACTGCGGGGTTAAGAGTAAATGAGTCTAGGACCAGTGGTCTGGGTGCTCGGGATGTTTCATTGCCAAATGCACTGGGCAGGGGTCGGGGGCAGGAGTCATCTCTCAGAATTGGAAACAGATTTCCTCCGGGCTAGTTTGAGCTCCTCCCACCAGGAAAAGAACAGGCAAAAAAGAAAAGGGGGCGGGGCAGGGGTTTTGATTAATAGCTAGCATGATTTATCCCATCAGAGGGAAATAGGATTGTTGAGGATTCTGTGGGTATGAGAGGAATCTGGAGGACAGGTTAGCAGGAGACTCTCATAATGTTATCTAGGCTGGACTGGTGAAGGTTGAGACCCCTCAGAAATAAAAGTTCAGACCCCAGAGGAATTCAGACCCCTGAAATGCTGGCTAAAGGCAAGAACAACTTGAAATGGGTAATGAATGGGGAAAGACTCAGTGTAGTTTATAACCTTGCGATTAGGTAAACAGGGAATCTTGACCAAACCTGTATTTTCTTAGATACTCTTGGGATATCTAGAGATTGATGAATTCTTCCTATTTATTCCTTCAATTAATACTATTAACTTTTTCTCTTTCTGCCCCCTCCTTGTTTGCGGGGGGTCTCACTAACATATAGGGTATATTAATTACAATAAAAATATTCATTTGATTTATAAGTTGCAAAATATTTAAATGGATCATGATGGGACAAGAGGAGAAATGAACACTATTCAGTGACTGTGAACTCAAAGAACAGGGTCCTCATGATATCACTTCTGGATCCAGTAACTGTACAAGTGTGTTATCTCCTGTAAAGGAAGAAGTGTGGTTATACATGGTAAAGTTAGAGCAAAGTTATTGAGGACCTGCTTGGATGTACAGATATGTAGGATAAAGGAGTAAAATCTCTAGTAGCATCTCTAGAATGTTGGCCTGTCCCTTCACCGTTCTCGCTTTTCTGGGAACTACTCTGAGAACCTAAGGCAGCAGGGCGGGTGGGGGGAGCTCTGAGCAGCAAATGTGATCTGGACTTTTCAAAATGGATGGGTCGGGCTTCCTTGGCGGCGCAGTGGTAAAGAGTCCGCCTGCCAATGCAGGCGACACAGGTTCGAGCCCTGGTCCGGGAAGATCCTACATGCCGCAGAGCAACTAAGCCCATGCGCCACAGCTACTGAGCCTGCATTTTAGAGCCCGCGAGCCGCAACTACTGAGCCTGTGCGCCTAAAGCCCGTGCTCCGCAACAAGAGAAGCCACCGCGATGAGAAGCCGGGACTGCAATGAAGAGTAGCCCCCGCTCGCCGCAACTAGAGAAAAGCCTGCGCGCAGCAACGAAGACCCAATGCAGCCAAAAATAAATAAATTTTAATTAATTAATTAAAAGGGTATCATTAAAAAAAAAAAGAAGGGACTGGTCATAAAATAGCTATCTGACCCAAGCTAATGCTAATGAATTTCTTTTGCATAAATAAATAAACCAGGAAAAAGAGACTGAGAGTCAATTGTATCCAGGTCATGTAAATGATAGAAAAGGTCCATGAAATCTTGCTTATGAGCAGAGATTTATGGTTGCCACCCGGCCCAACACTCAATTAATCAATTTTTCCTTAACTTCATAAAAATACCATAGTATTTTACAAATAAATTCCTGTTTTGATTAAGCTAACCAGAGTCAGTTGAAATCAGTACTTCACAAAGGCTAAACAATAAAAATACCAAAAATTTCATTTGGTATTGCCTCTGTGGCTGAAAAAAAAAAAAAGTGGGGGTCAGCTTTCTTTAACAAGTACTTGATTTTAGGAAAATGTATAAATCTCATCATTTGACTATATTAGCCTTCAAAGGAATCTTGAATCCGACGGATGCATCCCCAAATCCTCTATCTTACTGAATCCAGTGATCAATTCTCAGTCTTCCTCTCATGCAGCTTCTCAGTAGCATCAGGCAGAGGTGAACACACATTTTTGTCAGTTTTGAAATACCTTTCTAGAAATCCCATCCTTAGCACTCTTCCAATTTTCATCTTAGTTCACCAGTCACTCTTGCTGGCTCCTTGCCCTCCCTACTTCTACAGCAGGGTTCTTAACCTTAGTACTATCGACATTTGAGGTCAGATCATTCTACATTATGTGATGATGATCTGTGCACTGTAGGATATTTAGTAGCATCTCTGGCCTCTAACCACTAGTTACCAGTAGCGCCCCGCCCTCCTCCCCCCATCAATTGTAACAACTAAGAATGTCTCCAGACATTGCTAGATGTTACCCCGTTGAGAGCCACAGCTCTCAATGTTTCAACACCCAAAGATCTGTACTACACCCTCTTCTCCATCTTCTCCCACTCCCTTGGTCATCTCATTCAGCCCCCAAATTTTAAATACCACCTAAATTCTAATGGCTCCCAAGTTAATGTATCCAGCCAGACCTCTCCCTCTCCTGTCTCACACAGGCACTGACGATTCACTACATGACTAATACGGATCCCAAACTCGTGATTCTCCTCCAAATCTTGCTCCTTCCTCAGTCTTTCCCACTTCACCAAATGGCATCAATATTCACTCAGTTTCTAAGATTAAGAACCTGCTTCATCCCTGGGACGTCCCTGGTGGTCCGGTGGTTAGGACTCGGTGCCTCCACTGCTGTGGCCCCGGGTTCAATCCCTGGTCAGGGAACCAGGGATTGAAGCTGCACGCCCCCCTCCCCTCCAAAAGAACCTGCTTCATCCTTGAGTCCTCTCCTTCTCTCATATTCCACACCGTTAAGAACAAGACCTATTTGATGAAACACCAAATGGTATCCTGCATCTGACCACTTCGTATGTTATTACCACCCAGTCTAAGCCACTATCTATTCTCATCTGGGCAATTGAAATAACCTCCCGGCTCGTCTCACTTTTTCACTCCTGCCCCGCTAATATTATCCCAAAGCATCCAAGGGATCTTTTAAAATGTCACACAATTCCTCAAATCAAAATCCTCCAATGGCTTCCCATAAAAGTTAAAATAAAAAGGCAAACTCCTGGCCTCAAAGGACCTCACCTGACCTGACCCGTCTACCTCTTTCTCCCCATCTCCCTTACTCACTTCATTCATTCTGCCACCTCAACCTTCTTGTCGTTCTGTAAGCTAATCTCACTTGGTGAGATTTATACTTGGTGTTCCTTCTGCTGGAATTCTGTCCCCCAGATCATCATGTAACTGATTTCCTCACACCATTCAGGTTTCTGCTCACATATCCTTCCAGTAGAGAAGCCTTCTTGCCACTGGCCCTCTGCCAACATTTTCTCTCTGAAATATTTTATCCATAACACTTATCATTACCTGAAACATATAACTAAGTCTCAGGCAAGGTTAGCCAACCTTGCAATTGCAACTAGCAATGCCAGTTATCAAATCAGATTTTCTTCTCTACAGATGGCATTACGGTAGTCCCTCTTTGAAGAGAAAGAAAAGAAAAATGCTAGGATATTACAGATATTACTTCTGAATTACAGTTAACTCTTAAAGCCCTGGAGGTATGTTTGTATATCTTACATTAAGAAAATAAAATAGGTTTCAGCTTGGATGCCCTGATACTGGGAGGGAATGGCCAGAAAGCCACATTGGCAAGAATCCTGAGGCCATGTTCAGGCTCAGTAGGAGTCTTGGGATTGAGTAGCACTGTTTTCCCTGACACGGGAGGGGAGAGTAGTGGTACGTGTGCCACGTTTTTGCCCATCCTTTGACTAAGCCCTTGGATTCTTCTTTTGTTGGCTCACTTTTTGGCAGTTTTTACTCATTGGCATCCTCGTCAACTTAACGAAACAGGAAACATATGAAACCCAACCTTTGGTAAAAGATTTGATGGCGGCGGGGGGGGGGGCGGGGGGGACACATAAGGCTAAAAGATATGCTGAAATTATCAGTAGGTGTGAATCATCTCTATATCTTTTAACTCCTGTTAAGTAGAGAAAGTAGATAATACCATACAAGAGAAAAGGAAATGAATTCAAAGATCTTTTCATAAGAGAACGGGATTATTTTACTTCCCTAGCTGTTCAAGAAAAGAGAGATTCAAGGATGAAATTATGAGATACAATGCTGAATAATTAAGCAAGGACAGGCCTATAGAAACTGAAGATAAGGAGAAAAAGGAAGAAAAATGGAAAGGATAAAAAAGGTCACTCTACAACAAAAACTTCCCAAGTATCCAACCTCCTCTCCCCATGCTTAAGAAAGGTCAACTGATAGCCCTTGGCTTATGACATGTAAGCCATGTCATTCCTCTTTTGATCTTCTCACCGAGAGGGATTTAACTGCCCTTTCCTTGATTCATTAGATGGTCACTTCAAAGAGACCCCAGAGAGGCATCATTTGCCCAAACAACTCCCCTTAGTAAATCCAGACAAAAACCCAAAAGCAATTTATCCTAAATTTCACACGTTATTGTCTTCGGCCCCTGTCAGTGACCTCAGCCTACAATATTGATTACCACTCTGCCTTCCAATATGAACCCTTCACATGATCAATCCGTTCCCAGAACAGGAAAAGAGTTATCCAGTCTAATACTGAAGATGTCCTAAGATCCACAATTAGCCCAAGAAGACACCAAATAACCTAGTAAACTCACCATAACTTTAATACCATTTACATCTCATTTCTTACCTCCAAAGTCAAGAAGGGGTCATTCAAGGAGTACTCATACTCTGTCTAAAGAGGGCTTTGAGCCTCTGTTCAAGATGAAGATGGGTACTCGGTTTAGCAGCAAAAGTACTAAAGTATTTTATTGAATTAAGAAATGTCTGGGCTTCCCTGGTGGCGCAGTGGTTGAGAGTCCGCCTGCCGATGCAGGGGACACGGGTTCGTGCCCCGGTCCGGGAGGATCCCACATGCCGCGGAGCAGCTGGGCCCGTGAGCCATGGCCGCTGAGCCTGCGCGTCCGGAGCCTGTGCTCTGCAACGGGAGAGGCCACAACAGTGAGAGGCCAGCGTACCGAAGAAAAAAAAAAAAAAAAGAAAGAAAGAAATGTCTCAGGTGGCGCAGTGGTTAAGAATCCGCCTGCCAATGCAGGAGACACGGGTTCGAGCCCTGGTCCGGGAAGATCCCACATGCCGCGGAGCAACTAACCCCGTGCACCACAATTATGGAGCCTGCACTCTAGAGCTCGCGAGCCACAACTACTGATCCCGCGCGCCACAACTACTGAAGCCCGCACACCTAGAGCCCGTGCTCCGCAACAAGAGAAGCCACCGCAATGAGAAGCCCGTGCACCGCAACGAAGAGTAGCCCCTGCTCGCCGCAACTAGATAAAGTCCATGTGCATCAACGAAGACCCAACGCAGCCATAAATAAATAAATAAACAAATAAAAACCCCACCAAATGTCTCTAATCACTCGAACATGTAAATAAGATTCGTGAGGTCCCTGTGAAAAGACAACATGCAAATCCATGAGTTTCCATGTACTTTTTTTTAAGACTTTAATGGATAAATGGGCAAAGGGCAAATACGATAAATGACCACTGAATGTGGAGAAATGTTCAACATCACTAGCAATGAAAGAAATGCAAGTTAAAAGAGCAATAAAATATAACATTCCCACATCAAGTCAGAAAGATAAAACTTTGAAAATATGCAATGCTGGTAATAGAGCAGTAAAATTGGCACTCCTCTCTTAAAAAACAGCACAGTGCCTATCGTATTCAATAGGTCAGCCCCAGCAGTTCACATGGTGCCTGGACACAGCAAGTTTCTGTTAAATATTTGTTGAATAAATAAATGAAATAAGTCCATAGTTACTCTGCTGGTGGGAGCATACTGAACAAAATTTGGAGGAATAATTTGATAATAAATATTAAAACGCAGATAACAGTCATCCTTTTGACAGTGTAATTCTCATAGGAATCCACTAGAAAGAAATTCTTTAAAAATGCAAACTTCCTATGCAAAAATGTTTGTCACATTATTAAAACATTGAAAGATTATAACAAGCCAAGCACCCAAAATTAGGTAAATGATAGTAAATGAATGGCCCGATTCTCTACACAGAATAGTTCACAATAATTGAAACAATATTTATGAAATGTTAGAAAATACGGGAAACAGTTCAAAACATGTTAAGGCAAAAAAATTATGTATCAAGTGTAGGAATTTTATTTAAGTATAACAGAAAAATTGAACAGAAATGTAAATTTTAACAGTAATTTTTCTATGGGTTATGATGATGGAAGGTTTTCTTCTTATAAATCTTTCAATATTTTTCAATAATGATTATAGAATATTTTTATAATTAAAAAAATGAAAATTCTGTATTAACAGAATAGGAAGATCACTGTTTTCTGAGGAGGGTTATCCTGTCACACACCCCACATGACATCTATAGGACAGGTATCCAAAGCCCTTCACATCACTTCTCTTGTCATCTCTTTTTCATTTTAATGTTTGACTATATTCAGGATAGATTTTTATAAGTGCACATCAATAAGGCATTTTGATGATTAACAAGTCGTTTATTTTAAAATTTATTAAATCTCAATCAAAATCCTTCTGCGACTAGTTTAGCCATTTTCTATTTGCCATTAAAGAATACAGAGACAACCTGTCAGTACTTTCAGTCGATTAAAATTGTCTACATTAAAATAATTTTTAATGCCTTGGTATATAGTATATTTTTATTAACCTCAATGAAGTTCTAGAAACAACTCCTTTATATTTTCTTAAAGTTGTCTTTGTATAGCACCTAAAATAATAGTTATTCAGAGTAGATGAGATAGTATGTGTGAATAAGTGCTATCTAATTATAAACTGCTATTAAAATGATAGTTTTAAATTTCTTATGGCATGACATTTCTTACCTTATATGTATTTTTTTTTTCAGGGAAGATAGATGCTTTTTATTTTATTTTTTCTACATCTTTATTGGAGTGTAATTGCTTTACAATGTTGTGTTAGTTTCTGCTGTAGAACAAAGTGAATCAGCTATACATATACATATATTCCCATATCCCCTCCCTCTAGGTGGTCACAAAGCACCGAGCTGATCTCCCTGTGCTATGCAGCTGCTTCCCACTAGCTATCTATTTTACATTTGGTAGTGTATATATGTCAGTGCCACTCTCTCACTTCGTCCCAGCTTACCCTTCTCCCTCCCCATGCCCTCAAGTCCATTCTCTACGTCTGCGTCTTTATTCCTGCCCTGCCACTAGGTCCCTCAGTACCATTTTTCTAGACTCCATATATATGTGTTGGCATATGGTATTTGTTTTTCTCTTTCTGACTTACGTCACTCTGTATGACAGACTCTAGGTCCATCCACCTCACTACAAGTAACTCAATTTTGTTCCTTTTTATGGCTGAGTAATATTCCATTGTATATATGTGCCACATCTTCTTTATGCATTCATCTGTTGATGGACACTTAGGTTTCTTCCATGTCCTAGCTATTGTAAATAGTGCTGCAGTGAACATTGGGTACATGTATCTGTTTGAATTATGGTTTTCTCAGGGTATATGCCCAGTAGTGGGATTGCTGGGTCAGATGGTAGTTTTATTTTTAGTTTTTTTTTTTTTTCTTTTTTTTTTTTCGGTACGCGGGCCTCTCACTGTTGTGGCCTCTCCCGTTGCGGAGCACAGGCTCTGGATGCGCAGGCTCAGCGGCCATGGCTCACGGGCCTAGCCGCTCCGCGACGTGTGGGATCTTCCCGGACCTGGGCACGAACCCGTGTCCCCTGCATCGGCAGGTGGACTCTCAACCGCTGCGCCATCAGGGAAGCCCTGTTTTTAGTTGTTTAAGGAATCTCCATACTGTTCTCCATAGTGGCTGTATCAATTTACATTCCCACTTCCCTTTTCTCCATACCCTCTCCCGCATTTACTGTTTCTAGATTTTTTGATGCCGGCCATTCTGACAGGTGTGAGATGATACCTCATTGTGGTTCTGATTTGCATTTCTCTAATGATTAGTGATGGTGAGCATCTTTTCAAGTGTTCGTTGGCAATCTCTATCTCTTCGTTGGAGAAATGTCTATCTAGGTCTTCTGCCCATTTTTGGATTGGGTTGTTTACTTTTTTGATATTGAGCTGCATGAGCTGCTTGTATATTTTGGAGATTAATCTCTTGTCAGTTGCTTTGTTTGCAAATATTTTCTCCCATTCTGAGGGATGTCTTTTCATCTTGTTTATGGTTTCCATTGCTGTGCAAAAGCTTTCAATTTTCATTAGGTCCCATTTGTTTATTTTTGGTTTTCTTTCCATTATGCTAGGAGGTGGGTCAGAAAGGATCTTGCTGTGATTCATGTTATAGGGTGTTCTGCCTATGTTTTCCTCTAAGAGTTTTATAGTGTCTCAGCTTACATTTAGGTCTTTAATCCATTTTGAGTTTATTTTTGTGTATGGTGTTAGGGAGTGTCCTAACTTCATTCTTTTACATGTAGCTGTCCAGTTTTCCCAGCACCACTTATTGAAGAGGCTGTCTTTTCTCCATTGTATACTCTTGACTCCTTTATCAAAAATAAGGTGACCATATGTGCATGGGTTTACCTCTGTCTTTCCTGTTCCATTGATCTATATTTCTATTTTTGAGCCAGTACCATACTGTCTTGATTACTGTAGCTCTGTAATATAGTCTGAAGTCAGGGAGCCTGATTCCTCCAGCTCTGTTTTTCTTTCTCAAGATTGCTTTGGCTATTCCTGGTCTTTTGTATTTCCATACAAAGTGTAAAATTTTTTTTCTAGTTCTGTGAAAAATGCCATTGGTAACTTGATAGGGATTGCATTGAATTTGTAGATTGCTTTGGGTAGTAGAGTCATTTTCACAATGTTGATTCTTCTAATCCAAGAACATGGTATATCTCTCCATCTGTTTGTATTGTCTTTGATATCTTTCATCAGTGTCTTAAAGCTTTCTGCATACAGGTCTTTTGACTCCTTAGGTAGGTTTATTCCTAGGTATTTTATTCTTTTTGTTGCAGTGGTAAATGGGAGTGTTTCCTTAATTCCTCTTTCTGATTTTTTGTTGTTAGTGTATAGGAATGCAAGAGATTTCTGTGCATTAACTTTGTATCCTGCTACTTTACGAAATTCATTGATTAGCTCTAGTAGTTTTCTGGTGGTATCTTTAGGATTTTCTATGTCTAGTATCATGTCATCTGCAAACAGTGACAGTTTTATTTCTCTTCCACTTTGGCTTCCTTTTGTTTCTTTCTCTTCTCTGATTGCCATGGCTAAAAATTCCAAAACTATGTTGAATAATAGTGGTGAGAGTGGGCACTCTTGTCATTTTCCTGATCTTAGAGGAAATGCTTTCAGTTTTATGTATTTCTGATGGGATATTTCCCTCCTAATCTATGAGCTGTTTCATTTATGTACGTTTTCCATGGTATCTGCATGGTGTATGCCCTCTACAAATTGTATTGATTTTTTTTTTTAGTATATGTTGTAAAATGCTTTAAACACTACACAGGTAATTAAAATACCAAAAAATGTTAATGGGCCCTGTGAAATGCAAACCAAAACCGCAGTGAAATATCATTTTCACATCCACTTGGGTAGCTATAATAAAAAAGACAGATAATAACAAGTGTTGGCAACGATGTGGAAAAACTGATACTCATACATTGCTGGTGGGAATGTAAAAGGGTGCATCAGCCTGACATTTCCTCAAAAGGTGAAATAAAGAATTACAATATGACCCAGCAATTCCACTCCTATATACCCAAGAGAAATAAAAACATATGTCCACACAAAAACTTGTACAAAATGTACTTGTTATGTACAAAATGTTCATAACAGCATAGCTAAAAGGTAGAAAACAACCCAAACGTCCCCTACTTATGAATAGATAAACAAAACGTGTTACATTTATACAATGACTGTTATTTGGCAATCCAAAGGGTAAATCTTGGAAACATTATGCTAAGTGAAAGAGGCCAGCTACAAAGACCACATGTTGAATGATCTCATTTATATAAAATTTCCAGGCAGGAAAATCTACACAGGCAGAAAGTAAATTAGTGGTAACCTAGGGCTGAAGGGAATTGTGGGGAGAGTGACTGGTAACGAGTATTGGGTTTTGGGAGAATGATGAAATGCTCTGAAATTGATTGTGGTGATAGGTGCACATCTCTGTGAATATACTAAAAACTGTTGAATTGTATACTTTAAATAGGGGCATCATATGGCATGTTATTAACTCTCAATAAAGCTGTTTTTTAAAAAAGACCCTGTGAGTTACCATTTTCTATGAATTGGTAGTGTATGTTAGTGTAATTCTGGGGAAAGAACTGTGGCAGTAACAAGATATTCATATCTTTTTACTAATACTTCTATGAATTTACATTAAGGAAAGCATTTAATGGAAGTGAAAAGCTATGTGAAGAAAGATGTTAACCACAATATTTTCTATTTGTTTCAACTTGGAAACAATTTAAATATCTAACAAGGGATTTGGTATTATGGTTTATCTACATGATAAAATATTATCATCCATTAAAATTATAAAGCTATAATTAATAATACTGTATATAAATATAAAAAGTTCAAAATAATTTTAGGTAGATAGGGAAGTATACAAAATATTAAATAAATAAACTTGGTCATTTAAAAAGACCTATCTCTATGGAAAGAGTTGAGGTGGTTGGATTATGGAAGATTTTTATCATTGTCTCTTTGTTTACTGTAGTAGTTTTCTTTTTTTAAAAAATTTTATTTATTTTTTTATTCAGCAGGTTATTAGTTATCTATTTTATACATATTAGTGTATATATGTCAATCCCAATCTCCCAATTCGTCCCACCACCACCACACCCCTGTAGGAGTTTTGTTATATAATCCTTTCAATTTAAAAAAAATCAAAATTGCTCCATTAAACCAGTGGTAAGCGCAGCAACCCAATAAAATTAAAAGGTTCCCTGGAGACGCCTAATGAAAGACCACCTGGTACGTGTGGGGGAGAATTTCAGGCACCAGTGTTTAAACTCTGTCACAAAAAGCAATCCAGTGATATTAGAGGCAACCAGGTGGCTACGAAAACTCCAGTTCATTAAGTGACCGGCACATATTGTAGCTGTACATCTGGTATCTTTTTTCCAGTATTTTTCTGGACTGTTTCCAGTACATGGTAACAGTCATCACTCCTCAATCACTAGAAGCTTAAGATGTCATCCTTGTTCTCCTAGAGCTCACACCTGAAAGTTAAGTAATAGCATAAAACTTAATTAATACTTAAGTAATACGAGTGTGCACACAGGTGCCATGAACGTGGTTTGCCAGGAAGTGGTAGGAAATGAAGGGCACTCAGAGCACAGGTACACCAACCTCAAAGGCTATTGCGACTGTGTTTACCCTGTCAGAAAGGTTTAGCTTCCTCATCACAGCTGCCCTCAGCAGGTGTATGGCAGGGTGTACAAGGAATCAGCTGAAGGCAGAGCTACACTAATGGAACCTTTGCTTTTCGGCACATTGACAACAGAGCTATAAGTATTCACAGTGCCTCAGAGCGTGCAAGGCACAAGGGAACAAAATTCTTATGGGTAAAGTACAATCAAAATGTTTAGCACCCCCAAGGCACATGTACCTCTAAATATGCTATGTTTCTAATGCCTACATTCACTAGTGTACATGCCTCAGTCCCAAAGCTTGTCCTGTATCCTGTGCAATCATTTGTTAATGGGTTATTTACTTTCTGACATAATCTGCCCCAAAGGACAGGTGGCTCCTTGACATGGATTCAATCAACTTCCACATAGGAATTGAACAAAACGAGTATTCGCATGGTTTGTGACTTAGGTCCACTACAAACTTTGAATCGTCTATTGTTTTGAACTACCCAAGCATCTTATCCTTTCAATTAGTAAGTTAATAAAAATGAAGCAAAACTGTGAAGCCAGTCAAATTTAAGATCCCTCCCAACTACCCTTTTCAAAATGTACTGTTTTATTCTTCATTATCAAGGTAGAATTTGCTTATATTGAAGATTTAGAAAATATCTATGAGTAGAAGGAAAAACAGGCAGTCACAGTCACCCTATTCAGAGATATCACACTATCTCAGTGGATTTTCTTCTAGTCTTTCTTTCTATGCATAATTTCTGTTGGTATCCTATTTATTTCTCTAGGCAACTTGGCTAGGAACATAGGTATACACACTTATGAAGCCTCCTGTCTCCAGCGACAGCTTGCATCTCCATGAAGCACAGCCCTGCTCTCCCACCTCCAGTCAACACCTGAGCTCCTGCAGAAAATAGAAAAATCACCCTGTGTCAACACACCGAGGGACCTTCCTCCACAGCCCATGCCCCACTCCAACTTAAATAGCACCACTGCCCACCTGCCGTTATTCCACTCCCCCTTCTAGACAGGAGCCCCTTGGATAAGGACACAAGCCACAATCAAACCCAGTTGTGCCACGCCATGCTGAACACTGTCCACAGCCCCACCACCAGGTCCGTCCCTCCAGCCTGGACTCCTTCCAGACCATCTCCCTGAGGCACCACCTTACTTCAAAGCAGAGCCTTCATTAATAATAAAACTCTCACTGAAAACTGCTTCTACTGTCTGTTTAATTATTCTCATTACGCTTTGACCAACAAGTGTGAGAAATCAGAGAAATAGCCACCCGCCTGCTCCTGAGCTCAGGAATTGCTCCAGGCTTGGCCCTGTGAGGATCAAGTTCCAGCTCCTCCCTGAATGCTCTGCGTGAATGGTCTCCTCAACTGGTTTCCAACTTTCCTTGTCTTCTTGCAGTTCTGTTTTAGAATGTCAACCTGGTTTCACTCTGTACCTGGAGGTCCTGCGGGACCCCACTGCTGGTGCCTGACCTTCGGCTCGATGCTCTGCCAGTGTGGACAGGAGGCTCCACACCGTCTGCCCAGGGCAGGCCTGTAGAGTATTACTCCTGGGAGTCCCTGCTTGTCCGAGGAGGAGGAATCAAGCAGCCCAGGATGTTAAGTAAAGCACCGTAAGAGCCTGACGCCAGGGCGATGACGTAAGAAGGAATAACTGCCCTCTTGCTTCCTGAACATTTGAACCTCAACATAAATATACAGAAATCACGAAAATCTGAATATCTTCCAAGAAGTGTTCAGAAAAGAGTTGAACACGTAATGTGTGGTCCTTGATCCCCAGACACCTGTCTCTGTCACATCTGTGCTTTTTCTGGAACAAGTCATTGTTGGTTGAACCTTTTGAATCATCCGACTGCTTGTGAGCACCCCAAGGACACCACGCAAACGTGAGTCCCTCCTTGTCTCATGACGAAAGCACTTAGGGTTCCCTTCCCTGACACATGACCAACAATGCTCCCTTTCTTGGACGCAGCTAGTAAATAAAGAGTAATGGCTGCTGCAGTGTCTGACCTACACTACCAAGTCTATATTTCTCATCACCTGACTGAACGCACATCCCAAATACCTGTAAAGCACCACAATTAAAAGAATGAAAATGATCCTACTTTAGCTGATAAAGGGAAGAAGATCTTTCACTTCTGCAAATTATCCTTTTTATCTCTCCCTTAATTTGCCATCCGTGTTTGATTAAAAAGATGCAAATCTCTACAGCTGCCATTCAACCAGCCACTGAAAAGTTTAGGGGTCTGGTGGCTGAACATACCTTGCAAGGTAAGTGACTCACTCATCTTTAATTCAATGTAGGATCAGTGTATCGATTTCACAAGTAACGTGTATACCGTCATGGAAACAATAACCCATTCAGTCAAAATACTGATTAAGCACCTACGGAATCTTGTGATACAAAGATAACTAAGACAAGTCCTTGCCTTCAAGGAGTTCAATATCCCACAGGGGAAATGAAGAAGTAAATAAATCCTTGGAATGTGTAAGCGTTAAAAGGAGGGTACGAAGGGAATTAAGGTGGTCCTAAAGGGCTGTGGAGGGCGGGGGCAGTCCTCAGGGATGGGCTACTTTTCAGGGGAAATAATACTTGATACTTGAGGAATGAATAAGATTTAACCTAACAAACCAGAAGGCACAGTATACATAAAATAACATACGTGCTCAGTAGGTGGCACACGTTTCAACGTGACTAGAAGATGTGCCACCTGTGGGAGACACAGGCAAGGACCAGGTGGAAAAGGCCCTTGCGCAGAGCCTTGCTCAGGAGATTGAATTTCATTCGCAAATCATGAAAATAAGTTGATCGGGGAGAAACTTGTTTGGCCAGCCCTCCTCACCACCTCACCTCTGCCTTTTATTTGCAAAATGGTTCTCCCACAAGCCACAATGCACTGAGCACCTGACATCCAGCTGTGGACAGCACCTGCATCAGGTAATTGTCTGGAACGGCTTACCTGTTTCCTCCAGACCTGTTGTTCTTCCTCACCCTTCCGTGCCTCTTAGATCCCCAAACTATTCTCAGCTCCCACTTTGCTGCTTCTGGCCATGCTTTTAGGTACCAATTAGGAGTTCCCTTTCTGCGCGACCGCTTTACTCTTTTCTTTTCTTAACTGAACTATGGTTGATTTACAACATTCTGTTAGTTCAGGTGTACAACACAGTGATTCAGTATTTTTGCAGAATATATTCTATTATAGATTATTACAAGGTAGCGGGTATAATTCCCTGTGCTATACAATATATCCTTGTTGCTTATTTTATAAATAGTAGTTTGTATCTGTTAATCCCATACCCCTTATTTGTCCCTCCCCACTTCCTTCACCCCTTTGGTAACCACATGTGTGTATGGAGGCTCCTTAAAAAACTAAAAATAGAACCACCAGATGATACAGCAATACCATTTCTGAGTATATATCCAGAAAAAATGAAAACACTAATTCTAAAAGATACATGCACCCCAATGTTTATAGGGAGCACTATTTTTTTGAATTAACTAATTTTATTTACTCTTTCTTATTTTTGGCTGTGTTGGGTCTTTGTTGCTGCGCACGGGCTTTCTCTAGTTGCGGCGAGCAGGGGCTACTCTTCGTTGCGGTGTGCGGGCTTCTCATTGTGGTGGCTTCTCTTGTTGTGGAGCTCGGGCTCTAGGAGCGTGGGCTTCAGTAGTTGTGGCACTCGGGCTCAGTAGTTGTAGTTCACAGGCTCTAGAGCGCAGGCTCAGTAGTTGTGGCGCACGGGCTTAGTTGCTCTGCGGCATGTAGGATCTTCCCAGACCAGGGCTTGAACCCATATCCCCTGCATTAGCAGGCGGGTTCTTAACCACTGCACCACCAGGGAAGCCCAGCAGCACTGTTTATAATAGCCAAGATGTGGAAGCAACCCAAGTGCCCATTAACAGACAATTAGACTAAGAAGATGTATTATACACACAAGAGAATATTGCTCAGCCATAAAAAAGAATGAAATATTGCCATTTGCAGCAGTGTGGATGGACTTAGAGAATACTATGCTTAGTGAAACAAGTCAGACAGAAAAAGACAAATACTATATGGTATCACTTATGCATGGAATCTAAAAAATAATACAAATGAATGTACATACAAAACAGAAACAGGGGCTTCCCTGGTGGCGCAGGGGTTGGGGGTCCGCCTGCCGATGCGGGGGACGCGGGTTCGTGCCCCGGTCCGGGAGGATCCCTCATGCCGCAGAGCGGCTGGGCCCGTGAGCCATGGCCGCTGGGCCTGTGCATCCGGAGCCTGTGCTCCGCGGCAGGAGGGGCCACGGCAGTGAGAGGCTCGCGTACCGCAAAAACAAAAAACAAAAAAACAGAAACAGACTCACAGATATAGAAAACAAACTTGTGGTTGCTCTTAGCTCATTGGGTGCAGGTGATTTTCTCCACCCTAGCTTCAGGCACCCCCACCACCTTAACCTGGGGCCCTCAACCAGCAGATGCATCTGCATTGTGACTCATTTCAATTGAATTTTCTCACACCCTGCTTGTAATAATAATATCCATAAGCTTCTCAGGTGGCTTTGGGGTATGTTAAAGAGCTTTCTTGGGGTGAATGGGGATTACAGTCTCACGTTAAAGGCATATTCAGGAAGACTAGAGATCTAACCATAAAAATGGGGATCCCAAATTTTAGCTATGTCCCTGGTGTCTAGTTAGTGCTATGATCTTCCTTAGCCCTATTAGTAGTCATTTCAACCCTCATTTTATAGAGGAAAAAAATGGAGAGCTAGAACAACTTTCTCACTGGAGTTCTACCTACAGACTAGGAAGCCTAATTTTCTACTTTTATTTACATCTGGTTGGGAAAACCCTCTAGCTATACTAAAGTATCCATGGCTCACACCAATTCTTGCTTCACCCACGGACAAAACTTGGCAAAACCTAGATATGCATTCAGTCTCCTAGGATTAAATTATTTCTGCTCATTATTTGGCACTGCATTCCAACCTCTCCCAGCAAAACTGCCTGTGATAAAGCAGTTATGGATGGAGAATTCATATTGAAGACTAAGCAGGATTATAAGCTGCAAAGACAAATAATACCAGGTATGATTTTTTTCTCACACAGAATGAGAAAAGTACAGACCTTGGACTCAGAAAGGTTACTATCCATCCATTTGGGTAGGTCCTTCATCTGCAAAATGGAGATAACAGAGATTCCCCAAGAGTTTTGCGAGGATTAAACAAGATGAAATATTTAAAGTATTTTATAGAGCCCTCAGTAAATGGTTGTTAATACTTGTATTACCATCAATCCTACTACTATTACTTTTACTACCACAACAAAATATGGCACTCAAGTCAATGACCCAACTATAAGATGAGCTAATGGATGGTACCACAGGGACTGAGAAATAATCTATTTGAAATTAAAGATAGTTTCAGATCCAGGTATATCACTTATACCTGGAGGAGTAAGTACAGTCTAAGGAGAAAATAAAAGATCTAATTTGGGGACTATTCCAGCACTCAAAGGGGACAGGTCTTTATTAGTAGAGTTTCTGGATGGCTAATACATGAAAAATGTTTTAACTGTTGAATGCTGGAAAAGAACTTACTACCCTCCACCAGCTCTCACCAGCCCCCACCCCACATTCCCAAAGAGAGAGAAAGAAAACAAACCCGGGTGCCACTGCTGGAAGCTATACGCCCTCAGATTCTGGCAGTACCAACAAAAGCTTTTGTAATTTCCTGCCGTAAAGGAGACAATGCAGAATCCTCCATCTACTTTAGAGAAGTTCAAAATCTGGAGGTTATAGAAATCACAGCTGCATTTTGATTACCGGCATTCTGAGAAATACAGGGGCTGTGAGAATTACAAGGTGCGTTCAACTCTTGGAGTACTCTTATTTAACTAGGATATGCTATTGGACATCTTTTCTCCAAAACAAAGTATTTTACCTTGACAATTGCTGTTGGAAAATCTCAACTACAGATTGAGCTGAGTGTTTGCTCCTTGTACCTCGGGAAATTTATTAAGTCCCCTTCAGAGACCGAAATTTATTGCTACATAGAAAAAGAAATTAATCAATGTTTTGCAAATGATTCCAATAAGTAAACAACCTTAATTTCTGATGTGTGTTTCATCTGCATCTACTAGAGATAGTCATCACACTGTAAACAGCATTCTCGCATCATTTTGATGAGATAGGACACACTTTATGTCCTTAAAGGAAGAACCACTAAAGCAAACAATGGTTATAAAACATACTCAGGGCCATATAGCAAATTAGTGTTTGAATTAGAAATAAAATTTGGATTTACCCTGCATTCCAATGCCTATCCTTCATCTATTCTAGGTTATTGGTGCTGAAATGGTCGTAGGGAAGGGGAATGAACAATACTCCTTCCTGTTCCTAAAAAGAAAATCTTTGTTGTCCTAAATCAAAATGATATAACACGTTGTGAATTTGGACAGACTTTTTCTAAAACTGTTTCTGATTTTGTCCTAAGATGAAATCATACGAATTCTGAGTAAATGGGAATACATGTGTATGTATCTCTTTAAGAAATGCTTAGCTCACAAAACATAGCTTGCAAATTTCAATTATTTGACTCATTTATCCTGTATGGGAAACTTTAGCTTTTTCTGTTTTAATTATCAGTTCGCACTAAGCAATTATAACTAAAGAATTTTCTCATTTGCTTTATTAACAACTTTCCTCATAGCTTAGTACCAACTCCATTTGGAATGATTGGTGATTCCCAATCTAAACACAGAGATTCTCAAGGGCAAACTAAGAAGTCCATCTAAAAGATTAGAAAAAACCAGAAAAACAGGGATTATGAGGTCAACTCAGCAAGCACCAGCAGATAGAAAGAAACAGAAGAGCAAAAAAAAGTCAATATCTCCCTTAAGGCTGAAATTATTTTACATAACTTATCTTTCCTAGGTAATTTCTCTAATTTGAATATAAAATTAGGAAGTATTTACCTCATTACCACAAAACTTGTTTGATAGGAAAAAGGGACAGTTCTTGTAGGAATGAAGAAATCTAAAACCTCTCACATCTTAATGTCCATATTCGATGTTAAATGCAAAGGGTATTATTTAAACAATGTCCACATTAAGGATTAGACACAAAGTGTTTTCACCTACCTTGGCTAAATAATACAGATTAAATTTTTCCTGATATCGATGCAGCATTTTATTACAGCAACCCATCTTTAAAGAACTGTGTAAAATCTTCATATTTCAAAAATACAAATCGTCACATTTATACTCCAAAGTCCTTATGATAAAAATAACCTATCTAGAGGAAGACTATTTTTAAACCTTCCTTTACTAAGTAAATTAAAAACAAAACAAAACAAGGTGCTAATCCTTAGTTTTGTTCAACATAATTAAATCAACATATTCAGATTTTATGTAGATATATAAAATTCAGATGGTATGATTTTAACAATTTGAGATCAGCAGCTCTGCAGGTTACAATTGGAAGACACCTGAACCAACTTGTCATGTACCAAACCATGACCTTTCATCAAAAATTCTTCTTTCATAGTTCAGCCCGTAAAAATGAGCAAATTAAAAGCGCCTATTAAGTAAAGAGAAATTTCAATTCTGATCATCTAAATAGATTTCTCTCTTTCCCCACCTGCAACCAAAAACATGCACTCTTGCTTTCAAGCTTACCTTCTTCTGGGGTTACTGACTTCCAGTGTCGGCACTTCCAAATCTTGGGGACTGAAATTGACTGACCATGTCTTGGGTTATAGTGTTAGCAGGCACCCATGGTGCCAAAGGGTGGGGACCCTTCGGCAAACATGATGGGTTCTCAGGAGAGCTGGAGACGAAGGACCAGGTAGGTAGAGGGTGTACTTCCCCTGCTCCATCGAAGGAGCAACTGGTACACAGCCATGGGAAGAAACTCTGCCCAGCATAAATAAGTCAACCTTCCCTGCACACAGTGGGCCAGACATGTCTCACCACTTTACAGCCCTATGAATGATACAAAACCAGCAATATTCTTGAAGAGTTTCATTTTATTTTCTTCTTTCAGGGGATAGGAGAAGTGATCCTTTTGCTTTTCAAAAGATGGTTCCAGTTAAACATAGAAACAACTAATTTTTTTTTTTTAACTTTCAAGTTTTGATTCAAAACAAAGTCCTCCTCTTCTAAGAACTAGTGATTCTACTGTATCTGTCTTCAACATGTGTTAGGGATTTTATTTTCAGATTTTGAAAGCTAATCTCCTTTCCGGCCCCCATAAAATGACCTTCCTCACTACATTTAGCCTTGGATGTAAACCTGAACTATGAAAAAATTGCTGTATAATTATCTTAATGAGACTTTGTGTTTATATTGCGTCTTTTATCTAAAGAGCTCAAAGCATTTTGCTAACATGATCTTACTAAGCTTCACAACACCCTACTCAGGAATGTGATGGTAAGGATTAATACTATCAAATTTAACAGGTGGGGAAACTGAGAGATTACCAATTAAATGACACAATTTGAGGTCACAATGCTAGCTGTAGGCAGAGTTTGATTCAAGACTCTGAATTGGCTTTCCAAGGACATATCGGACTAACATTTCATTTCATGGTGAAATGAAAATTCAATTTCACTTCTCAGAAAGAATCTGTTCTTTTGTTCCAAGGCTCTACAGAACATAAAAATAAGGCAAATAAATTTTATTTTATCTTTGCAAATTTTGGCACAGGTGTGAAAAATAGCAGATGTGCTAACTCCATTCACTTTATTCCCCTCCTTACCCTTTCCAAGGGCCACCACCATCTTCCCCATCAATGGACTAGGCCACACACTGGTGCTCATACAGAATGTTTATTTAGCCAGTGCACTTTTTTCCACGCACTGGGGGAAAGAAGTTTTCAACGTTGGCCATCCTGTGCACGTTCACTGTGACACAGTCAAACAGTATGGAATTGTACAATGTGAGAGGAAAAAAATCTCATATTGGTACTCCCAGAGGTTACCATTGTTATATGTGGGGATATATGAATATACACATGTAGTGATAACCAAACATAATTGTTCTACAGTTTGTTTGTCTTTTTTTTTCTATTTCCTTTTATTTTTTTTAATTTTTATTTATTTTTATTTTTTTATTTCCTCTATTTCCTTTTATTTTTTTTCCTTTTATTATTTTTTAACATCTTTATTGGTGTATAATTGCTTTAGAATGGTGTGTTAGTTTCTGCGTTACAACAAAGTGAATCAGGTATACATATACATATATCCCCATATCTCCTCCCTCTTGCATCTCCCTCCCACCCTCCCTATCCGCCCCTCTAGGTGGCCAATTTCCCAGTATTCCTCGGTCATCGCTCTTTGTCAGTTTGTGTAAGTTTACATCATTCTTTTAAGCGGCCACATATCCATTTTTATGGATATATGTACAAGAATACACAACAATTCATTTTACTCAATCCCCTTTTACTGAACCTTTGGGTTTTTCCTTTGTTTTTGTTGTTTTATAAACTGCAATAAATATCCTTGCGTTTAACTTCATGTGTTTTTTGAATATTTCTTTTGGATCTACTACCTACTTTTCACACGATCCAGAACTCTTGCTTATGAAAATATACCTGTCACTCTATACGCTGAGCTGCTGATTGAATTGTGAGCCTGTAGCCTTGAATGGAAAACTCAGTGCCCCTCTTTCTTCCCATCACTGCTTGGCAGAGGTTTTGGCTTTATCTGCAGGATACTGCCCTGCCTTTACCCATATGACCCAGAAAAGTGAACTGGAAAACATTCCACATGGGACAGATGGAAGGAGAGCCATTACAATGACCCATCTCTGATTCACAGCCTGATTTCTCCAAGGCCTTACTTAGTTCAACAGAAATTTAAATCCTGGCTTTTGACCAATAGACAGAGTGGTAGGTCCTACGTCTTGGAACAAAAAAGTATATATTTTATGAATAAGACTTAGATCATATGCCTAAGTCTGAGTTTGAGTGGTCACATGACTGAATACTTCATGCCTCTGTTCCCTCAGACCACATGGGAAATTCAATGTCACATTCAATTCAATACTGATATCATTTCAATGTTTTGGACTGTCTGTAAAGTGAGAGCCCCAAGGCAGTGCTTTATTCCTTCACTTCTAGTGGAGTTTACACTAGTATCACATATATTTCCACATGGATATCCTGTGTCTATTATCTTACTTCCCAATAAAGCATTATAGTTGACAAGCATTACTTTTCTATTTTAAAGACTGAAAAAGGAAAAGAAAGCAATAGACTTAGAGCCACAACAAGACAAATCTAGACTATAACTAGATCACCATCATTGTTTTTCCTACGAATTCATTTATTTGTTCACTTACTATGTATTGCAAGCAAACAATGTGAATAAGACATAATCCCTGCTTTTGAGGAACTGACAGTATAGTCAGGGCCATAGACTAAAGAAAATAGGCAAAAAAAGACTAATATTCCGGAAGTTCAGGAAAGGATTCCTGGAAACTTTTATAGCTAACTACACAAAGAAACAAACAACAAAAACACCAAAAAAACTACCTTGCCAACAGAATGAAATGCAATGTTCTTGGTCATATGAATCCTAAAAGATTCTGAAAGCCCTTAGCTCTCATTACCAAAAAAGTGGATAAGCTGAGAAGTCTTATTCCTGTCATATTCCAATTCCATTTGTTTCCATCGCTTCTTAAAATATTGTTGTGTTCTCTAAGTTCAAGTAACCAAGTAACTGTGCTCTTCAAGAAGAAAAAAAATAATTTTAATTCAGTTATTTATTAACAATTTTCTCCCCCAAAGGTACATACAATAGTAGGAAGGTAAAGTAGTTCAGAATAGGTATTATAAAATTAATACGGGCTTTAGACTATGCACACACATTAGGCTCACTCTTTAAAAGCTTATTCCACAGTAAATTTCACGCATGCCTTCTGGGCATCCTGAGTTTATAAAACACAACAGGATAAAAAACCAGGTCAAAGTCCTGATACCACTTAAATAGTTCCACTTGATAATCCAGCAATATTCGAATCTAAGGGCCACTAGCAACATAAACAATGTGTGACAGAGAAACCTCAACGTCTGTGTGAAATCCACGAATGCTGAATTGACTCCTGCTGGCCTGTCCTGCAAGTATGCTCCTCCAAAGGGCTGAGAATCAGGGTCTGGGTTTCAACTGCTGCCACGATTTTGCTACGTAATCTAAAAGAAGACGGAACCACTTATATTTCTTATATGTAGGGGTAGTAAAAGATTGGCGTGGTACAAGCTCTCCAATCTTAAGAAAGGAAACTAACATTTATTTAGCATGTACTACGTACCAGACACTGAGCTAAATGCTTTACAGATGTTGCTCAAAACTCGAGATCCAGGAGATCAGCCTCATCCTTACCACATAAAGTGAGAAAGTAAGAGGTGGGTCCGCAAAGGAAAAGTGGGTACTATGACCAGACAGAGGGGAAATGGATGCCATGTGGGAAAACATATTAAAGCTCACTGTAAAAGTTCTCACGCACAGACATGAGACAGAGGTAGTCAGCTTCTTGCTTTGCTATTACGGCTTCTCTGTGCCATTCATGGCTTTTGACCAATGAGGGGGGCCCCTCGGCACATTTCACCCGCCCCTGTCATTTTGCTTCTTCATCAGCAATGCTTTCCATGGCCCTACCCCTGGGCAGGAGGAGGCAGCTGTAGTGGCCTTTTGACACACCACCTGAGACTGAGCATTGGGATTTCCTTAAAGCTTCCAAGTGATCCTAATGTGTAGCCAGGGTTGAGAATCACCAGAGTAGAAAAGCCCGTGGTCTTCACCATGGACACGTACAAATATTACTTAACTCTTATAGTATCTGTTTTGTCTAGTCTGATAATCTGTGTTCTGAAAGACAGATCTGAGACGGTTGCTTTCAATTTTAGAAACTGACCCACAAAGTTTGGAGGGAGAGGGAGTAATACCCATAAATCAGACACTAGACTCAACAGCACTCTTTTGCCCTCTTCATTATGTTCTTTGCACAAGATCAATTCAGCACTAGATGGGGAGAGAAGGGCAAAAGTGGGCTTAATTTTTATTTCTCAGATTTTTGGGGGTGGGGGAGTGGGGAGGAGAAACAAATAACGGAGACTTGCTTGCCAAGAGGGAAAATGTTAAAGGTCCTACATGCCACTCTCATCTACTGAGGCTCTGCCCTCTTTGAAATCTGAAGTGATGCAAAGAGGTTATATATCTGGAATATACCAAATGCCTTCTCAAGCCCACTTCTACCCTGTCATGGAATTCTGAGATAATTTAAAGGGATCATCGAGTTTCTCTGTATCACCCATCTTTCTAAAACAGCATGACAGCATGATGTCATACAATAAGATTACATCCAGGGAGGCCACATGATATGGTGGAATGCAGAGTTTGAATCCCTGATCCAATACTTCCTAGCTGTGGGCACTCAGCTTAAGAAAGTTAACCTAAATCCAATTTTTATCATGCATAAAACAGAGGCAATAAATAACCTTTCTCAAAGACTCCTAAAGGGGTTAGAAACAATACATGGAAAGCATCTGACACATAATAAGCTGTCAATAATTATGAGCTATTATTATTTGGGAATGAAATTTTGTTTTACAATCCAATCTTGAAGATTAGTTCTAAATGAAGAAAGTCAGATTCTTCCTGGATTACAAAGACAAAGACACTAGGACAATACATGTAAATGATTACTCAAAGGAAATATTAAATGAGGTTTACAAATTAGTAATGTTTGCTAGTCAAACAAATACTTCTCGAATTTAAATATCTAAATTAGAGTTAATTGAGTATAAGATAGGCTCAAGGATGTATTATAACAATACAACGTGGGAAATACAGCCAATATTTTGTATAACTGTAAATGGAAAGTAACCTTTAAAAATTATATAAAAATAAATTTTTTTAAAAAAGAAAAGCTGTTAACTGTTAGAGGCAAATTGATAATCATAAAAAGCACAGAGGATTTTTAGGGCAGAGAAATTATTCTGTATGATACTATAATGGTGGATATGATGGTGTCATTATACATGTGTCCAAACCCACAACATGTACACCACCAAGGGTGAACTAATGTAATCTGTGGATTCTGGGTGATCATGATGTGTCAGTGTAGGTTCGTCAATTGTAGCAAATGTCCCCCTCCAGCGGGGGATGCTGACAGGTGGGGAGGAGGCTGTACATGCGGGAGGGCAGGGGGTTAAAGAAAAATCTCTGTATCTTCCCCTTGATTTTAATGTGAACCTAAAACTGCTCTAAAAAAATGGTCTGGAAAAAAAAAATTCAGTACTAAAAGCTGTTACATGTTAGAGGCAAATATGCAATAAATAAATAAATAAATTAGAGTTAAAAAAAATACGGGGCTTCCCTGGTGGTGCAGTGGTTGAGAGTTCACCTGCCGATGCAGGGGACACGGGTTCGTGCCCCGGTCCGGGAAGATCCCACATGCTGCGGAGCGGCTGGGCCTGTGAGCCATGGCCCCTGAGCCTGCGCCTCCAGAGCCTGTGCTCTGCAATGGGAGAGGCCACAACAGTGAGAGGCCTGCGTACCGAAAAAAAAAAAAAAAAAAAAAATACGAACGTGGTTCATTAAATGGCCAACTTTGTAGGTGAAATTTTCGTAAGCTCCCACAGTTTTAGTGACTGAAGCTTTGTTATCTTCACATGAGTTTATCAAGGAAGTGTTTCATTACAATTAAATGTCTATATGTTTAACTTCTAAAGTGTGATTTATTGGTTATTTATAACCCATTGAAAAATGGAAAATTTCTTGCTAAAAAACATCTCTCTCTTCTTTTTAAAAATATTTTAACTGTTGATTTTCACTTTTTTTTTTTTTGGCTGCACCATAGGGCATGCAGGATCTTAGTTCCCCAACCAGGGATCAAACCCGCACCCCCTACAGTGGAAGCGTGGATTCTTAACCTCTGGACCACCAGGGAAGTCCCCCAAACCATCTCTTTTTACTAATTCATGGTTAAAGGCTCTCCTTTGCAATAAATCACTAAGCTGGGACAGTGGCTTCTGAAGATCTGCATACAAGATGATAATAATCATCATAATAATACCAACATCACAGTGCAATTCTGCAAAGCAGAGGAGGTAACATAGATGAGAGGGCTTTACAAATGCTAAAGCCCTGTGTAAATGTTATGTTTCTGCAGCTGCGGCTGCCACAGCTGCTGGCTAAAAGTTCATCCCTGGTCATAAGGAGCATCAGTCCTCATTGGAGACACTGGGTGTGATTAAGCACCAAGGAGAAATACAAAGAGTTCTAGACTCAGAGGAGGACGAGAAGGCAGAGTGATCACGGAGGTAACACCCTGAAGGAGACAGGATGGGGGTTCCGCCTCACCGATGGGCAAGAGTTGGATAGAGAAGCAGCAGACACATACCATGGGCAGGCGGTCTGACAAGCAGCACGGAGTATTCAGAAACAGCGCCTTGAGGCACAGAGTCTGTGCAGGGGAGCCGAGTGTGAGATAAAGCTAGAAAGGATGGTGGGTGCAGATGGTGGAGAGTCGATGCCTAAAATGTCCAGAATTTTTTCAAGACAAAACCAACCCTACATCTACTCTTATTAGTCGCTGAGTATGTATATTACTTATATTCAATGTGATTATATATCGACCTCCAAAATTCATTAAAAAGGCCCATGGATTCGGCGGAGGGTTCTTACGCTTCTGCTCGTTCTGCGGCAGGCCAGAGAAAGGGAAGAGAGACGCAGACCCTGGCAGCACGCCGGAGACGGTTCAGCAGACAGGAAGAGAGCGCAAGAGAGGAGCCACGTAGGCTACAGGCAGGTTGGAGCAGAAACCAGGGAAAGGAAGGAAGACAAATGGCATAACCACCGATTTGCAGGGCCGTGAAACCTGAACTCTCCTGGATCCGCCTTCCTGGAGAGTCCTCTGGCTCCGGAACTTTGGGAAGGAAAACTGATACCCATAAATAACTGGCTGTGTAACCGCAGAGTGGGATAGATGCTTCATCTTGATTAAAGGCAAAGTGGTTTTTCTGACAAAGAAAAACTGTGGCTGGGTGATTCTGCAGAGAGGTTACCTGCACGGTCACATGTGGGAGTTTGAGAAAATCGCAAGATGCATGTTGCAAAACGATACATGGAGGGGCTTCCCTGGTGGCTGAAAGTTCGCCTGCCGATGCAGGGGACACGGGTTCGTGCCCCGGTTGGGAAGATCCCACATGCCGCGGAGCGGCTGGGCCCGTGAGCCATGGCCGCTGAGCCTGCGCGTCCGGAGCCTGTGCTCCACAACGGGAGAGGCCACAACAGTGAGAGGCCCACGTACCGAAAAAAAAAAAAAAAGAAACATGGAGGTTAGGAGCTGGGTGGGGAGAGGTAAAGATGATGGAGTGCTGTCAGCAAGGAGCAAGGAGGAGAGTTCACATCTTATGTTCCCTCAAACAGACAGGAGGTCCGGCTGGACCTGCGTTCCTTTGGGAGTACGGTCTCAAAATAAATCAGATTGTTGCTGGATCATCATTACCCAACCACAGATATCCACTGTTTTCAGTAATGCCACGGTTAATGCTCATCTGGGTCCAACCCGGACCCTAAGACCCTCTAACAACTCGATTCTGTCCTCACATGGACCATCCACTTAACCACAGTCTCAAAGGATGGACCAGAACAACTAATAAGTTGAATTAATAAGTGAATCGAGATCTGTCAACAAAACAATAAAAATAAATCAGATTGCTTACTAAATGAAATCCAGTGTAACTGTCTCTATAAATGGAATCAAGGTTTTTTTAAGTACTCGTGAACCTTTTAAAACCGAAGTCAAATCTGCAAGCGTCCTAAAGCTACTCGACCAGGATAAAAGTTGAAGTAAAAATGTTTTCAAATCAAACCCAGCTCCATGCCAACCA
Source organism: Delphinus delphis (assembly GCF_949987515.2). Classification (NCBI taxonomy): domain Eukaryota; kingdom Metazoa; phylum Chordata; class Mammalia; order Artiodactyla; family Delphinidae; genus Delphinus; species Delphinus delphis. Next base: position 78,244,612 of record NC_082684.1, on the reverse strand, counting down.
AAGCTCCCTTCTCATTCACTTGATCGAGCTCCTTCTTGGGGCTATGAAGCTTCCTCCTCAGGTCTAGGCTCTGCCGAGCCCAGGAGATGATTTCAGGAAGGTTTTACTGTAGTGATGCTTACGAGGATGCTGCTGCTACGTCCACTAGCAGTCTCTGTGGAGAAGTAGGTGCCACAAATCCAAGACCCTCTCCCAGGTCTCCCTGAAGGTTAATAAGAATGTGCCGCTGAGGGACCTCACACCTCTGCTCATTCTACAGGAGGATTTGGAGGGAGAAGGGGAAGAGGCAGCAACAGGACAGGAGGGGGAGAGAGAGAGAGAGAGAGAGAGAGAGAGAATGAGAGAGAAGAGATCATGGCAGAATGTCCAGACACGAGGGCAGCTCAGGAGACAGAAGAAAGGTCAATGAGGACAGATGGTGGCTGCAGGCTTATTGGAAGAGAATCCAGAAATGAGGCAGAAGGAAAAAGGAAAAGGAGGGCACGGTGATGGGACCAAGAGAGAAGCATAACTGAAGTAGGATGGAGCAACAAAGAAAGCAAACAACTTGCCCTGGAAAAAGAGAGTAAAAGGCAGGTTAGTGAACAACCAAAGACCATCGTTTCTAACATCCTCAGAGACGGGCGATGAGATGCAGATCAAGTGAAAATTTGGTTCATGGCTGTTGCTCAGACAAGACCAGCAATGAGGGCTCTGACTCTGGGCCACTGGTTCTTGAAGGGTCCTAAAGATTGACCAGCCTCGGTCCGTGCTCTCATAGTCCACCGTTTGTGCATCAGTGAAAATGCTCTTTCTACCTCCTACACGGAGAATTTATATTCCTACGACATTTCAAGGTCCATTTATAAAACATCTCACTGAAGTTACCATGGTCATTACATGGAGGCATCATGATATTTTATGTAAGGACATATTTTAAAGCTCGAGTAACATAACTCTCAGTGCAAACAGCAATCAGGCAACACCACAGTGTGATCAGCTGCTAGAATTTTAGAGCAAGAATTGAAATTACTTAGTGAAATCTGGAAGCTGTTGGTTATAAATAATTGCTTTACACATAAATAATGTCATTTCTTTTTCAAATGAAAAAATATTAGTAAACCACTCATCTTAACTGAGCTGAAATAAATCTGAGGCTGGAGTAGCAGTGTGTATGAATAACCATGGTGAGATCACCGAAACCCTGTTTAAAACTCAGTAACTTCCAGAGTTTTGTCAGCATCTGTGCCCTCCCTCACAGCTAAATTGAAATACTTCTTATTTCTAACATACCTTTCAATTGACAGGTCGAACCAGCATTTTCCGATGTCTACTTCATGGCACGTATTATTCGAGACACACCCACATGCCTGATCTCATCTAGTCTCACAACTGTACTGCAGTAGGTGTTATTAACCCAATTTTCCAGATGAGGGGACTGACGCTGGGGGTGGTTAAGGTCACACAGCTGGGAACTGGCAGAGCCAGGATGTGGACCTGGGGCTCTGACCCCAAGTCTGGTACCTCCTGTAAGATACCAGACTGCCTCCGTTCCTATCTCTGGCCAGTAAGGAGTTGACTAGCACCCAGAAAGTAGGATGCTGGAATATAAATGTTATCTTCTTATTCATCTACAAACATGTCAAGTATTTCACAATAAAACATATGTATGGAGTAATGTAATGGACTGAATTATGTTCCTCTAAATTCATATGTTGAAGCCCTGACCCCCGCACCCAGTACCCTCAGAATGGGATTGTATTTAGAGATGGGACCTTTAGGGACTTCCCTGGCAGCCCAGGGGTTAAGACTCCACGCTTCCACTGCAGGGTGTGCGGGTTGGATCCCTGGTTGGGGAACTAAGTTCCCACATGCCGCGCAGTGCAGCCAAAGAGTAAAAAAAGAAAGAAAGAGAGAGAGATGGGACCTTTAAGAGGTGATTAAGTTTAAATGAGGCCATTAGGGTGGGCCCTAATGCAATCTGATTGGTGTTCTTATAAGAAGAGCTTAGGACACACCAGGGACACACAGGTGCACAGAGGGATGACCATGTAAAGATGGCAGTCACCTGCAAACCATGGAGAGAGGCCTGAATACCCTCCCTGCAAGCCCCTTGATCTTGGCTTCCAGACTCCAGAACTGTGAGAAAATAAACGTCTGTTATTTAAGCCACACAGCCTGTGGCATTTTGTTATGGCAGCTGAAGCAGACGAATACAAGTTCCTATGATGCGCCACACACTGTGCTGAGTGCAAGAATGTTACAGTAAGTGAGACAGGGTCCCCACTCTCAAGAGCTTGCAGTCTCGTAGGGGCTTCTCAGAAGCAAGCAGGCAATTAGAATGAACACGCATGGTAAGTGCTACAAATGGGCAGGTGTTGAGTGCTGGGGAGCACGTGAGAAGCTCATGTCATCTGATATACAGTATGTATATGGGAGAGGATGTCTGGCAAAACTTTAAAGAAGGTGATGTCTATGCTGAGATCTAAAAAGATTTCTCCCTTACACCTGGAAGAGCCTCCAATTTCCATTGACCAAATATCTTTCTATTCTTATTCCAATTCCCCCAAATTCAGAAAACATTCCTCTTATGCCAGTCAGCTACTGCTCTGCTAGCATTTTGTTTCTACTTCAAAAACTAAACATATATACGCTTTTTTAAATGCTTAGGTCTAGGAATTGGTTTCATGAAAGCATTTAGAAATGTAAACAAAATTTTAGGTGAAAAGTTGTGTGCTGCACTAGTCTCTGATAACAAAGGTTGACACAACCTAAGAATGTAAGAATAGAATAGTTTAAAAAATTATGCTGAATTTATTCAGTGGAATATATGTGAATATTAAAATTGATTTTAAGAATATTTAGTGGCATGGGAAAATGCTGTGATATAAAGCCATTATAATTTTTGTTAATATAGATATGCAGTTTTAAAAGTTCAAAATATTAAGTGGCTATTTCAGGCTTATAGAATTGGACAGTTTCTATGTATTAGTTTTTAAAATAATTTCTATGTTTCCAAAGTTTTCTAGAATTATAAATATAATTATTATAATTATATACACACACACACACACACACACCTTTTTTTTTTTTTTTTTGCGGTACGCGGGCCTCTCACTGTCGTGGCCTCTTCCGTTGCGGAGCACAGGCTCCGGACGCGCAGGCCCAGTGGCCATGGCTCACGGGCCCAGCCGCTCCGCGGCATGTGGGATCTTCCTGGACCGGGGCACGAACCCGTGTCCCCTGCATCGGCGGGCGGACTCTCAACCACTGCGCCACCAGGGAAGCCCCACACACATATTTTTAATGAGAGAAAAGGAATGTTTTTTTTCTAGAAGGCTTGGGAAATTATCTGATTCTTTCAACCATACTGTAGCTCTTCTAGTTTTTAGAACCAAACTACCTGCATTAGCTTTATCATACATCAATAAGCTGTTATCAGTTTAAAAAATTATACTTGTACTAAGAAAACCTAGATCTGAGTTTTAGTTCCACCTCTTACTAGCTGTATTTCTCAAGTGGAAGTTACTTAAATTCTGGGCCTCAATTTCTCCTTCTTTAAAGCCAACAATAATTGCAATGACCATCATAGGGCAGATGGGAGGATCAAATCAGATGTCTGGGAGAGTGCACTGCAAACTATAAAGAGCTACAGTAGGATGAGGATGGTTATTATTTTTATTGACTTATATGGTGCTCTTTTGAACAAGTCAATGTCAGTTGAAGATGAAAATAGGTTTTGAAAAACTTCTAATCATAACTGGTCATCAATATGTGTTCGTTCTGTGTCAGTGTGGCCCAGACCATGTTAGGTAGGCTCCTATGGGGCAGGGATCACATATATTCGAGATGATTTCTCATAGATTGTGAATGGAATGCCCAATGCCAAGGGCTTACCTCAGAAAATATCCTTCATAGACACACGACCAAAGTGAGCTTTATACAGGCAGCTGATAAGTCATTGTAGTCCACCTCCTCAAAGCCACTGCCTGAGTGGCCAGGAGGCCAGGCCATCAGGAAATCCATGAGGGTGGCAGGTCAGAACATGGAAAAGTGGGAAAAATGCAGTCAACATTTACTAGGTAAAAGCCCCCTGGCAGTGATTCAGCCTCAAGTGACGGAAACACCTCGACCTTGACACTGAGTGTTATTTAAATAGATGCGAGAAAAGCTCTTTCAGATCCTGGGAGAAAGATACTGATCCGATCACATGCAGCATGTTATCAAGATTTTCCCACGCCTGCCTAGACCCTCTCCACAAGAAACAAAGGTTGAAGGTAAGGACACGCAGGTCCTCGGAAGTACCTGAGATGACCTCTGCCCCCCAGGGCAATTGTTCAGACCAGGTAGGCAAGGACCTGAAATCATATTTTCCACAGCTGGGTCAGAAGAAAGAAGTCTAGAATTTTCTTTTTCTTCCTTTCTCCCCCCCCAAACCCCACTACCTCTCTAACTCCCAAACTTTCCCCTCCTTCCTTTTCTTCCTCTCCCCATCTCCTTCTTTCCTGGCTGTAAATGTTTGTCTCAATTCTGATAGTCCAAAATATGGAGCTGCTGAATATTTTCAATAAAACAGCATTTCTCCTAAATTGTTCTATACCTTCAGCTTCTCGAACTAATACTATAACGTCTTTTTCTTCCTGCCCTTCCATACTCTGTTTAGGAGAAGTGGGTATTTCATGTTTTTCTGGAGAGTCTACCTTGATCCACAGCGGTCTACCATCTCAAGTAAAGAGGAAAGAATCAGCGGGTCTTTCCATCTCTTCCTAAGGCAGCCTCATTGTGTCATTTGTAAAAGGAACCATACACCAGGACTGGCATGATATGCATACATTACACCCAGGGTACTCATCACACTTAAGAGCAGAGGATAACATGGCCACAGGAACATCCAAAGTTGCAGCTTTTCAGTCTATCATTCTCCTTGGTGTGGCCTTAACCTAAAAAGAATTTCTGGGGCCCTGGCAATCTATTTTCTAGGGCAACCTTTAATTTCCTTAGCTAATTCCAAGCAGCACAGCCACCTGAACTCCTCCACCACTGTCTTCCGCTCCTCCCACGTGGTGTCTTGCCCAGATCTGCATCTCTTTCATGACACCCTAGAGATGTCTTCACAATAACCCAACCTGGAGGAGCCCAGGGGGCTGTTGGTCTGTGAGCACACACCCCCCTCTACTGGACAAAACACGAAGACATGTACACGGCTGGGAAGGGACCACAGAATTCCCCAACAGGAACATCTAATTCACTGTCCTCACTTTGTACAAGAGAAAGACATGCCATAAATCAACAGATCCACAGAAGGAACTGGAGGCAGAAGCTCTAGCTCTGTCCTTCATGGTAAGCGCCATCATTACTCTGTGTTCTTCAATAGCTTGACTCACAAGAAGAGAGGACTATATGACTGAGTTCATGGCGGGGGGTGGGAGGTCTCTAGGTTCTGAGTCAAAACACTCTCCAAGGTGCAGCCATCGATGAGGAAGCTAGGTGTTGGTTGAAAGAGCCCTGGGCTGGGAGTCAGAGGACATGGTCTCTAGTCCCAGTTCTAGCACCAACGACCTCTGTGATTCTGGGCAAGACACATAAAAGTCTCTGGAACTCCCTGTCCTCATGTGTGAAGTGAAAGAGTTAGAAGAGATGAGCCTCTAAGGGAGCTTCTCACAATATGAACCCATGAGGTCTATGACTGTACACGAGCAGATGAAAGAGGGCAAAAAGGAAAAGGAAAGAAAAGCACATGAACTGGAATGCTGGAGACCCCATCCTAATCCTGGCTCTGGAAGCAACTAGCTACTTGACCTTAGGAGGGTCACTTCATCTCTCTGGAACTCTGTCTTCTGCAAAGGGATGAAGCTAGATGATCTTGGGAAGAAGATTATAGCTTCTCAACCCCTAAGTTTCTACAATTATGAGTAATGATAACTGTGGGCACCGATGCTGTCTTCAAAGGATCCGGAAGCCACAGGGGCATGTTTATACATCTTTGGGCAAAGTAGGGAGCCATTAACCTTCCTACTTGTTTTATAATAAGTATAACTAAGAATAAATACATCAAACTACTTGTTTAAGAGTTCACAAGAGCTCAAGCAGATGTGCTTCCTTCCAACCTGTGTGACGGACAAGACATTAGTCCAAGGCGCTACCATCAAACGACAAAGCTTATGTAAGCCATGCTACAAAACAGCCAGGAAGCCACTGCTTTCTGTGAATTAATAAGTAGACCTAATAAATTACTAAACTATATCACTAATTCTACTCATTTTATTTATTTATTTATTTTTTTGCGGTACGCGCTCCTCTCACTGTCGTGGCCTCTCCCGTTGCGGAGCACAGGCTCCGGACGCGCAGGCTCAGTGGCCATGGCTCACGGGCCCAGCCGCTCCGCGGCATGTGGGATCATCCCGGACCGGGGCACGAACCCGTGTCCCCTGCATCGGCAGGCGGACTCTCAACCACTGCGCCACCAGGGAAGCCCATCTGAGGAATTTTAAGTATTAAAATCCAAAGGATGTGCTGGTTGACCTGCACACACCAAGCCCAATAAGCACTTTAGATGTTAAAGAGACAACTGTTTGAGGACCTTATCCCAGAAGTTTTTCAACATATTTATTTTAAAAGGCCAGTGACAAGTTTTGTGAATCTTCTGAATTGCACCCCCTACCCTTAAGTCCTCTCTTGTAGGGCTGTGTCCTTGAACATCAGAATATTGATTTTAAATCGTAGTACAAACCGAACACCAATGGGAAGATCTCGCGAGAAGATAAGCGGAGCACAGGATAACCCAGTTAGAGAGGAGAATGTGTGCTCTGTCCGTCGGCCTTCCCTGGTGCTGCTTCTTGCTGGCATCAAGTAGGAAAGATTCCTTTCACACCTGACACAAGTATGCACTGTCCTTCTGAAATATGAGAAAGCAATTCCCTGAGGGACAAGGAGGCCTCTTGGCCGTGGTGGGTGAAGCTCAGAAACCGAAAAACTTAGCTGGCAAGGCCTGCCGGAAGAAGTGACTCTCTGTGGAATGCTATTGCAATCGGCTAGTTTACCTTCCCAGGGTGATGCAATATTCTAAAATGTATTACTTAAAACCGGATAGAATTACCATTGTGCGTTACATACCAATACTAAGTTCCTCTTCTATGGACCATAAAACCACGGAACAGACTTAGGCACTACCTATTCCTGAACTGCCTCGTTTTAGCCCTTCACACATATGCCCTGCAAACATAGTACAGAACCTACTGATGACTTTATATTTTGGTCCTCATCTCTCTAGGATGGATGTGAGCTCTATGAGGACGGGGATGAGCCTTTATTTTTGGTCTGTTTTGTCTATCGCTGTGTCCACTCTACCTAGAATGGTGATGAATCCACCAAAGGTATTCAATCAATATTGTTAAATGAAGAAATGATTTTTGTGTGCCTCACAGATATAAATACAAATAATCACAGTGACAGAGCTGTGTTCACTGTTACAGTTCAGATAAGAGGGGTCCATGGCCACAGGTAATTCAACATCAGTCTTGCACAATTTCAAATAGGAATGGAAAGTGAGTGCCCACTTCTCAGTGTCTGGAAATAGTTCTTAAACTGCTGCTTCCTAATTGCATACCATGATAGTTCAGGCAGGATACGTCTAAGCAAGTGATTTCCTTGACGAACAATGTTATAGTTATTTCCTTCTGAAAACAGAGCAAGGGTCAATGTTAAAGGCTCCACAGTGTTTTGCATCCAAAACTGGGGAAGGTCAATACAACCCTAGCAAAAGAATGCTTTCTCTCTAATTCTTAGCACCTGTGTTGAATGCAGTTTATCTGCTATGCTGAATGAGAGTCCCTTAAATCCTTCCTGGAAGAAGCTAGGAAACAGACAATTAAATAAATAAGTGATATAAAAACAAACAGGTAGAAATATACCCACCCATCTCATGGGGGCTTTTACGAGGCTCTGACGATAACGCATGTGGAGATCCTGTGTAAGCAATCACACAGACGTGACTTCAGTTGGTGATTCCTGTCCACGGTTCTCTTTAGCTGACGCCACCCTCGCCTTGCCCATACCCTGCTGCAGTGAGACCCTTCACTGTCGCCACCACCCTGCACCTAAGCCGCTCCCGCACATTTGCCTCTCCTGGTTGAGAGGCAGAGACAGGCACGGTAGGAGTTTCAGAAGCATTCTGGAATTCTACCTTCTTCCTCTCTGCCCATTTTGAATGAGAGGGGTAGCTCTATATTTCAAAGAAGAAAAAAGAAACCTACGTGATTCTGAACTAATGTCGTTCCCAAGGAGTATGACGCTGGTCATAAAAGTCCTCCATTCATGAGCCGGTGTTTACTGATATTACCAAGGACATGTCCTGGCGTCCACATTTCTCCCCAGGGAGGCTTCTGGTTTTTGGTCATAATTCACTCAATAAATTAATGTTCCTACCGAAAGTGGACAATGTATTTCCTTCCCGGGCACCGTGTGAGATGCTCGCACGTTTCTTTATATGAGGAATGGCTTCTCTATGTGATCATGGGTCTTAGGGAAACTAGGGGAGCCTCGGGGACTGCAGCCTCTTAAAGGGCCCCCACCACGGGGCCCACTCAACAGGTTACCCTACTGCTCTGATTCCAGTTTTTCAGTCCCTTCCCTGCCACCAATGACAGAAGGGCCAGGGATGAGGGAGGGTGATCAGGGACAACATTTGCAGCTGGTCAGACCTGGGTTTGAGTCTGGGCTCTGCCACTTCCTGGCTGGGTGTCTCTGCCATTGGCTTCCCTTCCCTGACTTTCTGTCCCTCATCTGTAAAATGCAGATAACAGCTATTGCAGAGACTGTGGTTTTAATTAAATGGAATATTTATCAAGTATCCAATTCAGTGGCTGATGCCTAAGTGTTCAACAAACAGCCGTTGTTGCAGTTACTGTTGTTTTTAGCCAGTGTCCATGTTCTCTTTGCTACGGCCCAGGAAGGGCCAAGATCACTAGAGGAAAATGAAAGGAATGAAGGAACATGAGAAGAGAAAATAAGCAAGCGCTAACACTCAGCAAAGGCCTCCAGGAATGGCTCAGGCGGTGGGAACGCTATCACTGATCACCGCACTGCAGAATTAGGTTTCTATCAGGCAATCAATCTAAAAAGGAGATACAGGATGCATCACCGCCTGCTGGCGGCTGGACTCTGCAGCTGTTGCTCTTTCTCCCCACGAGCTGCCTCCTGTTTCATTCTTCTTCCCTCTTGCCAATGCAACGTGCAGCCTATGCACACATTATGCTCCTATATCCCCATCACTTCCTCCTTTGCCATCCTCTCCTCAAGACGAACACGTGTGCCCCCCCCCCCAAAAAGCCTTGCCCAGGGCCATACTGCCTTCCTCTTGTCTCGCCCCTCCATGTGGACACACAGAGCTTGAATTAGCCTGGAAATTCTGCATTTTCATGGTTTACTAGCATGACTCCTCCTAGCTGTGAGGATACCATTGCTGTCTGTCCAACTGGATACACGGCTTTGATGATTCTAATCAACAAGAGTTCTTGAAGTATGAGAGCTACGAATTAGGGCTCCTGAACCCACTCAGAATTTACCCCGCTATGGCTATGTCCCTCCCTGTATGAGGAGGTCATGGGCATAGCAGTGAGGGAGGCAAGAGAACGGGCTCAGGGGCAACGCCAGGAGTGCAGGTCCCAAACTCTGCTGGGGGCCTTCGCCATCTCTCACCTAACCTGAAAGGCGCCTCGCATCGCAAGTCCCCAGAGATCTTCTTCAGGAAATGTCACACCCTACTCTACTCTGTTGGAGGGTGAGGTGCTTGGGCTTCAGTCATCCCGGAGAATGTCACTGTCCCCTGAGGTGGCAAATGGATGGAAGCCGGAGAAAACTTAGAGCAGACCACATACTGTACCTCCTCATCTAACAGACAAGAACAATGAGGTTCCTGGGAAACTGACTTATCGAGACCCCCCCCAGCAAAGTGGTCAGTGGCCAGGTCAAGACTAAAACCCAGTTTGCTCTGGGCAAACTGGAAGCGTCTATAAAATTTAAAATCAAGTTTTTGTTTGTTTGTTTTCTCTGAGACAGATTCCTCCTTTTGTGTGTGTGTGTGTTGTAAGGTCTTCAAATGTTTTTCTAATGAATATCCCCAGATATACACCAAAATAGCGAGGACCGTATGATACAGCCACATGAACGCATGACCCCAACAAAGCCTCCATCAGGATTTTGCCACACTTGCGTCATAAAATCCTTATCTTATTTTAACTTCAGCATTGTAAAACCACTCCCAGAACCATTTCACCCAGCACACCCCAGTACGTATCTCTTTAAAAATATGGATATTTTCTTACAGCAGTGATTCTCATCGTTTTGCTGGTCCCCACCCCCCAGAGTTTCTTATTTAGTCGGTTGTGGGTGGGGCTGAGGATTCTCATTTCTAACGTATTCCTGGGTGATGCTGGTGACGCTAGTCTGAAGCCACGCCATGAGAACCACTGTCTTACATACTCACGATGCCATTATCATACCTAACAGGTTTAACAGTATACCTCGGTATCATCAAATATCTATCTATATTCAATTTTCCTGCTTGCCTCAGCAATGTCTTTGTTTTTTGAAATTATAATTACCTTTGGAAGGTCTGCTGTATATATATATATTTTTTAGAAGATGTTGGGGGTAGGAGTTTATTTATTTATTTATTTATTTATTTTTGCTGTGTTGGGTCTTCGTTTCTGTGCGAGGGCTTTCTCTAGTTGTGGCAAGTGGGGGCCACTCTTCACCGCGGTGCGCAGGCCTCTCGCTATCGCGGCCTCTCTCATTGTAGAGCACAGGCTCCAGACGCGCAGGCTCAGTAGTTGTGGCTCACGGGCCTAGTTGCTCCGTGGCATGTGGGATCCTCCCAGACCAGGGCTCGAACCCGTGTCCCCTGCATTAGCAGGCAGATTCTGAACCACTGCGCCACCAAGGAAGCCCCAGAAACGACTTTTTACAGATGGCTTATTTCAATCATTTTTCAAAGTCCATACATTACATTTGGTTGCTATGTCTCCTAAATTTCTTATATATATTTGCAGACCAATCAGTCTCCCCTCCCCTTCTTAACCTGTCTCTCTTGTTTACTGCCTTATAAACTTATCAAAGCTGCTAAGAGACTAGATCTTAATTGTTCTCACCACAAAAAAGAAACAATAATTATATGATGTGATAGAGGTGTTAGCTAATACGGTGCTGGTAATCATACTGCAGTATATAAATGTATCAGATCAACATAATGTACACCTTAAACGTACACAATTTTCTATGTCAACTATATCTCAATTAAAAAAAGAAGAAAGAACCCAGTACAGTCCCACCTACATACGGACTTAGCTGTTTGCTTGCTCATTGTGTTGCTTCATTTAACCCTCTAGTTTCCATATGTCCTATGAACTGGAAGGTAGCCCTGAATGTCTGGTCACCTATAGATTCAGCTCTTTGGCAAGAACACTCCATAGCCCCACAGACAGGGCTGTGTGTGGTAAAATCAAGGTTTAAATCTTAAACTCAGATCTGAAACATACATTTCTATATGTTTGGGACATGCATTTAAAAAATCCCACCTTAACTATTTTTAAACCACTTTAAAGTAATTCATGCTCTTTATACTAAAGCAGCTCTTCCTCCCTTGAAACTTTATGGATCCCTCTTTTTTCCAAAAGAAAAGAAATAATTTCTCAGATTCCTCAGTAAGCCACACACCTGGGACCCAGTTCTTGATCACACTGGTCAGTTTAAACATTCAATCCAAGTATAATAAAACCCTACCTAAGTTAACATTTATTGCATGAAACGCCTGCAATCTGATGAGGAAAATCATTTAGTTTCTAAACAACCAAGGCTGCTATTTGTAGCTACTACTGTCTTGAAACCCACCTCTAAGCTACTCAGATGCCACCAGAAGTGTCCTCTGGCACGCACCAAACAGGAGAAGCCTGCCTCTCAAACCAACAGGCGGCATACCGGTGAGCAGAGGAAAAAACAAAACAGACTGTTTGGGGATGAAATGGGATCTGATGGATAAAACTGACAAGAATGAGCCTGCAAGTAGAATTCTTCTTGAGAATAAATCCCAATTCCTAACATCTGACAAGCATGGATGGCATTCTAAGGCATTTAGGCGGATTAGACTTTTATCAAAATGGTTTATATTGACAAAATGACCTTCTCAGTCATGAAAGAACACTTACCTAGTTGAGCAATTTTTTAAAAATTCAAAGGATAAATACACAGAAGACGTACTATACTGTCCTGGAGCTGTATCTTCACCTAATCCCATTGCTTTTCACACACAGGTGTGAGACGGTGGGAAAAGCACAGACTCCTAAGGGTTAAATGAAATTCTGTGTAATTAGCCTAGCACAGCTGGGGATGCTGTAATTAATGTTAATTCCTCATGTCTCATTCACTCTATTTTATGAACCTTATTGTTGGATTTTCTAGAATTCTATGCCTAGGGAAGGGAGTAAAGAAGAACTGGGTTCTGGCAGTCAACTGATTATTGAAGAATAGATTCTTCTCATCTCTTCTCCTGTTGAAATGGAGGAATAAGAAAGGTGAGAGGACGCATCAGTCAATGTAAATAGAGATACAATAAACTGTGCACACTGGAGAAAGTTTTGTAGTCATTAAAAAAAAAAACTTTAAGTTATAATAATCAACTCTGAGCAGTAGTGGGGCATTGATCAAAAACTTCATTTTGAATAAGAATTTTTGGGGGCTTCCTTGGTGGCGCACTGGTTGGGAGTCTGCCTGCCGATGCAGGGGATGCGGGTTCGTGCCCCGGTCCGGGAGGATCCCACGTGCCGTGGAGTGGCTGGGCCCGTGAGCCATGGCCGCTGAGCCTGCGCGTCCGGACCCTGTGCTCCGCGGCGGGAGAGGCCACGGCAGTGAGAGGCCCACGTACCGCAAAGAAAAAAAAAAAAATAATAATTTTCATGGGCAGGAATGAAATGCTTCAGTAAGGCAAGGTCATATTTGTTGAACCAGTAAACAGTACTGCTGGAGAAAAAAATATTTTGTTATGAGCATTTTTTTAATATTCTTATATTCATTAAAAAAAACTTTGGTACTGACGTAACGCACAACACACTTGGCTGGAAATAATCCTTATTAAAGCAGCATTCTGTAAGAGCTACCGTTTATTCTGGTTTCACTTGTCCTAGGCATCAAAATATTATTTACAATAATTAGGTAAGGTCTCTTCATCTGTTATAACATTGCCCAGGGCAGGGACTATCCTTTAAGCTATGACTTCATAGTGAAAATAAAATAATTAATTGACAATGAAGAACTATATACAATTCAGTTGCATAAATATATGCAACACATTATAAATGATACAGTGGGTTTTGATGGAAAGTTCTAAATCTTCTTTATAAAAAAACAATTGAAAACCCATTGCCAGTGTGTCTATGAGAACAGTCTCAGTTAAGGTCAAAGCTAGTGGAGAATATACTTTATCCATTGCTCAGGTACTGTGATCATCCCTTGCTGTGGTCCCATGCCAGCCTTTACTGGTTTTAGTTGCTCCTTTGTACGAGAAACATTATAAATATGGGCAGAAAATGATCAGTTTCTGCTTTTGAAATTGATTAAAGTTCCTGTTAAGTACCAAATCTTTACCATAATTTGGAAGGAGGTTTTCTCCCTCCCATATGCTCTATAAAATGCTCGCTCACTACCAAATTTATTCACTACTGGATTTATTCATGCTGGTTGGGTACTGGGAATGCAAACATGAAAAAGACAGATCCTGTACTAAAGAAATTCACAGTCTACTGATTCTAGCTTCTAGAGAATCTGCCCATTTTGCTATGCTGTTTCTATAAAGAAGAGTACTGGGGGAAAAAAGGCAGAAGAATTTGTTGTGGAAATGAGAAACATATTCTCCTACCTTCACTGGCACATCAAATTATGACCAACTGTTTTGAATATACAATCAAAAAGTAAGTTTTTTAAAGCACATACTGCAGGACAGTAACAGCAAGGTACTTAAAGTTTCAATTAGATCAATAGGAAACGTAGATGTCAGCACCAAAAAGAAAAATTTCATTAGCTGTCACAGTTTCTTTTGGTATACCCCAGTGATAGGATGGCTTACAGTGTGCCTGACTGTGCCTCGCATCTTATTTATTCTTCATAAGAACCCTATGAGGTCATTTTGTTACTATTCACAATGCAGAGCAGAGAAAACTGAGACTAAGAGAGGTTGTATAACTTGCATTAGACCACAGCAGCAGAGTTCAGGCTCAAGCACAGATGTGACTACCCACGTCCTTCCACGATGCCTCCTTCAAACTGTGCATCCATTCAATCACATGGTTTGAACAACTATAATGTATTTAGTTTCTATAAATCATAGTCTTACCAAGTACGTGAAGGAGAGAGAACACATATATGCAGATTAATGAATGAGACTCCCAGGAACCTTTCAGAAAGACAAGACAGCATTTTAGTCACAGATCCCTTTTCAAAAAAAAAAAAAAAAATGAAGAAAACCTTCTTTGTTAAGCAATACTTCAAGCATCAGTTAACTTTGCAAGACAAGCAAAGTCGGGGTGAATTCTCAGAGAATCAAAATATTTAGAGGCAAAAGATCCTCAAAGATGTATTGTCCTCAGAGGTTTATTCTAAGTTATTCATTTTTACCAATGAGCAAATGGAACTCCTGGGATACTACTAATTATATTTCAATTATCATATAAGATTATTACATGTAACTAATTCTTTATTATGTTACTTAATTAGCAAGTAAATTTTTAATTTATTTTTCAAACTTTTACCTCTTACTCCATATTGACCTTAAGCCTAAATAATTATAGTGCTCTGGAATTGAGTTGCTTTATCCCTTTGAGTCTAGGTGCTAATGAAAGTTAATTATTGATGGAACAAAGGCCACCAGGCAATTGCTTATTGGGGAAATTTCAAGGGCTCCAAAGTAAACACCTAAGTAGCGATTGTAACAGAAATTCCCTGAAAATCCAAATAAGTTTCTGGTTACCTTCAACTCCGTGGTGGGGTCAATATAGGGAGAGAAGGAAAGAACCAAAATCGAAGTTAGAAGATCTGGACTATTCTATCACTAAACAGTTACAACTCTTCAGATGGAACCTCACTTTCCTTACCTGTACCGTGAAAGCACTAGGTCAAAGGATCCTTCCCAACTTTAATATTTTATAATCACTGTTTAGAGGCGACAAATACCAACTAAGTCATATACTCCCTTGTGGAGTTTGTAGAACTGCTCCTGGTTTTTAAAAATGAAATAAGAAATTTTTTCAAATGCCTTGAGGGCATATGATTCCAAAAACTTAGATTTCCTGAGGGAGATATTTTATTTATTAAAATATGTCAACATATTTTATCTCTCTAGGCAAAGTATACTTCTTTCATTTTTTCAGGATTAAAAATAAATCCTGGGGCTTCCCTGGTGGTGCAGTGGTCAAGAATCCACCTGCTAATGCAGGAGACACGGGTTTGAGCCCTGGTCCGGGAAGATCCCACATGCTGCAGAGCAACTAAGCCCGTGTGCCACAGCTACTGAGCCTGCACTCTAGACCCCATGAGCCACAACTACTAAGCCCACGTGCCACAACTACTGAAGCCTGTGTGCCCTAGAGCCCATGCTCCACAACAAGAGAAGCCACCGCAATGAGAGGCCTATGCACCGCAACGAAGAGTAGCTCCCACTCTCCACAGCTAGAGAAAGCCCGCGCGCAGCAACAAAGACCTGACACAGCCGAAAATAAATAAATTAATTAATTTAATAAATAAATAATCCTGATAATACCACTAAAGCAGCAATATGCCGGGAAGGAAAGCAATAAGAAACAAAGGAAAATAACATTTAGTTCGTCCCTATGCAACTTTCTACCTATGGTAAAAAGAACCAGCTTATCTGCTATCCTCTTTTTTTTTTTTTTTTTTTTTTTTTTTTCCCGGTACACGGGCCTCTCACTGTTGTGGCCTCTCCCTGTGTTGTGGAGCACAGGCTCCGGACGCGCAGGCTCAGTGGCCATGGCTCACGGGCCCAGCCGCTCCATGGCATGTGGGATCTTCCCGAACTGGGGCACGAACCCGTGTCCCCTGCATCGGCAGGCAGACTCTCAACCACTGCACCACCAGGGAAGCCCTGCTCTCCTCTTTAATTAAATTGAGGGTGAGGACCACATTTAACCATATGCTCCACTGCAGGTAATGAGAAATTAAAAACTCTTTTCAAAAGTAGAGTTTATCTGGAATGCATTTTAGTGGATACATCAAAAAGAAAGCAAAGCAACCACTGCAGAGCATTTGACTTTTCAGCCCTCATTTTGAGGGGGTCTGATGTTCAGAAAAAGCCACTGGGGCAAGCAACTTGTTCATTTGTCTGTCTAATCCATACTTACTAGTCAAGTGCTAGACACTATAATAAATGCCAGAGGCACGCAGAGAAACATCCTATGACTCCTGCCATCCAGGGGCTCATAATCTAGTTAGTGCCAGAGACTCACATGCAGATAAATAATTATGACAATGCTAAGTGTTTTGAAATGAAAGCAGCACAGAGTACTATATGGAATATATAAGAGGAAATGCTTAACGCTAATTAGGAAGGTTAGGAGAGCTTCTTGGAAAAGATGACATTTGTGCTAGGTCTTAATGGGTGAGTAGGTAGTTTCTCACGGAAACAGCACGTGCAAAGGCATAGAAGCAAAGGAAGGAAGGGAGGAAGGAAAAGGGAAGGAAAAGTATCATAAAATAAATTTAAAATAGTTTTTTCCAATCGGACGTGTCTGAAATAGGATCTTACTTTCACTGTCATTTTCCTAATCTCTTGTGAGGCTAAGCATATTTTCACTCATTCATAAACTCACTCATCATTCAGATTTTCTCTTAAGTGAATTGACTATTTTCTTCTCCTGGGTAGTTTGCCTTTTACTTACTAATTTACATGAATTCTTTATATAGTCTCCTTGTTAGCCATAAGTGCTGCAAATATCTTCTCCCAGCTTTCCTTATTACTCTTTAAAATTGGTATCACTTGTCATAGTCAAATGATTTTAAATTTCAGATTATTTTAATACAGACAAATTGACCAATAATCTTCTTTATGGTTTCTGCTTTCAAGCAACCCTTTCCTAATCCTTGCATATTTTCTACTAAAAGCTGTCAGGTTTTGCTTTTCACATCTCAGTTCTAAATCCACCTGAAATAGATTTTGTGCACAGAGGTTTATTTTTTTCTTTCCATATGGCTAACCAATTGGCCCAGCATCGTTTATTGAATAATTTATCCTTTCACAGTCTTTGTAACGTCAGCTGTTGCAGGCAGGAATCTCGGGGTAATGAACTGAGAGATTTCCATGCAGAAGGTTTGGCGGGAGGGTGCTCTTGGGCACACACCTATTAGAGAGTGAGGGATGCAGGGCTGGGCAGAAGGAGATGCAGCCACAACAGAGGCCTCGGCTGGTCACACGGGGAGCACGGAAGCTGGGATGGCTCTTCAGAGATGTTTCCTGCCCAAGTTAAGGATTGGGCTTTGGTACCCTCACACATAGACTGGTCATTGGATAGGGCTGCCCCTGAGAAGTGGGTGGAATCTCTGGTGAGGGAGCTCCCTAAGGCAGAGGGCATGGCCTGGGAGGGACTCAGCTGTCAGCCACCAGCCAGCAAGACAGCTAGGTAGCTGAGGGAACTAGGGCTTTGATCTTGACAGGGGGATCTGGGTGTCACACACAGCATTCACTACACGGCCTTTGTCAGGTACCCCCTTTCCAATTTTACTGTCTCACTATTCTTTTATTTTGTTTTGTTTTGTTTTGTTGTTTTTTTTGCAGTACGCTGGCCTCTCACTGTTGTGGCCTTTCCCGTTGCGGAGCACAGGCTCTGGATGCAAAGGCTCAGCGGCCATGGCTCACAGGCCCAGCCACTCCGCGGCATGTGGGATCTTCCCGGACCGGGGCACGAACCCGTGTCCCCTGCATCGGCAGGCGGACTCTCAACCACTGCGCCACCAGGGAAGCCCTCACTATTCTTTTGGATCCTTTTTCCTATGAAAAAATTTCCAGATAGGTCTCCATCCTGGTCGCCTACATGTAATCCAATGTGTCAACAGCCCCTTTCAAATGTGGACCTCTAATTACACCAAAACCTCCAGATTTGTCAGACTCTATAGAGTACAGTAGCACATTTTCTCCCTTGATATGAACATCTATCACTAATGTAGCCTGGCTTTCTATTTTAAACAGCCCCCTTACCCAACTGGCTCAAAATCAGTATGTTGTCAGCTAAGGCTGAAACCGAATTCTCCTATGTCCTTTACTTGTAAGTGGATGTTTTAAACTAAATGCAGGACGTTTCCAGTATCCTCTTGACTTGAATATTGTTCCATTTAGCTTAGGAAGAATTTAGCACGCCTTGTTCTGTCACCGAACACCTCTCTCCACCTCAGTTTTTCTCCAAAGTTGATTAAGAATGTCAGCAAGGGGCTTCCCCGGTGGCACAGTGGTTGAGAGTCCGCCTGCCGATGCAGGGGACACGGGTTCGTGCCCCGGTCCGGGAAGATCCCACATGCCGCGGAGCGGCTGGGCCCGTGAGCCATGGCCGCTGAGCCTGTGCGTCCGGAGACTGTGCTCCGCAACGGGAGAGGCCACAACAGTGAGAGGCCCACGTACCGCAAAAAAAAAAAAAAAAAAAAAGAATGCCAGCAAGACATTGAAAAGATCTGGACAGGACAGGGGACAGTGATGAGTCTATGACATGCCAGTGCCAGTGATTCCCGTCTACATTTTGACACAGGTCCATTCATCAGCACTCTATGACTGGTCACAGACCCAGCATGTTTCAATAGAGAGTTGTCTTCCCAGTCACTTGGGGCAGGAACCTGCCGGTGATCCCTGACTCTGTTTTCTCTTTCAACTGCACAACCAACCAAATTTGTCTAGTTTTGAGTCCACAGTACTTTGGAATATACCCCTTGTTGCCATGAGCACCAAGACCATCACAGAGCTGTTTGATTCTTAGCTCTGTTTTCAGCTGATCACGTTCTCACTACTGCCAAACCTATTTGCCTTGAAATACAAAGCTGAGAAAGTTATGACCTTTTACTGGTTCCCCACCTGGAAGAGATGACAGTAAATAGTGTCCCTGGGGGATGAGGAAATAAATGCAGCTTCTCAGGATGTCGTCTGCAGAGAATGTCCCTTTAACTTTGGGCCTCTCTGGCATAGAGACTATTAGGACCGCTGAGAATCATTGAAAAGTGATTTCTCTTTTCAAGGCTGCTATCTGTAATCATAAAAGGAATTCCTTATAATTGTAAAGCACTCTGATGTATGCTTTCTCGTTTAATTCTCACAGCAACTCTGAAAGAGTGATGTTATTAATCCATCGTTAAGTATGAGACTTGATGAGCTGGTATCTTACAGTCACATTGCTAGTAATTGACAGAGGCAGGATTTGAACTTGGGTTTCCTGATTTCAAGGCAGGGTCTTCTTCCCCAACCCAGCTCAACTGAACAGTTGTGTGAATGATGGCCTAGTTAGCCTGAGAAGGAACAAAGGTATCTAAAGGCAGGTGAGTTCTGAAAGGGCAGCCTCCAAGTCTCTAAAAGAAAAATGCTGCCCAAAGGACAGAAGGGAGTGATTTTCCTCGTCACACAGAGGCTAAAATTTAACAGCTTCTGCAGCAAAGAGGCAAACGATTTCCAGATTCAGGCTCTTTGGGAGATTAGTCATACATTATCGTGTGATTTTCTAAGATATTGCTCTTAAAGGAATTAGAAAGATGGCAACAAAATAGCACGCTGCTCTTTAGAATAAAGCTGCAGATGCGTGATTGTAATATCTTCATTACTTGGTAGATGAAATCCTATAACTCCACCAATATTTGCTGATAACATAAAACTGGTAACAAAAGCTACATACTGAAAGCCTAATGGATGCTTAAATACAATTTGGAGAAGTAGCATCTTAGACCACATGACAGCAGCTGGCACTTGGCAGGGATCAATAGTTATTTGAAGACATCTGCATTGAGGCAAGAATGGTTAATATTATGATTAACAGAAAAAAAGCTGTAATCACAGCAACAAATGTCATACAGGGAAATATTCAAGAATAGCATTCTACCTTCCTGTATGAAATCAATGTGCAAGAATTGGTTGGAAGAACGCTAATAAAAAAATTAAGAAACTTTTCCATGTTTATAGATCCCTCTATCTGATACATTCTAAAATAATTATTCAAAATCATCATAGAAATGGCTAAGTGGGAATTCAATTATTTCTCAAGGATAACTCATCTATATCATTTCCCTCTAATAAGTATTTACACCTAAAAGATTCTGAATTCATCTAATGTAGCTAAACATCAGTATAACAATTTATGTGTGTTTTTTTAATATTTTATTTATTTATTTTTATTTTTTTGGCTGTGTTGGATCTTCGTTTCTGTGTGAGGGCTTTCTCTAGTTACGGCGAGTGGGGGCCACTCTTCATCGCAGTGCGTGGGCCTCTCACTGTCGCGGCCTCTCTTGTTGCGGAGCACAAGCTCCAGACGCGCAGGCTCAGTAGTTGTGGCTCACGGGCCCTGTTGCTCCGCGGCATGTGGGATCCTCCCAGACCAGGGCTCGAACCCGTGTCCCCTGCATTGGCAGGCAGATTCTCAACCACTGCGCCACCAGGGAAGCCCCAACAATTTATGTTTTTAATCTTGGTCTTCACTAAAGTGGTTAAGCACAGACAGCTTGGCCTCCAACCTCAGAATTTCTGATTCAGTAGGTCTGGGGGAATGGGGCCCAAGAAACAGCATTTTAACAAGTTTCCAGTTGTGGCTAATAATGCTGCTTGCTCAGGGACCACACTTTGATAACCACCCACTGTTTCTACACCACACTGACTCTCCCGTAAGTTCCTATCGTCACACCTAATTTTGCCATGGGTGAATTTCTTGTGTACAGTAAACAAAAATTCATTCAAGAATTAGTTACTGAGCCAGCATTTATGTAATACGTGCTGTAAGTGATACCAGATGTGATGTCATATATTAGAGATACAAAGATGAATAAAGCTTAGCCTTTGCGTCCGTGGAGTTTATATTCTAGAAAGATGTGTAAACAAATAATATGATATAATGTGATACACATCATGTGTAAAGTTCTATGAGAGTAGAATGAAAGTATTCATTCTACAATGAGAGGAATCAGAAGGCTTTATAATGGAGATAACATTTAGGACTTTTTAAAAACTTTTTCGTTTCCAATAATTTTCGACTTATAGAAAAGTTAAAAAATAGAGTTCCCTATACTATTCATTCAGTTTCCCAGCATTATGCAAACCTTGACATTTTGCATAACCAAGATTAGGATGAATTTTGAAGGATGCACGGGATCTTGTCAGGGTATCCCGTTCATAGAAATAATATATGAATAAAACCATTGAGACAGGATATACTAAAAATGATATCTAAACATTTTTGGAGAATTATATGCTAGACACTCTGCCAAGCCCTTTAAATGTTTTATTTCACTTAATTCTTAACAACCCATATCTACTATGTGGATACTGTTATCACTCCCTCTATAAATGAGGTAACTGAGGCCATCGCCAATCTTCTAGTAGGTAACAAAACTGGGATTTAACACTAAAATGTTGAACATTAGCGGACACACTCTTAAGCAATATACTATGATTATTATGATCTGGAAATGAGAATGGTCTATTACGGATTAGGTTCCATTAGGGAAAGTTGTAGGGACAGGGTTCTGATAGTGGAAGCAGAAGACAAGACAGAAAGTGAATGGAAACTCCTAGATAATGGAAGGATACTGTGGTAGGCAGAACTCTACAATAGTCTCCTTGACTTCCATCTCCTGGAGGAACGTGCCCAGAATAATCCCCTCTCCTTGAATGAGGGCAGAACCTATGAATATGATGGTATATCATCATGTCCATGACTCAGTTAAGTTACATGGTAAAGGCAAAGGAATCTGCTGATGTAATGAAGGTCCCTGGTGTTATCACACTGCCCACTGGTTCAGGGCCTCAAATTCTCATGCCATTACCTAGGCCTGCCCATTCCTTTCCTGGCCTTGACTTCTGCATCCACTCTAGGAACCCTGTTCCATAACTCATTCTTTAAGGGTCCTGCTCTGCTAGGTAATAACAGGAGCTTTATGGGTAAATTAACATGACTTGAGTTTTGTGCACAGATTTTGGAAATCAATCGCCTGGCCTCAATTTATATGTGTATTATGCACAACTATTCCAACAACAATGCTTTCACTATTTGAAGCTTGAAGGCAAACTTCAACGGTGGGCATCAGGCACCCAGCAGGTGAGCCTTTTCAGACCCCCTGAATCACAGCCTAGAAGAGTTCAATGTTACCTGCCCAGCCTTCTAGTTCACCAGTGTGTTGGGTCATAAAGTGTATCTTGGTGCAAACGTGCTGGTCTTTGATCAC
Organism: Delphinus delphis; assembly: GCF_949987515.2. Classification (NCBI taxonomy): domain Eukaryota; kingdom Metazoa; phylum Chordata; class Mammalia; order Artiodactyla; family Delphinidae; genus Delphinus; species Delphinus delphis. The sequence goes on along the minus strand of NC_082684.1, from coordinate 78,222,178 downwards.
GCACCATGAAACATGGTTAATTTGTGACCAGAAAAACACACGAAACAGTAAGCTGCCTCTGGCTTCCATTTCAAGTTTGATCACTTGACCACCCCTCAGTGACTGGCTTTGACAAAAGTTAAGCCTCATTTAAGATTTAAAAAAAAAAAAGGTCTGTTCTGGTAAAATTGATAATGTTGTAAAGTTATTTCAATGAAAAGAACGGTCTACTTGTTCACAAAAACACTTGGCTTTGAGGACCCAGGTTTCATTTAATATCACTTCCATCCTCTGGGTACATTCAGATTCCTAAACCTATGCAGAGATTAATGGTTTTAAGGTTACTTTTTTAAAAAAATAAAGTAACCTTAAATAAATAAATAAAAATTATCTACACCAAACATGATAGTAATCACAACATAGGGCATGAAACCAGTTTCATTGTTTAACTTGGGAAAAAATTGCCCGTTACCAGTTTGCAGACCAAGTTTTCTCATCTTTCATCCATCCATTTATTCACTCATTCAATAAAAACATTCACTGAATACATGCCGTATGTCATTTACTAAACCTGATTCCAGGGAAATAATGATGAATGTGACACCATTCCTGAATCTGAGAGGCCTTTATTAAAAATAAAAATAAGGAAATGTCTATTTTAATTCTGACATGTTCTATCATCAGCAGAAACAGGTTCCAAATGCAGATGAGACAGCAAGAGAATGGCAGGGACAAACCCACTCCGCTCTACCGTATGATACGGCATACCAGCTTAAGGAATTTCCCACCATTCTGTCTAACTCGTCTTAGGGCAATTTGTCACTAACAGTCACTGCCTTGTCACTTGTACATTGAAGGCTATTTTTAATTAAAGTCAACAACCATGAAAATCTACCTAAACCAATACATATTGACTACCTGGTGGCATGCTATTTAAGGAACTGAAAATCTTCCAACCAGCATATAAGACAGGAAAAATCTTGATGGGAACTCAAGATTGACAGGCAGAACAATGAAAGAATATTATGGAAAATATGTACTAACATAATAAGATGCAAATAATCGAGGTTCAAGACCCATCGTCTAGACAAAAATATGATATAGAAATCAGGAGAGAAATTGACAAAGCTTTGTAGAGAGAAGCTACGACTTCAGGTGGTTCAGAAATAATCTGTAGAATGAAAGGGGACCTTTATTTTTCTTTTATTTTGCTATATCAATTTTTTTTTTTAATTCACCAATTCTGATGTCTTTTTTTTTTAAGATTTTTGTTTTATTTATTTATTTTTTGGCTGTGTTGGGTCTTTGTTGCTACACGCGGGCCTTCTCTAGTTGAGGTGAGCGGGGGCTACTCTTTGCTGCGGTGCATGGGTTTCTCATTGCAGTGGCTTCTCTTGTTGCGGAGCATGGGCTCTAGGCAAGTGGCCTTCAGTAGGTGTGGCACACAGCTTCAGCAGTTGTGGCCCATGGGCTCTAGAGTGCAGGCTCAGTAGTTGTCGCGCATGGGCTTAGTTGCTCCGTGGCATGTGGGATCTTCCCGGACCAGGGCTTGAACCCGTGTCCCCTGCACTGGCAGGTGGACTCTTCACCACTGTACCACCAGGGAAGCCCGCTATATCATTCTTTAATTTACAGTTTCATATTGGAATGACATTAGTATTGGAAATGCAATTCCAATTTCTTTTTAATTACTTTAATTAAAAAAAAAACTCCCCTGATTCAAAAGCTATTGAGTAGACTAGTTTTAAGCTATATTCTGAAGAGTGCATCAGACGTATCATATATGATCACCACCTTCAACTTTTTTACAAATTAGGTGGAAAATCCAAAGTTAACCTATATAAAACAATAAGCGACTGGAGGAGTGGCCAAGATGGCAGAGTTGGAAGACCCTGAGCTCACCTCCTCCCATGGGCACACCAAACTTATAACTATTTATTTACAGAGCAACTGTTGATGAGAAAGGCCAGAAGCCTACAACTAAAGATAAAAAGAAGGAACCACAATGAGATGGGCAGGAGGCGTGAAGGTCTGATATAGTCAAGACCTGTACCCCCAGGTGGGTGACACACAAATGGGAGGATAATTACAACTGCAGAGGTTCTCTCCAAGGAATGAGGAGTCTGAGCCCCACATTGGGCTCCCCGTCCTGAGAGCCCTGCACCAGGAAGATGAACCCCTAGAATATTTGGTTTGAAGGCCAGTGGGGCTTGCTTTGGGGAGAGACAGAGGGCTGTAAGAAATAGAGACTTCACTCTTAAAGGGCACACACAAAATCCAACTGCTCTGAGACCCAGGGAAGAAGCAGTCATTTGAAAGGAGCCTGGGTCAGACGCACCTGCTGATCTTTGAGTCTCCTGGAGAGGCAGAAGGCACCTGGAGCTTACCCTGAGGACACAGGCACTGGTGGCAGCCATCTGGGGGAGCTTGTTCTACCATGTGGACACTGGTGCTGACAAGTGCCATTGTGGAGTCCTCCCTCCTCTAGCTTGTTAGCTCTGAGACCTGACCCTGCGCACCAGCCTGCTGGCACCAACACTGGGACATCTCAGGCCAAGCAACTAGCCAGGGAGAGACAGAGCCCTACCTACCAGCAGGCCTGTTATCTTAAGACTCTCTGAGCCCACAGAAACCCCTGGATCCAGCCCTGTCCACCAGAGGACCCAGGACCTGACCCCACACACGCACTGGCACCAGCCCTGGGATCCTCTGGACTCTGGTCCCACCCACCAGCAGGCCAGTGCAAGCCTTGGGACCCTCAGGGTCCCTGGTGTAGAGACCAGAGAACCCGATTCCACCCATCAGTGAGCAGGCACTAACCCTAGAACCTCCCCCAGCTCCACACACACACACACCCTGGCCCCATACATCAGCAGGCGGACAGTAGATCCAGGAACACCAGCCCCACAACCACCTACCCCAGAACCTGATTCTGCCCACCAATGGGCCAGCACTAGCCCTGGGACACCCACCCTGCCACAGGGCTCAGCAGTTAGCTGCCTCATGACCCAGCCCTGCCACCACCAGCAGCCTCCATACAGGGCAGGGCCTGGCAACCAACCAAACCAGGGGGCCAGAGAGGCCTACCAGATGACCCACAGTAGTCAGTCCACCACATCAGAAGGACCCACGTAGCCCACATTGGGGGCACCCCTGGATCTTATAGCTCTGGAGACCAGAGGGGAGTGTGCTGCTGGGCCCCATAGGACATCTACAAAAGATCACTTCTCCAAGGTCAGGAAACATAATCAACCTACCAAATACACAGAAATAAAAATAGCAAATCAGGCAAAATGAGGCAACAGAGGAATATGTTGCAAATAAAGGAGCAAGATAAAACCTCAGAAGAACTAAGTGACGTGGAGATAGGCAATCTACCTGATAAAGAGTTGAAGACAATGATTGTAAAGATGTTCAAAGCACTCTCGGGAGAAGACTGAATGAACAGAGCCCAAAGTTAGAAGTTTTCAACAAAGAATTAGGAAATACAAAGAAGAACTGAACAGAGACAAAGAATACAATCAATGAAATGAAAAATACACTAGAAGGAATCAACGGTAACTTAGATGATATAAAGGAATGGATCAGTGAGCTAGAAGACAGAGTAGTGGAAATCACTGAAGCTAAACAGAAAAAAGAATAAAAAGAAATGAGGACAGCTTAAGAGACCTCTGGGATAACATCAAGTGTACTAACGCCACATTATAGGGTTCCCAGAGGGCGAAGACAGAGAGAAAGGGGTAGAGAACATATCTGAAGACATAGTAACTGAAAATTTCCCTAACCTGGGAAAGAAAGCAGACATCCAAGCACAGGAAGCACAGGGAGTCCCAAGCAGGATCAACCCAAAAAGGACCACACCAAGACATATTCTAATTAAAATGGCAAAAATCAAAGACAAAGAGAGCATATTAAAAGCAGCAAGGGAAAAGAAACAGGGGAACTCCCATAAGACTATCAGCTGACTTTTCAGCAGAAACTGCAGGCTAGAAGGGAGTGGCACAATATATTTAAAGCGATGAAAATGGAAAACCTACAACCAAGAATAATCTACCTGGCAAGGCTTTCATTCAGATCTGATGAAGAAAACAAAAGCTCTACAGATAAGCAAAAGCTAAAAGAGTTCAGCATCACCAAACCAGCTTTACAAAAAGTGTTAAAGGAATTACTCTAAGTGAAAAAGAAAAGGCCACAACTAGAAACATGAAAAAAATCAAAGGAAAAAATCTCACTGGTAAAGGCAAATATACAGTAAACGTAGCAAATCAACCACCTACAAAGCTAGTAGGAAGGTCAAAAGACAAAAGTAATAAAATCGTGTACATCCACAATAAGTAGTTAAGGGATACCCAAAACAATTAGATGTAAAATATATTGTCGGAAACAGTAAACGTGCTGTGAGGGAAGTAAAAATGCATCATATAGGTAGATAGATAGATAACATAGATCAACAGAGAGCTATATATAAACCTCATGATAACCACACACCAAGAATCTGTAATAGACACACAAAAAAGAGAAAGGAATCCAACAAACAAAACAAAATAGAAAGCAGAGTTATAGATACAGAGAACAAACAAGTGGTTACCAAGGGGAGGGGGATGTGCGAGGAAATAAATAGCTGAGGGAGATTAGAGATACAAAATAATGAGTCCAGGGGTATGAAGTGTACAGTGTGGGGAATACAGTTAATAACTATGTAACATCTTTGCATGGTGACAGATCTAACTCATGCTGATCAGTTTGGAGTGTATAGATATATTGAATTGCTATGTTGTGTAACAGGAAACAACATAGTGTTGTAGGTCAATTATACTTCAAAAATAAACAGACTCTGAGTAAGGGGCATTGGCGAAAGGCAGGCAAAAAGTCAAAACTTCCACTTATAAGATAAATAAGTACTGGGGATATTATGTACAACACGATAAATATAATGAACACTGCTGTATGTTATATATGAAAATTGTTAAGAGACTACATCCTGAGCTCTCGTCACAGGAAAAAAATTCTTTTTTTCTATTTCTTTAACATTGCATAGATGTTCACCAAACTCCTTGTGATAATTTCATGATTTATGTAAATCATTGTGCTGCACACCTTAAACTTATACAGTGCTGTATGCCAGTTATATCTCAGTGAACCCGGAAGGGAAAAAAAAAACCAATAAGAGACCAATGTCACTTCAAAAATAGCAAGTGACTTAACAGAAGCAAATGTAGAAGCTTTGAGAGCAAATCAAGAAATTCACAATAACCAGTTGTGGCCTATTATTTGTAGCATCATTTCATCACTGGAAAACACCAAAAGGAGTAGATTATTAAAATCCTTTCTGGGGACTTCCCTGGTGGTCCAGTGGTTAAGAATCCGCCTGCCAATGCATGGGACGCAGGTTCGATCCCTGGTCGGGGAACTAAGATCCCACGTGCCGCGGGGCAACTAAGCCCGCACGCTGCAACTAAGACCCGATGCAGCCAAAAATAAATAAATAAATATTAAAAAAAGAATGCTTTCTGACCCAATGAGCCAATAATGATCTGTAATTATAATAAAGCTAACATTTTCTAATGTGTTAGGAAGCATTTTTCGTTGCCATTATTTCATTTGATCCTCAAAACAACCTTGTGAATTTGACACTCCTAGCAAATGCAGTCAGGGGAGTAATAACATGGTGCAAAATCAGAATTTCTCTGGCTCTACCAATTTGGGGGCTTCCCTCCCCCTACACACAAATTTCTCCAGATCATTCCAGGAAGCACGTGAATGCATGGATCTAATCTTCCTCACCCCTCATCAACACTGCTGTCCTCACTTCTCTGCTGCTGAAGGTGTCTCTGGACGCTGCTAGAATTGTCACCGCGTTGCTGCAGCTAAGGTACCAGGTGCGTTGCTTAGGCACTACTGCCTACCTTCCCCACCTCCCCTCTCCTCTCTGGGATGAGGTCAAATCCGGTTCCCTCCACCATGTGCCCTGTCGCACCCTGCCCCGGCAGCACCTGAAGCAGGACCCCTTCACCCACAAGTTCGTTACACTCTACTATGCAGACCCCGCCTTCACTATCTTAAGGACATTTTAGTCAAATTACTCTTTAAGTTTTCACACTGCTTTCCTACTGCTCTCCTCTCTTCCTACCATCCAGACAGGAGTCAGCAGAAAATCAGGAGGACACAACTTATGCTATTTTCAGTGTCCTCCCTCCCACCCTGACCCCAAAGGTCTGGTAACCTCTCCTGTGCCTCAAATCCTGCTTTCCTCTGGAGGGGCTCTGCCTGGTGACTGTCCTCTGGGCACTCGAGCAAAAGACTCATGACAGGTCTAACCATCTAATGAACCGGATATGCCCAGACCTGTCTGAATCCTGGGGAGACAGTGCTGAGGCTCTAGCCTCACGTGGTGTTTATTCTCTCCGCAATTTCTCTGGGCTAAACTGGAAACCAACAGCTTTCATCAGCCACAGGATTATTCTGGGGTTCTCCCTCCAAATGCAAAACGCAACCTTAAAACTTTAACCTAGGTTTCAAACAAACAAAAAACCCGTATCAGAATATTTTAGGAAAAATACGTGAAACCTGGATGATCCCAAGGTCCCCACAAGTCCCTCTACATCTCATACATATCTGAATCCCAATTCTAGTTCAAGTTCTGTCCTGTAAGGCTCTGGGACAGATAGCAAGCATCTGGTTCAATGTAGTAGAACAATCCATGACTGGGAAAACCTGCTAGGTCCTTCTGTGAGAGGGAAGGAACTCCAGAACTTGCTATGGCAGGAGGCTGAGATGCCAGGGCACACAGAGGAACTCTACGGGGGTGGTATGGCCTAAGATCACAGCCCAGAGGCTACGAAAATGTTTTACATATGGCTTTATGCCCATTGAAGAACTATCTAACGGAAGCTACTTTCTTGTAAGTGATCAGAAAGAGGATGAAGTAAGATAAGCAGGAACAATCATTTACCTGATACTGTAAAAGCCAGCAAGAGGGAAAGAGTGGCCCCAGGGTGGAGTTTACTGTTTTCAAAATGCACCCTCTTCCAGGAAAGCCCAGGAGGAATGAAATAAAACACACAATCTCAATATTCAGTACTTTGCTCTCTCAGTTTGATGAAATGCTTCTAATCCAATTACAACTAAAAGTTTGAGTCTTTTTTTTTAATACCCCAACCAATGACGCTATGAGCCAGAATGGTTGAGTTCTGTAAATAAAGTATGCGATAAATTTTTCTTCAAAGTTTAATACCTATTTATAAAATGTTTTTCTCTTTTAAGATTTTTCAGTATATATAACTTTTTTTTTTTTTTTTAACATCTTTATTGGGGTATAATTACTTTACAATGGTGTGATCAGTATATATAACTTTTAATCGCAGTGTTAATTCTGCCGTTTCTAGGTCTTTGGAATTACTTTAGATTGATGGATATGGCCTAGGGCCATAGACTGCCACGGGCGCTTTAAATCTTGTGCTCTGACTCCAAGAATAGAAAAGAAACAAGTAAAAACCATTTCCAAGAAGGTGCTACGCTCAAAGCACAATTGGACATTAATTTGGGGAAAACTTCACATATCTAGAACTGGCTTGGAGTTTTAAAACATCAGATCGTGGTCATGGTCCTGGCCTTTGAAACATATTCCCTTTCAAAAAACAAAATGTGAATGAGAGAAACACCATTTATTCTACATGGAAACTGACCTCAAAATCCAAATTGTTCATTAGTAGAAAATCTATTTCATATTTCATATGCTAATTAGTTATTCTTAATTTGAGATAATTGTGGAAGATATTTTAAAATTCTTTTTGTGCTTTTCACAAAAAGCAATGGAGTACGATGTGCTATCAATCACTGTTAAATATAAGAGCTTTGTTTTTAAAAACTAGATAATTTTTTCTGAATCCACAGGTTGAAACTGTATCACAAGATCTCCCAATTATTTCTTTTACTTCCTCAAGTTAGTACTTTTAGCAATAAAAGGACAGTCGACCAAATTAAATTTAGAGGTAGAACGGTCATACGACAAAGAACTGAAACACTGCAATAATCATTTATTATCAAGATAACCACTGTTCAGTATCCAAACACACCGCACATACACATTCTTTTTTACCCTGTCGTTCTTTTAAAATTCCACTCTTTCTCCATTTCTTGTTCTTCGTGGCTCAGCCTATCTGCATCAACTTATACCTCCAAATCTACTCTGACCCTTCTCCATCCCTCCCTGGGCCCTGGAAGGCTGAGCTTGGAAACATCTACCCACTCCCTTTTACTCTGCCTTTTGGCTGGTTCAGTTCGAGAAAGTTTCGAGGCAGAAGACCAAAGGAGAGTGAAGCCAGGGTATTTATTCCCACAGCTTCCTCTCTGATAAGGGCCTCTACCACAAGCCACCGTTCCTGCCCTGTGGTCCTCTCCTTGAAGCTCCCCTGTTTGGGTTCACTGACCCCTGCTTCCCTTGCTCCTTCAGGCCTGGGTGTTTGTTCCCTATCGGGACACTGTCTAACCCAGGAGCCTTTCTTTTCTTTTAATTTCTTTTATTTATTTTAACAACATTGTGTTAATTTCTTCTGTACAGCCAAGTGATTCAGTTATACATATGTATACATTCTTTTTCATATACATATATATATATATGTTCTTTTCCATTATGGTTTATTACAAGATATTGAACATAGTCCCCTGTGCTATACAGTAGGACCTTGTTGTTTATCCATTCTCTGTATAATAGTTTGCATCGGCTAATTCCAAACTCTCAGTCCATCCCTCTCCCACTCCACCTCCCACTTGGCAACCACAAGTCTGTTGTCTACATCTCTGTTTCTGCTTTGTAGACAAGTTCATTTGTCATATTTTAGATTCCAAACATAAGTGATATCATATGGTATTTGTCTTTCTCTTTCTGATTTACTTCACTTAATATGATAATCTCTAGGTCCATCTATGTTGCTGAAAATGGCATTATTTCATTCTTTTTTATGGCTGAGTAATATTCCATTGTATATATGTACCACATCTTCTTTATCCATTTATCTGTTGATGGGCATTTAGGTTGCTAGCCATGTCTTGACTATTGTAAATCGTGCTGCTATGAACATAGGGGTGCATGTATCTTTTCAAATTATAGTTTTGTCCGGATATATGCCCAGGAGTGGGATTGCTGGATCACATGGCAACTCTAGTTTTAGTATTTTGAGGACGCTCCATATTGTTTTCCATAGTGGCTGCCCCAATTTACATTCCTACCAACTGTGTAGGAGGGTCAGAAGCCTTTCTTAACTGTCTTCTTCTCTTGGTCTCTGGATACTGCTCCCTCCTTATATAATCCTGCTTCCCTGACTTGTCCTTCTTGGGTGCTGCTTTTATAGCTCTCTAGCAACCTACATATCCCTTTGTAATAATGCTCTAGTCTCAATACTGAGCTTCTTGCTTCATTAAAGGACATGGGGAAGACACAGAAAATTGTGGTTCAGCTATAATCCTACACCCCCCAACACACATACACACACACAACCCCTCTAGGTGGGGTATTTATTTTTTTCTTTAAAATGTAGTTCAGTAACTCTTTAAAAATCATAAAAGTGACACATTTACCACAACCAGTGAAACAATGTAAAAATATGTAAAGGAAAGAAGTTAATGCTCTTCCCCAGTGATTTTGTTTTTTTGTTTGTTTGGGGGCTTTTTTTGTTGTTTTTTTTTTTGGATCCTTCCCCTTCACCTTATTCCCCACCTTCACCCTGTCTAGCCCTAGATAAAGAATGTGAACAGCCTGGCCTGTCTTTCTTTACACCTGTCTCCATGATATTCAAACTTTCAAACCCATATCAAACATATATACTCATATATAGAGAGGGGTGAAACTTGTCTTTACAAAAACAGAGCTTATTCTACATTATTTTGCAACTTGCTAGATAGAGATCTAGTTCCATACTTTAAATAGCCTCATAATATTACGGAGACTAAATATACTCTAATTTATGTAGCCATTTCTCTACTGATTGACACTCCATTTTTTTTTTCCAGCTGCTTTGACCACTATACACAATGCTGCAGTAAACAACCTTATGCATATATTCTTACTAGTGCATCTATTTATGTGACGTAAATTCCTAAAATAGGGTTGCTAGGTCAAAGTTACATATAGTTTCAATGACAATCCCCTTACTTTCTCAAAAGTGTGTAGCAATGTATTTCCTGTCAATTTAAGTCCTATATATGTTTTATATGGACATACTATGGTATATGCAATTTTTAATCTTTCTTTCTTAACATGAATTACAGATAACGGTCTACGCACTATATACTTTCTGTAGTAATCTTAAATGGCTGGGTATAGCCATTAAAGTTGTGGAGCTTCTTTAAAATTTTGGGGGGATTGTATCAAACCTCAATATTAATATAGGGAGAATTTCTATCTACTCCCCATAATACATGCCCAAAGACAAATCAAAGCTTTGACAACAGCATTAGATATAATAAAATCTGTTACAAATATGCCTTTCAACCCTTCATCAGTTGACATTAACTACATCTTTTGATGGGCACAAGCACTGATAACATGATTCACGATATCAAGAGGAACTATGCCTGGGGCATATGTCTCCATCACCACCTCAGTGACTTCAAAGGGGAAAGATCATGAGATTGTTGAGAAACACACTGAAGCACTGGGGATCTTCCTGAGTATGGTGAGCCCAGTTACATGGGATTTTTCTGGCATTAAAAGGGTCTATTTCAGATCAAAGGTAAAAGTAGGCCAGAAAAAACAGAAGGGAATCCCAGACCCAAGGACACTGCTATTCAGGTTAGCACAACTAGAGTCCTTCAGGCTTGAGAAAATACCACATTCCACAAAGGCTTGGGAACATTCTACAGCTGTTTCCATAAAACCAAGGTGGTGGTCAGGGTGGGGATGGGGAAGTGGGGAGAGGAGGGCCATGAGAAGACAAATCTGGCCACCATTCATTGTTAGCATATTCTCTGTTTGATCACATCACCACCAGACAAGAAATTCCTGTGCATAAACCTTGGAAAAAAGAGTTAGGAAAATTACAAAGCCAACAGGAGGTACACCAATAGCCTTCATGCTGTTTCCTGTGTGGATGGCAATGTTGGCTTTCATTGTGAGAATGAGAAGAGGATTTTACTCTTTCCTGGGAATTACTACTTGCCCATAACACTAAAGAGTCTTCCAACTGGAAATGGATCTGATTACTTTTGCCAGACTTAATCTCTTACTTGAGCAGTTAATGAGTGCTTTCAATAATCTTAATCACATCACTTCAGTAAAATACCTAGACGCTATTTCCACAGGAAATAAATGTCCATAGACCATAAACTCAACCTGGTTAATAGCTAACGTGGGAGAAAGGTGGGAATTGGACTCAGATAAAGGGCTACTGTTGGGTGATGGTAAATGAGTGATCCACCCTTCGTCTGGGACTGTCTGAGGCCAGTGGATGTGGGAGGTGGAGGGAGGAGAAATGAATTGAAAGACAAAGGCAGCTGGAAGTAGCAAAATTCTTCCTGTGTGGACCCACCAGCTGCAGGAAGTCCCTGAAGGATCCATAATATGATGATGACTCGTGGCCACAGAGAAGGGGGATTAAAGGAAAAGCAGGAGACCGGAACACAAGATACAGATCAAAGATACTATCTGGAGAACTCCCTCCCTTCATGCTTTTCAAAGAGGGATGATGATAAGAGATAACGTTTGGACGTTCCCGGAGGAAGGTCCCAGCAGAAGAGAACTTATCCATGACAGAAAAAAAGGCTTCTCCTGCTCCTATTTCCCCCCTTCCAATGCCTTCTTTTGTAACATTAGAAGCACAGGCAGCCTCCCTACCAAGGAGTCCATGTGATTCTAATGACTGGCTCCTAAAGTGCTACGAAGATCCCAGTGGAAGACTAGGGCCAAAGCAAAGGGAATGGTTCTGTGCAACGGTACGGAGAGGTCACGGGGAAAGGGTGACCATCTGTTGAACGTGCCCCTCAGTGAGCTTAAGGTCAGTCATCAGAGAAACTGAATGTCCTCTGTGTGCCTACCTTGAGCCAGATACGATGGAGCTTTTATAATATTGTTTTGGGTTTTTTTTTTTAATAGAAAAAGGACAATAAAATAAAAAGATAATTCTAAATCGGGGTGGTGGGGGGGGAGAAAAGATTTACTGAAGCTCAATGTATTATTTAATGCAGTTTCTGGAGGAGCGGCACACCAAGTCGTAGGATTTAATGTGATTTCTAGAAAGACCTTTCGGAATTGAGGCGGCTCTTGCATGCCCGTCTCTCCAGAAGTCTCTATCTAATCGTTGCAGAGAGCTTCCTTTCAAAGTATTTTGAAGGCTCCAGCATTCACAGAGAAAGGATTTTCATCACTAGGATTCTATGATACATGATATAAAATCTACAATTCTCTGACTCTCCTGATGAAGCAGTTTGGTTATATTAGGAAGTAGCAAGTCTCATCAAACTAAGAGCAATACATTACAAACACAAAATGAAGAGCATTTACCGCATTTTAAAAGAAACACACCCTGGGATCAATGATATAGAGAAATTTATAAAATGGCAAGAGTTCAAAATAAACAGAAGCTTTTGAAATTCCTCTTTCCTAGACAGATATTTTTATCTTAAAAATTGCACATGATGTTTTCTCTAAACTTTAAGAGACTATATATCATATTACGAGCCTAGACAAAGCATTGACCATATGCTGTGAAAGGACCACTGAAAAAGAACCTATTATCTACACAATGGCATACACGACCCTAAACATCTGGCCGCGCTGGCCTGGAAAATGTAGTGAATACAGGAGTGGCACTTTTATACACTGTCTTTTTTAGTCTTATTGATCCTACTTATAGAACCACCAAAATTATTTTCATATAAAATTTTAAATCACATGAAACACACGAGCCAAACTGGCTCTTTAGTACCTTTTGCATAAGACATGATGTTATACCAGTAACAGTAGAAACCCATACATAAAACATAACTTCAGAATAAACATTACTTCGTGTTTGTTTGGGAAATAAAATACTGTTAGAAAAAAGAAAATCTGAATCAAGTTTCTTCAAGTGAGAAGGAATTCATCCCTCTTCTAGTATTAAAAAAAAAAAGTTTTTGTCATAAAATAAGGGTGCTTATAAAAGTGATTACTAAAGAAAAAAAACCCCAAACCTCTAACAACAGACAGATGAGCAAAGACACAGCATGCTTCTGCTCTTCTGCTTACAAATCCGAGGCACCCCAGCAGCATGGACAGCAGAATTTAGGTCAAGGGGCCAATTAGCATCAAAGGCAGCGACAAGTTACTACTTCTCTCTGCCCAGTCCTGTTTCCTTTGAGAGTCCTGTATTAAGCAACCATGGAGGCAGCTTTAGAGCATTCCAAAACAAAACATTTAAAAAGACGTTTACAAAGTATTGCTTCTGGAAGCAACTACAGCCCTGACCCCAGAAGTCAACACCATCCTCACCATCTCCACACTCTTGTATAGGACTCCCGGCTGTCCTGTTACAAGGTGAATTAACTAACAGGCCGAGGAATTTCGATTCATCATTAATTAGCGAGTGTCTGAATAGCACGGGCAGACTGACACTGTGGGGTCGCCCAGGAACACATGTAAAGCATTTGAAACCGGGACTAACCTGGAGGTGACCGGTGCTGGGGCTGAGCTGCGGTCCTCCCAGGCCCCAAGCTCTTTTCCAAAGGTTCCCCAGGTACCAACCGAGGTTGGCCCGCTCTGAGGGAGGTCGCGTTGGCTCCTTTGGTCTCCGTGACCTTTGCAGAGAGTGGGGGCTCCAAGATGTCAGCAGAGGGTGACCCAGAGAAAGCACAGCTCTTTCTACCAAGAGAGTCATCAAGAGCGGCTTCCCTCTCAGCAGGCAGTGAAGGAGGCCGGAGGATCCTGTGATGCTGCTGAGGGCTGGGGAGCCTTGGAGAGACAGGCAAGGGAACAGGTGACATCCATTTGTGCGTGCTGGACGGAAAGGATGAATTATTAAATACCGTACCGAGAGCTGCCAGTGCTGGGGGTGCTGGCCTCTTCTCATCACCTCCAGGGTCCGCACCGCGGGGCAGATCCAGAAACAAGGTTTTGTGGCCACTCAGAAGCAGCCCAGCTCCCCTCTTGCTGCCGGTTTCTGGGAGGGTATGGGTGGCTGTCGTCCCGAAGGGAAATCCCAGCCGTTTCCCCTCGGTGGCTTCATCTAATTTCTCGCTCTCTATCACCTTCAGGAGGACCTTGTTCACAGCCCCCTCAATGCTGGCTAGGGGACACTCCTCAGCGGATGGCTGCCATGACCTGTCCGTTCTCTGCTCCTTGCCCCAGCAGCTGACACCCCAAGCCCCAGCCTCAGCTTCCGGGAGGGTGAGCAAGTCTGCGCTGGGTATGAACTCAGCTTGGGCTGCTGGGCAAACGGCAACCCTTTCCTCACCCTCAGGATGCGTTTTAACTACTAGTTGCACCTGAGCAGACAGATCCTGGACTTTGGCCACCACTTTGGAAATAGGCTTCTTCCTGCAAGTCCGTTCAGCAGCCTTCTCTGTCCGGCCCCCCTCTGCCTCTGCATGTTTCTCGGGCTCCTTGTGACTTTCGGTCGAACCTGTTTGCAGATGCGCCAGCCTGCGAGGGCCCCTCTGTGGCCCCCCGGCACCAGCATCTCCTGGCTCTGTGGAGCTGCATTCGGGGGGCAGCCCGCCTCTTCCGTGCCCCGCAACCTCAGAAGCCTCCTTGAAGCTCCCCAAGGCGGAGTCAGCATCAAGTGTCCTGGGGATCTCTGGGGTGCAGCTCCCTCTCCTCTGTAGGGAAGAGGGAAGTGCTCCACTTGGAAGCAAGTTGCCTCTCTCCTCTAGGAGCCAAAGATGAGGCCTTGCTTGAGAAAGAGGAAGGGTGTTGCTGGAACAGATCTGGTCCTTCCCCATCAGAGGGGGCAATCCCTGGCCCCCATGCCCCTTTCGTCTTGTCCTCTTCTGCAGGGAGTTTTGGGAGAGCCCCTCAAAGCTCTCTCTCCTTCCACCAAACCTCCGGGCCTTTTTGTTCCCGTGGGAGCTCCTCTTATTGAGAGAGCCCACGGGGGGCTCCCCCAGCCAGTGGCCACCACTCTGGAAACAGTCGTCCTCGGAGGCCAGGCTCACAGAGAGCTCCGGCAGCTTCCCCTCCTGGTTCCCCATCGTAATGCCCAGGATGTGGTCTGAGCTCAGCAGATTGGCCAGCAGTCTCTCCCTCTCGGCCGTGAGTTTGTACAGCTCAGTTAGAATGTCTTTGGTGGGAGTTGGCTTGAAAAATATGTCGCCTGGATGTTCGGTGGGCTGCCTGCTGAGGCTGTTGATGTCGGTCCCCGCCCTGACTTGGTAGCAGTTATGAAACGCTTTACTGGATCTGTCTAGAGTTATGGTGCCCTTGTACGAAAATCCTCTGACTTCCCCCCTCGGAAGATAGAAGCTGATGTAGCAGAGTTCGGTAATGGGCTTACGCAATTGGAGGGTGCAGTGAGTGCCTTCCATTATGCCTACCTAATTATTCATGCCTCGGAGATGCTGGTCTGTGGTGAGGCTTCCCAGGCTCCGGTGGTGGGCCATGTGATGGTGGCTAAGCAGGGAAAGCATCTGACAGTCATCTCCAGCAATGAGACGGCCTGTTAGAGGAACAGGGGAAGAAAGAAGCTAGTCTGACGGAGTGCGTGAATCACACAGCGGCATAAATCAAAGCATAACTGGACTTATCCTTCCTCTCTGGCTGACCTCAAGCAACTCAAGGCAACAGCCAGGAGGCTGATCGCAACCTCCTCCCCACTCTCAGCTCACCCTTGACTAGCAAAGCTTTGATACAGCTGAGAATGGGAGAGTGCTCTAATTTTAGCCCCAGGACAAAAGTCCCTTCTCCCCACATGGGAACTTGATGTATACCCTAAGCAGGGTCTCTTGACTTCTCAAGGCTTCAGTTTAGGTTCTTCTATAAAACAGAGCTAACATACCTCCCAGAAATCCTGAGGAAAGGGGACTTTGAGGTCCTTAGAAAACATTACTCTCCAAGAAGTACCTTCTAAGATTTGACATTAATTATCTATTTAACTGAAAGCAGTGGGGGAGCGGGGAAGACAATAGGTCACAGATTTTGAGTCTCTTCTGGACACAATTCATATATTTTGCCAAAAGAGTGAAAAGTGACAATTTAAAGAAGTAACCCAGAAGCCTTAATCAAGTTTTTTGTTTCTTTTCCTAGTTCTTGCCTATCTGAAGCCAAATGGAATGGCAGAGAAAAAGGAAAAATCTGGAAGCTACTGCTGGTCCTGTATGGATTTCCAGTGTCTTCGCCATCAAAGTGGCTGAAGTGTCACATGGGCAGTGAAGGTGTCTGCTCCCTCGTACGATGTGAAGTATCCCAGGGGTGTCTCTGTGGCTAACATCCCTCCACACAATCATGAGCTTAGAATGCTATATTATGATACTTCATTTCTTAAATGAAGGCATTGCCCAGTCTTCAATATTTCCAAGCTTAAAAGAAATTCCCTGGGAAGGGTAACACAATAACCATTTTGTTAACCATTGATTTCTTTAGTGATATCTCAGGTCTTTCCTAAATGGGTCTAAACAGTCAAAAGCTACATAAAAGAACATTTTGAGTGAAGGAAGAGAGAAAGGAGGAAGCTTTCCAATAGAAACTTCTTAACGAAGACAGATGAAGATAAAAGTAATAGAAGGTAAAAAGAAAAACATGCAAGAATCTGGTCAACCCAGAAGTTCCAGGAGGACTCAGGGTCCTCACAGAAAGGGTTAGAAGGGCATGAAGAGAGGAAGCACAGAGGAGATGGGAGGCCAGCAGAGGCCTTGCCGCTTTCACAATTTTCTGTGGGATTGCTCTCATTCAACTAGCCTATCTGTAAAAACTTTTCTAAAATGCTCCTTCCTTGCCTTTCCTAAAGACACACATGTATATAGACACCTAATACTTATTGGTACACACTCTCTGAATATATCCAAGAACTCACTTTGGAGGTGGTTTTTTATTGGGGGTGGTTTTATAACAACCAGTTATAAAAGCCATTGCACAGCTGCCAATATCCACTGTTCACGATGCCAAGCATCACCAGTTCAGTTTAGGGACTGTCAGAAAAGCTGAAGTGAAGCTGCAGAAGTGCTGTTTTAAGTTGCAGGAAAATGGGAGAGGCCTAGTTTTGCCTTCAAGCATCATTCTCCTCCAGTTTTTCTTATCTTCTCAATTTCCCTGGATTAGGAGAAGTGCGTGATATGGGAGAAGGGGAAGAGTTAAAGTTTTTTATAATCTGTCCAAAGTAGCAGCACGAAGTTGATGCCATGATTTCAGCTGAAAACATGACTGCTTCTTCTAAAAGCTTATTCCCTAAGAGAGGGAATTTTTAATGTATTGAACATATACATGTGCACACTTTTATTTTGTTATCTCATTTAATAAACACATCTCCCTTTTACAGATGAAGAGATCTAACTT
Organism: Delphinus delphis; assembly: GCF_949987515.2. Lineage (NCBI taxonomy): Eukaryota > Metazoa > Chordata > Mammalia > Artiodactyla > Delphinidae > Delphinus > Delphinus delphis. The sequence continues at coordinate 78,204,744 of NC_082684.1, read as the reverse complement.
CAGAGACATCAAGGATCTGGTCTAAGGTCATATGGCTTAGAAGAAGCAAGGATAAAAACCCAGGTCTGTCTCATTTCATGGCTTTGTAGGTAAAGTGGCTCCTCATCTAGTGCCTTCTACTGATGAACTAGTTTTCCAAGAAATCTGCATAGAAGAGTTCTTTTATTTTGCTAGCTTGGTGTTACTCACACTGTTTCTTCAAATATGTCTCACATCTTGCTACTTGTACCACTCATTGGTTAGTTTCGGCACCTCTGATCAGACAAAATGCTTTTCTCTAAGGCTGTCCCTTAAACAACATAATCTAGGGTCAGGGCACCAGAAATTCATTACATCTGTACCTGTCAAGCAGAACTCAATGAAAATTCCAATACAGAAAATAAAGAGGAGACTCATATGAAGGGTATATCTTTGGTAAAGATGATAGACATATAGTGCTCTACCATAGGGTTAACTACTTTTTTCTCCTTGTCTTTATAAGTCTTGATTATATACATGGAGAAAATGTCATGGTTAGTATTAGGTATGTTAGTCATGGTTGGGAAACTAAAGCCAAAGTTTAGGAAATTATGAGATTGGATTTTACAGCAATAAAGCCACAATTCAAGGCATGAAACTACTATTAAGAATAAACCGCTTCACTGTATTGCGTCTTCCACACATAAACTTTAATACAAAATGCTGTTTCTGGTGCCACGTCTGGAACCAGAGAGGGGCAGAAGTGAGAGAGAGAGAAAAAAAAAAAAACGGGGGTTTGCCCCATGCTCTTAGGACTAAATTTTCTCTGATCAGGGCACCGGGGACCAGAAGTGTGGTAAGAGACTGTACTGAACACAGGCTAAGGAGCCTGAACATCCCAGGAGCCATGGGGAATCACTGAAGAATCCCAGGCAAGGCATGCTGTTTATTTTGATTTGTATTATAGAGAGATCACTCCAGAAGCAATGTAGAGACTAGACCAACAGGGGATAAGACTAGGTTATAGGTCACTGAAAGACCCTTTCAGTATTTCAGAAAGAATTGTTAATAGTCAGAACCAGGGCAGTGGTAATGTGAATACAGAAGAGAAAATCAATTTAAGTAGATAGAATTGATAGGACCTAGTGATTAATTGGATATGTGTAGTAGAAAAGAGTTTATTTCCATGATTTTAGATAGGTGATTGGGTAGGAATACGATGCCATTCACAAAGATAAGAAAGGCAAGAAGCCTTTGGGGGAAGATGATTCATTCCGTTTTGGAAATTTTGAATTTTAACATTCAAGCACACGTGCACGAAACTGCTAGCTGCAACACGGTAGGGCTTAGGAAGGAGATATAGACTAGAGTTACACATTTAGGAGTAACCATATAATATATAAAGAGTTCTAAGTAAGATAAAATAAACACATTCCATCCTGTCTCAATCACTGAATACAGCTTAAAAACCTATACAGAATGCATGGAGCAGTTATCTGAGTACTCTGAAAAGTAGACAGTAGCAAGCCACTTGGAAAAAAGGACCAAACTTTGAAGTGTCACCCAACAATAAAGCAGTTAAATTTGCCCATTTTCTCTCCAGTAGTTCCCTAGCCTGGACTCAAATTATCCTGAAAGATGGAAGTGAGTATCAGCACAAACAGAGAAAGTTCTAGGGGAAACCTTCTAGTTCAGAATCAGAAGTAGAAAAAGACATCTCCTGCCAGTGACAGCAGCAGAAGTAGGAGCCTGTTGGCAACTAAAACTCTAAGAGATGAGAATGTTCCTCTTTGAACTGGAGTCCCAATACCGTGGGGCAAACCCTGTTCCTTTTTTTCTCTCTTTGTCCTGCCCCTCCTTGGCCCCAGATGTCAGCACAGATGCAGGAAGTTTGAAGCAGAGGTGGATAAATAAAGTCTCGGATTTATGGCTAGAGGACTGAAGACCCCTAGAGAGCCCCCAAATACGCGAAGCTTAGTAAGTGACCCAGTCAGTTGTTTATCAACTCCTGAATTCACCCCCAAGCTGTGTATGTGTGGACCTGATCCTAAGCAGTGTTCAAAAGACTTTGAAAAAAAACTAACAGATGGACCTTGGGACTAAGAGATAGACCTCCTACAGTGGCAACTGGGGGGCACAGGAATGTGACAGCTCCAAAGAACCCAGCAAAAGCTTTGAAAATGGAACTGATATTAAAACCACAACAAACAGAAGGCTCATCAGAACTTTCAGCCTGAACTAAACCAAGTTGGCTGCCTGAAAAAAGGGAAAACGAGACTCAGAGTTTATAGTACTCAAAATGTTCAGAATACAACCCCAAACTACCCAGCAATACAAAGAACCAGGATAATCTCAACTCCCCTGGGAAAATTAATCAACAGATGCCACTCTGAGATGACACAGATGCTGAATTATCTGACAAAGACTTAGAGCAGCTGTAACAGAAGTGCTCCAGCAAGTAAGAGTTAACACTCTTGAAATGAGTGGAAAGAGAGAAATTCTCAGCAAAGAAACTGAAGATATAAAAGAGAATCAAATGGAAATTTTAGAACTTAAAAATATAGTAATGAAATGAAAAAACTTATTAGATAGGCTGAATAGCAGAATGGAGATGAAGAGGAAAGAGTCAGTGAACCTGAACATAGATCAATAGAAATTGCCCAATCTGAACAACAGGGAGAGAGAAGACTGATAAAGTGAATAATCAGAGTCTCAAGGACCCATGCTACAAAAAAAAATAACTACCGTTTATCTCACCAGAGTCCTAGAAGGAGAAGAGAAAGAGCCTAGTACAGAAAATATATTTGAAAAAATAATCATTGAAAACTTCCCTAATTTGGTGAAACACATAAACCTACAGATTTAAGAAGCTCAGTGAGCCCCAAGCAGAATATACCCAAATCAGTTTATACCCAGACCCGACATTCAAACTGCTGGAACCTAAAGACAAAGAAAAAAAATCTTGAAACAACCAGAGAAAAATGATGCATTGCTTATAGAGAAATGACTTAAGTGACTGAGGATTTCTCATCAGAAACCATCAGGGCCAAAAGGAAGTGGAACATTTTTAAAGTGCTGAGGAAAAAAAGACCTGTCAACCCAGAATTTTATACCCAGTGAAAATATTCTTCAAGAATGAAGATGAAATAAAGATGAAGGAGAAGTAAGAGAATTAGTTGCTGACAGACCTGCTCTAAAAGAATTGCTAAAGGAAACTCTTCAGACAGAAGAAAAATGTTACCAGAAAGAAACTTGTAACATCAAGAATGAAGAAAAAGTAATAGAAATGGTAAACATCTGTGTAAATATAATATTGTTCTTCTCTTGAGTTCTTTAAAAGATGTTTGACAGTTGAAAGCAAAAAAATATGATATCGTTCAGTGGGGTTGCAATGTATGTACATATAACATACAAGACAACTACAACATAAGAGAGTGGTTACCAGGACCTCCATGGTATGAAGTAAAATAGTATTTTAATTCTAAGTACACTGTAAAGAGTTCAGCATGTATATTGTAATAGAGAAAACATTTTAAAAAATATAAAGATATAATCAAAAATACAACTGGTATATTAAAACAGAATAATATTAAATGTTCAAATAACTAAAAATAAAATGAGAAAAAGGAAATGAAAGAGAGGAACAAAAAAAGGCAACAAACAAAAGTAAAGACAAATGGAAAAAATTGGAAAACCTAAATCTAAACATGTCAACAATTACATTAAATGTAGATGGTCTAAACACAACATTAAAAGACAAAGATTATCAGAATGCAAACAATACAGAGTTAAAGTCACTGAGTTGGATGAAGTTACTCAAGAAGAGTATGCAGCCTGAGGAAAGCAAAGGTTACAGAGTACAGTACTGGATATTCAAGGATATAGTATAGATATTCAAGGAATAAATGGAGGAAAGACTTCAAAAGAAGCTGAGAAAGAAAAAGGTAGTAAGATAATTCCCCATATTTTGTATCTAAAGAAATTAAGGTTAGTTTAATTTCTTATTATGTTTTTATTATAAGTCTGTAAACCCTAGATCTAAAATCTTTCAGTGTAGTCAAACTGAGGCCATGGTTCAGCAGTTCATGTTAGATTAAACAATAGGTCTTCCATAATACTAGCAAGCCTTTCTTCCTCCCTCCCCTGAGAGTAACAGGAGTCACATACACAGTTATATCCTTAAAGTCTTAGCTTCAGCCTTATCCATCAACCCTTCTTAAAGACCTGTTACATTTTCCTTCTATAATTTTCTTTGCTACATTTTCTTTGGCAGAGAAATACTGAAAAAACAGTGAAAATCACAACCATGGTATCATACCATGATGAAGACCATGTCAACTAGGGATCAAACCATAGGGTATAAAAGATGAAAAGTGTGACTTTGGGGCCATAGATATTAACATCGGCCATGTGGTTTGTGGCAGGATACTTGGCAAAAATAAGTCCCCAGGAATTGTAAAAGAAAAGTGTTCCATTCTTAGAATCTTGAAATTTTTTTTTAAATGTCACAGAGGTTTCTCTGCTTCCAAGATGAAATACTATTCTACCAGGTTCTGGGGGTCCAAATCCAGATGCAAATGTTCATGCCATGTGTTCATAATTTCTGAGTTTCCGATGATCATATAAACAAATAAAGAAGGTACTCCTAGTATCTCTTTCACTGGGCCTTATCATTTAACAAAAAATTTCAAGCAAAAACATTATCTGCAGTGGAAGGTAGGAATTGAGAATTGTAGTTTAATTATAAGGTAGTGTCAGTTGAAAAGAACAAGTTTCTCCTTTGAATGCACAAGAATACAGGTTTTGATACACGAGTGACACAAAGACAGTCCAACTGGCTCGAATTTGGCAACCACGGTGCATCTTAGAGGAAACTTATGGAAAAGAAAAAATTTCATGTTTTCGGGTCCTAGGATGAGTTTTAGAATCATTTGGCAAACAAATTTAAGACAGATTACTGCAAACAAATACAAACATTTTCAAACTTATTTCCCATTCTCTTCCACAGTTTGAAATTATTTTTATCGAAATAACTCATTGTGTACATCCTCCACTGTCATCAATGAATAATTATAGCACTGCCTCTGGAGCATGGAATAACTATCCATGGTTCTTCCCAAATCTCCCTCTCTCAACTAAAGACAGATTGTCAGAATTCAGCCATCAGTCTAGCACCCTGGCCAGTGTCTGTATCTGTATAAACATACCTCATGTACTTTCGTCCTTCAAATTTCAGCTCCTTTGTGACATGAGAAATTTAATCTCTAATTTTCCAATCCACTAACTCAAAATACGACTTGTTGATACCTACTAGATGACCAAGAAACTATAAAACTCCTCCTCTTTGAAGAAGTCTGCCCTGAGCAAATGAACTTCAACCTCAGCACTCCAGTGTGCTCCACATCAAAAGAAGGCTTCAGAGAAGGGCAAACACTTCTCTGTGACAATCCACTAGCAAGTCAGAGTGCGGTACAGTGCTGAATCATTGCACATATTTTCCATCTAAGAAACCAGAGGAAAAAGAACTGTAAGTCTTCGGAGGAAAAAAAGAAAAGCAAAATAACAAGGAAAGCACTATGGAGTGGGGTTAAATATAATTCTATGCTGAGTTCACAGGACTATTTCAAGCAGCAGTGCCTCACTCTGCTTTGACTAAAATGCAGCAGCTCTGCAGGTGCCACATACTAAATTATACATCTTAATTTGCTCTACCAAGTGACCTTCTCTGGCTGTGCTCAGTGTCAAAGCACTTTGCTTCCTGGGAAGTCTTCAGGTCTTTCATTTCCTCTTGCAAACTCCAGACAGACATTCTCTCCACGACAACACTGCTGGGGTGATTTCTCCTCCGACTCTTTTTCCAGTAAGCAAGCACATGATTTTACTCTATCCCAAATGGAAAGATCTGTTGTGCCTCACCATAATAGGAAATTATTGCCTTTAGCAGATGGTATTCAATGCTCATAACATATTTCACCAATGCCTAAAATAAGATCCAAGAATTTGCTGCAGTCATTCTATCTGCTTACTATAGATTTCCTAATTGATTCTGGACCTAAAAGGCCAATGCAAAGCTTTTTTGCTCAGCCATTGGCACGGCCATGCCCTGGGACTCCATCTGAGCCCAATACTGCTAAGATAGATTATCTATAACTTCCATTATTTAACGGGAAATTGTCCATCTGTCCATTCAGATTCACACTCTACCCTTCTGCACATCACTAAGCACTAGGAGAATGACTTTTTTGGGCTCAGTCAAGATCAACAAGCTCCCCTGCACTCTGGCTTCTACTGGGTTTAGCCACTGGAAAACACTAGCAGCAGATCAGAAGGGAGAATGGGAAAAGGGTCAGGATATTTACTCCCTGGCTCCCTCCCTCCTAGGCTATGGTATTGCAATAGGTGTGTCCTCTACTAATGAAGACCACAGATCCTCTTGGGGAGCCCTCCTCCAGCTACAGTTACTTCTTCTGGGTACCAGTTACTGCTCCCTCCCATTGCTCATTCGGGCCTAGGTAGCTTTGAATTCTGCCTCTTATGTGTGATTTTGGACACATTAGTGCCAGCCTGTCTTCCTCCCACCCACCCTAGGATAGAGTGCAGTGTTACTGTTCTTAAGATAGAAGATATAAACACAAAGGTAGGTCTGCAATAGCTTTCTAGCTCTTCTCCCTCTGAAGGATTTTTTCTCCAAAGAATCTAAACACCGCGGGAGTAGGAGTACAGAAGTGATAACTAAATTACTACAATACAAAGCAGAAAGAGACCCATTCAATAGACATCAAACAAAAAATCAGAGGTCAAAGAAAGGACAGAGTATATCATATTTGTAGGATCAGGAAATCCTTCAGGAAAAGCACTTGAAATTGCCCCTCACTAAAGGGTAAGATTTCAACAGGTAGAGATTAAGAAAAGGGAACTCCAGGGCTTCCCTGGTGGCGCAGTGGTTGAGAGTCCGCCTGCCGATGCAGGGGATATGGGTTCGTGTCCCGGTCCGGGAAGATCCCACATGCCGCGGAGCAGCTGGGCCCGTGAGCCATGGCCGCTGAGCCTGTGTGTCCGGAGCCTGTGCTCCGCAACGGGAGAGGCCACAACAGTGAGAGGCCCGCGTACTGCAAAAAAAAAAAAAAGAAAAGAAAAGGGAATTCCAAGAGGAGGAGCATTATACAAGACTGGGAAATTTGCTAAATTTGTACAAAGGAAAAATTACGCTTCGTCTGTTTTTTAGACACGTGTCAGGAGAAATAAGATAAAGTAATGTCACGTTGTAAAAAAAATTTGAATCCAGGTTGGTGGGAAATTCATGCTTACTTCACAGAAAAACAGGAAACCATTGATGGGTTTTGATCAGGAAAGTAATATGTTCACAACTAAACTTAAGGAAGATGAATTTAGCAGTAATATCAGAACAGAATGGAGTAGAAAGAGATCAGAAAGAGCATCAATAAGGAACTCAGGAAAACTGCAAAGAGATTGAAAAAGAAACAAATTTGAAGGGGAGATTAGAGGAACAGTTTTAGATAGGAATTTTACCAAAGCAATAGAACACCAAAATATATTGCAAAGAGCAAGAGAAAAGGCAGACAGTTAAGAGAAGGTAATGAGTAATAACCTATACTGGTATCAAGGCTTTGACTTTGCTATTAATTTTGTCTTGTTTTTCAAGACAAAGGAAACCTAGGCATGTTTTTATGCTGAGAAGAAGTAGTGAAGAAGGAGATATTGATGATACAAGTGAAAGATGGGATAAAATATGGGACAATAGATAAAGGAAGGCCCCAAAGGATGAAGACATGGACTCAAGATCAAATGAGGAGGGTCAGCCTTGACAAGGAGAGCTGTTGCATGATCAGACTAGGGTTAGATAAAGAGAAGAAGACAATTATAAGCAGAAAGTAGTGAAATTGAGAGAGTTTCCATATTACCACAATGATTTTTGTTTTCTTCATAAAGACTATCATTTTATGATTTTCTTTGTATTCCTACAATGTCACAAGAAGGAAGCAAAATACTGCAGAAGCAAAATTTCTGCCTTTAAAACTCTGATGTGACTACGAGTCAAAAGCACTCCAAGCTGGGCCTTATAACATACTGGCGAATCGCTAAAATAATTAAATAGAGGCAAAGTTTGGTCGATAGAATTATTTTGGTCAATAAATTTCTAGCCAAAGTCACAGCTGGTTATCAAAGAATATGAAAAATGGCTCCTTTTTGCATTTGTTTGTTTTTTTGACCCCTAAACCAACCCACTCATATACCCAGACATACTACAAGGTATGAGCATTGACGATTCCCCCAAAGACTTCAGAGAATCCTTTCTTCACCTCTCCCTTACTTCTTCCAAACTTCACTACATAAACGAACATCAGCTTACCACATGATCTCCACGAGAATATAAGATATTGAGATCCTCAACGCATCTCTGGGCTCATGTCACTATCTGGTTTATATCATAATCTATGGGAGATATAGGAGTATACAGAGAGAATAAACCCCTTCCTCATGATTATAAAAAAGAATCTGTACATACGAGATTCTTACTCACTGAATGCTTAAGGTTCAAAGGTCAGTGTTTGCACAGCATCCGTCAAAAATGGGCTTGGTACAATCTTGGTAAGACAGATAGCTTCCTTTTCAAAAATCAGGACTGTCTTTTTAAATATGTGAACCCAATTTGTGGAGTTTCCTTTTAGGAGAACTTCAGATCAGGAACAATCATCGCATATGTTAAGTTGAATCTGCATTTCCAAATTAAGGACTCTGCTCTTGAACAATGACTTTCCAATTATGCAGAATAAGGGATTTAAATAGGCTTTTACATTTTAGAGAGGAGTAAGGACCCAGGCAGGGTGCTTTGAAGGCACTCTCTTGTTTATAGATCCATCCCGGAGCACAGCCCTCACGAAAGAAGGGAGGAGCATGGTGACTCTCAGAGATGAAGCTACTCTGCTGTTTCCCTTTCCCCTACAGTCCCTCCGTTGGGGGAAAAAAAAAAAAAAGAACTTAACTGTCTCACATTATGTGTTCTAATTTTAGAAAATGCCCCAAATACTTTCATACATCACCATAATACGAGATTTGTATAAAACTTCCACAAGAGAAGTTGTGTGGCTCCAACTTCCTTTTGAGACATACAAACACTCTCTAAGGCTGGTATGACAGATGTTGTCATTGTCACTTACACACAGAGAGGCTAAAGGACACCAGAAAATTCCAAGTGGCTTGCCCCTGGTCACACAGCTACTGAGCAACAGAAGTGGGACTCAAATCCAGGTTTCTGGATTCCTAGCTTGGTGCTCTCTCTACTACACTACTAGAGCTGAAAACCATTAAAAAAAAAAAAAAGACTAAAGAAACAAAATGCCATAAAAAATGTATTGTTGGATAGAATTTTAAATGCACTGTAGTACTACACAGAATGAAGCAAGTGGGCTCAAAGCCACTCTTTGGTAAGGGTTTCTCATGCAAATATGATCTTTAGAAGAATTCTATGCCTGATTAAATATTCAGAATCCTACAGAGGAGTGTACTTTATAGGCAATGGTTTCATAAGATGCATCTGCTTCCTTTCTGTGTTGTTGCTTTTGTTGAGAAAGACACGTTGGTATCAAAGGTTTTTTTTGGTTTTTTTTTTGTTTTTTTTTTGCGGTACGCGGGCCTCTCACTGTTGTGGCCTCTCCTGTTGCGGAGCACAGGCTCCGAACGCGCAGGCTCAGCGGCCATGGCTCACGGGCCCAGCCCTTCCGCGGCACGTGGGATCTTTCCGGATCGGAGCATGAACCTGTGTCCCTGCATTGGCAGGTGGACTCTCAACCACTGCGCCACCAGGGAAGCCCAGTATCAAAGTTTCACAAATCCTGATGCTTACCATGGGAATCAAGGAAGGCCCTTATTCATCTTAATCTAGTGTCATTTCATAAAATCTGCCATGAGTTAGTTATTTTGAGATGACTTTTGCATCATACCAGTAATTCTCTATGTAGCAATGTTTAAACAAAAGGCTCTCCCAAGAAAGGGACAGGGTAACCCAGCACTGCATTCCAACCCAGTGTTTATGTCTGTTTCAGCAAAGACAGCTGGCATCATCACTGCTGTCTGGCAAGCTCATTTTCCTTAGTTGACTAATGAAGAGGCAGGAAGATAACACTTTGCGGACAAGCAGTAAAAATCCACAAAAATTAAAAATAGAGGTGTGGGGCTTCCCTGGTGGCGCAGTGGTTGAGAGTCCGCCTGCCGATGCAGGGGACACGGGTTCGTGCCCCGGTCCGGGAAGATCCCACGTGCCGCGGAGCAGCTGGGCCCGTGAGCCATGCCCGCTGAGCCTGCGCATCCGGAGCCTGTGCTCCGCAACGGGAGAGGCCACAACAGTGAGAGGCCCGCGTACCGTAAAAAAAAAAAAAAAAAAAAAAAAGAGGTGTGGTAATAAGATAGGTAGATTCATACTCAGTTGAGAAGGAGGAAGATGAGATAAGCCAACATTTCATGAGCTCTTACCCAATGCTAGGCCCTAGTTAAGTGCTTCTATGCCTCATTCATTTAATTCTCACAGATCTATGAGATCTACAGATCTATGAGAGTACTAACAATACTCCCTCTATACCCATGAGAACCACGGAAGCTTAAGTAACTTACCCAAAGTCTCAAGAATTGAAAATTGAATCCAAGCCTGAATGTCTTAAAGGTTTGCATGTAGAAGTTACAAAATATTGCATATTCCAAAACTTCATGGAGAGATGATGAATCTGTTATGGGACACTCGCAGGAGACCTCTAACACCTCTACATAGGATTATTTCTTTTCTCTTTGTTAAAAGATGGTTAAGAGATTACAGCGATCATGCAAGTGAATGCCATGCCCCTCAGCCAGAATGTTAATTATCCATCTGGCAGAAAGGAAAAAGAGCATGTAAAGTTTGCATAAATCCTACTGAGAATTCTTCTTTGTCCTAAAAGTATGCTACTGTTCATGGTCTAATGTTTCTATTGGGCCTAGAGAAAGACTTATCCCACAATGCCCCAGAGAAGGTGAGGAAGGTTAAAATTGGACATCACCATTAAATTTGCCTCAGGTGAAGTTAAGAGAATTATGATTGAATGTCAGTAAGTTCTGACTGCAGGAGGTGTAATAAAAAATGTCAGAGCGGGGCTTCCCTGGTGGCGCAGTGGTTGAGAGTCCGCCTGCCGATGCAGGGGACGCGGGTTCGTGCCCCGGTCCGGGAAGATCCCACATGCCGCGGAGCGGCTGGGCCCGTGAGCCATGGCCGCTGAGCCTGCGCGTCCAGAGCCTGTGCTCCACAATGGGAGAGGCCACAACAGTGAGAGGCCCGCGTACCACAAAAAAAAAAAAAAAAAAAAGTCAGAGCACCCCCAGACTTTGAAGCAGTCCCCCTTGTGATTAGGAGCTTAGCTGTGGGTATGGACACTTGGAACTATGTCTGCTCAAACATTTAAATCAATCCCACCTTTGGCAGAAGGCTGGAAACTTCTAACGGGACTATTTAAACAATATCTAACTAGTCCCTATTTTCTGACTCCTGAATTTAAAAGAATTAAAGTGTCATCTCTAATTTCAACAGGTCCTCAGACAGAGATTTTCCACATCACAGCAGCTACAGTTGGACCCAAAGGTTCGGCAACGGGAAAAGTACCACATTGGGCTCAAAACATATCTTCCTTTAATAAACTGTGTTGCTCTGAGAATTCCCCATTTGATTGCCATTCAGAATTTCACTACTTTATGCAAAACTCTCATGGCCACAGTTCCTACAGCTGGATGTCACACAGGGGTCTAACAGTTTTCACACCATTTGCATATAATTGTAAAAGCATTTCAGGATGATTCCACAAGTTCATTCTCAACCATCCGTCAACTGACCTCAATTGAAAGGCAGAAACATAAAAAGCATATTACTGTATCAGTAGTCAAAGACCGCACCTATCCAAATGGCAGGCTTAGAGAGAATAAAGGTGAAGATAAGTATATACTTATGAAACTGATGGAAAGCTAAAGTTTTGAGGTATAGATGGCTGCCCAAAATAACTTGTTACAGCAGTCTCATGCTGCTTCTAGAAATCTCCTGTGTTCCTGGAATTCAAATAACATCCAAAAAAAAAAATCCTTTGAAAAACATAAAACAACTTAATAAGACCATTTCTGAATTTGAGATGGCTAAAACTTCAAGGCTGAACAAATAAATGTATGCCACAAAAAACAGAAATTGAATGTTGGGACAAATGGCTAGTGTTCTGATGGGAGTGCTTATGGTTTCATAGTCAAATCAGAGTTTTAAAGGCAGAAATTCTGCTTCTGCAGTGTAGACTAGCTTAGTGCCTCCCTTCTGACATTGTGACACTGTAGGAATACATAGAAAATCATAAAATTATAGTCTTCATGAAGAAAACAAGAAATCTCTCAATTTCACTACTTTCTATCTAACAGAAAGAGTGATAGATCCCTCCGCCTTACCAGCACACAAGGGAACCCCTGGGAACTGAAGGACTCTGAGCACAGTTCTGATGTCAGGAAGAGTTTACATTGTCTGTGACAAGTTTCAAAAACAATTTGAAATAAAAGCAAATATATAATAAGCCCGACAAATAGGTCTGTGATGGTAATAAGAATGTAGAATTACAAGGACACAAAGGCCTGGAGTTCCATAATTTTTTTTTGCAGGCTTTTATAAAAAGTTGCAATTAGCCCAAATTTCTATCTCACAAATTGCAGAGTAAATCTGTGAATCAGATGAGGCCACCAGGGAGCACACTATTAAATACTCTTTTGTCATCAGATTAAGTAAAAATGTTCTCTAAAGTGGGCATGTACTTTCATGATAAATCAGTTTTACAGTTGGGCGAATTCTGTATGGATTAAGAAGATCAGCGTTTACCAAGAAAATCCTTCTTGGGCTTCCCTGGTGGCGCAGTGGTTGAGAGTCCGCCTGCCGATGCAGGGGACATGGGTTCGTGCCCCGGTCCGGGAGGATCCCACATGCCGCGGAGCGGCTAGGCCTGTGAGCCATGGCCGCTGAGCCTGCGCGTCTGGAGCCTGTGCTCCGCAACGGGAGAGGCCACAGCAGTGAGAGGCCCGCGTACCGCAAAAAAAAAAAAAAACAAAAACAAAATCCTTCTTGGGCCTGACATCATCATAAGAAACATCCGCTGGCTGCATGGGGGGCCTATTTGAGACAAATGGATTTACAGCATTCGAGTTATTCTTCTAAAAAGTATGTTTTGGGGCTTCCCTGGTGGCGCAGTGGTTAAGAATCTGCCTGCCAATGCAGGGCACACGGGTTCGAGCCATGGTCTGGGAAGATCCCACATGCCGCGGAGCAACTAAGCCCGTGATCCACAACTACTGAGCCTGCGCGACGGGAGAGGCCGTGACAGTGAGAGGCCTGCGCACCGCGATGAAGAGTGGCCCCCGCTTGCCACAACCGGAGAAAGCCCTCGCACAGAAACGAAGACCCAACACAGCCAAAAATAAATAAATAAATTTTTTTAAAAAGTATGTTTTGGAACATGAAATATTTCAGTAAATACCAACATTTTTATAATATAAATAACTTCTGGGCATGTAAATTTAATTCCACCGATGGGTCTTGGAATCTAATTATTAATGAAGGGAAAATGAACTATGGGGTTTTCTTAAATCTTGATGTTGGGAGACAGGATGCAACATTTCCCCATGCCTCTTCTTCAGTTGCAGCTGCATTCCCAGACCCAAAATGTCACTCTTATAACCATAATTACAGTTAGTTCTTCTTCAATTCTCTGGTGTTTCAGTAAAATCTGTACACTGAACACATTCACAAATGTGGTTAGAAAGGTGGTCGTTTATACAATTGTGTGTTTATATCACTAGCTGTCATCATAACGCACGGATATGTATAGTGTGCAAAACACAGTGATTCAAATGGGAAACATGTATGATGCATCTAAGGTGCTCACAGGTTTTACAGTATCAGTGAAAAACTGACACCACTACTAAGGTACAAAGAGGTGGAACATGTGGATTTATGGCTAAATGATCAGTGCACATACTAACTCGAGGTTCCATGGCGAACCTGATGCAGAGGCCACTGTATACTTAGTAGCCTGGAAGCAGGATGGCAAGATGAGGAAAGCACGCCACATATCGCGGGAGTGTTATGAGGATTAGCACGCAGCGATGGACCACAGCCAGTGTACAACAAAATGCAACTTGTCACCAAGCGATGGGAAGGAAAAGGGAAGGAGAGGAGACTGACACTGGTTATGCGGTTTGACACTGAGTTAGAAAGTCTGCCTTTGTTATCGCATTTAACTCTAGCAATTATCTTCTGCCTCATAAGGTTGTTATTTTCATTTTATACATCATAATAAATGAAGTTCACAGAAGGAGGTTGTAGAGTTGGGCTTCAACACAAGGTCAGTGTAACCCCAAAGTCCACAGTCTTTTCAGTACAGAAAATTCGAGTAGGAGGGGCTTGAAGACTGGCTCTCAATACTCTAGCTTATTAGAAAGGATTTTAAACGTTGGGAAATGGAAAAGAGAAAGCAAATCATTTCAATAAAGCTGGAGGAAAATATAAAGGATGGAGAATGGAAGAATGTGACCTTGAGGAGGAAGAGAATAGTGTGGACGCGAGGAGCCATATCACTGAAATAATGCAGTTAGTACAAGGATGACCTTCCCAGAGATCTTCCAATAAAAGAGCAACACCACACATCCCACAGGAAAATGATGGAGCAGCTGAAAAACATGTCTAAAGCTGTCGTGTAGCAGAGTGACCAACCTGCGGCTGGCCTGGGATATCCAGTCCACCTTTTTGTGAAACTGACAGACCAGGAATCCCTCATGCGTTTATTATATGAGTGGATATACAGAAGAAGTTTTGGGGGTCAGAGGGACAAGAGGCATGAAGGGGACATATTTAGTTATAGGAATCTGGAGAGAGAGGGGAAATTGTAGGTAAGGGACAGGAGGAGAGGGAGAGAAAGATGAGGACAACAGACAGAAAGGGACAATATCTGACCCACAGAGGAAAGGAGGTAGGAGAATCCTTTGTGTTCATAAAAGACTTTGTAAGACTGTGAAACCAAGCAGTGCTGCTTCAGGGCCAGGGTGAGAGAGCATGGCCAGGGTTGGAAAAGGAGCCATTCCTTCCCATGCACCATCTCCTTCGGTGCCCTGAGAACTCCAGAAGGCCATCACAGAAGCCTGTTGTGTTCATCAGGGTGTCGTTTTAACAGAGGGGACCAGCAGAAGAGGCCAGGACAAGGCTGTGGGACAGTATGACTGGTCTGATGGCCGAGCACATATGAGGCTCCAGGAAGTAACTGGGGATGTTTTAAGAGGTAGAAGAAGTCCTATGTAAACAGGAAAAACTAAGATTCACCATATTAAGGTGTTATCATTGTGGCCTCACTTCAACCCATAAACAAGTGACTGCTGGGTTATTAAGTCCACATAGGGTGAAGAAGAAGGAAATGATACAGAAAGGATAAGGAAGAGAAGAAACTCAATGATAAATACGGCTCCCACCCCAAAGAAGGGAAAAATCAAAGTCATCCAAATGGAGTGGGTTTCTTTGGAAGACTTGCTATAATTGGACATTTTTAAGTACATGTTGATGACTATTTGATAGAGATTCTGAGGAAATTAAACCATTATAAATCCAGTACCACAGACCTATTAGTCTTCCTTAATATCTACCCCTTCTCAGAGTTCAATCCATTACCTGGTCTTCTTGGTTTTACCTCCATGAAGACTGGGTACTTGGATGAGTTGGACTTCAGAATATTCCCATCCTGAGCTAGTATTATTTTTTTGTATACGTACCGTAAGAATATTATGGTACATATTCTTCTTGGAAAGGCAAAGAGGTTTTGCTCTTTTAAAGCTATGTTCCATAATATTCGACATCATAAAATTTTCATTTCCAACAGAAACAGTAGATCCCAATAATCATTAAAATGTTCTTGGTTCAGTTAGTTAGACCACTGAATTCCATAAAACCCAGAATTTGATCTACTGGTATTTGAGGGATCAATCTAGTATATCTAGATTCCTGTGAGGCATGAGATGAAATGAGCAAATATCATGTAGTTTTGCATGTTCCCAACTCTCATACTATATGAACGTTCCCGATGGCAATATCCCTGTGTATGGCTAACTGACCCATATTTGGACTTACAGAATGGTTGGGCAATCAGAAACACTTCCACATTCCACACTGTAGTGCTTCAAAAAGCAAACTGTAACAGTTCTACTGTGTCATGATTTCTGTTTCAAAATCTGGGAACGGACCCATGGGGCTAGATCAGGAGCCTGTGAAACTGAGCAGATCTTTCAGATGGAGAGAATTTCTCCTACAACATACTTGCTTTAATTAATAAAACTAGATTACTTTCAAAGGAAAGAACTTTCTTAAGAACTAGAGTCTCAATCATAGAGATTGTCTAGGTTATTTCTAGGGAGAGAATTGACATTATAGAAGAAAATTCCTCAATCTTCTAAGTGCTTTATATTTCCTTCTTTTATTACTTCTTCTCATAAGAAATTCAAGAAGGCAGGTAGCCCTTATTTTTCCACATCTTCTCCTCTTTCCCTTGTTTTTTTTTTTTTTTTTTTTTTTTTTTATGGTATGCGGGCCTCTCACTGTTGTGGCCTCTCCCGTTGCGGAGCACAGGCTCCGGACACGCAGGCTCAGCGGCCATGGCTCACGGGCCCAGCCGCTCCGCAGCATGTGGGATCTTCCCAGACCGGGGCACGAACCCGTGTCCCCTGCATCGGCAGGCGGACTCTCAACCACTGCGCCACCAGGGAAGCCCTTTCCCTTGTTTTTAAATGAAGAAATGAGTCCTCAAAAGCTAAGCTTAGAACACTTCACATAGTGCTTGCTATATATCTGCTGGCCTGGGAACTAGAAACCAGAAGATAAGTATGGCCCCAGTGAGGTCAAAATTTAGTTCATACCAAAGCAGAGAGGCCCTGGAAGTACCTACCTGCCTACCCCATACACACATACTTAGCCGTATTCTCCCACAGATGTCAAAAGCATCAAGAAATTCTTACCCATATAGCATCCCCCTCAAATGAGAGGTCCTGCCCCAGTTGGAATGTTTATTTATTATTGTCAGAGTTGAGCTGAGGCTACAGTGCCTTAAAATCCCACAGCGCCTTATACTTTTTCAAAGAATCTCACAGGCATAATCTTATTTAAATAAGCAACTTATCTGATCAGATGTGAGAGATAAGTGGACTTCGCTGAGGGAGTTTTGAGAGAACTACCTGGCTGGAGGGTCCCCAAAACAAATGGCACATTTTCCATTTAAAAAATCATTCCTTGGAGGCCAACTATATGTCAGACATTTTCCTCTACACCATTCTGGGTGGAGAATTTGTCTTTGGCACCTCTAACCACCCTTCTTCTGCTTCCCTTCCCCTCGCTCGTAATATATTTTCTTTCCTGTCCCTAAGAAAAGTCACTTTCAAAATAGGACCAGATAGAAATCATTCAACTTTTGACTACATGGGTTAGCCAACACAGTATTTTCATTTGCAGGCTTGCCCTGTCAAAGGTAATGACAGGCTCTAGAGCCAATTTAGGGAATTCAGCTTCACTTAAATAGAAGCGGTATTGATTCGGTCAGAGGTCTTCCCAGCACTGACAAAATCCTAATGCTTCTGCCTGCAGCTAAGACACAACTTAGGAGTACCAAGAGTGCTTGTAAGCTTTGGTTCTCAAGCAAAAGCTTTAGATACCTAAGGTAAATAGCTTTAGCTCTTTCAATAACTAATTACTATTAAATAATTAGTTAATTAAATAGGTAATTAGTTAATTAAATAGGTAATTACTTGTTTAGTGAGCCCCACCACGTGCTGGGCACTCTTCTTAGGGCTTTATCTGTTTTAACACATTTATTTTCACACAGGCAAAAAAGTCTATGAGGTAGGTACTATTATTTATCCCTGTTCTTGTAATGAAGAAACTAAGGCACAGAGAGGGTAGGTAATTTGCTTAAGGTCTCACAGCTGGTAAGTGGCTGAGCTGGGATTTTAACCCAAATGGTTTGCCCCAGAGCCCTAGCTCTGAAAATCCCTTACAGGACTGACCAGGGACACCAAGCCTCATTCCGAAGACCACTCATTCACTAATTCTTCTTCTTTTAGTCATAGAATATGGAGCACCCGCCCCATGGTACAACTCATCCAGGACTGATCAATCTTCATGTGAGAGAGTTTCCACCCGGGCAGCGCAGACTGATGAAAAAACAGTGAATTCACAGTCAGAAGGCTTGGGCTCAAATCCAGCTTTGCCAGTTGCTAAGAGAATGATCTTCTGTAAGTCACTTAAACGTCTCTTCACCTCAGGGTCTTCATCTGTAAAATAGCTTTTTATTCTCCCTATTTTCAGTGCAATTTCATAATCCCCCTGCAGAGAAATGGAGCCCACTCTCCAAATTACTTTTCTAGGTAGAATAAATTCAGGGCACATGTGGAATCAGAACCTAGACTTCTGGAGACAAAAGATACCACAGGACGGTAAGGAGTGAAAGTAGGCAAAGGAAACAGAATAAGAAATTTACAAGTAGGGGGAAAAACCAAACTTCCATCAGTCATGCAAGAACCAGAAGGAGAGCAAGGCAAGTGTGGGAAACAAGTAGGACTGAATGTAAAATTAACATGGGTGAGAAATAGAGGAATTAATCAAGGTTTACTATTTCCACCTCTATTATAAAAGAAAATTCATTATTAGCTTGAGTGAGACCCAGGACATAGTGATATCTCCACTCAGCACTTATAAAGCCTTTTCTCCTTTGGTCCAAACCCTTTATTCGGCATTTAACATGTATCAGCTGAAGAGGTGCTTTAATTGCTCTCTCCTGGCCCATGCACAAAGGCAAAAGTCTTCAACCTGAGGCCCTTCTTGGGCTCTTACCAGGCTACGATGTATCCATGTCCTGCACTGGGGCTCAAACCTGTTTGGCCTTCTCTGTTAGAATGTCTGGCTTAATCACAATGGTGTCCATGAACTCAGACTTCAGACGTCCTTAGGTTCCTTGCCTCATAGCTCTAAGTTTCAAGGCACCCCTCCCTTAGCACAGCTTTAGGACCGATACTGCCTTGGTTCAAATCCCAGCTCTTCCACTCAGCATGGTAACCTTAGCTATGTAATCTCTATGTGCTTCAATTTCTCATCCCTAAAGTACAGGTAATAATGACACCTGGTAGACCTACTGGCATTGAGAACCCAGTGTCTGATACTTGGTAGGCACTATAAAAGTAATTGCGATTATTATTTTATGATTCAGACCCACGTTATCCAGGAATAGACTCCCAACGCCCCCTGCCTCTAATGGCCAATTAACCTTCTGTGACTCATTTTTCCTGTTTGATCAAAAGCTCTCTAAGGGAAGGGACTGTCGTCATCACCATCTTTGTATTCCCTACAGCACATGCCTCAAAGATGGAAGATATTCAGTAAATAGTGGACTAAAGTATCATTATGTGAAGACACAGGTCCAACCCGTGTCTCTGCCTGGAAATTCAAGCACATTATTTGTAGCCAGATAATGATCAACGATGGCTTGAGCTTTGCTTTCCAAACACACAATTAAAGTGGACCAAAAAAATCCTTATCAGGAACAAAACTGGCTTTCCATCGTTAAAATGTGTATCAAGAAGAGAAAAATATGAAAAATACAAAAAGATTAGAGAGTAAAAGACTAGATTAATACCAAAATTTCCATTAAAGATCAAAGTGACAGTTGGAAATATAAAAAGTGAAGAAAAGAGATTTTTTTTTTGATGCTCCAGGAGTTTAAACAAGGGGGGAAATGAATTCATGAAACCTTGACTAGTGCCTGAGAGAAGAATGAAAGGTATGATTTCAGGATTCCACCATAAACCATATGTGTGTGTGTGCATGTGTGTGTTTGTGTGTGTATGTGTGTGTGCGTGTGTGTGTGTGTGTGTATATATATATATATATATATATATATATATATATATACACTTTGTTGTTCCCTTTGCCTGAAATTTTCCAGAATCTTTATGACTCAGTCTCTGGCTGCCTTCGGGTATCTGCTCAAATGACAACTCATGAAAAGGCTTCCTAGGTGACTCGACATGAAAAAGTGCCCACGGCCAATGTCACTCTCCAGCCCTCACCCAGATGCCTCTCTCCCATGGAACTTACCATCTGCCACATTACACATCCATCAATTACTCAGTCTCTCCCCACATACTGTAGAACACAACCACCATGAAAGAGGAGTTTGTTCCCGGCTATGTCCTATCCTTGAGCGATTAACTAGAAAATCATGGGTATTCAATAAAGGTCTGTCCAATGAGTGATCCATTTATTAATACAAATATTAGTAACTACATATATAAAGTGTTTAAAAACAGTGCCTGGCACATAGTGGGCCCAGTCAGCTATTTATAGTGGGAGTAGGAGTAGCAACATTCCTCCCTCAATTCTTTTGGATGTTTTAGTAACAAACATCTTCTGCCTCCAGGGGCTAGAAAAAAGTGAGAAGGGTCAGATAAGGGGGTGGGGGAAGACAACTCTGAAATCTAAGCATGGAGCTCTTTACTTTCTTTAGGGGGCAACTGGGGACCACGAAAGTGCCCTGCAGTACAGCATGGTCAGAGAACAAGCTTTAGTGGGGTTGGGGGTCTAACAGCATGCGTGGGAAAGCAAGGCTAGAACCGGGAAGTTGGGGGTGAAGAGACGGTGTAGAAGCCCAGGGCAAGGGTACAGCTTGACAGTGAGCAGAGGTTCAAGGCGCAGCAGTGACTTAGCCCCACTTCTTACCTAGATTGACCTTCTCTTGGGCAGGCTCCAGGCTTTGAGATGTCAAAAACGTGATGCCACTCAGCCTGTTTAGGAAAAATAATCGAGGCTTACCTAAAGCAATTTGCACATTAGGGATGTGTGTGTGTGTGTGTGTGTGTGTGTGTGTGTGTGTGTGTGTGTATTGCTGTGTTGCCTGTATATTTGGCGAGGCCAATTCTAAGGGGCTTTCAGAAATAGGGATTCATGGTGCTGACCTTTTCTGTTCTGATGTGAATCTAGGGAAGAGACGATCCTGCATCTTTCATGAGACACCCGTTATCTCTCACCTGAACAACTGCCCAGCACTGGGTGACTAGCCGGGTGGACTTGCGCATGAATGGGGGAGTTTCTTGGATACAAGCCTTTCAGTGCTAAACCCAGCCAGGTATCCAGGAAAACCAGCACCAGTTGGCCACCCTCCCACTGCAGTGCCTCGCAACTGGTCTACACTCACACTGCAACCAGAGCAATCTTTTGAAAACAAAATCTGACCTCGTCTCCTCCTCAACTAGTCACACAGTCAAAACCCTTCAGTGGCAATCTTTCTCTTAAGACAGATTGCAGCCCTTAACATGGCCGGACAGGCCCTGTGTGAAGAGGACCCCACCTGTTTCTGCAGCATCATTTCATATCCTGCTGCAGCCACAGTTCCCTGCCAGTGGCTCACGTGCCGACCACTCCCTCCCATTGTGTGGGCTCTGCACATGCTGTTCTCTCTGCTCAGACCATGAATGCCATCCCTCTTTCACCCAGTTAACGCATAATCATCTTTCATATCATGGTTCCATCACTGTCACTTGTTCAGAGAAGTCTTTCCTGACTTTGACGAGCACACAAATTCCCTTCTCTGTGCCCTCCAGTGTGGTAGCCACTGCTGTCCCTGCTCGCCCATAGCCTCACCCACACCCTCCCAGCGGTCATCCCCACACCCCGAGAGCTCCTTGCTGCAAAACCCTGTGACTTCCTGCCGGATGGCTTTTGTCTGTCCATGAGCGTCCTCCCCCGCACTTGGAGACTGGAGTGCGAGGCAGGAACAGATCAGGTAGACTTTGGGGGCCATGAAATAGAGTCCAGATTTTATTCTTAGTCCAATGGGAAGGTATTTGAGAATTTTAAGCAGAGGACAGACGTGATCTGATTACATTTTTAAAAGGTCACCCGGGCTGCTATATGGAAAATTGACTGTGAAAGGGCACGCGAGGAAGCAGAGAGAGAGACGAGTTGGGAAGCTGGTGCCGTAGGGATCGCTGAGGAAGTACAACTGAAAGCATAATGAAAAATACATCAGTTAGAGCCTTCAAGTTCAGGGTCAGCTCCAGCCCAGCAGCTTACCTGAGAAGGCCCTCTGAAGTCTGTTTCACACAAGTTGGTTCTTGGGGAGAGGGTCAAAAATCTTACTCTTTTTATGTATGAAGTAGGGAAGAACACATACTAATATAAAACCAGATATGCAGTTATCTGTGCTATTAACATGTCATGGCAGGGGTGGAGAGAGCAATTAGAGAAAAGTCTAAAGGAGAAGGACAATGAAAACAAGGCTGAGGAACACTGTTCCGGAATATCAGACAGGTGGCAGGCTTCTTCTGAGGACCAACAGGTGCTCTTAAGTTGGCCTGGAATGGCCCCTGGCCTCCTGGACCAGCAGCCCTGAAACTTCCCTGTCACCTCACATTTCCTCAGAGCTGTACAGACACTGACTAATTCACCTTCTCAATGGGAAGATGGTCCAGTAAGATACAATGGACTATTTGTAAGTCAGCCTTTCTAAACACAGATACTCCTATTTGGACACTCCTGAGATGCACAAGTGAAGGAAGGAAGTTTCAGGAATTGAAGAGGGTAATGCAAATACTCGGCAGGATCTCCAGTCCTATGTTTAATGTTTCTCTTTCTTCCAAGACTCCGCCTACCTCTCCCCCAGTGAATTCCTATGCTGCCAGCACACCCAAGCACAAGTGTCCCCTCCCCTGAAAATCCAGGGGGAAAAAAAAATGATTCATGCCTTTGAGCTTCCAGAGCACTTTGTAAACATCATATGAAAGGCTACTTTTTCTCAAGCACTTGTGGCAAGTATTACACTATACATTTGACCCGAATCATTTCATTTAATATTCCCACTCTTCATCCCATTTTACAGATGGGAAACAGAGGCTTAGAGAAGGGAAGGAGCTTGCTCGATGTCATACAGCAAATAGATGGTAGAGTGGAGATTCACCACCAAGCAGCCTCTTAACCTCTGGACTGTATATACACTATTATATTACTCATCCCACTGTATTATAATCAGTAGTTCATATGCCTCTTTCCTCTATGACTTCCAACATACATGACCAGGTGTCATGAAAACAGAATGAGTTTTACAATTAAATCCTGTTGTATAACTTTGGGATATTACTGACTGTGACTCAGCTTCCTCATCTATAAAATGGAGACAATAAATTCCTACCTAATAGATTTGTTGTCAAGAAAAAATTAGATATAACTTTTTTTTTTTTTTTTGGCCGTATGCGGGCCTCTCACTGTTGTGGCCTCTCCCGTTGCGGAGCACAGGCTCCGGACGCGCAGGCTCAGCGGCCACGGCTCACGGGCCCAGCCGCTCCGCGGCATGTGGGGCCTTCCCGGACCGGGGCACAAACCCTTGTCCCCTGCATCGGCAGGCGGACTCTCAACCACTGTGCCACCAAGGAAGCCCTAGATATAACTTTTAACTCACCACAGTTTCTGGCACATAAAGGCCCATTTAACTGAACAAGTATTAATTGCGGGCCTATGGAATACCAGGCCATAGGATGGGCTCTGAGGTTAAAGAAGTAATAGAAGCACTTTCAAGGAGCCAACACACTAGGACTTTAAAATACTTTGGTTGCTCTCAATTCTCGAGAGCAGGGAACATGTGCTCTTCAACCCTGAATTTTCAGCATTCAGCAATGCCTACCACCAAACGGTACTCAACGCCTTTTTGGTGATGAGTGATAATGGTTCACACTGCTTTGGAGACCCTAAGTATTGGGGATGATGAATCATTGTGTCCAGTTAGCGGCTGTTGTTTATCAGACAGTAGATAAAATAACTGAAAGTAAAGCACAAAGATATCACTCCCAGGACTTCCCTGGTGGCGCAGTGGTTAAGAATTCGCCCGCCAATGCAGGGGACAGGGGTTCGATCCCTGGTCCGGGAAGATCCCACATGCCGCGGAGCAACTAAGCCCGTGCACCACAACTACTAGAGCTCATGCTGAGCTACGAGAGAAGCCCCCGCAGTGAGAAGCCCATGCACCACAATGAAGAGTAGCCCCCCTCGCCGCAACTAGAGAAGGCCTGTGCGCAGCAATGAAGACCCAAAGCAGCCAATAAATAAATAAATAAATTTTAAACAGAAAAAAAAAAACATATCACTCCCAGAGGCGGTATACATTCAAACATTTAAGCACAAAACAACTCTCAAAATACATTCCCATAGCAAAATGGAATATATGACCTGAACAATATAGAAATAATAATAACATCTAATAACACTCTGGAGGTGAGGAAGGGAGGAACTTTCTGAAGTGTTAACCTTTCGAAAAAGGAAGTCAATTGATACTGTCTGAGGAAGAAAGCTCATATAAACGGTAATATAATTAATAACAAGGACTCCGATTTCTTAATACTTCTCATGATACTTTAGCCATAGAGAGATTTTTTTAAAGAAATAATGTATTTTGAAAAGGGGTAAAATTATTTGAAGCTTGACCATTCTTTAGTTTCAATTGTTTCTTTTAATTGCTTGAATTTTTTTTAATTAATCATTTTGTTATAAATAGCATCTCTATTCATCTTTTTTTTCTATTCATCTTTATAAAAGTATTTCTACCTAAGTATCCATCCATTCTAATAGATAGATCAATAGATAGACAGATGTTTGAAATGATATTCACTAAGGTTAATGATGGGAATTGTAATTTGGAGATGAGTTTTTAAAACTGTCATCTTTGTAACTTTCTGCCTTATTTAAAATCTTAATAATCAACATATATGATATTTTTCAGTGTGTTTCCTAAAACAGGGGGAGAGAATATACCGAGTGTAGTTAATTCTTCCTGGTGGGAATATGGGTCATTGTTATCTTCTTCTTGGTACCTTTTGTATTTTTTACATTTCCAAATAGGAGTTTTAAAAGAGTTGTACAACAGAGTCTGCGTTCATGATTATGTTTCTTTCCTTTTAAGTTAGACTCTAAAATAGGTAGAAAGCATGTTTTTTAATTATGTTGGAAACGGTGTCTTTAAAATGACTTGAGAATCCAATTTGCAAAGAGAAAAGACTGGATTCTTTTGAATGCTCTTTATAAATGTAATCCACTTAAATAAACAGAGTAGAGAGCTAATGAATGGTTCTATGTGTGTTTACATTTTCAAAGGTTTTTACGTGAAGAGTAAGAGATTATGAAAGAGATTATGAAAAGCTTCATGATGTCAGACTATGTCTGATGGAGTCTGTAAGACCAGGATTTCAAACTAAGTGGCTTTCCTTGTCCCTTCTTCTTTAAGACATGATTACTGAATGTCAACATCTGCTGGCTATGGTAAATGATAAACTAGAATAACCCAGTTCTTACCCTCTAGTTAAGAATAATGATCTAAATACACAAAGGGTCACAGAGTTGTGAAAGGAACTAGATTATATGAGTGTTGTGGAGCGTGGTGGATAAAATATCTGAGCTGTTTAGGTTTAACAGAATGTGCTATGGTAACATTTTTTTCATTTCTAAAGGTTTGGGGGGTAAGAGTTGGGATTCTGATTTATTCCCTAAAATAACTCAAGGGATCTACTCAGTTTCTTATAGCTTAGAAATCTAGAGACAATGCAATTCAGTATTCCCTGGGTTTTGTATGATTATGTTAATATCACAGAGAGTTTTTTCAATTCAGTGAAGCACCTGGCTGTGAAACCGTTAATCACTGTCAATTCCAATTTAGAGAAGAGAAAATACATTTTTGTTTCTCTTACTTTTTGGAAATGTCTTCCTTCAATGACAGCTTGTAGCCTTTAGGGTTTTTTTTTTAATAAAGGAAGGAAGAAATTTTTCATAAAAACTATATTTGCAAAGTGCTTTAAATCCTACTGCATGCTGTCAAAATGTGGGTTGGCATTTTTCAAGCCGAGGAATTAATAACATTTATATGGAAAATGATGGAATCTTGGATTTAAAGGAAATTTAGAAGTTACCCATTCCATCCCAATTCTGGTTTCTCTCTTTCATCGTAACCTTTGTGAATGGCCATCCGATCTCAGCTTGAAGTCTTCTATGGCAAACTGTTCTCTACCCTACAAGGAAATCTCACAGCATGCCAGACAGCTCTATATGTTAAAAAAAAAAAAAATCCCCTTATTCTGAGTTAAAATCCATTTCCATTAATATCCTTCTGTGGATGCTTGTTCTTACTTCCAGAGCCGAAATGAGTAAATACAACTTCTCTTCCGATAGTCCTTTAAGCACCTGAAAGCCAGTCCTGTTTCCTGAGACATCTCACCCTGACTAAACCACCCTGGTCTCTTCAAGAAGCCCTCAAATGGAAACACTTTCATCCTTGAAAACCTTGCATACCATCTGCCTGTTCTTTAATGTGCCACAGGTTCCACTACAAAGCCGTGCACGCAGTTAAAAACGGCTCCTCAACAAATGCCAAAAGTTGTTCCGGGATTACAAATGTAACTCTTGCAACGGTCACTTTAAATCATTAGATGGACACATCTTAAATACCTAGATTCTATCTTACTATCTCTTTGTCTATCTTGAGTTTCAGTTTCCCCTGCACCATGTTTCTCTGCCTCTGCAATTTTGAAGAGCACTCTTAAATTACTCCTGGTTGCAAGCAACTGAAACTGATTTTGGCTACCTTAACAAAGAGAAGCATATCCAGTTTCATGAAATTCATGGGCAATTTCACGAAATCAGAGAAACAGTAGAAAAGCCAAGAGCAGGAAGAACAGGAAGCAGAGCCTTCCAACATCCACTGGGACAGCGCTCAAGGGCCATCCTTGGAGCACTTCTCTGTGACTTAAATCCACTCACTCCTAGTCAGTGCCACCTTTCAATCCTAAACTCTAATTCCTGGGGAAGAGACTCCAACTGGGCCAGCTTGGATCAGATTTCTATCCTTGATTTAAGCAGTCCTGACCAGGGACATGGTCTTGTGTATATGGAGCCCATGCTTGTATATTCATTGGGGTCATTTTCAGAGAAAGGAAAATGAATGAGAACAAGACAGATACCCCAAATTACTGTCCTTCTAAAGGAAAGTAATATTCAGAGATATTAATCTATGTTCCTTTTTCTTTCCTCCTTATATTTTCCCCTTTTGCTTGACCTTCCCCAGTAAGGCAGGTATCAGAATTGGTGTTCATTGCATCAGGAGAGGCACGTGGCAAGGAGAAGAAGAGAAATAGCCTTAGAATACTTCTGGATTTTGTTTTCCAAAATCCCAAACACTTAGAAGAACCTAGGGAAGTGCTTGAAGGAGGTAAAAAGGAATGAGGTTTACGGACATGGAGAATCTGGAAGAAACATGAAGGATTAGCCCTGATGGCTGTTGGCAAAGGAGAGAGGTAGGCTTATGCATCCCGAAGGAGGAGGGATCCAGGCCCTGCTTCCTGGCAGTGTCCCCAGGGAGGTCACAAGCCCCTGAGCTGTGTGTGGTACACCTAGGCAGAAGGAACCATACGATTGTCACCAAAATAATTCTGCGAACTAAAGATGACCTGGGCAACAGCAACTGAGGGAACCACGTGAGCAGAAACACTGGGTGCTACAATGTAACCTGTGTGGTCAGATGCCTCAGTGACCAGAGGGTCCCCTCTCCCCATGCTGCCCCACTGTCAGCTCCCGGGAGCCTTGACACAACTCTGGGAATACGTGTCTAGGACGCTAGGAAGGACTGAGAATAAGTCTTTCACCCTCCCAGAAGGAAGAGGCTTGAAACAGACAGTAATATGGTTTGTAAAAAAAAAAAAAAAAAAAGAGAGATGAGATATTTTGTATACCTGTCTTTGTAGATGGAAATTCCCATCCGCTACACTTGAATGGAAAAGACAGGAGCAAAATGAGAATTGAGTAGCTGTTTCCTCCCTCTCTGTGAAATCTGACCTCATCTTATTCAAGCAGCAGGATCTACACATCATGCACTGACTGCAATGTTAAAAACCTTCTCTCCTAAAAATTACCTTAGCAATTTTTTTCAATCCTCGTGTTCATGACCTTGGTTTTCCTGATGCTGCTCTCCTGGGTTCATGCCATACCTCTATATGTGTTGTCTTAGACAACATACCCCTTCTCCCCTCTTCTGTATATTTCTTCCTTCTCAGATGTGGTTTGAGCACAAGCTCCCTAGCAACCACTTTGGAGTCTTCAGCTACCTCCCCTTTTGCTTTGTCATTTGCCCAATTTGTGACTATGATACCAGAACTTTGTTTATCTTTTTACAACATTTTCTTTATTTCGATAAGAATACAACGTGAGATCTACCCTCTTAAATTGTTAAGTGTACAATACAGTATTATTGACCACAGATACAGAATTTTGTTTTTCTTAACTAGTTCTGCCTTAGTTAAGATCCTAAATCTTGCTAACAGTGCTGCAATTTAGCAGTTATTGATGTATGTTTTAACCCAAAATAATATTTAAAAAAAGACCAAGCCCCCAAAATTGAGTCTGAGAGTTGACCATCCTTTCATTTTTGAGGTTGGCAGGGCTATTTCTTCCTGAAGAGAGGTTGAGTGATGTAATGAACAAAGCCCAGGGAGTCAGGTGACCTGGATCTATTCTTGGCTGTGCGGCTGACTGACCATAAGTGACCTTGGCCAAGTCACTTTTTATCTCCCTATCTCAGTTTTCTCCACTGTACAACTAGAAAAATACCTTGTCAACCACCTAGAGGACAACTTGGGTACAAGAATTGTAGAGTAAGAAAGAAGAGAATGCTGCTTGAGGAAACAGTAAGTTTATTTTTTTTCAATCTGTCAATTTCCTTAACGACACTAGGGTATCCTGGAGTTTCGGTTCTTCAAATCATCGTGAAAATTAACATTAACCTATGTTTTCAGAGCTTAAAAGAAATCAGGACCAGCTTAAGACAAATCAGAAAGTGACCTTAACACAAGGACAATGCCCCTTATTACATGTGATGTACTCTATTCATATTTATTTGGGGGTTGGGTGGGTAGGAAAGAGTGGATTTATAAGCCCGGTTGATCTCCTGTAGTAGAAGATGCTACCTCAGAAACAGAGATAGAAGGAGACGAGGACACTGGCAAATGGGGACAGGATGGATGCCAATTCTGCAGATGAATTCTGTTTTCTGCAGACCTGTGGGCTTTTAAAAAATTATGTGCAAAGCTTTCCAAATATGAACTAGGCTTAGAAAATTTTCTAAAGTGGCTGCCTTTATCTAAAAAGAGAAAGGATAATCATTTTAATGCCTAAAAACAGCAACCCTCGTTTTTTACTAAATCCATACCCAGAATACTGCACTATACTTATGGTTTATTCTGCTCTGAAAGTTTGAAAAATTCTAAAGCCAGGAATGTTCTTTGTGGCTTATGAGGGCACAGACAGAAGGTGGAATGCAAGTCCAGCAGGTAGAGTAAATAGTACCCAGGTTCCATTTACAGCCGTACCCTTAAGCAAGCATGGTAACCTCTCCTAGCCCTGATTCACTCATCTAGCGAAGAGGCATAGTACCACTTACCTGCTGCACAGAGGTAACCAAGGGAAGGAGCTTAAATCCCCTGTATTAAGCACAGGATGGACACAGAGAAGCACATTCATGTTCACTGCCTGCTCTTCGAACAGACTCTGGGAACGGTTTTCTCAGAAGAGAGCATCAACCGGCTATATGGCTCCATGGGGTAATGGTGAGACATTGACTTCATTAGTACTCACGGGGCTCAGACCACAGGGATGAGCTTTCAGTCAGTCAGCAGATCAGAGCTGCAATGTACCCGTTGAAAACACCGACAAATAAAGATTTTAGTTACCACATCCCAGGGACTGAACACATTCAACATAACTACATTTGCCCCGTTGTAATTCTCACAGAAGAAAAAGATCATTCAACGTTAACACAGCAACTGTCATTCAAAAATATTTTACCCATCCTAGCTCAATCTTTACAACACCGAAGAGCAGAAAAGCAGCTCTGTAGTACTCAGAGAAACCGACACACCGGAAAGAGCTCTCAGGGAGCACGAGGCGGCACCGTGATCATCTATGTGCTGCTCAGAAGGGTATGCTCTTGGCCACAGGTGATGCCGCTCTTTCAGAGAATTTCACTGGAACTTGTTTTGTGCAAATGTCAAAGCTCGGGGAATTTGATGGTTTACCAAAATTACCATGCTGAGTGGATCACTGGGGTGAGCTTCTACCCATAAGTAGACAGTTTCTCCCTCTCTCTGAAACGTCCATCTTTTTCCTTCTGTGTTTCACAGAGGAAATCACTGAAGAAAGCATCTGAGCATGGAGGAGTGTGGACAGACACTCCTGTGGGCAAAAACAAGGCAACCGCAGCAAAAGACGAGCAGCCATGCCGTGTTCTGTTGGTTGGATTGCTAAACACTGCTCTGCACGTCATCTCGTGTTCTCTGCGCTTCTTTCACAAAAACATGCACTACAGCGCTCCTACTGGGATGTTGGTATTAATACCTTGACAGTAGCAACATAATGGTGTCTCCTGCCCTACATTTACAGACTTATCTACCCCCTGCCCCTCAGTCAGCCTTCTGATTGCATCTGCTACTTGTCCTTTAATGCCTACATTCTGATGACCCACATGAATATTATTTTTATTTATTTTTTTTTTTGCGATACGCGGGCCTCTCACTGTTGTGGCCTCTCCCGTTGCGGAGCACAGGCTCCGGACGCGCAGGCTCAGCGGCCATGGCTCACGGGCCCAGCAGCATGTGGCATCTTCCCGGACCGGGGCATGAACCCGTGTCCCCTGCATCAGCAGGCGGACTCACAACCACTGCGCCAGCAGGGAAGCCCCCACATGAATATTAAAAAGTCCTGCCTAGGCAACTTTCATTCCAGTTGCTGGATAGGGCACTCAGAATGTTCACTGGAAAACCCAGTGCCATCACCAGAGACACTGAAACTGTAAACTAGCAGATTCATCAAATTGCCACTGCCTGTCCTCACTCCACCATCAAGGAGGCTTTGAGCGCAGCATCTAGAAATCTTCTTGACCAACTGCCCGCTGGACTCAAAAACGGGGTCTGTAGTTTGTTCTCACCATCAATCTTTGTTTTCTTTTTGTTCCCAGTGAAATGCCCATTACTAAGTGCCTCATTTCTCACACCACAGGGAGGCCTAACTTAGGGGGCACCTTATTCCCATCTATACCACCGACCCCTGAAATGAGACACAGCTGCTTAACTGGACTGACCTGTTTCAAGACTGAGAGGCTGATTCAACGAGCTAGGGCAATGGCTGAAATCTGTCCTTTGCTGCTTTCTCGCAGGTTGTCCCAATCTATGGTGTTGCTTTTGCTTTCTCTCTCCCTTTGTAGATGTCTTATCTTACAAACCCTAACCAGAATCTCTCTACAGCTACCCGCTCGATTTTGAGATATAAAACTTCCTGGAAAAAGGGAAGTTTCAAAGGGCAGAATGAGGGGTACCAGAATGTACTACTGCAAAATATGCCTCTTTGGCGTATGGATTATTTTGAGTTAAATACCACTGAGTAGCAGCAGATGCAGGAAAAGCTCTAAAAACAGTGCACAAGTTTTCCTTTTGTAAAGGGAATTTACATTTATAAAAGAAATTTCTATTTGTAAAAGCTGTCTCCTTCTCCCATGCCCTAAAGAGAACTCTTAACTCTTATCAATGGAGAAGTCACAGACTGAAATCCACATAACAAGCCTTACTAAACAACCCTTGTTTACCACACCTTTCCAGGTCACAGTCCCATAACTTGCCTCCCGCACCCAGAAGCCCCAAACTCCTCTTCCTTTAGCCGAAAGTGATTTTAAGCCCAGTTTCTAACCACCGCTTGGAGCTACTCATGTCTGGGGTGCTCCCACATGTAAGCTCCACGCACATGCTAATCAACTTCTGCTTGTTTTTCTCTCGTTAAAAAAAAAAGTTCTGTCTACCTCCAAAATATTTCCCCCAATAGCCTGTGACTCAGAAGACCAAGGTAAAAAGTGCTTAATTTGAAAGATGTTGGTCTTTAACAATGATCTATGACACTTGAGAAAGGAGAAACAGATACAGCCCTAACAAGATGGAATACAATACAGGTCAGTTTTAATTAAGGTAAGGAAATAGATAAATTGGTTAAAAAAAAAAAAAAAGCAAGAACAGAAAACCTAGCCAGTAGCCCACTTCTTGCAGCAGTGAATTACAGAGGGCATTTCAGGAAAGTGGTGAGTTGAAGTGGCCTAAAGAGAGACCAACTCTCGCCCCTCCCCAAGCCCCATAGGTAACTATGGTATTAGACATTCAAAGCCTAGAGAAATACAGAAATTCAGATTATTCAGGGACTTGTTATACATCTAGCCAGACATCTTGAGAAACCTAAGTGGGAGGGGATGGTCCATTTCCCAGAGGCTTGATTTCATATGTTGACAAGGCAGCCTCCATGTCCTTGTTCGTAGCCTCCTTCCCATCTTCCCACTTTAGTAATTATATTACAGGGCATACAAATGACTGCTTTGTCAGCGCTTCTGTGCAGACACTAAACACAGGAATGTTTCAATTCCCTCCCAAGGCCAGCCTGTTGGTGCAAGCTCGTATTTGCTCCATGAGGATACAATTCCCATGGTTTAGCATCTCTACAAGATCAAGCAAATCAGATTAGTGCCTATAACTTTAAGAACCCACAGGCTGGGACCTGCTGAGAAGAAAGCTGATTTTTAACACAGTGACTCTAAAAATAATGGCTCCTGTTAAACAAAGTCCCAACGAGAGGTTATGAGTCATCCCCAAACATGACCTAACAACAGTGGAATCACTGCATATTATTAAATATCCCTGATAAATTTTCACAATCCTACATGTCGGGTTTGAACAGGAAAACCATTAAAGCAAGATCATCTAAAATACCACTGCCTGGGATGACACACATGAGTCCAAAGCTTTGACATAAAATGACTGAAGCACTGTATGTGAGGTAGGAGAGGAGTGTTTCTGAATCTTCTGTCAAGGATGTTTACCATCATCACATCAAGTTCCAGTCTGCTCCCATTCCACCCATATTCCTCCTCTGAAGACAGCTCTACCAATTTTATGTCTAAAGAGGAAGGAAGGTTAGGATAGGAGGTCCACCCCCAGACAACCATAGGACCCAGGGGACCCCATCCCCTTAGCCAAAACCTTCATTCTAAACAGAGTTAATCAAGTCTGTGATCGAGGACTGATGGATCACAGTTCTTCCCTGGGATTCACTTTGGAACTAGAGGAGAAGGGGGTTATCCTTAGGTTACAGAGCTAGATGGATGTGAATCCTGAAGGCACTGAGAGGACAAGGTCTGTGATGGGAAGGAATAAGGCTAAGACAGAGAAAGAAGAGCAGAAATAAAAGAATCGAAAGAGATAGAGACAAAGAGACAGAAAACAAGCTAGCAACCAGAAAAGCATCTGAATCTCAGGAGCTGGGGCAGACCAGCTTCCTTACTAAAACTAGACTCTGGTTGTGGCTCCGTTACATTAGCCAAAATTGCTCATTTTTGCTTAGAATTCTTTCTGCTGGGTTTCCATCCTGCACAACAAAAAATACCATAACTAATATAATTGACAATACACTCTAAATTTCAAAGTATCCCCAAAGAGCAGATAAGACTGTTAACCTCTCCTTCTATATAAGAAAATTGAACCACATTGATGTTCAGTGACTGCTTGCCGTTTTCTACGTGGGCAAAGGAAAACATATTATTCTTAGAGAATGAAAATATTGTAAAACACAAATTCTTCCATGCTGGCAAGCTAGAGTTTCTTCAATTACCAGGGGCATTTTTGATGTAGTTTTGCTTCTCCTGGGCAGAAGCCAATGCATTCACTAGTGATTCTGTAAAAAGCACAATTTACCAAGTCAGCGCACTGAACACCCACGGAGAGAGGAGCCGCCTAGGACAGGCCCAGAGGTCCAGAAACCTTCTCTAAAGCGACATCTTTAATGTATTTTAATAGAGCTTGCTAAGCATTTGCTCAAGCTGGTGAGAGAAATATCTGTCCAAACACACGCCACCTCTCTGAGTCTTAGGAGGACCCCAAAGACTACCATCCCCCACTGGAATCATCTTTGAGACTTAAAGAGGAGGGAGAAAGACAATGGGGTAAAAATGTACATTTTAAGGACAGAACACTGGCCTTTATTATCCTTGTTGGCAAGTGTTATTAATAAGAGTTACCATTCATTCTCCACTTACTATGTGCCAGGAACTACTGAGCATTTCAGCAACAACTTCCCCTATGAGGCACGTAATATTATCCCCAATTTATAGACAAGAAGTTAAAATTCAAAAGGGTAAGTGATTTGCCAAAACCCACTCAGCTAGTAAGTGGCTGATCCAGGACTTGAACCCAGGTGACACGTTTATGAGTTTAACCATTATGATATATCGCCCTCTGACTTTTACCCGTTGTTTCCCTCCAGTGAAGCCACTGCTCCTTTGTTCCTGCAGATATCTAAAGGCATTTAATTCATGGGTCCTACTGCACTATAAACACAACTGAGAAAAAGGAGACTAATGGTTAGATATCATTGATCAAGGAGACCTGGGACTTTTATATACTATTGAGGTACTTCCTTCCATAATGACAGTTAATCTGATATGCAACTCTCAGCCTCACTGTTTTCCGTCCTGAATAAGGGTTAATAAGCCTGTGATCCAAATGATCTTGTAGTAAGCCCTAAGAACAGCTGAGCAACGGCTGTTGAATACCAATGGTGTGCCCATAAGATGCTACTTACTGTAGACAACACAACCGAATTCTCTCTCCAGGAACTTAGATTCCCCCAAGAAGGCACACAGCACATGGATGGCACATACCCCATACGCAAACATGGATCACGCTTTAGTACAACTAGAGCCACTGTGGAATAAAGTCAGATGTTAAACTACTTGACCTGGTCCTCTTAAAGGCTTGGGTCTGGACATTCACCTCTCCATAAATGAAGCACCCATACTGCACAGGGCTGTACCACTGGTCCTGGACTCTGCATTCTGCCCATCCGGAGCGTATGAATGCCAGTGTCAAACTCTTCAGGAGTCAGCTAGCAGCAGTGTGAATGATTAAAACAAAGGGTTTTCTGTGGCAATCTCAACAGCAAAGGGGGATAAGGAAACTCCTCCCATGCACACCCTGCTCCCAGCTGCCTGTGCTTGAGTTAAAGGAGGACTTGGCTCTGGCCTCAGGGGGGCAAGGTCATTGCTTATTATTTGGGGGTCAGCACTTACATGCCTGAACAGAGACTGCTTTTGCAGAACTTGGAGAGCTCTGATGGAGGAAGAGAAATGTTGATGGTGATGGTCGTGGTGTTGTTGTTGATGATGATGATGAAAGAAGAAAACAGTGATGGTGAATGCCACCTACAAATATAAGCACAAAGCAGCAACAGATATCCTTCTGGTCACTGCCATTCATAACCAGGAAGCAGCTTCCGTTCCCAAACCAAGCCCACTGAAGTATTCCCCCTCAGAACTAAACACATCCAGCTTCAAAATAAAGCGCTGCATCCCTCCCTCCCCCACCCGCCCTTCCACCCTCCCTGTGCCAAGCTGCGAATGAGACAGCCCTGGCGGGTCAAGAGGGCTGGGAGTTAACAGACAGTTCTGCAG
This sequence comes from Delphinus delphis, assembly GCF_949987515.2. NCBI lineage: Eukaryota > Metazoa > Chordata > Mammalia > Artiodactyla > Delphinidae > Delphinus > Delphinus delphis. The sequence goes on along the minus strand of NC_082684.1, from coordinate 78,169,147 downwards.
TGAGGAGCGTTAGGAAGACCCGGCTGGGGGGGCCAACAACGCACTTCGGAACCTCTTAGTTGTGGAGCTGGAGGAACGGACGCAGAAGGGGAGGAAGATAAGGTAGCCGGGCAAAACAGATTCGACGCCTCTTTCCGAGAGCCCTGAAGCCCCAGGAGGCGGAGCAGGCAACCTTTGGTCGGGAAGGAGAAGAGGCGGGGCACACCGCCAGCAGGACAGACAAGGTTCTCTTTACCTGACCAGATGCAGCAGCGGTAGCGGCTGCAGCGAGGATGCTACGCTCGAGTCCAGAGCCAGAACCTGAAGCCGCCGCCGCGCCGGCCTCCGTCGAGGCCCCGCCCCAGCCCCACCCACAACCACGAGACCCCGCCTCCCTAGCACGCGCCGGCCAGACGGGCTGTTTAGGGGAGGCAAGCTGTGGACTGATCGGCAGGGCTGACGACCAATGGGAATGCACAGCGGCTCCTGGGCGGGCGGATGGCAAAGTCGGGTGGGAGGCGACCGCGCTCAATCAGCAGAGCGGCTGAGCCTGGCTAGGGCGGGGTTAGGTTATTGGGCAACGCAAATCCAGGCAGCCGGGTAGGAGGTGGTGGTCGCAAGGCTAGGTCTAAGGTAGACAGCCAAGGCAACAGCCAATCCCAGGCCCCAAGCCCCGAGCTTGCCTGCTCCCGGGCGCCTCTCAGAGCACACGCCCTGGACTGCTTCGAAGCGATGCGGGGAAAGGGAGCAGGTCCGTGGCTCCCACGGTTCCTGAGATTCCCACGCCTCGGAGACCCCGCAAGGTTGTGCCACTCCCGTGGTCAGGTCAACGGCCTCTACCCTTGCACCCCCAGCCTAGCCATTTTCGATCATAAGTGCTAAAAGGAGCCAAGGAGGAAAACTCAGGAAACAGAATCCACACGTAAACACAAACTCTTATGTTAGTCTCCCTCACACTCCCAATTCCGCTCCATATAGCTCTTTAGCCAGAACCTATGGCAGGTAAATTACTTTGACTACTTGCAGTTAAGAGCTAAACAGGTTTGAGCGAAAGTGTGAGCTAGGGCCTTGGTGAACCGGGAAAGGAGGTTTGAGTCCAGATGTCAAGAGGCCTGGGCCTCACAATGGAAGCTACCTGCTTGCTGGAAAACCTTGGCGTTCAAGATCTGGTTGCCACTGTTTCTGTGCAGTTAATCGGTGTACAGTTTGATGCCAGGGTAAACTGTTTTTCCCTTAAGGAAGTGTGTAATCGTTACTGGAATGAACTACCTTCAAACGTTTCATAAGAGGATTTGAGGCCTTAATGATACAGTGATTTGGTCTGTGATTTGGGTGGCATTTCTGTCTGTTCCAGGTAGGTAAGCAAGAAAGGGCATTGCCTTCAATCTACTTCCTGATAAATGCAAAATTTATCATCCTTCTGGCACGTAAGAAGAGAAATCTATCCTGAACAGATTCTGTACAAATAATATTCTGTTCAAATCATAAATAAATGTCAAAAAAATGGGCAGATATTTTAAAGTGACTTTTTCCTCAATTTTTTTTTCTAGATAATAGTTTATGGACATTTTGATATATTCTTATTCATATTAGCCAAACACTAATAAGCAGTTTATATATAGTTGTCTCCTTCAAGCCACACATCTATCTCATGTAAATTCCACCTTTTAGATGAGAACACTGAGGCTCAGAGAGGGCAAATAATTGTTCAGGTTCATATAATTAGTTAGGAATAGAGTCAATACTAGATCAATATTTCTGTTTAAAACTCGTTATTATCAATTAGAAGAAGAACAAAGAGCATTAAGACAAGTCATTACTTTGAAGCTTTTTGTTTTGTTTTGTTTTGTTTACCTGAAAAACTATACTAGAGGGACCCAATTCTCACACTTCTTGAAACTGCGACTTCAGAAGCACTTCCAAGAGTGAAGCATCGCCTCTGAAATGTGTTAGGAGCAATTGCAAGTCAGCTTTGCTCATAGAAAAGAGATGTGATTTGATATTGATGGGTAGGAAGTAAATTTTTCCAGGGCTTGAGTCTAACTAGATTTTAACAGAAGTAGGAATCTTTTAAAATAAACCGATAAAATAACATCATGGCCATAAGAGCTTAGTCCTAGAAAGGAAAAAGAGGATATAACCCAAAGTCTTATTTTAGCATTGTTTCTAAAGCTTTCTGAAGAGATTCATAATCCTCTTCTAACCTTCTAATCAAGCTTAGAAATATGGAATCGCTCTAAGTTTGGGAGGGAGAGGTGTGTAGGAAGTGGCTTAAAGAGAAAGAGAAGAAAAATATTTTTCCAAAAAGGTTATTTATAAAGACAAAATATAAGTAAGTTAAAGGTCATAGGTAATAGATAGGTATATACCAATTAACAGGTTAGCGGTATAGACATTTAGAGTTGTACATCCCACCTGGTTTAATGAACAATTACTAAGTGCCTAATATGTGTTAGTGACTGTCCTAGACTCTGGGGATATCCATTTCAATAAAACCCATTTCATGACCTCGATGAAACACAACTTAGTTGAGGACACACAATTTGGATCAGGCTTGAAGAGCTCACTTTGTAAATATCATCACTGGTCTTCATAGCCACCCAGCAGGGTAGGTATTATCCTCATTCCAAAGATGAGAAACTGAGATTAGAGAGAATGATAACTCACTTGAGGTTACATAGTTGAGAAAGTCTTAATCGCAAATTCTTCTGACTCGGAGGCCCACGTTTTTACAGTACACCATTCTGCCTTCCTAAGGGAAGAAACTGGCTCTAATGATCCCCACAGAATGCACCCCTCTCTGAAATATATGGTATGAATTTTTAAATACTGAATTTGGTCAGTTTGTTTATCAAAGCACTCTACTTTCTAAATGGAACCAAGAAAATATAAAAGACGATTCCTGCCTACTTGGGCTTCATGTAATGTTTACATGTCCTCTTTTTAAGCCCTTAGTGGTACGTAGAAAATTTTCATGTAACTCCCCATCTATTCCCAAACTCTCTTCATTACCTCTTAGTTCACTTCTAGTGAAATGAGACAGTGACATTCACTCCAATATGTGGTCAGTAGACCAAAAGGATCCACCTCACCTCAAAGCTTATTGAAAATGCAGACTCTCAGGACCACCCCAGACTTACTGAATTAGAATCTGCACTGTAATAAAATATCCCAGGTGATTCCTGTGCACTCAAGTATTGTTTAGCTTGTGTGAAATGCATTTAATAACTCCATCAGCTTACTGCCGGAAGAGGACTGCTCCTGACCTGGGACTGGGGAGGGGAACATCTGCAATGCACACGTTCACTTATGCTTCTACCATGACCTCTAACAGCAAGAAACATTACTTGTGCTCACAGATCATTAACTCTCAACTCCTCTCAAAAGATTAAACCATCCCTTTCCTACAAGAAAGGGAGAAAGAGAGACTTAAGCCAGGCTCTAGGTCTTAGATGGATCCTCCATATACCTGCAGCTTCTCAGTCCTGCTGCTGTGACGTTCTACAGCCAATGAAAACCACAGATATCGGTTCAACCACTAAGTGCTTCCTTTCAAAGAATGAAACAAACAGGTCCTTCCTCCATTAAGCTCCAGCTCACAAGCCACTTCCTCCCTGAAGCCTTCCCTCCTGCCCTGTCAGAGTTCATTTCCAGCTTGGCGCTTCTGTAGCATGTTGTTTGTACTTCTTTTATCCTCTTGTCCCTCGTAAAGGGCTGCAGACATATTTGTTTCCTCCTTTGGGTTCAAAGCGACTTGAGGGAGAGGATTAGCTGTGGTTTACCACTTTATCCCCATAATGCCTTGCATAAAATAAGTGATCTGCTGTGTTTAATTGCATCTCTGCCCTTCCCTGAAGTAGGTGATTTCAATGTCAAAGAAAAAGCAGAAGAGGTGTTTGAAAAAGAAGCAAAGAAGCCAGACACAGAGCAAAGGACACAGACATTTTGGTGGTTCCCTTTGGAAGGACTCCAACCCAGGCAGGGAACAAAGAGATGAGATGTAGTAGGTGGCATCATCTGTGGCCTCAAGAGTCCCACCTTCCCATTATGTGACCAGACAGGAGCAAGGAGTTTCTTCTATCCAAGAGCTGATGTCAGGGAACGGACATCTGTAGAACTCATGTATGGATATGCCAAGGGGAGACCAGCTGGAGCGAACATGGGAACTAGACACTGCAAGTGAATTCTGGGAGCTGTGATGGGAACATGGATAGGAAGAGCCCCCTAGTGAGCACTCCCAGCGGGGTGGACTTGCCCTCCCACAGAGAAGGACCGTGCTCTGGCAGGATACGACAACATAACAGATAATTCTAGAAAAGATCCAATATTTCCTTACACTGTGTTGCCCAAATCACCTTAACCAATCTGGACCTCATTGTCACGGACAGGGGATGACACAGTCATCCCAGAGTGCCTGTCGTAGGACCACTAATTTTAATGTTGTTTTTTGTCCTGACTGAGCTAAATTTCTACTTGCAACGTTCTCCAGGATAGATTTTGTGTTTATTTCAACCCCGGGAAAAGCTGTCCACAGGAAACGTTAAACCAATGATTGCATCCCTCTGAAATGTAGGACACAGGGAGCAAACCTAATCTCCAAGATGTTTCCACCTCATTTGCCCTGGGCTGTGTAATCAGCTTTTCATCTCAACACCGGATAGATGCATTTTGCCTGCTGCCACATTCATCCTAATATAGATGCTACTTTGTCAATCAGTAACTACTCATCACCCCCAAATTTCCTGAAAATACTTAGTGCTGCTAAGATGCCAGTCTCCCTAGCATATCCAAGGATCTAAGACACAGAAAAACAAGGCTTTGTGCTGCAACTTTGTTACTTAATATAGATGCACAGTCTGAGAAAGGATTCATCAGACCATGGGAAAGCCCAGAACTCAAATAACAATTGAATGTTACTTAGACGCCCGTTCAGACCACCAGAATAATAGCTATTTGGATTGGGTGGGCTCTGTCCCTTCTGATGCATCATCCATATTTATTTATTCTCCAACTCATTCCGAAAAGGATTTGAAATGACAAATTATCCTTGGAATGTTGCAATGTGTAGGTGAGCATTGCGGAGGCTGGTAAAATGTTTGCAGACTGGCAAGGTATTTTTAACTTGCCTACAGAAATGTTAAAAATATCTCGGATGCCACCTGAAGCGCCATATGGAGAAATTACTCTCACTGAGATACAACCATTATTGCATTTATGCTGTCAGCGGGTAGGAAGAAAGTAAGAACTTGAGTCTCAAGATGAAACCATTAAATCTCTTGTATTAATTCCATGGAAAAACTCAGGCTTGACTCAACAGGAAAAGTCATAATGACTATAGTTCTTCTGAATAAAGGGTAGTGGAGTGGAGTAATGTATGATTGTTTCATGCCAAGAGATACAGCCTCAGACGCTATAGCAGAACTTGCACTCAGTAAAATCCCACTGTCTCATCGTTACCTGGCAAAACAGGCTTACTACACTGCTTTGTCCAAGAGTCATTGGCTGAGTCATGGAAGCCACCAAGCTGTAGCTCTGAGGGCAGGAGAGAGATAACAGCAGGAATCCAAATCCACTGCTTTGTGCCCAGTAACCCAAAGGTGATGGGCTGGGAAGACTGTCCCTAGCTGGGGCAGAATTTCAGACAATGTAGCATAATCCTGTTTCATTGCTCAGGCTAGCCTAGAACAGTAGCAGTCAGAGGATCAGTGCCAAAGGCAGCAGGCTCTGCAGAGAACAGCTGTAGGCTCAAAGGAAAGGAGAAGCTTTTTAAAAGTGACTTTCTTTTTATTATAAAAGTATCCCATGATTGTTGAAATTTGAAAAATACAAGAAAGCACAAAGGAGAAAATTAAAATGGATTATAATCTCATCATTCATTTATTTAATTCAGCAAGTATTTATTCATGTATTTAATCCACAAGTATTTCTTGAGCCCCTTCTAAATACCAGGTCCTTTTCTAGGCACGGGGGATGGAAAGGCGAACACAAACCTGCTCTCTTTGAGTGTATAGTTCATGAAGGGAGACAGATGAATAACATAACCACACAAAGGAGACTCTCAGGACTTACTAGGCTAAGTATTACAAGGAAAGGAATATAGTCCTTAAAAGCAGATCAAAAGAGAGTCTGTCCAGACTTTGGGGGATTGGGAGAGAGGAGTGGTGGTTTGAGAAGGCTTCCCGGGGAGGTGACTCTTAAACTGGGGTGCACAGGATGGCAGGAAATGATTAGTGAAAAGGAAGATGAAGAACCACGCAGGCAGAAAGAATAACATGTGGGAAGGAACATGAGGTGTGTTGCAGAACTGAGAGAAGCCAGTGTGGATAGACTCAGAGCTGGAAGGAGAGGGGGACATGAGACTGGAGAGGCAGGCAGGGTCAGACCCCACAGGGCACTGTTGACCTTCATCTAAATTCTTCAAATAGTTTATTTATTCATATATATGTATATATGTACACATATACATGTGTATACATATATGTGTATACGTATATATACATATACACGACATATGTGTGTGTGTGTGCGTGCACGCACATGCGTGTGTGTGTGTGTGTGTGGTTTAATCATCACCATCAAACCGCCAAACTTCCTTCCAGAGCGTATGCACCAGTTTATTCTCTTGCACTGGATATGAGTGTCAATTTCACTTCATCTTCAGCAACATTCACTATCTTTTTTTTACCTTCAACATTTGATAAGCAAAAAGTATATCATTGAAGTTTTCCTTTAACAGTGAACAAATATGTATTGCCTGCTGTTTTTATTCATGTATTTAATCCACAAGCATTTCTTGAGTGCAACTTCACTTGCTTCACAGAGAGCGAGACTTTCCTCTCAGTGAAATAAGTATGCTATTGTCAATGTCAGTCAAAGGCAGCCCGAATAGCCTCTCTGTTGGAAATATCTCTTGCAAAGTTTCAGCCTGGGTACCTAATGGACCCACATCAGTCATCCTCGAGCTAAGGAATTAAAATGTGAAAGCAATCCATCAAATTAGTGTTTCCCGTTAGTCTTAGAGCAAATGAAAGCATGAGATTAATTTCCTCCTGGCCAATCACATAGGACAGCCCTGAGGGAAAGAGGGAAGTCAGTTAAGACCTGTTGAGAGGAGAGAAGAGGCAGGTCTGGGCTTGACAGGGAATGAGCCCATCTGAAGGAGGGAATGGAACAGTGGGAATAAAGGGCCCCATGAGGAGGCTGCATGCCAAGGAGAAAAGGATGGCCAGTAGGAGAGTGAGGCAGCAGAGAGAAGCGATTTGGACACAAGTTTGACAGCTTTGCCGTTAGCCTAGGGATCATTGCATTCATTAGCATGCATCACATGCAAAGACCCACTGGCCTCCCTTCTATCCCTAAGTCCCTTCTGCACAGACAGGTCTTGATCTGGGAAGATCAAGACTGTGATTGAGGGTGTGTGAGGGCTGCAGGGGCTTATACATAAATCAGATGTAACATAGGTGGCATCTTCTGGGACTGAAATCGTACAGTATGGCTGGCAAAAACCACAGCTGTGGGAGAGGACCAGGGAGGTATAGGAGGGAGGCAGGGAAGTTTACTTATTTTCACCCCCTGGGACACCAGAATCTTGATAGCCGTTGCTCAGGAGGGACTCAGTCCAGAGGACCCACTACAGCAACACTGGAATAGTTGTTTAACTTAAGACCTTTATGAAACAATAAGAAGAGAAATTTAATTTTTTTGTAAGTGAAGTTGCCTTTATTTTGTATTTTTTTTATTTTTTAATATTTTCAGCTGCGCCGCCTGGCTTGCTAAACAGGTGAGCTCCTGGTGGGCTCGGATTCTGTCTGATGCCATGTCAGAGGGGTTTTACTTGTTTTTGAGTGTGTGTCTGCAGTGATGGAGTGGTAAATAATCCTGCCTCTCTCCCTCTGAGCTCAGAACTGATAGAGGAGATAAGCAAAGGTGCCAGCCAGGCTCCTGGGAGGCATCAGTGGGGCCGGGGATGAGGCAGTGTAAGAGCGGGAGCCCTGGCACACCTGGTCCTTCCTGGCAGGTCCCCTCCTCTCACCTTCTCACTCTGGCCTGTTGCTCCAGGTGCAGCAAGTATCTGAATGTCATGCTCCCACCCAAGATTGGCCCTGTGCCGCAGCAGCACAGCGGCATTACTGGTTAATTATTTCATACCCCAAATGTGTAAGCTCAGACACACAAGCTTTATTTAAAACACACACATGGGCATGGGCATACTCACACACACCTACACATACACACACACATACAGAGAAATAAATAAAAATAGATCAAACTAGGGACCAAAAATGAGCAACCAGAAGTGTTTCAGTGGGAGTGTACCAGAATGCATAAAAATTAAGATGGGTGGGTGGGTGGGTAGAGGGATGGTGGATGGATAGACATGCGATAAAGCAAAAAAGTCAAAAGTTTCCTGTAGAAACTGGGTGATGAGTGTATGAGTATTCACTGCATAAATCTTTCTTCTTTTCTGTACATTAAAAAATTAAAATAAAATGTTGTCAAGGGGAGTGCAACTTGTCATATTTTGTTTGCATGTGTAGTCTGTTGAAAATCAGGGGATGTAGTAAAACCCAGATTTTTATCTTTCTGTAAAAAAATCTAAATTCCGGTAATACTGAACCTACTTGCCAAGTGGTGGGCTGAGGAGCGTCTGCCTTTTCCAGGGGTGTGAGCTCACCAGGTCTCCACACCCTTACCATTTCCATTGCCTTATGTCCTCCCTGAGTCACTCAGTTAGGTTTCCTGCCCGACCCTCAGAGGTAGCTGAGTAGCAATCCCTGTCACAAATAGACACAGCAGTGGATTGATTATGTAAGGATTATTCACTTCATAAAAGTGTTCTTCGGGCTTCCCTGGTGGCACAGTGGTTGAGAGTCCGCCTGTCGATGCAGGAGACACGGGTTCGCGCCCCGGTCCGGGAAGATCCCACATGCCGCGGAGCGGCTGGGCCCGTGAACCATGGCCGCTAAACCTGCATGTCCGGAGCCTGTGCTCCGCAACGGGAGAGGCCACAGCAGTGAGAGGCCCACGTACCGCAAAAAAAAAAAAAAAAAAAAAAAAAAGTGTTCTTCCCACAATTCCTCGAGATTTTTGACATGAAGACTTTAAGGGTCTCCTAGAAGTATCTATAAATTTCCTGAAATTATATGTGTCTGAAAAATAGTGTGCCTATATCCTTATATTCATTTTTCTGGATAGATTGTTCATAGCTTTTTATTAGGTCCTCAAAAAGATTCATGACTCAAACATAATTAAGAATTTACAAAGACGTTCTACTAGTATATTTTAAATGATTCAAATTAAAAAATGCCTTCTACACAGACCCAATCAGGTACACTGTTACCTTGGGACCCCTGTTATCCTGGGTAATAAAGTACCTGTGCACCCCTTCCTGAACCAGAATGGGTCAGGGATCTGTGTGTATGGGTGTGAGTGAGTGAGTGAATGAGTGTCTAGAGGTAAGGTGAGATTTATTGAAGAGGAAGGACAGCACATAGAGTCCCGAAATACTGTGATATCAGCATTTGAAGTCTACCTCATGTGCATTCTTAAGGGCTGGTGATCTCCAGGAAGTTCTGCATCTTATGTGTACATAGTTCCAGTAGAACAAATTAATTTGGTGAATCGTTTCTTGGATATTAACAATTTTAAAACTCTCTCCTTCTCCTCTTCAAGTCCTTTCTCTAAGAACAGCCAACAGTACCTTGCTTCCCCTGCAAAACCTGACACCAGGATTTCTTGGATTTGTATAGACGGTAATAGCTTATTATTCTAAGTCAACGCTTGCTCACTCATCTCTCCTTCCCTGCAAGAAGGTGAGAAGAGACAGCTGCGAAAAAAGTTCCTTTTTGCACTAATGATTCTTCCATCAACTTGCCTGATCTTTCCATAATGACTGAACACAAACCACAAACACAAGTTAGAAATGGATTTCATCCAAAAAAACATGTGTTGTGGGCCTACCGTATTTCATGTAATGTGCTAGTCTCTAGCCCTAAGAGCAAATATGACTCAGTCCCTACATTCAAGAAACATTTGCTATGAACACTATTGCCTTGTTTTTTGTATAAGTTACAAGACATAAAAGTCCTTAAGACTATATATCTATTTGATATATAGCTTCTTGCTGAGAGTTCTTATATGGATATCAAAATTTAGTTTTACTATCCTGAGGTTTTGCCTTTCAGAACTCTCCCTAGTCCCTTTTTCTTCAGGGTTGGTCACTCTGAACTTGATCTCACGAACATCCTTCCCAGCCAAGGGGGTGTTCAGGCAGCTGTGACTGTTTCCTGGATCCTAGGCTTGGTGACTGTGGGTACAGGGGGAGGCAAGGCACAAGTGATGCGTCCAGGGCAAAGAAAACATTGGAGCCAAGTAGAGGTCCAGTAGGGGCATCAGTCAACGGTCCTGAGTGGAGAAGTAGAAAGGGGTTAGGAATCAATAGCAGGATGTAAAGTAGAGGTACCCGGATGGGGAGCATAAGTGGAAATCTAGAGAAGTTCTTATAGGTATTGTACTTGAGAAGCTTCTCATAGAGAAAGGGATTTGTGGCACACTTACACTTCGATCTCTTATATAAACAATTCTCTATGCCTTTGGGTACCCCTAAATCAATCATTAATATTTGTCTTCTCTCCATTTCTGCTTTTTTGTATATTAAACTCTTCAATTCTGTCACTGACAATCTTCTGAATAATTTCATCTTATGGATTCTAGCCTCATTGCATCTGAACACATCTATAAAAGTCAGAGTCTGGAATCACATGTAGATGAGTTCCCAAAAAAGGATATTGACTTTTCCAAACTTCTTCCAGTGACAGAACCAAGATAAGAACTTACGTCATAAATTTAAACATAACTTTTTAACTTTTGATTTTATATTGGAGTATAGTTGATTATCAATGTTGTGATGGTTTCAGGTGTACAGCAAAGTGATTCAGTTATACATATACATGTATCTATTCTTTTTCAAATTCTTTTCCCATTTAGGTTGTTACATAATATTAAGCAGAGTTCCCAGTGCTATACAGTAGGTCCTTGTTGGGACTGACATGTATACACTGCTATATTTTAAATGGATAACCAACATAACTTTTAATAAGTGACTCTTCTTTACTTAAATGAGCTGGAAGGGTCTTTGTAAATCCAACAAACTGATAAGACACCAATATATCACCCCATCTAAAGCTTATGCTTACAGCCCAGCCACTCAGAGGGACCTTTTGACATAGGTACCAACTATCTCTGTAAATTCCACAGCAATGCCCTCCCACTCTATTCATCTACCAACTGGGGAGCTGAGGCCAGTGAAAACTGACAACCAGATCTATATATAACCACAAGGGACCCAGGTTATCACCTGATTCTGCACTCCCCAACATCCTCTACCCACCCTGCCCCAAATCAGCTACTTATTCTTAGTAAAGCTCTCATTTATCAGTTTCTCTGGGTCAAACAGAACCAAGAAGATGGACCTAGATAGGATTTATCAACCTCAGCACTATTAACCTTTGAGGTCAGATAAGTCTTTGCTTGAGGGCTGCCATGTGCATTGCAGAAATTTTAGGAGCATCCCTGGCCTGTACCCACTAGATAGATGCCAGGAGCACCACTCACCACCCAATTGTGAAAACCAAAAATGTCTCCAGACATTATCAAATGTCTTGTAGAGGCAGGCAAAATCACAAGTGCTTTAACATTAATTCTATCATTTAATCTCACACCAACTCCTTAAAGCTCAGAGAGAAAATCTGGGATAAGATTTCCAAACTGAGACTAGAGCAAAGAACTTCCATTTCCATGACCAGGGTCCTCTCTACCATCCCACCTGTACCCAAAATGAGTGCTAAAATGCATATGGGCCAAGGTTCATTGGATTTTTCTGTTCAGTGCTAATCCTGCTTTTTAGGAACCAGACGTCACATTCCCAACCCTCCAGATGGCTCTCTTGTTGATTTGCTTACTGCTTTAGAAACTCAGCTTCATCTCTGGTAACCGAATTCATTCACCAACAGATATCGCTCCTACTTATTAGATTTTTGGTCTGTTGTGATTTCAAAACAGCCCTTCTCTAGGATAAGCTGTTCAAATTAGTTTTTCTCATTTAACCCAGAAGCATCTAATGCCTAGACACTGGAGTCATGTGAGGTGTGAGGATACTCCTAGCCAGGAAGAAGACAATGCTGACTACTGAGCTGGAACTTAACGATTCCCTGTGGAAAACGGAAAAGAGGAGCAAAGGCAAGGCCCGCATAATGGGGATCTGATCTTTCCTTTCGTCCACGCTTGCTCTAGGGCACTGCCACCTCTAAGCCAGCAGGTGGTTTAGCTTTCTGCTATAGTGAAAGGAGAATGTTTGTTCCTGCGATACTGATATGCCAGCTGTTTTACTAAATGTGATCATTAACAAAAATGCAGTTCTTTGTGTGGTATCAACTCTTTTCTTAAAATTGAAGTATTACAATATTGTGTTAGTTTCAGGTGTACAACAAAGTGATTCAATTGCATATATATATATATATATATATATATATATATATCTTTTTTTCAGATCATTTTCCATTATAGGTTACTGCAAGATATTGAATATAGTTCCCTATGTTATACAATAAATCCTTGTTGCTTATATATTTTATGTATAGTAGTTTGTAACTGTTAATCCCATACTCCAAATTTATCCTCCCCTCTTCCCCCTTTGGAAACCATAATTTGTTTTCTATGTCTGTGAGTGTGTTTTTGTTCTATATATAGATTCATTTGTATTATTTTTTTAGATTCCACATATAAGTGATTATATTTGTCTTTCTCTGTCTGCCTTGCTTCACTTAGTATGATATTCTCTCATATTCACTTAGTATGATATTCTCTAGGTCTATCCATATTGCTGCAAATGACAATATTTCATTCTTTTTTTAATGGCTAATATTCCATTGTGTGTGTGTGTGTGTGTGTGTGTGTATATATATATATATATATATATATATATATATATATATATATAAAACACATCTTGAACCAATCAACTCTTGAGTGTCATGTCTCAAAGTATTAAAAATAAAAGCAAGTTCACACATGGAGCGGGGGCAGGACTAAGGTGATCAGATGTCTCTGCTAATCACTGGATTTATTATCTTCCCTAGTACACATCTGGCTCCATGCTGGAGCAGAGACTCATTGGCTCCTTGCCAGAGGACACGTGACTTGAAATATCCATATCTTACACAGTTCTAGAATATGAAAGAGGGAGATGAAATTAATTGATAGGAAGACAGTCTTCACTCTTAGAATTTCCTTTCTCATCAAGTTTTATTTTAGAGATTTGTGTATCATTGATTTAGGGCAGCATTCTAGAATTAGTTCATCCTGATCATTTAAGCTATAAAACAAGATCGAGACTTAAGATACTTTATCTTCACTATATGAAATATATTTACATTCAAGAAAACAGGAAGGCTGGGAGGAAGCTCCTTGTTTTGCCTGGGTTTTTTGTTTGTTTGTTTTGTTTTTCAGTAATTTCCCTCAACAAGCTAATGGGTTTATATTTGACAAATTACAGAGATTAAGTTAATTTTAAAAGATTTCTTGCAATCTGAGTCCTCGGTAGAAATAGCTGGGGAGGTTTATAAATTTTAAAAAGCCCCATGTAAACAAAAGACATTTACATAATAGTAGGCTGAATCTTCCTAAAAATAAACCTCTCATAATATGTATGTGAAAGATTGGAAAGTCCCACCATTGCCCTAGGCAGAAGTTTTTATTTTGATATAATTGGAATCACTCCTTCTTACTTTCCCTTCACCCTCATAATAATGTATAAGAGGGGATGCTGCATTTGATCTTTGAGCTCTTGGGAACCTGGGATCTGCCCAGAAATGAACCTGGTAAAACTGCACGTGCAGTCCTAAGGTCTAGGACATTTAACCACACCAACAATCAGTGTCCCAGCTGAGCTAGCAAATCCAGTGGAAATTTAAGTCAACTGTCCCAAATCCTTCACAAACCAGATTCAGAAGTTGGCCCCAAACTGAAATAAAGTCACTTGGGCAAAGACTTATTAGCCAGAATGATACAATTAAGAGGATAGTTGTGTCATGATTTGATTCATTTGGGTGGAGCTGGGCTCCGTTCCGTGTCATTTCTGTGAATAGTTTTGTTTTTAAAAAAAAATGGTTTTTCAGTTGTAGTTAGAGATAAAAACCTGAGTAACTTTAGATCAGTAAAGTTATGGATTGTACAAGGGCGTAACTAGTGAATATTTATTTGAGAGACGGGGAAGAGGCAATCTCATGGTGTTAACAAAAGCAGTTCCCAGGATCCTCCAGAACCCATGTTCTCACCCAGAGAGCCTGAGAAAATAGCCCCTCAATTAAGATGAATATTAGAACACGTAAAGGATAATGGTTTCATTGAATGTTCAGTTATAAGGAAACTCCTTCTCTCTGATTGGGAACACCTTGTCAATCTCAAAGAATTTGACATCAGAGAGTAAGGGACAAGAAAAAAGTACAGGCTGGACCAATTTATAAGAGCAGAGTGGAGAGGATCCCTGTCGTCTTGTGAAGTTGGAGAAGAAATCCAAGGAAAAGGAGCTGGTGTTTGGGTTTAAAAGTGTTACGTGTTTTTTTTATATAACCTTCAAATTAGATCATAGCTCATGTAAAAAAATCTTATTTTAGTTGTCTGGGGAGCTCACTGAGTCCATTCCCTTGACTCTGGAAACATTCTGGAAAAAATTTTCCAATTTGGTATCTCTACTTGTCTCCTTTTGAATTTTTAAGTAAATGGTACATGAAGATTAACCTTCTCAGCCACATTTTGTGCAGAGTTTTTTCTCTGCACCTCACATGTATCTACTATGTTTTCAGAAATGTGATTCCATTATGATTTACTTTAGCCATTTCATCATGTGTTCTGCCTTCACATTTCCTACTTACATAGTATTAAGAAGAATAATTTTCTATAACAAATTTATTCAGACTTCTAGTTCTTATTTGCTTTGCATTTCATCTACAAATAAGTCAAACACGCCAGAGTTTTCATTTTCCTGGAGCTTGATATCAAGTCCCTGCTAGTGGAATATGTGTACCCGTGACTGTGGGTCTTTGGCTGCTCCATTTATCTCCCCTGAATTTTAACTAGAATTCAACTTAATCACGAATAACAACATGGTCATCAATTATGGCTAATATTTGTTGAAAACCTACCATCAGCCAGACACTGTATTTAATAGAAGAAGCAATTGGCAATGTGCTCTGAGCACCCCTGCATGTTCTTCTGGGTGTGCCAGGAATGCAAAGCTCTGACCACTCTTTAGTCAGGCCATTTCTCAGAGTTGTGCTTGCAACACATAACCTTGAGGTCTGAGGTAGGGTCTCCCCCTGGACAACAAGCAAGTTTGCTTTTGCTTTTAAGAAAGTGGTAAATCCCCAAACCTAACTTAGTGTAAATCCTGCAACTTAGCCCATTGTGTGTGCGAGTGTCTATCACAGGCCTTCAGTTGCCCCGGTGGGACTTGGGGGACATAGAGAACCAGTCCAAATGAGCAGGAAGCTCTGGCTACTATGAGTAATGAAGTTCTTTGTTTTTGACTTAGGAGTCTTGTGTCTTCTGCCAGCATCCTGCAGCACGCTGACTTGGTAGCTTATAAGTAGGGTAAAATTACAGAAGATTACAGACCCTGTCTGCACAGTTCCCAACAGTTTTGTATGTTATCAAATTTAACTCTCAGGAAACCCCTATGAGACTCTTTTCTCCCACTTTCCTGAAGTTATTCTCGACAAAAGAATTAATCAATAGTCAATCTAAGAAAGAAATGGGAAATTTTATTTGCGCCAACCTGAGGATTATAACCCGGGAGACAGTCTTTCAGAAAGCTCTGAGGACCATTCTGAAGAAGTAAGGTGAGGGGGGCAGTATAGACGAGATTTTGGTGAAGGGGTGCGTGCAATTGAGCACACATCTTGGTAGAAGGTCACTGCTATTTGTGAGGAAGAGATATGTTAGTTAATGGTTTTACTGCTCTTCTGTGTAGGGGAAGATGCAAGAAACTTGGCTCCTAAAATGTTCTCCCGAAAATACCTAACCATCTGAGGGCCGGTTCTGCCAGTTTTCCCAGAGCACAAAGTACCTCATCCTAAACTTTGCCCTGCATTCCTTTCAGGGTTCACCTTTTATAGGTCAGCGACTTCAATGAGTTGATAGAACTGGTGAGCAACATTCTTTATTTCACGATCCCTTCCTTTTTGTTCTTAATTTCAACCAAGGTTTGGGAGGCATGTAGTCACCAACTTGTCCCACGGCGCTAAAGTATTTAAGCTAAGAACTTTCATTCGGTGCAGCCCAGTATCTCCCCAGATGGTCTGACCCAATAGGTTCCATACCAATTGCTATCTTTAAGGGAATTTATATATCGGCATTGTACGTAAAAAGTTCACAAAGACTTTTGTACATGCAAGGTGAGTGGTTGGTCATCATGACCTCTTACAGGATTGAGAAAGGAGTATTATCTTCTAAGCCATTACATCACTGGCGCCAGAAGAAGAAAAATTGATCTTTAAGGTTGAGCAGGTATGTCTGCCATTGGGGTGGTCTGGTTAACGTATAATGCAGATGCACAGTGCACGCTAGAGGGAAGGGAAGAGGCCCAGATGAGCAGAGAAAAAATTCTGTTTGGATTTTTCTTATCTGGCCTTGAAATACGCATTTTATTTCATCACTATCAACACTCTACTGGTCACATTTTCCTTCATCACTGTCTCGAGTCCATTGTCATTCTCTTGTCAGCACCTTCAACTCCATATGCTTCACCTGCAACCACGAGGTAAAACCCACAAAGCTGTTCAATCCCAGGTAAGGTTCTCTACACCTGTGCTGTTAAGAGCAGTCCCTCCATCTGCAGACAGGGAGGTTCACCACATCCAGCCTCAGCTGAGTCATCTCTGACTTCTCTTTTCTTGTCTAAGGAGCGTTTCTGCCTCGCATTCTCCTCAGATGCTAAAACTTCACTCTTTCCTGAAATCTCTTCCTCTAATTCCTTAACTTCAGCGTCCTACTTCACAGAAAGCATAGATATTCCTGGGAAATAATTTCATCAACTCCCGTACACAAAGACCATTAAAGGTATGTTTGTGAACATGGTCCCCACCGCTTCCGTTCTTAAAAACTCAAGCTTTTCAAGTCAAATGCTTCCCTCTAACCCATGCCTTTGATCTAGTCTCTGCTCACCCATTGAAACAGCAGATGAAACATTGACAAGCTTAAACTGGTTTTGCCTCCTTAAGTAGGTTGTTGGTTAATCAAACCGTGAGTTATTTAACTGAGACAGCACTGCACACGTGCAAGATGGGAATCCTTGTCTCCAGGATGACCCAGAACCAAGAATCTTCAGTCTATGGAACTCAAAGAATAGAAATGTTAGCACCAATGCCTTTTGCGAAACAAGTCTGTTGATGGGCATTTAGGTTGCTTCCATGACCTGGCTATTGTGAGTAGTGCTGCAACAAATATTGGGGTACATGTATCTTTTTGAATTATGGTTTTCTCTGGGTATATGCCCAGGAGTGGGATTACTGGGTCATATGGTAATTCTATTTTTAGCTTTTTAAAGAACCGCCGTACTGTTTTCTGTAGTGGCTGTATCAATTTACATTCCCACCAACAGTACAAGAGGGTTCCCTTTTCTCCACACCCTCTCCAGCACTTGTTGTTTGTAGATTTTCTGATCATGCCCATTCTAGCACCACTTAAATTTCTAAGGTGGGTTCAAACCATGTGACTGCAATGTTATTCTTAAATAACCATAAGATGCCAAGTGTTAACTATGGTAAGAGTTGACGTTTGAAGAGGCTGGTAAACTAATAGGTAATTTATAACAAATGACCTGCAAACAGGTTATATCAGATCATTTGCTACATAGAGAAGAGCAAACTATTTTTTTTCAGTTTCAGGTTAACTTACTTGCATCATTTTTGACTATTTTTATTGTGTGCTCATCGTGTATCCTGGGGTAGTATGTATCATAGCCACCACTGCTGTTCAATTTCTTTAGAAACTTAGATATTTAGCTTAAACTGCAAGAGTCAGATATTCCTTGGCCCCATGACGTCCCTTGGCTGTACTCTGTATTTAATCATTTGGCAACACCTTCCCCCGTGATGTCTGCCAAGCACAGACATCAAATGTACGAGTGGAAAGGACCTTGAAGATTACTGAGTTTGACACCAAAATTTTACGGTTGAAACTAAGATCCAGGGATGCCACAGGAATTACCCAAGGCCAAGCAGCAGTTATTAGGAGAGATTAAACCGGAATTCAGTTCCTTTTAAGACTTAACAATAAATCTGCTCTTATTTCTACTTCCCTGGCTTTGCATGGGGCCACTCAAAATGTGGAGCAAATCTTCTCTTAACTGCTGTTCCATTGCCTAGAGCCTCCTTCAGCTGGAAGCAGCGTGGAGAGGTGCCCACTGCAGAGTGCTGAGCATTTGGGCACTGTTGTCAGAACCTGACTTTGACCTAACAGCATATGTGCCCTTGGGCAAAACCCTTCCCTATTGGGCCTAAATTTCTCCTTCAGAAAAAAAAAAGAAGTAGGGGAGTTAGAACAAAAGACTCCTAAGATCTCATTCAAATCTCATTCTGTGCAAATGCATAAAGTAAAACTTGAGTTACGGCTGTGAAAATTTGTTTTTTGAAAATAGAGATGTGGGTGTACTATATCCTCAAGGCATTTAAAATCTCTCTACAGATATTCAAGGAGATTTCTAAGAATTACAATTTATCATTTAAGTGAATTATATTCTTATTTCTAAAAACAGGACACTCATTGAACTTTAATAACATCAGATTAGAATTACCCAAATTACTATATATCCACTTCCAAAATGCATTTTCACCCAAGATTTTAGTGACCCCTGAGGACTAAGGACTAAGAGAGATGGAACTGGCTCTGATTTAATTAGGACTATTTCCATCATTTGAAATATTTGAAGAAAAAAATGGTAGAAAGGATTGTGTGTCCAGGTCCTCCAAGCAGCAAACACTAACGTGATTAAACAGGCAAAGGCGTTATTAGGTGACATACCTATGAGGGAAAATGGGGAGGGAGCCAGAAAAGGGTGGGAGAACAATCAGACTATGACACAGGTTTGACCACAACTAAAGGAAAGGGGGGAGGAAGTTTGGGTGGAAGCATCCTGGATTCTCAGACAGTCCCAGGAAGGTTCTGCAAGACCATCAGGGGTCCTTGAACCAAAGCTGGCCATCAGAAGAGTTCTATCTTTAGGGACAGACTTGCTTCAGTCTCCCTCCTGTGTTCAGGGAAGGGGGATAGAGTATGGGAATCCATTCAGAGTTGGGGTCCTTGGTTGATTAAGTTCCCTTAATTAAGGTCTTTGAAGCCCATGCTCAAGGCCTCCACAATTTATATTCCTTTGACTTTTTAATATCTTAGAAGTCTTTGCTCTGGGTACCAGTTATCATTTTACTGGCTTCCTCCTATAGGTAATCCATAAAAAGAATATGAATTCTAATTCCATAATTTCCACTTAATCCCTCTGGAATTAACTTTTTCCATACATAATGTTGGCTTTCCTTATCGATCTATCTTTTACAAAATTACTCTGAAACATGATTGAAAGCATCTTGCAGAAAAATTTGTAAGAATGCTTTGGGCTACAGAAATTGTCACAAATATATTCTCACTTATTTAGTAGGTTAGAAGGGAGTGGAGTATTAAGATAATATTTTCCTTCAGGTCTTAAGAGCTGGACCTGGCCTGATCTTTGCTCACAGCCCGAAAATCTAGGAACCACAGAGGGAAGATGGAGAAGATTCATGAGAAGGATCAAAAAGGATGCATCTTCACATATCCACACTTAGTCCTCCCACATGTCAACCCTACGTGTGTGGGAAACATTGCCTAAAGGGTGTTAGAGCCTCTTACTTAGATCTGTACTGTTCTTGTGCCACACCACTCCTGTTCTGGGATACAGTTTCCTTATATTGGAGAAATTATTGCTAATTGCAGGAAATGTGTATGCTCTCAGGCCATCAGTCATGGGTCAGATTTTAAATCTAGAATTCTCACCTGTATTTAGAGTACATTGCTTTCCTCCAATTCCTCTCTTTTAAATGCCTGCTGCCAGTTTTTTGTCAAATGGGAATGTGTTGCAAATGGATGTAAGCCAAATTGGTTGTGTAAACTCTCTTAGGTTCTTTTTTAACAAAACAACAGCAACACAAACTGAAAACGTAGTCACTGAAAAGTGTGAGGTGGCTGAGGATTAGCAATTCTCAGTGGCTGGAAACAACCAATTTGGAATCAAGCTTGTGGTTCCATACACAAGGTATAGACTACATGCCTCACTGGATTCTTATAGTCTCTGTTCATGAGAGAATAGGGAGTGATTTAAAATATTTTGGCCAGATTTTCTTTCATTAAAAATAAGGGGGTGGGGACCAGAGGGCAGGCAGCAGAAGCAAGAACTACAATCCTTCAGCCAGTGGAACAAAAACCACATTCACAGAAAGATAGACAAGATGAAAAGGCAAAGGGCTATGAACCAGATGAAGGAACAGATAAAACCCCAGAAAAATAACTAAATGAAGTGGAGATAGGCAACCTTCCAGAAAAAGAATTAAAAATAATGATAGTGAAGATGATCTATTCCCAGAAAAAGAATGGAGGCAAAGATCAAGAAGATGCAACAGGGCTTCCCTGGTGGCGCAGTGGTTGAGAGTCCACCTGCCGATGCAGGGGATACGGGTTCATGCCCCGGTCTGGGAAGATCCCACATGCCGTGGAGCAGCTGGGTCAGTGAGCCATGGCCGCTGAGCCTGCGGGTCCAGAGCCTGCGCGTCCAGAGCCTGCGCTCCGCAACGGGAGACGCCACAACAGTGAGAGGACCACGTACCGAAAAAAAGAAAAGAAGAAGATGCAACAATGTTTAACAAAGACCTAGAAGAATTAAACAACAAACAAACAGAGATGAACAATACAATAACTGAAATGAAATATACACTAGAAGGAATCAATAGCAGAATAACTGAGGCAGAAGAATGGATAAGTGACCCAGAAAACAGAATGGTGGAATTCACTGCTGCCGAACAGAATAAAGAAAAAAGAATGAAAGGAAATGAAGACAGCCTAAGAGACCTCTGGGACAACATTAAACACAACAACATTCACATTATAGGGGTTCCAGAAGGCGAAGAGAGAGAGAAAGGACCAGAGAAAATACTTCAAGAGATTATAGTCGAAAACTTCCCTAACATGGGAAAGCAAATAGCCACCCAAGTCCAGGAAGCTCAGCGAGTCCCATACAAGATAAACCCAAGGAAAAACACACCAAGACACATAGTAATCAAATTGGTAAAAATTAAAGAAAAAGAAAAATTATTGAAAGCAGCAAGGGAAAAATGACAAATAATATACAAGGGAACTCCCATAAGGTTAACAGCTGATTTCTCAGCAAAAACTCTACAAGCCAGAAGGGAGTGGCAGGGCATATTTAAAGTGATGAAAGGGAAGAACCTACAACCAAGATTACTCTACCTGGTAAGGAGCTCATTCAGATTCAGTGGAGAAATCAAAAGTTTTACAGACAAGCAAAAGCTAAAAGAATTCAGCACCACCAAACCAGCTCTACAACAAATGCTAAAGGAACTTCTTTAAGTGGGAAACACAAGAGAAGAAAAGAACCTACTAAAACAAACCCAAAACATTAAGAAAATGGTAATAGAAACATACATATCGATAATTACCTTAAACATAAATGGATTAAATGCTCCAACCAAAAGACGCAGGCTCACTGAATGGATACAAAAACAAGACCCACATATGTGCTGTCTACAAGACACCCACTTCAGACCTAGGAACACATACAGACTGAAACTGAAGGGATGGAAAAAGATATTCCATGCAAATGGAAATCAAAAGAAAGCTGGAGTAGCTATACTCATATCAGATAAAATAGACTTTAAAATAAAGAATGTTACAAGAGACAAGGAAGGACACTACATAATGATCAAGGGATCAATCCAAGAAGAGGATAAGCAATTATAAATACATATGCACCCAACATAGGAGCACTTCAATACATAAGGCAACTGCTAACAGCTATAAAAGAGGAAACCAACAGTAACACAATAATAGTGGGGGACGTTAACACCTCACTTACACCAATGGACAGATCATCCAAACAGAAAATTAATAAGGAAACACAAGCTTTAAATGACACAATAGACCAGATAGATTTAACTGATATTTATAGGACATTCCATCCAAAAGCAGAAGGTTACACTTTCTTCTCAAGTGTGCGTGGAACATTCTCCAGGATAGATCACATCCTGGGTCACAAATCAAGCCTCAGTAAATTTAAGAAAATTGAAATCATGTCAAGCACCTTCTCTGACCACAATGCTATGAGCTTAGAAATCAATTACAGGGATAAAAACATAAAAAACACAAACACATGGAGGCTAAACAATATGTTACTAAATAACTAAGAGATCGCTGAAGAAGTCACAGAGGAAATAAAAAAATACCTAGAGACAAATGACAATGAAAACACGACAATCCAAAATGTACGGGATGCAGCAAAAGCAGTTCTAAGAGGGAACTTTATAGCAATACAATCCTACCTCAAGAAACAACAAACATCTCAAATAAACAATCTAACCTTATACCTAAAGAAACTAGAGAAAGAAGAGAAACAAAACCCAAAGTAGGTAGAAGGAAAGAAATCATAAAGATCAGAGCAGAAATAAATGAAATAGAAACAAAGAAAACAATAGCAAAGTTCAATAAAACTAAAACCTGGTTCTTTGAGAAGATAAACAAAATTGATAAACCATTAGCCAGACTCATCAGGAAAAAGAGGGAGAGGCCTCAAGTCAATAAAATTAGAAATGATAAAGGAGAAATTACAATGGACACCACAGAAATACAAAGTATCATAAGAGACTACTATAAGCAACTCCATGCCAATAAAATGGACAACCTGGAAGAAATGGACAAATCCTTAGAAAGGTATAACCTTCCAAGACTGAACCAGAAAGAAATGGAAAATACGAACAGACCAATCACAAGTAATGAAATTGAAACTGTGATTCAAAATCTTCCAACAAACAAAAGTCCAGGACCAGATGGCTTCACAGGGGAATTCTATCAAACATTTAGAGAAGAGCTAACACCCATCCTGTTCAAAGTCTTCCAAAAAGTCGCAGACGAAGGAACACTCCCAAACTCATTCTATGAGGGCACCATCACCCTGATACCAAAACCAGCAAAGATACTACAGAAAAAGAAAATTACAGACCAATATCACTGATGAATATAGATGTAAAAATCCTCAACAAAATACTAGCAAACAGAATCCAACAGCACATTAAGAGGATCATACACCATGATCAAGTGGGATTTATCCCAGGGATGCAAGTATTCTTCAATATACACAAATCAATCAGTGTGATACACCATATTAATAAATTGAAGAATAAAAACCATATGATCATCTCAATAGATGCAGAAAAAGCTTTTGACAAAATTCAACACCCATTTATGATAAAAACTCTCCAGAAAGTAGGCATAGAGGGAACCTGCCTCAACTTAATAAAGGCCATATAACACAAACCCACAGCCAACATCATTCTCAATGGTGAAAAACTGAAACCATTTCCTCTAAGATCAGGAACAGGACAAGGATGTCCACTCTCACCACTGTTATTCAACGTAGTTTTGGGGCTTCCCTGGTGGCACAGCGGTTGAGAGTCCGCCTGCTGATGCAGGGGACACGGGTTCGTGCCCCAGTCCAGGAAGATCCCACATGCCGCGGAGCGGCTGGGCCTGTGAGCCATGGCTGCTGAGCCTGTGTGTCCGGAGCCTGTGCTCCACAACAGGAGAGACCACAACAGTGAGAGGCCCACGTACCGCAAAAAAATAAAAAATAAAAAACACAGTTTTGGAAGTCCTAGTCACGGCAATCAGAGGAGAAAAAGAAATAAAAGGAATCCAAATTGGAAAAGGAGAAGTAAAGCTGTCACTGTTTGCAGATGACATGATACTACACATAGAGAATCCTAAAGATGCCACCAAAAAAGTACTAGAGCTAATCAATGAATTTGGTAAAGTTGCATGATACAAAATTAATGCACAGAAATCTCTTTCATTCCTATACACTAATGATGAAAAATCTAAAAGAGAAATTAAGGAAACCCTCCCATTTACCACTTCAACAAAAAGAATAAAATACCTAGGAATAAACCTACATAGGGAGACAAAAGACCTGTATGCAGAAATCTATAAGACACTGATGAAAGAAATTAAATAAGATACAAACAGATGGAGAGATATACTATGTTCTTGGATTGGAAGAATCAACATTGTGAAAATGACTACCAGAGCAATCTACAGATTCAATGCAATCCCTATCAGATGATCACTGGCATTTTTCACAGAACTAGAACAAAAAATTTCACAATTTGTATGGAAACATGAAAGACCCCGAATAGCCAAAGCAATCTTGAGAAAGAAAAACAGAGCTGGAGGAATCAGGCTCCCTGACTTCAGACTATACTACAAAGCTACAGTAATCAAGAAAATATGGTATTGGCATAAAAACAAAAATATAGATCAATGGAACAAGATAGAAAGCCCAGAGATAAACCCACACACCTATGGTCAACTAATTTATGATAAAGGAGGTAAGGATATACACTGGAGAAAAGACAGTCTCTTCAATAAGTGGTGCTGAGAAAACTGGACAACTACACGTAAAAGAATGAAATTAGAACACTCCCTAACACCATACACAAAAATAAGCACAAAATGGATTAGAGACCTAAATGTAAGACTGGAGACTATAAAACTCTAAGAGGAAAACATAGGAAGAACACACTTTGACATAAATCACAGCAAGATATTTTTTGATCCACCTCCTAGAGTAATGGAAATAAAAACAAAAATAAACAAATGGGACTTAATGAAACTTAAAAGCTTTTGCACAGCAAAGGAAGCCATAAACAAGACAAAAAGACAACCCTCAGAATGGGAGAAGATATTTGCAAACGAATCAACGGACAAAGGATTAATCTCCAAAATATATAAATAGCTCATGCAGCTCAATATTAAAAAAACAAACAACCCAATCAAAAAATGGGCACAAGACCTAAATAGACATTTCTCCAAAGAAGACATACAGAGGTCAGGAAGCACATGAAAACCTGCTCAACATCACTAATTATTAGAGAAATGGAAATCAAAACTACAATGAGGTATCACCTCATACCAGTTAGAATGGGCATCATCTAGAAAATCTAGAAACAACAAGTGCTGGAGAGGGTGTGGAGAAAAGGGAACCCTCTTGCACTGTTGGTGGGAATGTACATTGTTACAGCCAGTATAGAGAACAGTATGGAGGTTCCTTAAAAAACTAAAAATGGAATTACCATATGACCCAGCAATCCCACTACTGGGTATATACCTAGAGAAAACCGTAATTGAAAAATTCACATGCACCCCAATGTTCACTGCAGCACTATTTACAATAGCCAGGACATGGAAGCAACTTAAATGCCCTCTGACAGATGAATGGATAAAGAAGATGTGGTACATATATACAATGGAATATTACTCAGCCATAAAAAGGAATGAAATTCAGTCATTTGTAGAGACGTGGATGGATCTAGAGACTGTCATACAGAGTGAAGTAAGTCAGAAAGAGAAAAATAAATACCGTATATTAACGCATATATGTGGAACCTAGAAAAATGGTACAGATGAACCAGTTTGCAGGACATAAATAGAGACACAGATGTAGAGAACAAACGTATGGACACCAAGGGGGGAAAGTGGTGGGGTGGTGGAGGTGGTGGTGGGATGAATTGGGAGATTGGGATTGACAATATATACACTTATATGTATACAATGGATAACTTAAAAGGACCTACTGTATAAAAATAAATAAATAAAATAAAATTTAAAAATTAAAAAAATAATAAAAAAATAAAATAGTGTTTATTGATACTTAAAAAAAGGGGGAATAATGAAGGGGTGGAATTGAGAAAATGCAGTTTTATTTTATAATTTTTATTATTTCCAGATGACATTTCATCTTGCTTTGCATGTCCCACTTTTATAAATGCATTGTACAGAATAGATAAGGTTTCAGTCACCTTTGTAAAATATTATTATGCATTATATTGCCCTTTGGACTTCAGAAATCATTTGGAAATCCAAAAAAAAAAAAAAATTTGGCCAGTCACAAAACTGCATACCCTTATATTAACTAGTCATTAATTTTATAGATAACCTCATTTTTGAAATTTATTTCTTTACCCAAGCTTCTGGTGTTGATTGGGTGATGGATAAGAGAAGTGCATGGAGTTGTTGCCTTTAGAATGTAGACCTTCTCAGTAGATGCTTGCTGACCCTCAAGGCCAGCTGCATTATGACCAGAACAGCAGCTAAAGCTGGCTGTAGCTTAACCTAATCTGATACAGACACATCACACCATCCATGCTGAAGTAATCAGATGATTTCTTTCTCTTTATGGAACCCTAAGGCTCTTCTTTCTATCATACTTCTGTCTGCTGCAGGGATGTGAGCTGGCCTTAGTGTATTCCCACTGTTGATAAGAAATGCTTTCCCTTCCTTCCCACTTCATCTCCCCCCATCTCTTCTTTCCTCCCAGCTCCACTCTGAGTAAAGCCAGTTGTTTCCTACCTCAAGGCCTTTGCCCTTGCTCTTCTTTCTTCTTGGAGTGCTTTTCCCTTGGCTTTCAATTGCCTAGCTCCTGCTCATCCTTTAGTTCTGAATTTGAATGTCAGAGAATTTAAGGTAGAGGACCTTTCCAGTGTACCCCATCCAATTCAGCTGGCCCTTTTCCCCAGTTACTTGTTATAACATCAGCCAGAATATTTTCTGCATATATCATCTTTCTCATCTGTTTCGATTTGCTTGTTATTTATTGTCTTGTTAATAGTCTGTTGCTTTAATTGTTTCTTATTCATTGTCTTATTTTAAGGGCCAAGAGGTTGGGTACCACGTCTACCTTGTTTACCACTGTCTCCTTGGTAACTAGAGGAATAGTTGCCCCTAGTAGGTGTTCATTAAATATTTGCTGAAAGAACATATATGGTCTCACCCACTGGGCAGGAGAGACGGACCACTAAACACTTTTGCTCATAGCAGCCAGGTTTTCCTGTTAATTCATTTCAGGTTACCAAGGGCATTTTGGGGTCTTCAAAAAACAAATATTCTTTTCCATATCACTAGAGCTTTCTTCCTTCATGCCCAATAAACTCCCTTCACTTCCTGTCTGTGAGACTAGGATTGCTCAGTTTATCACTCTATGGCTTGTATAGGTGTTTTCCCACCACTCATCTAAGTTTTTGTGCCAGTTAAAGATTATTGACTCTGAGCTCCAAATTCATCCTTTTTGCCTGCTCTGTGAAAATAGATCTTGGCTTCTCCAGCATTGTTCCTTTACCAACTGACCAAGTGTCAACTTGTCAAGAGAGGACACCGGAGAGACATTGCAGGAGGAAAAGGTTTTGCTTCCTGGCTCCTCGTTTGCTAGGCACAGATTCAGCAGAGCCTAGTAACCTTGTAGAATGTCTGTTTCCCAAGGCTGCAGACAGGAGGCACTGAATAAATATAGTAGAATAACACTGGGTTCCTCATCTTAAGTCCTAAAATGAGAATTCAGCATCTCAATAGAACTGTCTTGTCTGCAAGGCCTGGTGCCAAATCATTTGTTCACAAAGTTTCTTCTAACTTAATGAAATCTATTGACAGTGTGGCAGAGAATATGTATTCCTGGTTCCTTCCAAAAGTGCCCAATTTGTAAAGAGCTCTGAAAAGCACAAATCATTAAAACCAATCTATTAAGAGGTGCTATGCCAGAAGATGTCCAATAGACACTACAAAAGAATATGAGATAAATCAAAGCTAAAGCCCTTCATCTAAAGTGGAACAGCTATAAGTAACACAGCAAGCGCAAAGTGACATACTGCATCTGTGAACAGATGAATGGATAAACAAAATGTGGCCTATACACAAATGGAACCTTGAGGACCCTACACTAAGTGAAATAAGCCAGATACAAAAGGGCATAATAGTATAATTCTAGTTATACGAGGCATAAAGTCAAATGCACAAAGACAAAAAGTAGAATGATGGTTGCCAGAGGCTGGGAGGACAGAAAATGGGGAGTTATTGTTTAATGGGTATAGAGTTTCAGTTCAGGAGGATGAAAAAGTCCTGGAGATTAAAATAGTAAATTTTATGTTGTGTACATCTTCATGAAATAAAAAAAATTTAAAGTGAATTCCAAAATGAAAACCTAAAAGGTCATCTTGTCCTGATACCTTCTACTTCCAACAACACACACACACACTCACTTCACCCTGATTTTGTGAATATCATACTTTTTCCTCTGGAAGAAGGCACAAAATAGCTCCATAACTGTGGGAAGCAGTCAGCCATGAGAGCAGGCTGCGGACGTGCCAGGCATGCCGCCGCTGCTCGAAGGGACTGTCCCTACTTGTCCCCCTCCTTGTTCCATCCCATGGGAGATAAATCACCAGGGCCCAGAGATCAGAGAGAATGTAAAATGAGATAAGCAAAGCTGTCTCCCCCCTGGACATCTAAAGACCAAGTGGTCAGATGTGCAGGTTATTTTTGATGATTCTGGGTTTATGAGTTTTCTCCCAGGGAAGTTAACCTTGAGCCAAGACAGTCTTCAGATGATGTAAACCACCGTCTGGCAACCTTCCCTTTTCTAGTCTATATATTCTGCAACTGTAGCACAATAAAATTTGCCTTGCAACCATCAGTTGTCTTGGTCCTTCTGACCCCATTCGTCGGTGCTGTTTCAGTTCCTCACCCCTTCCCTTCTGGCTCTGGTCGGTTTGGTCTTCTTCGTCCGGCTGGTCCGCGGCAAGTGGTGCCCGAACAGGGATCTGAAGCATGAAGGCAATTAAAAGAAAAAGAAAGTGCAGGTAAGAGAACCTTATGCAAAATAAGTGTGGCCACGAGTAAAAGTGAAACTAATAGTGGCATAAGGCAATAGTCAGAAGTAAGATAAGATGGGGCAAAAGGGCTCAAAGGAGCGTGAATTTTTTGCTCAGGTTTTATTTTCGATGCTTAGAACTCGGGGTAATAAAATTTCTACCTCACAGTTGACTGAGTTTTTACAGCATATTTATGATGTATCTCCCTGGTTTCCTGATGGCGGCTCTGTTGACATAGAAATCTGGCAGAAAGTTGGAGAAGATTTAAAAAATTATTACGAGCCTCGAGGGCCTGGTCATACTCCTGTTGTTACATTTAGTTTGTGGAATCTGATAAAAATATGTTTAGATTCTTCTCATGATAGTGTTGATTTGAATGTAAAGTCAGAAAACAAAAGCCTTCTTCAGAAGATAAAACTGCCTTAATGGCTTCTGCACCGCCCCTCCCTAAATCTAGGGAACTTATTAATTTTAACATATCAGATGAAGAGGAACATTTCGATTTAACAGATGAGGCTTTTAACACGAAAGACAGAAATATCCTGAGGATGATTTTCTAATGGCTGTGATAGATAAGTCAGTGAAAAAGCTGCAGGTTAATAAGGACTGCCTTCCTCAAAAATCTACATGCTCAGTCCCTTGCAGCGCGCGCTGTACAAGGAGCAATAAAACGAGGAGAAGATCCTATTTTCTGTTGTCCCGTCATAGAAAGACCTGATCCCAATAATCCGCAACAGGCTATTAGGGAGCATCGGGCTCTTCCTTTTAAAGTTTTGAAAGATTGAAAATCTGCCTGTGCTCGATATGGGCCCACTGCTCCTTGTACTACTGCTATGGTTGACGGGAGAAGCTATTGCAGGAGAAGCTCTTCCCCCCGCTGATTGGAAGCCCATTGCACGAGCTTGTTTAGATGGTGGAGATGATTTAATATGGAAGTCTGATTTTTATAAACGGGCTGCTGAACAAGCAGAAAAGAATGCTGCCCATAATATTCCTGTAGATTATCACATGTTGGTGGGTGAAGGACCGTATATATCGTTTCAAGATCAGTTGTCTTATCCGTTTGTTGCTTATCCTCAAATAAATCATCTGGCGTTGCAAGCCTGGAGGAAATTACCTTCTGCTCATAAAACTGAAGATCTTTCAAAAATTAGACAGGGACCTGATGAACCATATGCTGATATTGTAGATAGATTGTTACAGGCGGTGGGGAGACTCACTGGGGATGGACCCACTGGTACAATTGTAGTTAAGCAGCTTGCTTTTGAGAATGCTAGTAATGCATGTCAGGCTGCGATTCGACCTTGGAGAAAACGGGGAACATTGAGGATTATATTCACCTTTGTGCAGACATTGGGCCTACTTATATACAGGGTGCTGCTGTGGCTGCAGCATTAACTAAAGTGGGGTTCAAAAACAATCAAAAAAAAACAAAGACTTGTTTTAAATGCGGGAAGGCAGGTCGTTTTGCTAGAGAATGTAGATCTTTTCATTCTAACCCTAGCCCTTCCTTCCCCGTTCAAAAACCTCCAGGTGGTCTGGAAATCCCTGGTTTATGCCCTAAATGCAATAGGGGAAAACATTGGGCACGAGATTGTCGCTCGCTGACCCACAAGGATGGGACACCACTGTCGGGAAACTCCTCCCGGGCCCTTCCCGGGCCCCAACAAACAATAGGGGCGATGTCTGTGTATCCTCCTCAAATGATCAATCAGACATTAACCAAAAACAAAAACATACAATATCCTCGCTCTCCAGAGCAACACCAGGAAGCGCAGGACTGGAGCTCAGTACCTCCGCCCGATAGGTATTAACTCCTGAAATGGGTCCTCAGGCCCTCTCTACGGGCATCTGTGGACCTTTACCCAAGGGTTTGATGGGACTATTATTGGGAAGAAGTAGTGTCACCATGAAAGGTTTAACTATTACGCCAGGAGTCATAGATTCTGACTACGAAGGAGAAATAAAAGTCATGGCACAAACTATTAACAATATAATAACTATTTCTCCTGGTGATAAAATTGCACAATTGCTACTTTTGCTCTTTGTACCTCATGGACAAATTTTACAACATCAAAAGAGAGAAACAAAGACTTTTGGATCATCTAATGCTGCCTACTGGATTCAGAAGATAGGGAAAGAATGTCCAGAAATGAAATGAACCATTAATGGAAAGGTTTTTTCAGGTTTGTTAGACACTGGAGCTGATGTCTCTGTTATGACGCATATACACTGGCCTAAACATTGGCCCATTAGTCCTAGTATTACAGAACTTCAAGGAATACGACGAAGTTCTTCTCCTATGCAAAGTAGTCAGTTATTATTATGGCAAGATAGTGAGAGCCATTCAGGATACTTCCAGCCTTATGTTTTGCCTGGGCTGCCTTTAAACCTCTGGGGATGAGATATATTAAAAGAAATGAGAGTATTGCTTTATAGTCCAAATTCTCAAGTCTCTAATATGATGTTGGATCAAGGATTTCTTCCCACAAAAGGGCTGGGAACAAATCAACAAGGAACTGTCTATCCTATTGATGTGAAAATAAAAAATGATAGGCAAGGTTTGGGTTTTTCTTAGGGGCCTTGGATTCTCCTCCACTCACTGCTGATCCAATTCCTTGGCTGACTGATGACCCTGTATGGGTGGACCAATGGCCCCTCACAAAGGAGAAATTAGAAACTGCAGAACAATTAGTACTGGAACAATTACAATTAGGGCATTTGGAAATTTCCAATAGCCCTTGGAATACTCCTATTTTTATTATCAAGAAAAAAAATCTGGAAAATATAGGTTAGGATCTAAGAGCTGTTAATAAAACTATGCTAATAATGGGAGCTCTTCAACCAGGCCTACCCTCTCCAACAGCCATACCACACAATTATCATCTTTTAGTTATAGATTTAAAAGATTGTTTTTTCACTATTCCTTTGTTTCCTGAAGATAGAAAACATTTTGCTTTTAGCTTGCCTTCCTTAAATTTTAAGGAACCCATGAGGAGATTTCAATGGAAAGTATTGCCTCAGGGCATGGCAAATAGTCCTACGTTATGCCAAAAATGTGTGGCTCAGGCCTTGACTCCTGTGAGAAAAAGGTTTCCAACGTTATAGCTCATACATTATATGGGTGATATACTTTTAGCCACTGATAATATCTCTTTATTAGAGACTGCTTTTCAACTTTTACAACAGTCCTTACAATCATTTGGCCTGGTCATTGCCTCAGAAAAAATTCAAAGACAATCTCCATTTTTATATTTGGGTAAATATATAGATAACACTACTATTAGGCCTCAAAAACTGCAAATTCGAGTTGATAATTTAAAAACATTAAATGATTTTCAAAAATTACTTGGAGAAATTAATTGGCTAAGGCCTTCCTTAAAACTTACTACTGCTCAATTACAGCCTCTGTTGGATATTCTTAAAGGCAATTCAGACCCTTCATCATTATGCTGCATGACTCCAGAGGGTTTCCAAGCATTGCAAATAGTTAATAGAGCTATCAGCTCTGTGCAGTTAACTCGAATACATACTCACCTGCCAATTTCTTTAATTGTTTGTCCAACACCTCATGTACCTACAGCTGTTTTATGGCAAACTGCTGGGATTATTGAATGGATTCATATGAAAACTAC
Source organism: Delphinus delphis (assembly GCF_949987515.2). Taxonomy (NCBI): domain Eukaryota; kingdom Metazoa; phylum Chordata; class Mammalia; order Artiodactyla; family Delphinidae; genus Delphinus; species Delphinus delphis. The sequence continues at coordinate 78,136,524 of NC_082684.1, read as the reverse complement.
ACCCTCTAAAGTTGTTAACCCTTATTATGAACTTATTAGTAATTTAATAATGCAAGGTAGAACTAGATGCTTACAACTTATAGGAATATAACCTTCTCAAATTATTATCCCGTATTCAGTTAGTCAACAAAATTGGCTTTTTCAACATAGTAATGAATGGGGACTTGCTCTTGCAGGATTTCCAGGAAACCTAAAATGTCATTATGCTGCTGATAAGATAATTCAATTTATTAAAAATAATCTTTACATTTTTCCTTCTATAATCCAACAACACCCTATTCCACATGTACCTTCGGTTTTTACAGACGGGTCCTCCTCAGGAATGGCTATTGTACTCATGGATGACGGGACAAAATTGATTGAACAAACTTCATTGACTTCAGCTCAGCGTGTTGAACTACATGCTGTTATTATGGCTTTTGAGCATTTTCCTTCTGTGTCTCTTAATCTGTTTTCTGATAGTAAATACCTTATTGATCTATTCTTTTGGAAACTGCTACCATAGGACATACTAATGACCCTGAATTATCACCCTCTTTTCGTTTGCTTCAACAGCTTATTCGTTCCCACGATGGTCCTGTCGCAGCCCTACATATCCGTGCTCATTCTAACTTGCCTGGTCCATTGACTAAACTTAATGCGACTGCAGATGTTTTAACTCAATCTAAACGTGATCTTTATCCCGTGCATTTTCCTCCCAAGAATAGAGTTGAAGTTACTCCTCCCCCTCAATCTCTTTTCCCTAAAGCAGGATATATCCCGATTTACCGTACTCCTTTCTGTTCATCATGCTGTCAAGAATGGCTAATGTATTGCATTCGCTACTTGCGTACTATAAATAAACATGGTTTATGTCCAGCACGCCCTTACGTTATGGTGAGTTATGATCAAACTCCTTTACAAGCAGCACAACACTCCCATGCTTTACATCATCAATCAGCTACCACCTTACGCAAACAATTTTCCCTTACTCGTGGAGCCGCCCGACAAATTGTTAAGCGATGCCCACAACGTCGACCTCACCTTCCCGCTCCACATTATGGTGTCAATCCTCGTGGATTATTACCTAGTCATTTATGGCCAATGGATGTTACTCACATCCCCTCTTTTGGGAAATTGCAATTTGTTCATGTCACTATTGACACTTATTCTGGCTTCCTTTGTGCTACCGCACAAACAGGAGAAGCCGCTAAACATGTGATCACTCATTCATTACACTGTTTTGTTTTCATGAACCTTCCCAAAATTATTAAAACAGATAATGGGCCCACTTACACTAGTGCTGCTTTCGCAACATTTTGTAATTCATTACAAATTACCCATATTACAGGCATTCCATATAACCCTCAAGGACAAGGTATTACAGAACGTGCAAATAGATATTTAAAGCTAACTATTGAAAAAATGAAAAAGGGGGAATTATACAGAACAACACCACATAACCTTATAAATCATGCTCTGTTTATTTTAAATTTTCTCACTGTTGACAAATTTGGCTGCTCTGCAGGGGAGAGGTTGGTGGCTGAGCCACGATTGGCCTCTCAATCTCCGGAGGTCCTCTGGAAAGATCCGTTAACCAGCACTTGGCGTGGTCCTGATCCTGTGTTGATTTCAGGACGTGGTCACGTGTGTATCTTTCCCAGGTCAGCTCCTGGACCTCACTGGCTTCCTGAGCACTTAGTCAAGCAAATAGATGGCTTGCCACAGCTCACAACTAGTTTAGAAGATGAAGAAGCTCTGCATCTCTCCCGAAAATTTGACAGTGTTGATTCAGAAAAAGAAGAAGAGGAGATCGCTTGCCAGGACGACTCAAAGGAGTGATGTTCCAACTTGGGGACAAATTAAACAACTGGTTTCATGAGCTCAAGGGTTAGTGAAACAACAGAATAATCCTGTTACACCTGTAACTTTATTTTTGGCTATGTTGGCAACCATTTCACATGTTCCCTCTGTTAATGCAGCAACTTACTGGGCCTATGTACCTGATCCTCCACTATTACAACCCATATCTTGGTCTGAAGCAGACTTTCCTGTTTTTTATAATGATACGATATTTGGGCCTCTTACTGGGAATATAAAACCGATCAATATATCTGTAAACTATACTAATTGGTTTAATTCGTATCCTGTTTGTTTAAGCCCACTGAATTATGAATCTGGTTGTATGGAAGTTATTGGCTTTGAACACGATGAAAAGTATGGGGGAAAAATTATGTCATATGTCTCTCAAGGCCAACCTACTGTTGTGCAATTCTCTGGTAGTAATATCACTCTTTCTTGCAAAGCCACTAAGACAAAAGGTGATTTAGCAAATAACATCTATTGGTATACAAATCATCGAATGTTACAAATTTCAGGAAAGATTACTTATGCTAGCCCCAACGATCCCACTAATCATTCTATTGTTATAAGCAATATCACTAAGAGCGATTCAGGAAACTATCTATGCATAAAATTGTCAGTAGAAGGGCAAGGATTGCTTGTCATTGGTCATAAAGTTACAATTGAAAATAAGGTAACTAGAAATCAGTTTCCCTCTTTTATTCCTAACATTTTTCCTGAATCTAATTTTGAACCTTGTAATTTTACATGGAATGATTCCCAAATTTGGTGTACAATTGATTCTAGAAAGGGTTCTTTACTTGTTTCTTCTGTTCCTGTTACTAATGAACATTTAATATTTCACAAAAATTGGAATTTATGGAAATTAGCTTTATCTTACTCCAACGAACCAGTAATAAGTTGTGTTGCACCTCCTTATGCTTTGTTAATTGGTTCTATCAACCTAACGAATTCCTCTAATGGAGGTTATGACATTAGCTGTACTAACTGTATTTTTAATAGCTGCATATTCCCTTCTGCAGAAACCCAATCTATATTAATACTAAAACAGCCTATGTACGTCATGGTACCTGTACATGTAAATGAACCTTGGTATAAAAATACCGGAGTACAGGCATGGGTGGAACTCTCTAAAGCCTTGCAGAGAAGGAGACGCTTTACTGGATGGCTAATAGTAAGTTGACTTGCCTGGGCTGCTCTGTCTGCTACCACGGCTGCTGCCGGTCTTGCTCTTTCACAGGGTATTAATGATGCTCACTTTGTTAATCAATTATCTCAAAATACCAGTCTTGCTTTATCTTTACAAAGTCACATAGATTTACAGATTAATAACAAGTTAGATGAATTTTAAAACGCAGTTTTGGGGATTGGAGGTCAGATGGCAGCATTAAAATTGAGGATGCGTTTAGCTTGTCATGCAAAGTACACATGGATTTGTGTTACTCCTTATAAGTATAATGACTCTATTTGGGAATGGGAAAAAGTAAAAATGCATCTGCTGAGTGTTTGGTCAGATAATAATACTAGTCTTGATCTTAAGAAGTTAAATGCTGAAATTCAGGATATGCAAAATGCACATCTTGATGATATTTCGCCAGAAGATGTAATTCAAACTTTACTGGATCATTTAAAGTGGCTAAACCCTCAGTCTTCGATTACTGGAGGGTTGTCAGGATTTATTACCGTGGCCATAATTTGCCTATTATTGATAATAATCTTCCCATGTCTGTTTCGTATCCTCATGCAACAATATACTACTCTCGGCACTAAGCTTCATGGAATAATTTTGCAGCAAAAATTTAAAAATAAAAAATGGGGACCTGTGGGAAGCAGTCAGCCATGAGAGCAGGCTGCGGACACGCCAGGCATGCCGCCGCTGCTCGAAGGGACTGTCCCTACTTGTCCCCCTCCTTGTTCCATCCCATGGGAGATAAATCACCAGGGCCCAGAGATCAGAGAGAATGTAAAATGAGACAAGCAAAGCTGTCTCGCCCCTGGACACCTAAAGACCAAATGGTCAGATGTGCAGGTTATTTTTGATGATTCTGGGTTTATGGGTTTTCTCCCAGGGAAGTTAACCTTGAGCCGAGACAGTCTTCAGATGATGTAAACCACCGTCTGGCAACCTTCCCTTTTCTAGTCTATATATTCTGCAACTGTAGCGCAATAAAATTTGCCTTGCAACCATCAGTTGTCTTGGTCCGTCTGACCCCAGTCGTCGGTGCTGTTTCAGTTCCTCACCCCTTCCCTTCTGGCTCTGGTCGGTTTGGTCTTCTTCGTCCGTCTGGTCCGTGGCACCTAACATCAGTATTGTGCTGTTTTACCAATAGGTGAATTACTCACATGTTTAAGGCAGTGCTATCTAACAGCAATAGAATGCAAGGCACATGTGAAAATTTTAATACTTTAGAGACCACGTTAAAAGGTAAAAACAAACAGGTAAAATTAATTTTAGTGTTATATATCATCTAATCCAATAAATCCAAAATATTATATCACTGCAGTGTGTAATCAATACAGAAAATTACTAGTGAGATATTTAATTTTTTTTCTTTTTTAACCATTCTAAGCCGTTGAAATCTGATTTATTTTACACTTCCCTCACATCTCATTTTGGACTAGGCATATGTGGCTAGTGGCTACCATGCTGAACAGTGCAGATGTAAGGGCTCCAGACAGAAACTTTTAAAAGTAAAGCACGTTTTAAAGAATTGGATATTTGATTTTTCTACAATGCAATGTAAAAGTTACCACATGGAAAATCGTATCTCATTTATTTTGTGATTTTTGAATTAGAACTGAAAATGGTGTGTGTTGATGATGTCATAGTTTAATCAGCAGTATCTTTTTTTTTTTTTCCTGGTGGCACATGATATAATGGTGCATCTTCTAATTCGTGACATTTCAGATTTTAAGAAATACAAATCTCAACCCTCACAGTCTCTGGCTTTTCCTCCATAAAACAGGGCAACAAGAGGACCTGTGGAATAGGGTTGTTATGAGCGTTAAATAAGATAATATGTGTAAAATATTTAGCAGCTTCTAGGTGCTGCCTCTGTTTCTTAGCTCGTGGCCCCTCCCATATTTAAAGCCTTTGCTCTGACCTCTGCTTCTGTCATCATATCTTCTCCAACTATGACTCTCCTTTCCTCTTTCATTTGAAACAACCCTTGTGATTACATCAGGCCCACTTGGAAAATAGAGGATAATCTCCCCATCTCAAGATCCTCAGATATGATCCTCAGATATGATCCATTATTCATATCTGCAAAGTCTCATATGAGTCACACATTTATAGGTTCCAGTGAATAGGATGTGGATATCTTGGGGGACATCATTCTGTCTCCCACATTTGGAAAGGGTAAGGTTTTGCTTTAACCCTGATCTCTATACTCTCTCTATGCAATAGAAAAAAACCTCACTGTGCTAAAGAAACTATTCTTATCAATTCGAGGTAGGTGGCAGCAAATGTAGACCCAGTTGGAAGATGCCAGAGCAGCTGTAAATATGAAGAGAGAATGATCAGATGTGTGGCTGCAAATTGAGGTGAACTCTGTCTTCCCACATAGAGATGTCCCTGCTTCTTCTCACTTACTTTCCCAATTTGGAAATAGCTGTCTCCACCTTTCTCTTTGCATAAAGAGCCTGGACGGTTACTCTAAATGCTTTTAGACCAGTGGTTCTCAGCCTTGGCTGTATATTGGAATCACCTGGGATGAGGGTGGAGGGCTTTTCAAAACTATCAATGACCTTAAATGAAATCAAGATATGTGAGGTTGGGGCCCAGGCACTACTATTTTAAAATATCCCCGGATGATTCTAAGGTATTACTCTCTAATGGTCTCTAATGGGAGTCTCTGGTGTAAAGGAAGTAACTGAATTGCTCTTCCACAGACTCACAGAATGTTCTTTCCCTTTTTCTTCTCTTTACTAAATGATGTTTCACTTTGGTCTGAGTACCTCTAGAATCACGGGCCTTGAAGGTTTAAGAATTTTAGTGTTGGGGGCTTCCCTGGTGGCGCAGTGGTTGAGAATCCGCCTGCAGATGCAGGGGACATGGGTTCGTGCCCCGGTCCGGGAAGATCCCACATGCCGCGGAGCGGCTGGGCCCGTGAGCCATGGCCGCTGAGCCTGCGCGTCCGGAGCCTGTGCTCCGCAACGGGAGAGACCACAACAGTGAGAGGCCCGTGTACCGCAAAAAAAAAAAAAAAAAAAAAAAAAAGAATTTTAGTGTTGGATGAGATCATTGAAACGAGGTGACTACTGATTGACCCATGAGCTGGACCTGGGCAATCAGAGGCTCCTCGTCCCTCCCCTGTCCTTGGAATGTGTATTTCGTCTGCTCCCCCGCCCCCCACTCCCAAACTAGAAGATGCCTCAAGGACATAGTCTTGAAAATGCAAGGTGTTGTTGAGACCATCTGGATGGCATACACGACTGAACCCCTGCTAAAGCCGCTACATAAACTTTAAGATTCTGGAGGGCGGGTGAGGAGATCTACTCATCTCGTGACCACCCAAGACAAGCCTCATATGTAAATTTCTTGCTTATTAAACTGCCATTTACCAATCTGGAGTGATTCGCCTCTTCGGTCTCTCCTTGCCCTTTGCATACGGGGACGCGCAGGATTATCAGAGAAATTCTCCCTCCAATCTTGTCAATATCTAACCATTGAAGACAAATCCGCTTTGGAACTCTTTCCTGCAAACCAAATGTAAGTGAATCATTAATAACATTTCTTAAACAATTAGTAATCAAGTAAGCTGCTGTTAAGATTTTCCCTCCTGGGAGAATTTTCTTTCTGTGTTCAAAGGATTAGTGGCACTCTACCCTCTCCCCGGGCAGTTTAGATCAGTTTATTTAAAAGCCTGGGGAGTATTTGAATCACCATTTCTCATCTTCCCTCAGAAAGCCCTTCCTCCTCTATCTCTGAGGGTAGAGATCCTATCTCTCTTAAAGCTTATATCAAATGACACCTCCCCATCCTTCCTTCCTGCTCTAGATATAACGATCTCCTTTGAGCCTCCTTGACACTCTGTATCCTTTTTTTTTTGGGGGGGGGGTTCGCGGGCCTCTCACTGTCGTGGCCTCTCCCATTGCGGAGCACAGGCTGTGGACGCACAGGCTCAGTGGCCATGGTTCACCGGCCCAGCCGCTCCGCAGCATGTGGGATCTTCCCGGACCGGGGCACGAACCCGTGTCCCCTGCATCGGCAGGCGAACGCTCAACCACTGCGCCACCAGGGAAGCCCAACGCTCTGTATCCTCTTAATGGTACTCGCCTCACTTTGCTTTGCCTTACAGTTACTAAGTACTTTTTATTAGTTGCTAGTAGATTATAAACTCTTTCAAGGTAGAAATTATATAATCAAATACATAATTCTGCTGTGCCTATTTTTCCTAGCACAGTAGTGTAGGTAGGAAGGACATGAAAATTTGTTGACTTGACATTTTTTCTTGTAAGATTGGTCAGTGGTGATCTTCCTAACAGGACAGAACCCTGGGGAGAGGGTAGGTTTCTCATTACATAGGAAGTCACGGGTACACTGGGCTCCATGCTTTTGTTGACTTGTCAATTTCCTAGACCAGAGATGCTCAGACCCTGCCTGGAGAAGCAGGTGGACCTTTTAGCACCTTATCTCAAGTTTACCTCTTATTTATTTCCAGACTGAAGCACTGACTGTGAACTGTACAGAGTTTACAGTGTCATGTGGTTTTGTTTAAAGTTGACTGCAAATGTCGTTCCAGGTTAAACTGGCCTGGGAGGTTGAGAATCTCCTAACCACCTACATTTGCAGCAGGAAAATTCTAGCTAAAGGAGGGATCAGTAGACAGGAAATCCATTCCCCTTTTCATTAGACCCTCTTGGACGTTTCTCTCTGCCAAGCTGCCCCAGCCTTCACCTCCATCCCAGCTCACCACCCCCTGAATTGTAACTTTTAGTAGCTGCTGAAAGTCACTGCCTTTGCTCATTTCACTCCTCTGCGAATTAGTTCAGTGGGGCTGAGGAAAGCCTCAGGCTAGATCCAGTCTTCACCAACCTGCCAACAAATGTCCCAGAAGAAAAGTAAATTCTGAGCCCCAAGCCGGGGTCAGTCTCCCACAGACTGATGGCAAATAGTAGGCAACTGTACGTTAGGGCAGCTTTGCTAGCTGAGAGCCTTTAGGACAGCAGCAGGGAAGTCTTCTACCTGCCCGAGCAAGTGGAGGGAGCATCACCTGCCCATTCGTGGTTCCTGCAACAGAGCTGGTGGCTCTTGAGCTCAGGGACCATAGAGCCCTCAGTTTCAAACTCACTGAACTCCCAGAGGAAGAAACTAACGTTGTGCTTTCAAGTTGGCACGCACACACAGGGGGCGAATGACCATGGTGTAAAGGCAAGGATTTCAAAAGATCTGATGCAGTTCTAACTGGTGAGTATATATGGAGGGTGGGAGAAAGACCCACCAGGAACAATTCAACTGGGCTTTGCAAGAGAGCAATCTGCAGGGGACAATGGCACCCCTGGACAGGGCTGGGTTCCCTCCAGGTCCAGTTATTTTATACTAAAACCTGTAACCTGGGAGTGGTGTGGCCATGTGTGAGAACTAAAGCTTTCACTTGGGCTCCTCAAGGGGTATTTCAGGCAAAGCTGCTCTTGGTAGAGTCATTATCCTAATGATTACTTAGAATAATGACTAATAATGACTAAGGAACAGCATCCCTGTTCCTCCCTCCATACAACACCCTCACCCACCTTCAGGTGACAACAGCCTTAATATTTCTTTCAGCTCCTCCTCTCCCCCTATAAAGCTCAGTTCTTCCACTTTGTATTTATACTAAGGTATGAATGGCCCTCAATGCCTTGATAAAGCATTTTTCCAAGGCATTTTTTAAATTTTAATGGGAATCATTAAACGAGAGGGATAATTCAGCTCCAAAGGAAAATTTCAGACCGTGTAAGGAATGATACTGGATCTCTAGAGTAACTTTAAACTGACTATAGAGGAGAGAGGAAAATAAGTAATGGGAAAGTAACTGATTACACTCACTGATTCAACAGTTCTAGCACTTGGCAGATTAATATTATATTTGAAGATGACTTCAAGGGTCTTGATCACTCTTTCTTACTTGCCTTTCGTGTTTCCTGGGGGAATCCAGAGGTGGCCTGTGAGCCCTGGCTCTACCATTTACTATCTGGATAATCTCAGGCAGTTCACCAAACTGTGAAATGGAGAACATAGGAAGTATCTAATGCTATATCTGTAGTTCAGTTGATGATCAATACCTGTGGTTACTGATAGTTCTGAGCCCCCATTAAGTCAGTGTTTATCGTTCAGAAAACTTGAGAGTTACATCTAAACTTGATCGGCCACACAGTTGAGTCCTTTTTTTTTTCGCGGTACGCGGGCCTCTCACTGTTGTGGCCTCTCCCGCTGCGGAGCACAGGCTCCGGACACGCAGGCTCAGCGGCCATGGCCCACGGGCCCAGCCGCTCCGCGGCATGTGGGATCCTCCCAGACCTGGGCAGGAACCCGTGTCCCCTGCATCGGCAGGCGGACTCTCAACCACTGCGCCACCAGGGAAGCCCACAGTTGAGTCTCTGAGAGCATGCTTTATTGCTTATTTCTTCAACTGTTCCCACTTCCTTCTCCACATCCCAGTGCACTGATTGTGCAGTGCCTGGCACATAGTAGGAACTCAGTAAATGTTTGTTGAACTAGAACTTGAAACCAAACTTCTTGTTTCAATTAATTTTTATTGGAGTATACTTGCTTTACAATGTTGTGTTAGTTTCTGCTGTACAGCAAAGTGAATCAGTTATACATATACATGTATCCCCTCTTTTTTGGATTTCCTTCCCATTTAGGTCACCACAGGGCACTGAGTAGAGTTCCCTGTGCTATACAGTAGGTTCTCATTGGTTATCTATTTTATACATAGCAGTGTATATACGTCAATCCCAATCTAAACCAAACTTCTTAACTCATTCTTAGAGTTAATAGAAACACTGTTTCTTCTCAAGAAGGATTATAGAAGCACCACCCTCTGAAAACTCCTCATGATGAAAAGTGAACTCCTCATGATGAAAAGTGATGGAAGCAATTTGAGGCTTCCAGAGGGATTCCCTGGGGGAGAGGAAAGGCCAGGAAAGGGCTAAGATCACTGGGAGAGCTGAAGCCTGACAGGCTTGCAGAAGGTTAGGAGGAGGGTTGTTTCTCACTCATGCAAAGACCTGAATGGACTAGTTCGTAAAACCAAAGAATGTCAGCACAATGGTCTCGGAGGCACTCAGAAATCAGGCCCAGAGAGGGTATGGTGACTTGTAGGAAGTCAGCTACATAACAAAAAGGCTGGGACTAGGTTCCAAGTCTTGCTTCCTTAATCGATGCTTCTTTCAAGACAACACTGGGGTTTGCAAAAAGATATTATAAAGTGCATTAAAAAAAAAAGACATTTTTAATGTTATGTTTGGAACAGGAGAGACGAAAGGGGTAGGCTACTCCTTAGGGCATGGGGTGTAATGTTAAAAGGTAAGAATCCTGTTCCACAGCAGCCTTCTCTATCAAGGAAATTGATACTTAGCATGCTAAAAAAAGATAGTCCAAAATAGTTAACAGGTAATCAGATTTTAAGATAGGTGAGAAGATATAAGGAAAGTGCTTCAAGACTTCAGACCCAAAGACATTCCATTTCAGAACACTGAAAAAAGAAAACAAAAAACTTAGCAGCTGCTGTAAGTTTCCTGGGGGAGAGTATAATTCGCCACTTTAAAGCAAGGGTTAACTAGCTGCCTGGGGTCAACAACCGCTACAAGGCCAAAGGAGATTTCACACTCAAGCCTCTCTCCATCCAAAGTTCAGCAGTTTCTCTTCTACCAGGTGTCTCTGGTCATTAAATGGGCCAGTTAATTCCTCCACAGAATCAGGGTTTTGAATGATTGCAGCAGACTGAAAGGAAGCATCTACACCAACAAATGAAATGTTATAGGGCAAGTGGTTAAGTCCTACATGGTTTTTAATATGGTTTTATCAGTATTGTTTTTAATCTGTACAAACACAAAACAGAGAAGATATAGGATAAAAATAATTCATGTCCCCAAAGGTTAAGCATCTCAGTTGACTCCAAGCTCATATCTTTGTGTGATACAGTTGCCAAAATGGCTAATGAAATTTTAGGCGGCATTAATAAAGTGATACCGTTTAAACTAAAAGGAGAATAGGGCTACCGTACTGTGCCAGTCAGACCTCATCTGTAGTATTCTGTTCAGCTTGGTCGGTGCCAGGGAGGGGTAAATAAGATAATACAAGATCTAGAAGCCATGTCATGTGACAGCTTAGAGGACTTGGGAATGTTCATTTGGAGAACAGAAGGCTGTTCATTTTAGTGACTAAAATAGAAAGGAGGCAGTCAATTTGCTGTGTTGCTATATAAGATTAACTGCTACATGAAGGCAAACTTTAATTTAAGAAAGGAAACTCGTGCTGTGGAATGCTCTGCATGTGCCCTCTGTTGTGCTAGGTGAGTTAATTATTTTGTTAAAATCTTTCAGAAACTGATGGACGCACGGGGTTTGGGTGTGATAAGCTCCCAGTTGCTGGAAGTGGGATGTTCGGCTTAGCACTGCTCATTTAAAGCAGCAGTAACCTCTCTTCTGCTTCCCAGACTTTTGAGTGTCATCCAGGCCCTTCTGGAGCCAGCTTCCTACTTGGAGGCAGGCTCTCCGGGTGGCAGAAAAGGCTGCTGTGCTTCTGTAACATGGATTTCCAAGACAACTTTAAGGTTTCAAATCCCCAGTGAAACGCTGACTGCAAGTGAGGGGCTACCTAGTCGCAATCTTCCTAAGCCGGTATTTCCTAGCCAGTCTTGAATGTTGGGACGGACCCACATTTGTCTAGAACGTGTTGGTGGGAAGGGCTGGGTAGTGGAGGAGAGCCTAGGCCTTCCATTTGCTTATGAGGGACTGTGACCAGAGAAGGGAATGACTCAGGAAATAATACTCTGCGGATACATCTCTCGGCCAGTTGCAGGCGTTTTTCTTCGCATACACCTTTAGTTTAGAATCACCCAAATGCTGAGATCCTCCAGCCTAAGGCATGCCTCTGACAGTGAACAGTGGATCGGCCAGGGTCTTGGCAGGAGCCAGAACTCAGCTCGGAGGATTCCAATGAAGAGAGTTTAATGAGGTGTGATCAGGGAATCAGCAAAGGAAACTCAAACGCACCAAGGGGCACACTCCACGTTCAAGGCCACATACTTGCTCTCTCCCTATTGGCTGTACTACCCCCCTGGTATCCATATGCCTCCTTCATCGCCTTCAGGTCTTGTTTATAACACTACCTTCTCAAGGGAGCATTCTAACTGTTGCTCATCGTCATTCCCGCCCTCCTCCCCCATCTAACGTTTCAATATATCCTAATATCATCTGATATTTTTATATTTTAATTATTTATTATCTGTATCTACCCACTACAAGTGCAGAGATTTTTGTCTGTTCCATTCATTGCTATAATCCCAGCACCTGGAATACTGCCTGGCCCAAGGAAGAGGTTCAGTGAATCTTTGTTGAATGAATGAACGAATACTAACTGTACTTATTAGAGCTCAAAGAATTGTCCAAGATCCATCTTTCTGCTTCAACTTGCTGAGCACACTCCTGCCCTTTGGAGGGAAGCCTCTGAAATGCACTAGAGCTTGGATTTGGCCACAAGAGGGTGGTGTTGATCAGCTTTTCATTTTTTTAGGAGCCTTCTGAGAACATTCACCCTTTCCTCCTTAGACCCCCCCCCAAAAAAAACGTGGGATAGTGTCATGTCGGCAGCCAAAGCAAACATACAGTATGTCTCTTCCACCCTGACATTGCTGTGCAAGTGAAATTCGGTTAAAACCTTTGTCAGGAATGGTCTTGGAAGGAGAAAAGTCAGCAGAAGGCAAGAACCTCAGGAATGCACAGGAGGAAGGAGCTGCCAAACGAAGGTGCCTCTGCCATTGAGCTCTGGTACCTCCTCCATTGAGCTCTGGTACCCAGTAGACACCACCAGCTGGTCACACAGCCTCGTGTTTTGTGCCACATCCTCCTACCTCCCTTCCCTTTCTTTTTTCCCCCTTCCCTTTCTACTGCCAATGCCCAGTTGGCTGTACCGGCAAAAGAAAGAGCTCTCATAATACAGGTCAAGGCTCATGGTTCCAGCTGCTACCCTCCAGATGCCACAGAAGGGACTTACAAATTCTTCAAGGAATCTTTGTAAAGACACGGTTCTTGGGGCCGTGAGGGATGATACCGAATCAAGGGGTCAGAAGCCCTGCCGTCAAGACATACAGCAACAACACTACAAGGCACAAGTGGGCGGGGCAGTAAGGGAAGCCCAGAGAAGGTGCATTTGAATTACGATTTGAATTTATTATAGCACTTGAATTTTAGGGTAATTTTCTTCTCAATTGAGAATGAGTAACCATCCGAGAACATGTAAAAGGTCAGCTTTTCAGGATATCCCACTCCTGGAAGGCATAGCATAATATAAAATAAAAGAGCTTTAGGGAAGATAATGCATCGTTATCTTCCCTAAAGGACTCACAGACCAAATTCACAGACCAACACAGTGAACTCTGATCAAACATATTTTTTATTTGAAAGAGAGACACTCTAGAGAAAACGCGAGGGACGAGAAAGAAATGAAGAGGTCGGATGTCAAAGCAGCAGCTCTGAGTCAAAGCTCCACTTCCTTCCTGGCCCATCCCCCAACTGGGGCCACAGCCATGCCCCCCTCTCCGCTTGGGTGCAGTGTGAAGCCCCCAGGTCACTCCAGACTAATGTGGTAGAACTTCTTCCACCTCTAGAGTGAGGAAGGGAAATAAGATGTCCCTCAGCCTCTTCAAGGTGTCTCTGCTCATTACCATGGGCAGAGCATCAACAAGGAGGTCTGGGTTTATGTACTGCAGGTAGAAAAGCACATAACCCAGCAGCCTAATGAAGATCATGACCATGAAGACAAGATACCTGAAATGCCTGCAAAGAGACATTCATCGTTAGCATGGGGGAAAAAGATAGCCCAGGATCCAGCCGCAGGAGGTCAACTTCACACTTACAAATGACTGATGAATTGCTTTCTTCAGGCCAACCTGATGGGGAAGTGGGGAATGGAGACACAAAGGGTGAGGGTAGGGGATAGGTGATAACAGAAAAAGATGGTTGTGGTGGTAAGGAATTGAATACAGCCCTCCTGACATTTAAGCCCTCCAACAGAATAGGTGTCCACATAGAAGAGTTGAAGGTGCAGAAGAATAAGACCTTCCAGGTACTATATACGCAGGCCTTTGTGGAGGTTGTCAGAAAAGGTCCAGGACTGTCACACTTGTGAGTCTCATGATCAGTGGCCCTCTTCAGGCCCACTGTAGAAAGCAGTTCTAGAACTTGAAATAAGTCTGGGCCATCTCTGATATTAACATCCACATAAAATGGTTAAGGTTGATTTTTTCTAAACATCAAGTACCAAAAGAAACCAACTTAAATAATAATAGATTGTGTGTGTGTGCACCTGTGTGTGTGTGTGTGTGTGTGTGTGTGTGTGTGTGTGTGTGTCTTCTTGTGTACACCCACAAATTCCACCTGGAAAACTAACCTAAGGCTTTCAGTCTTTAACTATATTGAAATGGCATAAATTGAAGCTTTTCATTAAAGTGCCACATGGAGTATTTTAGAGTTAGTGTCCTTGTTTCAGAACTTAAAAAAGAAAAGGCCGGGAGAGTTCAAGTAATTTTTTTTAAAAAAATTTTCAGCCTGTAATAAAAGAACTAAGAAAATTAATGCACCCTGAACTCTCTTTCCAGCAAAGAGGAGAGCAGATGATCAGATTTAGAATCTGAAAAACAGAAAGGGGCCCTACTATGGGTTGTAAGAATGGAAATTGAAACAGAAATGCAACCAGCAAGCTTCATCTTGAACTTCTCAGAAATAGCCACTTTCTGTTTTCAGAAAACAAGGAAGGAGGAGTTAGGATAAATCTGGGGCTGCCTGATATTTTCTGGTTGGTGGCTATGTTAATCCTCACTCCATATGCTCTTACCAAGTTACTTACTTCTACGGAGTGAAGATGACCTAGACCAGGAAAAAAAAAACAACAAAGAAACCAACAAGATTCTACCACTTACCTGCTGTACCAAAAGATTCTCTTCTGTTTCTTAATGATGGTCTTCTCCTGTGAGAAGCAATAAAAGCCACAGGGGTGCCTGTTCATGTGCTCACAGAGAGGCAGTATAGCAGGGTGGTTAGAGAGCTTGACCCAGAAGTCACTGGCTCTGCCACGTCCTAGCTGCCATGGTGTGAAGCAATGTACTGAGCCTCATTATTTCCTAACTCTATGGTTATTGAAAAGAAGGGGAGGGGGCAGGGGGCAGGAAGAGCAAAGCCAGGGGAGGAAGGGATAGAGGAGACTCCAGTTTGGGACAAGGAAGACTTACCATGTTGCTTTGGATGGTCTCCACCAGAACTGACCCCGGTTTCACTATATGGGAGGAGTTGTTCTGGGCTTTGAACCTGGGTGAGAAAAATCAGATCCAAGAATTAAGTAACATAATCCGTGGGACTGATGAAAGGGGATTTTCTAAGTCATGCAACATCTATGATTTATTTCCTAGATTCTTGATAACATTCACAATGTACAATATTCAAAATTTATAATTGGTCAATGTACAAAGAAACAAGAACTTGTGGTCCATTCTCAAGAGAAAAGACAATCAATGAAAAGTAACATGACACAACCCTGATGTTGGATTCACACTGCAAAATGTCTGTCTTCTGGTGGCAGTTCAAACCTCAGTTCGAGTCTGATATCCTCAGCTGGGCTGTTCACAGAATGCCCTGGGCGTGCGTGGTTTTGGAGGTCAGCCTGCGATTTGGGCCAAGTTTAGATAAAATTTGAGGCTCTCCCTCTCTGGCTCTCTGTTTTTTATCCAGCAGTTTGACTACCCCAAACTCTGTTCTCTATTTTCTAGCCCAGACAGACTAAGTTTTCTCAAGGTATTTTAGTTGACCCTCACACACCAAGTTTAGCTTGCCCTCAGTCTAAAAGTGATAAAATGGGGAAATGATCTCCTGCCTTCCCTTCTTCCAAGTGTCAACCACCCTCCAGAATCTGCTTGGTTTTATTCACTCTCCAGTGCCTTCCAACTGTTCGTTCATCTCCCTTGTTTTGTTGTTCAGAGTTTAGAGCTGTTTCCTGCCGGAGGGTCAGATCCAGTAAAAACTTACTAGGCTTTACATGGGAATCTTTTTGTAATCATCAAATAGAGAAGAAAGGGGAGAAGTGACACAGACTCCGCGTTCTGGCCATGATGGAATAGCTTGTATCAGGCTAGTCCAACTCTACAAGCAGCTATAAAAACTGGACAAAATACATAAAAAAGCCATTTGAATGCATTGAAGAATGCAGTCAGAAGACGAGGGGATACAAACCCTGAGCAAAGTAAACTTACTGAGGAAAGCTCCTCATGAGTTCTAGGCTTTTCCCCAAGGGCACTTTGTGGTACAGGGAATAGAGTCCAAGGAGCAGGTGGCAGCATCAGTTGGCTGAGGAGAAAGGGATTGGAGCTTAAGACCATAAGGGGAAAAATCCAAGGCAGGGTTGGAGTCCTGAGTCTATCTATTCAGAATGTTTCAGCGTCCTGCCCTTGGGTGAGTCATTCATCAATTCCTTTGTTTTCGAGGGATAGTAGTACATGAATTTTCAACTGTGCAAAGGATTTGTGTCCCTAGCTCCCATGTTGTTCAAGGGTCAACTGAATCTATAAACCAATTGTATTTCTATATACTATCAGTAATCCATTAGAAAATCAAATTAACAAATACCTTATTTACAATAAAATCAAAAATATCAAATACCTAAGAATAAATCTGATGAAAGATGATAAAAGATGCACAAGCACACTACAGAAAACTATAAAACATGTTTATGAAAAATTAACGAAGATCTAAATACATAGAGGGATGATAATGTTCATGGCTTGGAAAACTCAATGTTGTTTAGATATTAATTAGCCTCCAAATTAATCTGTAGATTCCATGTAATTTCAATCAAGATCTCAGCAAGTTTTTATTTTTTTGGTAGAAATTGAAAAACTAATTTTAAAATTTATATGGAAATTCAAAGGGCCAAAAAATAGGGACTTCCTTGGTTGGCGCAATGGTTAGGAATCTGCCTGCCAATTCAGGGGAGACAGGTTGGATCCCTGGTCCAGGAAGATCCCACATACCGTGGAGCAACTAAGCCTGTGTACCACAACTACCGACCCTGTGCTCTAGAGCTTGCAAGCCACAACTGCTGAGCCCACATTCTACAACTACTGAAGCCCACGCGCCCTAGAGCTTGTGCTCCACAACAAGAGATGCCACCGCAATGAGAAGCCCAAGCGCTGCAATGAAGAGTAGCCCCTGCTTGCCAAAACTAGAGAAAACCACGTGCAGCAACAAAGACCCAACACAGCCTAAATAAATAAATAAATAAAATAAACATTTAAAAAACAAAACAAAGAGCCAAAAATAGCCAAGATAAGCGTTCTGTCTGTCCGGGTGTTTTTTCCCCCCATTAAAAATCACTTTATTGAGCAATCGCTGACATACAAAAAAGCATAAGTATGCATTTGTAAAACCATCACCATAGTCTATGCCATAAACATACTCAGCGTCTCCAAAAGTTTCCTCCCACCCTCTTTATTTTATTTTTTTATTTATTTACTTTTTTACATCTTTATTGGAGTATAATTGCTTTACAATAGTGTGTTAGTTTCTGCTTTATAACAAAGTGAATCAGTTATACATATACATATGTTCCCATATCTCCTCCCTCTTGCGTCTCCCTCCCACCCTCCCTATCCCACCCCTCCAGGCGGTCACAAAGCACTGAGTTGATCTCCCTGTGCTATGCGGCTGCTTCCCACTAGCTATCTACCTTACGTTTGGTAGTGTATATATGTCCATGCCTCTCTCTCGCTTTGTCACAGCTCACCCTTCCCCCTCCCCATATCCTCAAGTCCGTTCTCCAGTAGGTCTGTGTCTTTATTCCTGTCTTACCCCTAGGTTCTTCATGACATTTTTTTTCTTAAATTCCATATATATGTGTTAGCATACGGTATTTGTCTTTCTCTTTCTGACTTACTTCACTCTGTATGACAGACTCTAGGTCTATCCACCTCATTACAAATAGCTCAATTTCGTTTCTTTTTATGGCTGAGTAATATTCCATTGTATATATGTGCCACATCTTCTTTATCCATTCATCCGATGATGGACACTTAGGTTGCTTCCATCTCCTGGCTATTGTAAATAGAGCTGCAATGAACATTTTGGTACATGACTCTTTTTGAATTATGGTTTTCTCAGGGTATATGCCCAGTAGTGGGATTGCTGGGTCATATGGTAGCTCTATTTGTAGTTTTTTAAGGAACCTCCATACTGTTCTCCGTAGTGGCTGTATCAATTTACATTCCCACCAACAGTGCAAGAGGGCTCCATTTTCTCCACACCCTCTCCAGCATTTATTGTTTCTAGATTTTTTGATGACGGCCATTCTGACTGGTGTGAGATGATAGCTCATTGTAGTTTTGATTTGCATTTCTCTAATGATTAATGATGTTGAGCATTCATTCATGTGTTTGTTGGCAGTCTGTATATCTTCTTTGCAGAAATGTCTATTTAGGTCTTCTGCCCATATTTGGATTGGGTTGTTTGTTTTTTTGTTATTGAGCTGCATTAGCTGCTTATAAATTTTGGAGATTAATCCTTTGTCAGTTGCTTCATTTGCAAATATTTTCTCCCATTCTGAGGGTTGTCCTTTGGTCTTGTTTATGGTTTCCTTTGCTGTGCAAAAGCTTTGAAGTTTCATTAGGTCCCATTTATTTATTTTTGTTTTTATTACGATTTCTCTGGGAGGTGGGTCAAAAAAGATCTTGCTGTGATTTATGTCATAGAGTGTTCTGCCTATGTTTTCCTCTAAGAGTTTGATAGTGTCTGGCCTTACATTTAGGTCTCTAATCCATTTTGTGTTTATTTTTGTGTATGGTGTTAGGGAGTGGTCTAATTTCATTCTTTTACGTGTAGTTGTCCAGTTTTCCCAGCACCACTTATTGAAGAGGCGGTCCATTCTCCACTGTACATTCCTGCCTCCTTGATCAAAGATAAGGTGACCATATGTGTGTGGGTTTATCTCCGGGCTTTCTATCCTGTTTCATTGATCTATCTTTCTGTTTTTGTGCCAGTACCATACTGTCTTGATTACTGTAGTTTTGTAGTATAGTCTGAAGTCAGGGAGCCTGATTCCTCCAGCTCCGTTTTTTGTTCTCAAGATTGCTTTGGCTATTCGGGGTCTTTAGTGTTTCCATACAAATTGTGAATTTTTTTGTTCTAGTTCTGTGAAAAATACCAGTGGTAGTTTGATAGGGATTGCATTGAATCTGTAGATTGCTTTGGGTAGTAGAGTCATTTTCACAATGTTGGTTCTTCCAATCCAAGAACACGGTATATCTCTCCATCTCTTTGTATCATCTTTAATTTCTTTCATCAGTGTCTTATAATTTTCTGTATACAGGTCTTTTGTCTCCTTAGGTAGGTTTATTCCTAGATATTTTATTCTTTTTGTTGCAATGGTAAATGGGAGTGTTTTCTTGATTTCACTTTCAGAATTTTCATCATTAGTGTGTAGGAATGCCAGAGATTTCTGTGCATTAATTTTGTATCCCACTACTTTACCAAATTCATTGATTAGCTCTAATAGTTTTCTGGTAGCATCTTTAGGATTCTCTATGTATAGTATCATGTCATCTGCAAACAGTGACAGCTTTACTTCTTCTTTTCCAATTTGGATTCCTTTTATTTCCTTTTCTTCTCTGATGGCTGTGGCTAAAACTTCCAAAACAATGTTGAATAACAGTGGTGAGAGTGGGCAACCTTGTCTTGTTCCTGATCTTAGTGGAAATGCTTTCAATTTTTCACCATTGAGGACGATGTTGGCTGTGGGTTTTTCATATATGGCCTTTATTATGTTGAGGAGAGTTCCCTCTATGCCTACTTTCTGTAGGGTTTTTATCATAAATGGGTGTTGAATTTTGTCGAAAGCTTTCTCTGCATCTATTGAGATGACCATATGTTTTTTCTCCTTCACTTTGTTAATATGGTTATCACATTGATTGATTTGCATATATTAAAGAATCCTTGCATTCCTGGAATAAACCCCACTCGATCATGGTGTATGATCCTTTTAATGTGCTGTTGTATTCTGTTTGCTAGTATTTTGTTGAGGATTTTTGCATCTATGTTCATCAGTGATATTGGCCTGTAGTTTTCTTTCTTTGTGACATCCTTGTCTGGTTTTGGTATCAAGGTGATGGTGGCCTCGTAGAATGAGTTTGGGAGTGTTCCTCCCTCTGCTATATTTTGGAAGAGTTTGAGAAGGATAGGTGTTAGCTCTTCTCTAAATGTTTGATAGAATTCACGTGTGAAGCCATCTGGTCCTGGGCTTTTGTTTTTTGGAAGATTTTTAATCACAGTCTCAATTGCAGTACTTGTGATTGGTCTATTTATATTTTCTATTTCTTCCTGGTCCAGTCTCAGAATGTTATGCTTTTCTAAGAATTTTTCCATTTGTCCAGGTTGTCCATTTTATTAGCATAGAGTTGCTTGTAGTAATCTCTCATGATCCTTTGTATTTCTGCAGTATCAGTTGTTACTTCTCCTTTTTCATTTCTATTTTCTTGATTTGAGTCTTCTTCCTTTTTTCCTTGATGAGTTTGGCTAATGGTTTAGCAATTTTGTTTACCTTCTCAAAGAACCAGCTTTTAGTTTTATTGATATTTGCTATTGTTCCTTTATGTCTTTTTCATTTATTTCTGATCTGATCTTTATGATTTCTTTCATTCTGCTAACTTTGGGGTTTTTTTGTTCTCCTTTATCTAATTGCTTTAGGTGTAAGGTTAGGTTGTTTATTTGAGATGTTTCTTGTTTCTGTGGTAGGATTGTATTGCTATAAACTTCCCTCTTGGAACTGCTTTTGCTGCATCCCATAGGTTTTGGGTTGTCGTGTTTTCATTGTCATTTGTGTGTAGGTATTTCTTGATTTCCTCTTTGATTTCTTCAGTGATCTCTTGGTTATTAAGTAGTGTATTGTTTAGCTTCCATGTATTTGTACTTTATACAGATTTTTTCCTGTCATTGATATCTAGTCTCATTACATTGTGGTCTGAAAAGATACTTGATATGATTTCAATTTTCTTAAATTTACCAAGGCTTGATTTGTGACCCAAGACATCATCTGTCCTAGATAATGTTCCATGAGCACTTGAGAAGAAAGTGTATTCTGTTATTTTTGGATGGAATGTCCTATAAATATCAATGAAGTCCACCTTATTTAATGTGTTATTTAAAGCTTGTGTTTCCTTATTTCTTTTCATTTTGGATGATCTGTCCATTGATGAAAGTGGGGTGTTAAAGTCCCCTACTCTGATTGTGTTACTGTTGATTTCCCCTTTTATGGCTGTTAGCATTTGCCTTATGTATTGAGGTGCTCCTATGTTGGGTGCATATATATTTATAACTGTTATATCTTCTTGGATTGATTCCTTGATCATTGTGTAGTGTCCTTCTATATCTCTCATAATAGTCTTTATTTTAAAGCCTATTTTGTGTGATAGAAAAATTGCTACTCCAGCTTTCTTTGATTTCTATTTGCATGGAATATCTTTTTCCATCCCTTCACTTTCAGTCTGTATGTGTCCCTAGGTCTGAAGTGGGTCTCTTGTAGACAGCATTCATATGGGTCTTGTTTTTGTATCCATTCAGCCAGTCTATGTCTTTTGGTTGGAGCATTTAATCCATTGACATATAGAGTAATTATCAATGTATGTGTTCCTATTACCATTTTCTTAATTGTTTTGGGTTTGTTTTTGTAGGTCTTTTCCTTCTCTTGTGTTTCCTGCCTAGAGAAGTTCCTTTAGCATTTGTTGTAAAGCTGGTTTGGTCGTGCTGAATTCTGTTAGCTTTTGCTTGTCTCTAATTATTTTAATTTCCCCGTTGAATCTGAATGATACCCTTGCTGGGTAGAATAATCTTGGTTGTAGGTTTTCCCCTTTCATCACTTTAAATATGTCCTGCCACACCCTCTGGCTTGCAGAGTTTCTGCAGAAAAATCAGCTGTTAACTTTATGGGGATTCCCTTATATGTTATTTGTTGCTTTTCCCTTGCTGCTTTTAATATTTTTTATTTGTATTTAATTTTTGATAGTTTGATTAATATGTGTTTTGGTGTGTTTCTCTTTGGGTTTTCCTGTATGGTACTCTCTGTGCTTCCTGGAATTGATTGACTATTTCCTTTCCTATGTTAGGCAAGTTTTTGACTATAATCTCTTCAAATATTTTCTCAGACCCTTTCTTTTGCTCTTCTTCTTCTGGAATCCCTATAATTTGAATGTTGGTGCTTTTAATGTTGTCCCAGAGGTCTCTGAGACTGTCTTCAATTCTTTTCATTCTTTTTTCTTTATTCTGCTCCCTGCCAGTTATATCCACCATTTCATCTTCCAGCTCACTTATCCATTCTTCTGCCTCAGTTACTCTGTTATCAATTCCTTCTAGAGTATTTTTAATTTCAGGAATTGTGTTGTTCGTCACTAGTTGTTTGCTCTTTAGTTCTTCTAGATTCTGTTAAATGTTGTATTTTCTCCATTCTGTTTCCGAAATTTTGGATCCTACTTTACTATCAGTACTCCGAATTCTTTTTCAGGTAGGTTGCCTATTTTTTCTTCATTTATTTGGTCTGGTACATTTTTACCTTGCTCCTTTGTTTGTAACATTTTTTTTTGTCCTTTCATGTTTTTGTTTTTTTGATGAGTGGTGCTGTATTCCTGTCTTACTTGTCTGTCCTGTTATGTCCAGCACAGGAGTTTGCAGGCAGTTGGATAGAGCTGGGTCTTGGTCCTGAGATGAGGACCTCCAGGAGGACCTCACTCCAATTGATGTTCCCTGGGGTCTGAGGTTCTCTGTTAGTCCAGCAGCTTGGACTCAGAGCTCCCACCACAGGAGCTCAGGCCTGACCTGCAGCCTGGGAACCAAATCCCACAAGCCAGTCAAGTGGTGTTCCTCCCATCCCCTTAGGTGACTGTGATCCCCCAGTGGTGCCTGGTAGGTGCCCTAGTTGTGAGGAGATGCGAATTCCGCATTCCCCTAGTATGCCATCTTGACTCCACCTCCCATTTTCAGTTAATTTTTGAGCGAGGTGTATGTTGAGGTTCATTTTTTTTGCCTATGAATGTCCAATTCCTCCAGCACAATTTGTTGAAAAGACTAACCTTTCTTCATTGAATTGTTTTTGCACCTTTGTCAAAAACCTATTGGCCAAACCATGGTCTTTCAGTAGGTTCTGCTGGTTAGATCCAGTTGTGGTGATACAACATTTAGCTCCTAGGCAAATGCTGTTGTAATTGAATATTTCTTCTTTTTCAGTGGCAGGGTAGAAATATACAGTTAAATCTGTTTTTTTCTGGACTTTTCAAGTAACTCTATTAGCCCTTAGTGAGCACATATGTATGACTAATTAGTAAGATGTATTTGGATCTTTCTATTTCATATAACATAGCTTGAAGTTGTGGGTCCCCATAGATATGAACTTTTACAAGTATGGCCCATACTTTTTCCTGGCACAGTGTATAATCCATGAATGTGAAC
This sequence comes from Delphinus delphis, assembly GCF_949987515.2. Lineage (NCBI taxonomy): Eukaryota > Metazoa > Chordata > Mammalia > Artiodactyla > Delphinidae > Delphinus > Delphinus delphis. The sequence continues at coordinate 78,113,001 of NC_082684.1, read as the reverse complement.
CATTTGCTGTTGGATAAATACTCAAATTCATGTCTTCTTGATATAGTTCCATTCATGTGATCCTAGCAAATAGAAAGAATGATATATGTATCAAGATGACAAAGACCTTTTTAACACTTCAATTTTTAAAAAATGAATCTGAAAATGATCAGCTTTTTAGACTTCCTATGGCCCTCCCGACACCTAGCAGTACATTTGTAATGATGTGGTGCATCAGCTCCCTAGTGGGAGCTCTAAGCTTCAGTGGCTTAGGGAAACAAAGAACTGATGCCTCCTATTTACTGTTTTTTGACTTCTAACTTTTTATTCTCAACACCTTGGTTTTACTGAGAACTGCTCCTGTTTTGTTCCAGTACCTGAGGCTATAGAGGATGTTAATTTGCATGGCTGCAGAACGCAGTTTTAACCTTTTTCTTAGAAATGCCACAAGTCAGTAGGATTTCTGTTGTCATGCTATTTTAGTTCTCTACAAATATCACAACATGGCAAGACAAATTGCTGCAGTGTCAGGAATTAACTTTGTTTTCTGATTAAGGAGTATTCATTTTCATTCATTGGATTGTATGCCTGGACGATCAGATATGTAGATTTAATACATTTTAAAGATCTTGCATTCTTCACTTTATATGCAGATATGTGAAAAATGAAATCTTTTGAGATTTAGAACAGATCCACTTAATTTGCATTTTGTATAACTTTTCATAACATTAAGATTAAGTTGTCAATCAAAACTAATAGAATAAAATAAAAATTTCCTACATCATTAACAGAGAGTTGTTCACAAGGTAATGGTGGATTTGCACAATTCGTAATCAAAATTTATGATACCAGGTTGAAAATATAATAAATGACTTGATCACCAAAAAAAAAGTGTGTGCGTGTGTGCGTGTGTATGTGTGTGTGTGTATATTCCTTCCAGTCCGTCATGATAAGAAGCTTTTTTCATGATATTCTTAATATATGGGAGTGATCTATTCTCTAAGAATCACTGGGTTATTTTTAGGACAGTGGGATTATTTTAGATCAAAATAATGACAATATCAGATTCTTGAAAACTCCAAGATCTGTTTTCTCCTAAGGAGACCTATAATAATGTGTGTTGTTGAAAACTTTGCTGGTGTCTTGCCTTTTATATTAGCTGGATTCACAGAAAAAATGAAGATCTCAGTTAGACAATGTTACTTATGGCCTAATAATTTATGTGCAGCAACAAGAATCTTATACACTGCCAGTGGGATGTAAATTGGCGCAAAACCATGGAAAACAATTTGGAGAAAACCACCTCTTCAGCAAAACCACTTTTGGAAAGCCGCAAATGGCAAAATAGAACATTCACTCATCCTACAAGCCAGTAATCTCACTATATAACATATCCTAAAAATTTCTTGTGCATATACTCTAGGGGAGAATGTACAATAATTTTTACACAGCATTGCTAATAATAGCAAAACACTGGAAGCAACCCAATGTCCATCAACAGTATAATGGAGAAATAAAGTTGTGATATACAGCGGAAGAAATAATTTGTGATTATACTCAATAACATGGATGAATCCCCTAAATATAATGTTGACCAGAAGAGACAGATCGCAGAAGAATGTATGCATTCTAATTTGAGATAGACAAAGTTCAAAGTTGATTAAACTAGACAATATATTTTAGAGTACATATGTAAGTAATAAATATATTAAAAGAAACAAGGGGATAGTTATCACTAAAACTAAATAACCTAACTATATAACCACTAAAATTCATAGTAGTGGTTAATATTCTGGAGGAGAGAGGGGATGAGTTCAGGATATGGTAGAGGAAAGTTCTGGAGTATATTTTGTTGTCTGGCCTGGGTACATGAGTGTTGACTACTAACCATTCCTTAGACATTACACATGTGTTTGTACACTACTTATTTATTCTCTACTTCAATAAAACTTGTAGAGGAAAGGTACTTTAGTTTCATGTTTTTAGTGTCTCAGTTCCCTATATCCGCAGGAGGTGTAGGGGTTGGAGGATGGAGAGTTCACAGGTAACAGCTGAAGGAAACAGAAATGGCCCTTTCACAAAAGGCAACCCCAAAACGGGCTTTCCTTTCATCCAAGTCTAGTCTAGGCCTGTTTGAAACAATCACTCTGGGTCTGCCAAGATGAGAAAGTAATGGCAGGCATGGATTTAAGCAGAAGTAGGAAACACCTGTTTCCAAAATGGCGGACTTGGTTCTGGGGCTCAGAGTTTGCAAACTGCCAATGGTGGGGAGGGGCTCATATGGGCCATGGACATGTGTTTATGATTGGACCCACATGTGTTTATGATTTTTAAGCTAGTTGGTAGCAACTTCAAAACATGAGATTTCACATGAGAATCTTAAATTTCAGTTCCTCTTGAAAAATCAAACCTGGTAGCATTGGGTGCCCATTTAGATGGAACATTCACTCTTCAGTTCAGCACGGTTCTCATCACCCCCCATTGGCTGACACCGAACTTGCTTATTTACGTGAGTGGACTGACCTCTGAAGGCATGAGCAGCACCTGGTTTGTGGGTTCTGTGACCACAGAAATGTGGCCCTTTTGCTTCTAGTACTCCAGAAACAAGCCTGGGTACGGCAGAGGCCATAGGAATGCCCATGGAGGCTGGATGCTATGTGATGTGCTCTCTGAAGCAGCCGTGATGAGGGCCCCTGCATGGATCTGGTACGGAGGGATGAGGTTCAGCAGATATGGCTCAGGCCTCACAGCAGCTTGATAGGGGGAAATGCCAGCAGGGATCATGATGGATGGCTAACTCTCCTCTCCCATTTTCCTGGATGACGAAAGCGGAGGATCCTGGTATGACACAAGGAAGGGTGGGTGGCGAGGGGAGGAAGCAATAGAAACATACTGGTATTGGCCATATCATTGATCTTGAAAAGGTAGGCTGAGAAACGGATTTGACTTGAAGAAAAAAAAGAAATATGACCTTTTTTGCACCTTGATTACTGTGGGAACATTCATTCATGCTTTTTATGTGGTGTTTTACGATGACCTTTTTTTTTTTTTTGCGGTACGCGGGCCTCTCACTGTTGTGGCCTCTCCCGTTGCGGAGCGGAGGCTCCGGACGCGCAGGCTCAGCGGCCATGGCTCACGGGCCCAGCCGCTCCGCGGCATGTGGGATCTTCCCGGACCGGGGCACGAACCCGTGTCCGCTGTATCGGCAGGCGGACTCTCAACCACTGCGCGAAGCCCTACGATGACCTATTTTGATGGAAGTTAAAAAGAATATTAACGTCTAAATGTTTCCAGTCCCTCTCTCTCCTCCCATTTAGAAAAGAGAATCTTGTGTTTGCTGGTCTATCTTCTCTCTCTTCCTCACCCTCTGTTTATCAGTCCCAGAACAATTCCTATACTTGCACATGCCAAAGCAGAATCAGAAATGGGTGAGGAAAAAGCCCAGATGACAGGAGGAGAGGGGAAATGAAGGAAAGAAGCCAAATTGAGTTCATAATAAAGCGCGGGAGAGAGGGGAGGGGTGAAAAGGAGAGGGGACTGGGTGGAAAGAGGCTGGGAGGTGGGTTGACAGGTGAATCAGCCTGAGGACCAGGTGGTAAGCAAGAAACCGGTGGAGGACAGGAAGGTAAAGACCAGCATGCTTCCATCGTGAAATAAATAAGACCCCCTCCTTAATATTTAAAATTTATTTGATATTTATAACAGACACAATTTAAAGATTGGAATCACTATTTGGCAGTAGGTGGGGACTGGGGGACTGAATTCTTATTTGAACCTGATGCCGTTACTTACGGAAACAGGGCAATGAGGATCCAGGACTCATAAGGGTTACCCCATAGCATGGAATCCAACAGACCCAGAATCCGTAGAGGAAAGGTAGGGACTTTGAATTAAGGGGAGGGACCTTGGGCTTCCCTGGTGGCGCAGTGGTTGAGAGTCCGCCTGCCGATGTAGAGGACATGGGGTTCGTGCCCCGGTCCGGGAAGATCCCACATGCCGCGGAGCGGCTGGGCCCGTGAGCCATGGCCGCTGGGCCTGCGCGTCCGGACCCTGTGCTCCGCAACGGGAGAGGCCACAACAGTGAGAGGCCCACATACCGGAAAAAAAAAAAAAAAAAAAGAGGAGGGACCTGCCCAATTTTAGAACTGGGCGGGCAAATGAGCAGATCCCAGTGGAACAGACAAGATGTGGGCAATGTCTTGAATCCAAAGGGAGTCAGTAAGGCTGGTGCAAACAGGGATGCGATCAATCAGAGCTACAGCAGCAGCTGAGCGCTCTCTCCATTTCTCTACTGCCTGCAGGGGCAGGAGGCTCTCATGGTTGGGAAGGAGGTCAGATGAAGTCAGGGAAACGCTGAGCTGAGCTGCTGCTGGGTCACTAAAAGGTCCTAAAAGGGAGAATATTTGGTTAAACGTTTTCCACTTATTTGCCTCACCTGACCGTGCCTCACTGTTGATTGATGGGTGTTTATTTATTTGGAATATAAACGTGTTGATTTTTATGATAGCTGTCCTGTCAGTCATGCCACTCTAAGTATTGGAATTCAAATATATTCCAATTAAACTCATTTAAATTCTATGCATACTTGCAAAATGCCTATTGTTTATATAGTATTTGAATTTTGCCAATTGTGCAAACAGTGTTCTTTACAGCATTTTTCCTATATCCAGGATTGCATCCAGGATCACACATTGCATTTAGTTGTCATGTCTTGTTAGTCCCCTTTTTTTGGAACAGCTCTGCCTTCTTTTGTCTTTCATGACCCTGCTATTTTGAAGGGTGTAAGACAGTTGTTGCATAGAATGTTCCTCATAGTACATAATAATCTTCTTAATACTAAGAAAGATACAGAGAGAGAGAATCTTAGTGCTGAAGGAACCTGTGAAATTATTCCACATTGCTTAATTTTACAGATGAGAAATCTAGTGTATAAGCTAATTTAAAATTAATTTTAAAAGAGTAATCCAGACATTATAATCTCATTAGGCAGCTGGCACATAAAAAAGGTTTGATGAGGGCTGTAGTATATTCAGAAGATTCCATGAAGGAATCAGGAGGCTGAAGGCTGGTGGGACTTGGTTAGAGAGAACACAGAGCATCAGGTGCCTCATGAACAGGACTCCCCTCAGTGACAGGGACCACTTTGTTACATTTTCCAAAGACGGCCATAATAATAGGTCTTTCTAGGACTTGGCCACTTCCTTATCAAGTGAGGAGTCCAAGTCCCTTCCTCCTCGAATTTGGCCAAACTTGTGATTGTTTTCATAAATAGAATGCAGTGGCAGTGACATTGAGTGGCTTCCAAGGCTAGGTTAGAAAAGCCCATGCAGCTTTTGCCTGATTCCCCTGGAATTCAGCCACCATGCTTTGAGGAAGCCCAAGCAGCTCACAGAAAGGCTCAAAGTATTAGGCTCACAGGCGTGGTTGAGCTGCTTGGCAACAGCCAGTGCCAACTTTCCAGCCGTGTGAATGAGAAATCTTGAAGGCAGGTCCTCCAGACCCCAGTCAAACAGCCCCACCTAACACCACGGAGAAGAGAATAGCTGTTTCCACGGGCACTTGCCCAAGTCGTAGATTTGTAAGGAAAAAGAAAAATATTGTTGACATGTACACACTGCTATATTTAAAATGGATAACCGGGCTTCCCTGGTGGCGCAGTGGTTGAGAGTCCACCTGCCGATGCGGCGGACGTGGGTTCGTGCCCCGGTCCAGGAGGATCCCGCATGCTGTGGAGCGGCTGGGCCCGTGGGCCATGGCCACTGAGCCTGCGGGTCCGGAGCCTGTGCTCCGCGGCCGGAGAGGCCACAACAGTGAGAGGCCCACGTACAGAAAAAAAAAAAAAAGGATAACCAACAAGGCCCTACTGTATAGCACAGGGAACTCTGCTCAATATTATGTAACAACTTAAATGGGAAAAGAATTTGAAAAAGGATACATGTATATGTATAACTGAATCACTTTGCTGTACACCTGAAACTAACGCAACATTGTTAAGCAACTTTACTCCAATATAAAATAAAAAGTTTCAAAACATAAATAAATAAGAATAATTAAAAAAAAGAAAATATTGTAACTGTCTTAAGCATCTAAGCTGTGTTTGTGGTTTTTTGCTGCACAGCTGTAGATAAACAAAATGCTGGCTAACCTTCGGGTGTCCTGTGAGGAGGAGGCAAGAAACCAGGAGTGAGGTGCTTAGAATCCTTCAGACACATGAGCTTCCCTGGTGGTGCAGTGGTTAAGAATCCACCTACCAATGCAGGGGACATGGGTTCGAACCCTAGTCTGAGAAGATCCCACATGCCGTGGAGCAACTAAGCCCATGTACCACAACTACTGAGCCCGTGAGCCACAACTACTGAGCCCTTGTGCCACAACTACTGAAGCCCGTGCACCTAGAGCCCGTGCTCCTCAACAAGAGAAGCCACCACAATGAGAAGCCCATGCACCGCAACAAAGAGTAGCCCCCACTCGCCGCAACTAGAGAAAGGCCACGCACAGCAACGAAGACCCAACGCAGCCAAAAAATAAACAAATAAATAAAATTAAAAAAAAAAAAGAATCCTTCAGACACAAAACCAAATATAGGGTTCCAGTTCAAGCATACTACAACTGCAGGGACCCGACCAAAAGAATTTAAACAGAGGGCTCTTTGCATCTACTGGACCTCATAATCAAGACACAGAAGCCACCCCTGAAAGGCTGCAGCTGAGAAACTCTGAGTGTCATCCCAGGCTCCCTGCGTGGCCCCAAGGAGCTTTGCTGGATTAACCATTCAGCTTCCTACACTCCATCCTCATCCTTCACACTAAACACCACATCTCTTCCATCCGCTGTCTGCCTCACCCTAAGTGCTTAACTCCAGGTTTTTGAAACTGTGGCACTTGAAAATGTGAATGGTGAGCAGGCCCAGAGCCTGCAAAGGCAGTCAGAGCCATTGTGCCTAAGACCAACCCACTGCCACAAGAGCCATTACACCAAGAACCCAAGTCCTAAGGCTATCTCAGGAAAATAAGAGCTACTCTACAGTAAAGACTTCCCAAATGCAGGGTGGGATTTTTCTCCCACAGGTCAATCCCACCCTGCATTTGGGAAGCCCCTTGACAGCCATAGAAAGAGCTTTCAATCTTTTCTAAAATTTATTAGCGACTCGTTTTCCTTTTCTCTCCGTCTAGGGAGTAGTTGAAAGACTTCATTGCAACTGATAAGCTGTAATTAGGGACTTATGGTTTCCCTAGAGTTTAGGACCAATAGCTACAGAATCTTATTAGAAAATGTAATTAATGTATTCCCATTACATTTTCACTTACTAGTGGGGAAACTAGAATAGTGATGGGAGGCTTTTCACAAAAATGAAAAAAGTTAGGTAAATTATCATTTTTTAAGCCTCATTACAAAAGGAAAACACTCTTTTAATGCAATCTTGTTCAGCTAAATGAGTAAAATGCTTCTCTGCATTAAAAACAAAATGTCATCTCTCTTCCTCATTTTAAAACAAATTAAGTCTGAATAAGATATTACAGCTTCCAGTGAAATCAGTTCCTCCTGGATTGGGAAAAATATAATCTTGGTTATAAAGAGCAAATGAAACAAACATTACCATGGCTAAGAGACAACGTTAACATCTGATTATTGAAGGGAGGGATGATATTTCACACAGTTCTGTCCATGCTGTGAGAGTAGACATTAAAGTTACTGTACTAAGACATATCCCCACCCATCTACCAAAATGATAAAAATTCCACAAATGAAAATTCACTAATTTTCAGTAAACCTTTTTGCATTTAGAATCAACCTGTTAAACTACTATTATTCCTGGAAAGAGTACTATAACGGTTATGACCACTTTTTGAGGTTTCATCTTGAACCTTTTGAAATAAAGAATTGCTGCCTTAAAAAGCTAAAGCAGGGCTTCCCTGGTGGCGCAGTGGTTGAGAGTCCGCCTGCCGATGCAGGGGACACGGGTTCGTGCCCCGGGCCGGGAGGATCCCACATGCCGCGGAGCGGCTGGGCCCGTGAGCCATGGCCGCTGAGCCTGCGCGTCCGGAGCCTGCGCTCCGCAGTGGGACAGGCCACAGCAGTGAGAGGCCCGCATACCGCAAAAAAGAAAAAAGAAAGATATGTAATAAGCACTGTGACACCTGTAATTTCTGTGCAGTAGGAGAATTCTTTTCCAATTCAAATGCAACCCATATGTTATTTTTCCTACAGAGGCTTCAGGAACATTCAGAATAGAGATAGAAAGCACCAGCAATATGTAAATCGAGAAACTATTCCCAGTTAATGAGTATATATTGGCAAGCATTTTGCCAAGCTTACTTAACAAAGCAAATCTCCTAAGAAATAAAATCGACGAGACCCTGTTTTACAACATCTGAACCTGTACATCTGCAAATCAAAAAACAGAACTCTGAAATTGGCAACAAGTGCCTTGATACAAGGAAGCAGCTGTTTAAGGCCAGAGCTGCAAGGAGCAGGAATAGCTCCCAGTAGAATCTGAACAAGCAGAAAAGGGTGCAGAGCCAAAAAGGAACAATTCACTAATTTGCAGTAAGGATAGATTGAAGTTAATCCCCAAACACCACAATATAGCGTTTTTACTTATTCTGCCTATCGATCTATCATTTAGCTATTGAGTTAAAGGAATGGTAAGTTATTGTTTATCAGTGTGAGTTCAGGCATTCTCAATCCTTTGATTAACTTTACAAAAATTAGAAAAAATTTCTCAAATATTATAGACAGCTACCTCAATCGATTCTACCTGTCTACAAATTGCAAAGGTAATCAATATCCTGGTGCTCAGAATGAGCCCACCAGATAAGCATTTTTCCTTATAGAATTTTCCCTTAACAGGTTCATTTCTGTCTGAGTGCACTATACACACTACGAGCACACATTCTCCCTTATTTTGTATTCCCAGGTACTGGTACCATGGCTGACATAGGTTAGGCATTCCATAAGTCTTCTATCCTGTGAATGAGTCAAAAGGATGCCATATCTCCTTTCAGCTAAACCCTAAAAGTGAAGTAGTTGAGTGTTTTAAGGGTGGGAGGGAGGGAGACACAAGAGGGAAGAGATATGGGAACATATGTATATGTATAATTGATTCACTTTGTCATAAAGCAGAAACTAACACACATTGTAAAGCAATTATACTCCAATAAAGATGTAAAAAAAATGGTGGGTACATAATCTATCTTGCTGTTGGTGATAAATGTCATACAATAAAATTATTGATACAACACATTTAAAAAATGTGTTCTTGCAGAGCAGATGGATCTAAGTGGAGTCAAAGAGAACTCTGAGATATTCTTTTCTCACTTCTGGTTTAGCTTGGAATCCAGAAAATAATGGTAATGAAGAGAAAAGGTGTGGGGTTTCGGTTCATGCAAAAGAGCATTCTTTTCCAAAGGCGCATCGGGTTAAATTTGCACACCTTATTTGTCAGAAACTTCCGATGCTGTATCTCTAGGCCAAAGTGAGCCAAAAAACACTTTTCCTAATCAAATTCAGATTGATTTGGGTCGATATCTCAAAACTAGAATCTGAATGAGGGCTCTTTGTGTCAGATTTTAGTTAGGCTATTTAAGCCATAAAGTACTTGTTATCTTTCCTCATGTATTCCTCCCAAAACAGAAAAGTAGATACTTCCTTTTCTGATAAAGACATATGCCAAAGTCATAATGGCTGCTTAAAATGGGGAAGAAGGCAGAAAAAAAATTATTTTAATTAACACTTGGAAGATACGCATCGTTACACATTTTTTTTTTTTTTTTTTTGCTGTACGCGGGCCTCTCACTGTTGTGGCCTCTCCCGTTGCGGAGCACAGGCTCGGGACGCACAGGCTCAGCGGCCATGGCTCACGGGCCCAGCCACTCCGCGGCACGTGGGATCTTCCCGGACCGGGGCACGAACCCGTGTCCCCTGCATCGGCAGGCGGACTCTCAACCACTGCGCCACCAGGGAAGCCCCCACATATTTTTGATCAAAGTATTTGGAGGCTTCCCTGGTGGCGCAGTGGTTAAGAATCCACCTGCCAATGCAGGAGACATGGGTTTGAGTCCTGGTCCGGGAAGGTCCCACATAACATGGAGCAACTAAACCCGTGCGCCACAACTACTGAGCCTGAGCTCCAGAGCCCGCGAGCCACAATTACTGAGCCTGTGCTCCTAGAGCCGGTGCTCCGCAACAGAGAAGCCACCACAATGAGAAGCCCAGGCACCGCAATGAAGAGTAGCCCCTGCTCGCCGCAACTAGAGAAATCCCGCGCGCAGCAGTGAAGACCCAAGGCAGCCAAAAATAAAAATAAGTTAAAAAAAAAAAAAGTATTTGGAACTAGACTGAATGTCAACACCATCAGTAGTTGTCACCATTTGTATTGACACAGCAAGGTAAAATTGTTACTCTGGGCTCAAGGAAAAGTAATGAATAGTGACAGTAAAGTCTTTTATTATTTGGTAAGTTGAATTATACAGAGGAAACTCTTTTCAAATTAGTCAGAGAGGTGGCGCATGCAAACATGATCCTTTCAGAAGGACTGAAATGATAATATTCGAACTCTCTTTAATTTGATTAAAATACCCTCTTTTAGTCCTTAGGAAAGATCTGGTCTCTGAGAGACCATATTTATCATTCTCAGACAATGCTTTTGTGCAGTGACTGTAAGTAATAGAACAGTTCTTAAGCTAGAACCAGAAATATGCTAGCTTGTGGGAAGCCTAACTGAATTCAAACCAAGAGGCAGGAGGGCTCAGAAACGACCTGATAGTTGTAAACACAACCCCTGCCTGGTGTCATACGGTTTGACTGGCAGACAGAAAGGGCTGGGTCAATTTTCATATTTTATAATACTGTGCTAGTTAGACGCTTTTTATTATATGGGATGGAGCCTCAGTCACTGAGTTTTAAAAAAAATGGCAAATCCTACAGATGCACAAGAACCAAGCCCTGAAAGTCGTCAGGATCTGAGACAGGTCTTTTAACCACGTACGCCTGGCTTTTACTCTTGGCTAGTGAAGGCTGCCTCTCACGAGGTCTTGCTTTACTGGGACGTATCTGTTTTATCATCCTGCTTCCTTATTTTTAGATGAGGAGACTAGTTCCTCTGCATACCGCTATTGTAATGATTAATGAATGTTACTAAAAAGCACTTAGAGCAAGCATGCATTTCTTTAATCCATTCATCCTCTCTTCTCAGAGTGTTTCTCTTTCTTTAAACCTCCCACGCTTCCTGCCCCAACCTCATTCTCAGCTGATGACTTACTTGCTTTATATTTCACTGCGAATCCAAAAGCAATGAGAAGAGAATGTCCATAAACCCCACCACGACCTCAACTTGCTAACAAGTGTCTGTGCCTGGGTACCCTGCCTGCCATCCTGGTACCACGGAGGAGGTCTGCCTGTGTATCCCTCCGCTCATACGTTAGGCCCCCTCCCTCTCTTCTACACAAGGACACCATCCCAGCGATACTCCTCTCTTCCCTGTATCATCATTTCCCCCTCTCTAGTAGATCATGCCCACCAACATACGAACAAAGTGTAATTGATCCTGCCATGAAAAAATCAAAATCAAAAGCCCTCTCTGGACCCTCACATCCGCCTCTGGCTACCACCACATTTATCTCTTTCCCTTTAGACCAGAACTTGCAGAAAGAATTTTCTATTCTGTTTCTAATTCCTCTTCTCACATACTGCCTTGAAACCACTCCCACCGAGCTTTCATCCCCCCACGCCTCCACCAAAACTACTGCTGTCGAGGCTCTTAACAATTTCCAAACCCAGCTGGTCTCCCCTGGCTATCTGCAGTATCTGTCACGGTCGACCATCCCCTACTCCTTCACTTTGCCTTCCCACTCCTAGTTTCCCCCCATCTCACTGGGTTCTCAACCTCAGTTTCATATCCTGGTGTTTCTTCACCTCCCAGATCTCTAAATAGTGGTGTTGAGACAGGAAGGGGGCAGAGCACAACCGTTGAGGACACCACATAAACTGGTTAGAACCAACCAAGTCCAAGATGGCAGTCGCGGTCGACTTCCGGTAGACCTTGAGCCTCAGTATACACTCATTGAAACACATCAGCACAAGCTAAATGACACACCCACAGGCGCCATGACAGTTCCAAGGCCGACCACAAAAGGTCAAAAGGTGGGCGGTGGCCCAATTCCTGGAAATCCCCATCCTTCCCCAAAAGAGCTGGAATACTCTTCCCACTCATTATCCTATGAAATTACCCACCCTCATAAAAACTGACAACCCCTTACCTTGGGTCCTCTAACCTTCCGAGATGGCCCACATTCTGTTTGTGAAGTGTGTATCTCCCTGAATAAATCTTCTTTCACTTAACTATGGCTCACTCTTGAATTCTTTCCTGTGCAAATCCAAGAACCCACACTTGGTGGCCGTCCCAGGGACTCTTTTGAGACCTGAGATGTGACCATCCTTTCTGTCCTGCAACAGCGTGACCCAGGGATAGTCGTTAGACCTTTTTTTTCTCTACCTACTTCTCCCTAGTTGGTCTCTTTGTATGTCACACGCTGGCATTCTCAATTATATGCCTGCAGGACAGTTCTCTCCACTTTTATGCCTAGTAGGCACCTCAAACTTATACCCAACTGAATACCTGATCTTCCCCCCTACAACCTGCTTCCCCACGGTTTCCCTTGTCACAGGAAATGGCAACTCTATCCTTCTGGTTGCTCTGTCAGCCTTGGTTCCCCTCCTTCTCTGAACCCTAGTTCTAACTGGTCAGCAAATCCTGACAGATCCATCTTAAAACATGTCCAAAACTTGCCACCCGTCAATGGAAATTCTAACAATTTCCATTGCTACTGCCTCCGTCCCAGCTTCCATTGCCTGCCCCCCTGGGGTGTTACAGTAGTTGTTCGGCTACCCTGGGCTCCAACACTCTGCTCTCAGCACAGCAGCCAGAGGGAGCTTCTAAAAAGGAAATCAGAGTATGTCACTCTTCTACTTCCCACACCCAAGGACTCAAGTCACTGCATTTGACTTGAGAGGAAAGGCTGAAGTCATTACGGTCGCCTCTAAACAAAACCCAACACAAACTAGCCCTTCCCTCTACCCATTAGCCTCTGACCTCGTCTCCTCTATTCTCCTTATTGCCACACTCCAAACCAGCCACTCTGGCTGCCAGGGCCTTGGCACTGGCTCTTCCCTCAGCCTAGAATGCATTTCCACGTGGCTCACTGCCTGACCTCTCTCTGGTGCTTATTCAAATATCACATTCTCCAAGAGGTCTTCCTGACTGTTTAAAATCCTACTCTCCTCCAGCCCACCCCCCTTTCCTGACTTATTATCCTCCAGAGCATTTATCACTATTTAATATTCTACTTATCTCACTTGTTTGAAAAATTGCCTCCACGTGAGAATGGAAGTTTCGTGAGAGCAGGGCTTTTGTTTTGTTTCTACATTTTCAGTGTGTGGGAGAGCACTTGGAACAACGTAGCTCCTCAAGAAATATTCAGTGACTGGCACAAGATCAATGGTCCATGAATGTCATTGATAATTATCACCTGCTCTCAACTGACCAGTTTTGCTTCCCTGAGCAGGGAGAAATTCAAGGGGAAATTTCAGTGACAAGGGAACGTAGGCTAAGCAAACTCCCAGGGTGTCTGTGTTTTGCGGCACACACCGCTGTCTGCTCAAGCTGCTGTCGTGGCATTAAGCACATCTGAGTTCCACCCTGAGAAGCTGGTGAACTGTGTGCTCTGCCTGCCCCTCTGCCCTGTCCCCTGTTCCTCACCCAGAGTTAGGACTGACCTCTGTATGGAGAAGGGAGGGGTCAGGGGGCTACCATGTCAGAAAAGATCAGAAAAACAATGGATGGAAACCGAAGCGTCTGGAAGGATCATCAGGCTATTAATGGCAGTTTTCTCTGGGAGGGTATCTTTTATGTTGTGTAGTTTGCTTGTCTGAGTTTTCTGTAATAAACAAATAGAAGAAAAAGGTTTGAAAACTTTATTTTATGAAAATAAGAAAGAAAAGTTACATTTGGAGATTCTTCTGCCAGCAGTGTGTCTCTAAAGTGTCCAGAATGACAAGTGCCCCAGGATTGGAAGCTACTGCCCTGGGGGCAAGTGTGCCCCTAGACAGGGCCTGAAATGCATCCATTCCATCCTCAATGGGCAGGAGGCTTGCCTGACTACTTCTGCTTGCTGTGACGCCATGATCACCGAGCAGCATTCTGATAATTTAGTATCCCAGGAAAATTGCCTACTGGGAGAGGCACACAGCATTCGTCTTCTGAGTTACATTTTCTTCAGTAAAAATTAATGTATTCGTTTTCTGGATTTGGTTTTTAAGATGATGAAATTTTTTTGCCGAGAACAACCTCAAAGCCGTCTTATTCAGAAATCTTGTGTCAGTCTGGTTAACACGTTTGCCCTCATATGTCCTTGGCTGGAGGCGAGCTCTGTGTCTCACCTGGTGGTGAGAAGTGGATCTGAATTTCAGGTAACAGCTGAACCCAATGATGGCTGCCTGGTGAAAGATCAACTATTTTGTTGCAACTATGGTGAGCAAGAGAAGGGAGACTCCACTGAAAGAAGCAAATGTGCCTTACGATAACGGGGAAGTAACTAAACCTCACTTTGGTGGATGGCTAACATTTATTTCACGCCTCCGGCTGCACATTTTAATCTTCTCCTTCTTGGAGGCTGAACGACATTATTTATGCCTGGCAACGGACTATGTCTCTTCAACTTTATTTGCATAAAGATCTCCTGGGGATGTTAGTTCACTTGGAATCCCAGGCCCCACTCTCAGACTCTGCTTTTGGCCAGCACAATGGAGAGTGGCCCTAACTCAGGGCAACTCAGTCACGCACTTCAAATCCAGCAAGGCTCAGCCCCCTCTCCTTGTTCTGCTTTCCTCAGTCTGTTTCTGCTCTTCTTACCTCCTGATCTCTGGTCTATTTGTCCTGTAGCTTCTCCCCCGGGCCCTCAGGACTGATGCCTGTTAAGCCTTCTTCAGCACTGAGCTTAGCTTCTTTCTTTAGTCCATCCTTACTCCTCGGAACCCATGGTTTGAGATCATCCCAACCCTAATCCTAGGCCCATGATGGAATGAGAATAGAGGCTGGGAGCCATTGCCACAGGCAAATGTATTCATGTTCAGAGTCCAGAAAAGAAATAAAGGAATTTGCATATTTCAATAAGAACCCCAGGAGATTCTGTTATAGTGTGCATTTGGGGGGACGTCTTTGGATCACATTTTGAAAAACATTTTATAAGGCAATATGCATTTTTCAAACTACAGATCATAATCCACTCGTGGGCCATAACATCAATTTAGTGGGTCACTACCAGCGTTAAAAACTAATGAATAGGGGAGGAGCTTCAAGATGGCAGAGGAGTAAGAAGTGGAGATCACCTTCCTCCCCACAAATACACCAGAAATACATCTACATGTGGGACAACTCCTACAGAACACTTAGTGAACGCTGGCAGAAGACCTCAGACCTCCCAAAAGGCAAGAAACTCCCCACGTACCTGGGTAGGCCAAAAGAAAAAAGAATAAACAGAGACAAAAGGATAGGGACGGGACCTGCACCAGGGGAGGGAGCTGTGAAGGAGGAAACGTTACCACACACTAGGAAGCCCCTTCGCGGGCGGAGACTGCGGGTGGTGGAGGGGGAAAGCTTCGGAGCCACAGAGGAGAGCACAGCAACAGGGGAGCCGAGGGCAAAGCGGAGAGATTCCCGCACAGAGAGTCAGGGCCGACCGGCACTCACCAGCCCGAGAGGCTTGTCTGCTCACCCGCCGGGGCGGGCGGGGGCTGGGAGCTGAGGCTCGGGCTTCGGTCGGAGCGCCGGGAGAGGACTGGGGTTGGTGGCGTGAACACAGCCTGAAGGGGACTGGTGCGCCACGGCTAGCCGGGAGGGAGGCCGGGGAAAAGTCTGGACCTGCCGAAGAGGCAAGAGGCTTTCTCTTACCTCTTTGTTTCCTGGTGCGCGAGGAGAGGGGATTAAGAGCGCTGCTTAAAGGAGCTCCAGAGACGGGCGCGAGCCGCGGCTAAAGCGCGGACCCCAGAGACGGGCAGGAGACGCTAGGGCTGCTGCTGCTGCCGCCACCAAGAAGCCTGTGTGCGAGCACAGGTCACTATCCACACCTCCCCTCCCGGGAGCCTGTGCAGCCCGCCACTGCCAGGGTCCCAGGATCCAGGGACAACTTCCCCGGATGAACGCACGGCGCGCCTCAGGCTGGTGCAACGTCACGGCGGCCTCTGCCGCTGCAGGCCCGCCCCGCCCTCCGTGCCCCTCCCCCCGCCCCCGGCCTGAGTGAGCCAGAGCCCCCGAAGCAGCGGCTCCTTTAACCCCGTCCTGTCTGAGCAAAGAACGGACGCCCTCCAGCGACCTACACGCAGAGGCAGGGCCAAATCCAAAGCTGAGCCCCTGGGAGCTGTGAGAACAAAGAAGAGAAAGGGAAATCTCTCCCAGCAGCCCCAGGAGCAGCGGATTAAAGCTCCACAATCAACTTGATGTACCCTGCATCTGTGGAATACATGAATAGACAACGAATCATCCCACATTAAGGAGGTGGACTTTGGGAGCAACGATATATATATACATTTTTTTCCTTTTTCTCTTTTTGTGAGTGCGTATGCGTATGCTTCTGTGTGTGATTTTGTCTGTATAGCGTTGCTTTTGCCATTTGTCCTAGGTTTCTGTCTGTCCGTTTTCTTGTTTTTCTTGTGTTTTTGTTTTTTTAGTAGTTTTTAGCACTTGTTACCATTGGTGGATTTGTTTTTTGGTTTGGTTGCTCTCTTCCTTTTTTTAATTACTTTAAATTTTTTTAAATTTTTAATATTTCTTTTTATTTTAATAACTTAATTTTATTTATTTTTCTTTCCTTCTTTTTTTCTCCCTTTCATTCTGAGCCATGTGAATGACAGGGTTTTGGTGCACTGGCCAGATGTCAGGCCTGCGCCTCTGAGGTGGGAGAACCGAGTTCAGTACATTGGTCTACCAAAGACCTCCCAGCTCCACGTAATATCAAATGGCAAAAATCCCCCAGAGATCTCCATCTCAACGCCAAGACATAGCTCCACTCAATGACCAACAAGCTACAGTGCAGGACACCCTATGCCAAACAACTAGCAAGACAGGAACACAACCCCACCCATTAGCAGAGAGGCTGCCTAAAATCATAATAAGGCCACAGACACCCCAAAACACACCACCAGACGTGGACCTGCCCACCAGAAAGACAAGATCCAGCCTCATCCACCAGAACACAGGCACTAGTCCCCTCCACCAGGAAGCCTACACAACTCACTGAACCAAACTTACCACTGGGAACAGTCACCAAAAACAACGGGAACTACGAACCTGCAGCCTGCGGAAAGGAGACCCCCAAACACAGTACGTTGAGCAAAATGAGAAGACAGAGAAACACACAGCAGATGAAGGAGCAAGGTAAAATACCACCAGACCAAACAAATGAAGAGGAAATAGGCAGTCTACCTGAAAAAGAATTTAGAATAATGATACTAAAGATGATCCAAAATCTTGGAGATACAATGGAGAAAATGCAAGAAACGTTTAACAAGGACATAGAAGAACTAAAGAGCAAACAAACAATGATGAACAAAACAATAAATGAAATTAAAACTTCTCTAGAAGAAATCAATAGTGGAATAACTGAGGCAGAAGAACAGATAAGTGACCTGAAAGATAAAATAATGGAAAAAACTACTGCAGAGCAGACTAAAGAAAAAAGAGTGAAAAGAATTGAGGACAGCCTCAGAGACCTCTGGGACAACATTAAACACACCAACATTCGAATTATAGGGGTCCCAGAAGAAGAAAAGTAAAAGAAAGGGACTGAGAAAATATTTGAAGAGATTATAGTTGAAAATTTCCCTAATATAGGAAAAGAAATAGTTAATCAAGTCCAGGAAGCACAGAGAATCCCATACAGGATAATCCAAGGAGAAACACCACAAGACACGTATTAACCAAACTATCAAAAATTAAATACAAAGAAAAAATATTAAAAGCAGCAAGGGAAAAGCAACAAATTACATACAAGGGAATCCCCTTAAGATTAAAAGCTGATCATTCAGCAGAAACTCTGCAAGCCAGAAGGGACTGGCAGGACATATTTAAAGTCATGAAAGGGAAAAAACTACAACCAAGATTACGCAGCAAGAATCTCATTCAGATTCGACAGAGAAATTACAAACTTTACAGACAAGCAAAAGCTAAGAGAATTCAGCACCACCAAACCAGCTTTACAACAAATGCTAAAGGAACTTCTCTAGGCAGGAAACACAAAGAAGGAAAAGACCTAGAATAACAAACCCAAAACAAGTAAGAAAATGGTAATAGGAATATACACATTGATAACTACCTTAAATATAAATGGATTAAATGCTCCAACCAAAAGACATAGACTGGCTGAATGGATACAAAAACAAGACATGTATATGTGCTTTCAACAAGACACCCACTTCAGACCTAGGGACACATACAGACTGAAAGTGAGGGGATGGAAAAAGATATTCCATGCAAATGGAAATCAAAAGAAAGCTGGAGTAGCCATTCGTCTATCAGACAAAATATACTTTAAAACAAAGACTATTATGAGAGATAAAGAAGGACACTACATAATGATCAAGGGATCAATCCAAGAAGAAGATATAACAATTGTAAATATTTATGCACCCAACATAGGAGCACCTCAATGCATAAGGCAAATGCTAACAGCCATAAAAGGGGAAATTGACAGTAACAAAATCATAGTAGGGGACTTTAACACCCCACTCTCACAAATGGACAGATCATCCAAAAAGAAAATAAATAAGGAAACACAAGGTTTAAAGGGCACATTAAACAAGATGGACTTAATTAATATTTATAGGGCATTCCATCCGAAAACAACAGAATACACTCTCTTCTCAAGTGCTCATGGAATATTCTCCAGGATAGATCATATCATGGGTCACAAATCAAGTCTTGGTAAATTTAAGAAAATTGAAATTGTATCAAGTATCCTTTCTGACCACAACGCTATGAGACTAGATATCAATTACAGGGTAAAATCTGTAAAAACTACAGACACGTGGAGGCTAATCAATACACTACTTAATAACCAAGAGATCACTGAAGAAATCAAAGAGGAAATCAAAAAATACCTAGAAACAAATGACAATGAAAACATGATGACCCAAAACCTATGGGATGCAGCAAAAGTAGTTCCAAGAGGGAAGTTTATAGTAATACAATCCTACCCTAAGAAACAAGAAACATCTCAAATAAACAACCTAACCTTACACCTAAAGCAATTAGAGAAAGAACAACAACAAAAACCCCAAAGTTAGCAGAAGGAAAGAAATCATAAATATCAGGTCAGAAAAAAATGAAAAAGAAATGATAGCAAAGATCAGTAAAACTAAGAGGTGGTTCTTTGAGAAAATAAACAAAATTGATAAACCATTAGCCAGACTCAGCAAGAAAAGAAGGAAAAAGACTCAAATCAATAGAATTAGAAATGAAAAAGGAGAAGTAACAACTGATACTGCAGAAATACAAAGGATCATGAGAGATTACTACAAGCAACTCTATGCCAATAAAATGGACAACCTGGAAGAAATGGAAAAATTCTTAGAAAAGCACAACCTTCTAAGACTGAACCAGGAAGAAATAGAAAATAAAAACAGACCAATCACAAGCACTGAAATTGGAACTGTGATTAAAAACCTTCCAACAAGCAAAAGCCCTGGACCAGATGGCTTCAAAGGTGAATTCTATCAAACATTTAGAGAAGAGCTAACACCTATCCTTCTCAAACTCTCGCAAAATATAGCAGAGGGAGGAACACTCTCAAACTCGTTCTATGAGGCCACTATCACCCTGATACCAAAACCAGACAGAGATGTCCCAAAAAAAGAAATTAGAATACTCCCTTACACCATACATAAAAAGTAAACTGAAAATGGATTAAAGACCTAAATATAAGGCCAGGCACTATAAAACTCTTAGAGGAACACATAGGCAGAACACTCTATGATATAAATCACAGCAAGATCCTTTTTGACCCACCTCCTAGAGAAATGGAAATAAAAAAAATAAACAAACTGGACCTAATGAAACTTAAAATCTTTTGCACAGCAAAGGAAACCATAAACAGGATGAAAAGACAACCCTCAGAATGGGAGAAAATATTTTCAAAGGAAGCAAATGACAAAGGATTAATCTCTAAAATTTACAAGCAGCTCATGCAGCTCATTTCAAAAAAACAAACCCAATCCAAAAGTGGGCAGAAGACCTAAGTAGACATTTCTCCAAAGAAGACCTACAGAATGCCAAACAGGCACATGAAAAGATGCTCAACATCGCTAATTATTAGAGAAATGCAAATCCAAACCACAATGAGGTCTCACCTCACAGCAGTCAGAAAGGCCATCATTAAAGAGTCTACAAACAATAAATGCTGGAGAAGGTGTGGAGAAAAGGGAACCCTCTTGCACTGCTGGTGAGAATGTGAATTGGTTCAGCCACTGTGGAGAACAGTATGGAGGTTCCTTAGAAAACTAAAAATAGAACTACCATACCACCCAGCAATCCCATTACTGGGCATATACCCTGAGAAAACCATAATTCAAAAAGAGTCATGTACCAAAATGTTCATTGCAGCTCTATTTACAATAGCCAGGACATGGAAGCAACCTAAGTGTCCATCAACAGATGAAGAAGATGTGACACATATATACAGTGGAATATTACTCAGCCATAAAAAAATTGAGTTATTTGTAGTGAGGTAGGTGGACCTAGTGTCTGTCATACAGAGTGAAGTAGGTCAGAAAGAGAAAAACAAACACCATATGCTAACACAGACATGGAACCTAAAAAAAAAGTGGTCATGAAGAGCCTAGGGACAGGATGGGAATAAAGATGCAGACCTACTAGAGAATGGACTTGAGGACATGGGAAGGGGGAAGGGTAAGGTGGGACAAAGTGAGAGAGTGGCATGGACATATATACACTACCAAATGTAAAACCGGTAGCTAGTGGGAAGCAGCCACATAGCACAGGGAGATCAGTTTGGTGCTTTGTGACCACCTAGAGGGGTAGGATAGGGAAGGTGGGAGGGAAGGAGATGCAAGAGGGAAGAGATATGGGGATATATGTATATGTATAACTGATTCACTTTGTTATAAAGCAGAAACTAACACACCATTGTAAAGCAATTATACTCCAATAAAATTGTTAAATAAATAAATAAAATAATGCATAGTGAATTCCCTAGCAGTCCAGTGGTTAGGACTCCGTGCTCTCACTGCCGAGGGCCTAGGTTCAATCTCTGGTTGGAAAACTAAGATACCACAAGCCATGCAGTGTGGAAAAAAAAAAAAAAGAAAAATAGACCAGGACAAAACAGAATAGATTAGATGTGTTACTGAGTCCAAGCTCATACTTCTCACTGCACAACAGGCCAATAAGTCGAGAGATGAGTTGTAGGGGGAAGGTGTAGTGACTTTATCTGGAAAACCAGCAGACCAAGAAAATGCTGGACTAATTTTGCAAAGAATCATCTTCCTTGTGTTAGAATTTTAGCTTCTTTTATACTAAAAGGGGAGAAGGTAAAGCCCTGGTTCCTCAGACTCTAGAGGGGATGTATTAATTTCTTTCTTCCTACATCCATTCACAGCTGGGCCTGGTCAGGATATTTCCTGTGAGCTAAACAAAGGTGTTTTAGCTTAAGGCTCATTACCTGCGAGGCAGTGTTCCCAGAGATGGGCCATTACATATAATTGAAGCTTATAGGCAACATCCCTTTAGTGATTAACTTGTAATAGCATAGAAGGTTCTTCCCTATTACAAGAACACATCACGGAAAATAAAAGGTATTTCTTATTATGGGTTACAGTTAAAAAATAAAAAAGGTTTAAAGGATACTCATGAATCGTTAACATGAAAATTCCTCATCAAACGCTGATTTTGCTTTCCATACTAGAAAAGTGAGTGATTTCTCTCTTTCTTATGATCATACTCTCTCCTGGGCCCATGGTATCTCAAGTTCTGACAGTGTGTGGGTTGCTATTGCTATGGTGATTTTGATATTGGTTCTATCCCCTTGCAGTTCCTTAACAAGCATGGCCCTCCTTATTCTCTACACTTAATTTGAGATTTAATTAGACAGGGTTACAGACCCCTCTTCATTTAAGCAGTATACATTCAAAGATTATCTTGTAGCATTTTCAATTTAATTCCTTAATGTGACAGTGGAGAGGAATAGAAAACTGTAAGAATGATTTTAACTGTTTATCAAATCATTAAGGAAGGATTCAAAGGTGATCAAAAAGCCCAGATAACTTGCATTTCTTATCTTGGCAATGGAGCTTCAGAGGAAGCAGAGAATGGGCAGTGCACTCTGTGTTACTGGGTAGCTGGTGGGACAAGCACCCCACCCCCTGCCCCATGCCTCCATTTATTCCCTACTATCGAGTATGGCTAATTATATATATATATTTTTTTCTTTAAGTCCAGTACTCTGTGGCCTTCTACCTCTAAGCAGTCATGAGGCTTATTACCACATGAGGAAAAAGTTAATTCAGTGTAGAAAGAAAGGCCATTTGAATTTCAAATCTGAAGGGTTTTGCTTAAGCAATTTAATAAGTCCATAAGTCTTAAAAGCAAAGATTTGTGGAGGTAGAGACGGGATGTCTGTGGCCCAAACCTTGCTTCCCTAACAGCTCCGTGCCAGGTGGTGTTGATCTCAGAGTCTTAGGTCAGGGGAAACCGGTAGATAAGATGCAGAAATGATGAGCCTGAACTTTTCAACACCTTCAGGTTTGTGAAAAGAAGAAAGGAGGCGTTGTCTCCTCTTCTGGAGCCCACGCCTTGAGCGAGTGGGTGTGTGGGCACATTAAGGTGGGTATGGAGGCCTCCATGATCCTGAGACTCAGTGCTGCTTCCTGGGAGAAGCCTGCAGGAGGCTAGGGCTTCTTGGGGAGCCCTGGTCCGCTGCATGGCTCCACGTCCCATGCGGTGAGAGAGTGATGGAATGGGGTGAGCTGATTGGGTCAGTGAGCATGGGGCCCTGCTCCTGGCTCCCCTCTGGTATCATCTTGCCTAGGGAGATGTCACTGCCCTGCTGAAGGGATGGAAAGTGCTGGGGGAGCCAGGGCAGCAGCAGGATGAAGAGGTTCCTATGAGAGGGGTCTTCATGTAGGAGCAGGTGGCTGGGACTGTGGACTCCAGGGATGGGTACCAGGAGGTGACCTGGGGGGGCCATATGGGACCAGCCACACTGCGGTGATTACCAGTCAAGGTGCACATCAGACAAGCCATGTCAGGAACTGGGTCAGGAACCCAGTAAAATGCCTTATAGATCTCTTAGGAAGGAGGACACGTATAGAGCAGCACTCTGGAACCGGAGAATTTACTCAGAGAGACCAAGTCATCCAAAATGTATGCTTTATACCAGACCCACTAGGAAACTGAACTTTGAATAATCTGATACCTATGAGGGTGGGGACTTCTGGAATATTAACTACATCTTCTTTGTACATATGAGTATAAAGTCTGAGTTATTTGTAACCCTGCTACGTTGGCTGAGAAAAACACATGAAAATCACAAGAAAATTCTTTCCTTCAGTTTTGCTTTATTGCAAACTATACTTAGGGAGGCAAAAGGCTGGGTGGACCCAGGTTACCTAAGTCACCCACCTCCCCATCCATGAGCTCAGGTCACTGTCTACCCTTTAAAGTTATTTGTCTCACCCCCAGCGAATCACTCCCTGGACCTCTTCTTCTTCCCTAACTCCTAGTGACTAAACAGTAAGGCCTGTATGACCTTCCATAACTGGAAGTCCAGAGAGCTCAGGCTTGTTTGACTCAGTAGCCCAACCATCCTACAGTCTCTGGTTTTGGTCCACTCTCTGGTCTATTATTATTAGTGTTGTCTTAACTCTGAGACTGGGAGAAGGTGACCGAGGCAGCTCCGAGAGTCACATGCAGACGTAACAGCGTCCTTAGGAAGCAAGAGCATTTCTTCCTGTGCTTCCCAGAAGCCCTCAGCAGACTTCTCTCAAGTCTCATTAGCAGAATTTTGTCACCCACCTGTTCGTAGGCAAATGCTGGCAAGGGTGATGGAATTACAAGATGAAATTAAACTATCTTCAATAAAATTGGTATTGTGGGATCAACAACAAATACCCACTCCCTCTTCCCCATTTTTCCAGCTTCAGCAATGGATGAGTAATTTCTTCCCAGCCCTTGAAGTCTTGGGTACTTTTTGGGAGGGGGTGTCCCCTAATTCTTCTGAAAATTTCAGGCTGTTAGCATCATACCATCCATGGCGTTGAAGCTTCTGATGCTGAGAGGAAGGAGCTTTAGGTCCTGAGGGTGGAGCAGGGTGGGAACTCCACTGAGGAGATCTGACTCCGGCCAAGAGCTCACCCTACTTATTTCTCTCTTTCTCTTGATACCATGATCATTTAAAAAGAAAGAAAAAGGAATCTCTCAGTGTGGGAGCTAATCTTCCACCTAACATTTGAGGCTTATTGTGCCAAGAGAGTGAGCCTCTGCTTCCTGGGTGCTGGCTTGTGTCCCACAGCTGTCTCCGCCTAACTTCCATTGCTTTGCCCATTTAGCTGCAGGTTGTGATTTCTCCTCAGCAGCTCGACTGAAGCTGGTTGGCGATAGCATCATACCATCACACCAATTGTTAACTATTTATTGGAGTAGAAAATGCAAAGCCTCATAAAACAGGCGGGAAGAAGCGGGATCTGTAAGCAACTGGGGACCACAGAGATCAGTTCAGAAGTGGGAAGAGAGAGCACGAGGCCATGTCTGAGGTCTGTGAGGCTCCTAAGCTCCGGACCACGCAGCTTGCCTCAGTTCTTTCTGGTACTTGAACTCTAATAATTTGGAGCCAAAAAGGAAATGACTTGCACTTTATTTGCACAGGGTATAGCTCACTTTATAGCTACAAACTCCGCTGTAGTCATTAATGGTCAACTGTCATTTTAATTCCAATTACATAGCTACAAAACATTAGCTCTATTAGAAGGT
Organism: Delphinus delphis; assembly: GCF_949987515.2. Taxonomy (NCBI): domain Eukaryota; kingdom Metazoa; phylum Chordata; class Mammalia; order Artiodactyla; family Delphinidae; genus Delphinus; species Delphinus delphis. Next base: position 78,087,989 of record NC_082684.1, on the reverse strand, counting down.
ACCTATATTAACTTAATGATCAGAAGAAAACATTCAAAAAACCTTATTTTTTCCAGTTAATAATGTAAAACCTGTACCTTACTGAAAAAGAATAAAATGCAAAAACACACCGAGACAGAACTATAAACTGGCACAACTTTCTGGGGGGAAATTTGGCCTTATGCTTCAAAAACCTTTAAAATGTTCATTTTCTGGGATCCAATCATCTCTATCACTTCTGTGAATTTATCTTAAGGAGATGATTACCTCTCACAGGCTCATACACAGACTAATGCACATGGATTCAATGTGTCTAGTACGAGTGAGAAACTGGTAGTAAACTGCATGTACAGTAATAAAGGATGGATTAAATAAAACAAAACAAACAAAAACCAAAAAAAACCACACCAAGAGTAAAACAGCAGTAATGCTGATGCCATCACTGGTAATAATGTGCTTTGTCTTAGTCTGATAATTTTTCTATATGCGTGAAATTTTTCTATACACATACCCACGCAGACACACACGCACACACACACACACACACATATGTCCATTATATTCATTGGGAACATACTACATGCCATTTTATAAATTGCTTTTTTCACTTAAAAGTATATCATGGGGCTTCCCTGGTGGCGCAGTGGTTGAGAGTCCTCCTGCCGATGCAGGGGACACGGGTTCGTGCCCCGGTCCGGGAAGATCCCAAGTGCCGCGGAGCGGCTGGGCCCGTGAGCCATGCCCGCTGAGCCTGTGCGTCCAGAGCCTGTGCTCCGCAACGGGAGAGGCCACAGCAGTGAGAGGCCCGTGTACCGCAAAAAAAAAAAAAGTATATCGTGAACACTTTCTCATTTCATTATTTCGCTAAAAAATGTATTTTGGTTTTTTTCTTAATAACTCTTAGTCATCATGATGAACATACTATGTTTGGGGAACTTGGGGGAGAGCTGGAGGGAACGTTAGAGACCACCTTGCACATCTTCCTTGCTTATGAGTAAGGACGTTGTGACCCAGGCAGACGCTATGACTTAAGTATACAGAGAAATTAGTGAAAAAAACGGACAAGAGCCCAGACCTGTAGACTTCTAGATTTCATTCTAACAAACTGTTTTACCTGATGCCTTTCATCTTCTCAAATTTTCTGACCTTTTATATAAAATTGAGACCACTCACCTGCCATCAGCAATGGTTGTAAGCCATATATATATTTTTTTAAGGATTTTTTTTTTTTTAGTTGTTGGGGGTAGGAGTTAATTAATTAATTAATTAATTTTTCCTGTGTTGGGTCTTTGTTTCTGTGCGAGGGCTTTCTCTGCTTGCTGCAAGCAGGGGCCACTCTTCATCGCGGTGCGTGGGCCTCTCACTATCACGGCCTCTCTTGTCGCGGAGGACAGGCTCAGTAGTTGTGGCTCACGGGCCTAGTTGCTCCGCGGCATGTGGGATCTTCCCAGACCAGGGCTCGAACCCGTGTCCCCTGCATTAGCAGGCAGACTCTCAACCACTGTGCCACCAGGGAAACCCAAAGCCATATTTTTTTAATTGCCAGCAGCACATCAGTGTAATAATCTTAAGGTTGTAATAAGCTACTTTGATTGCCCAGAAAAATGTCTTTTGATCAGGGTCTGAGGAAGCATTCCTCTTCACAAGCCTTTCTTTGGGGGAGCATCTTGTCCCAACATGGTCTCCTATTCCCCTGAGGTCATTGTTAATTCTGCTTGCACAGTGGTCCCTTTCCGCCAGACTGAAGCAATTTCACCCCTCTTTCTTCCTGCCCAGCCCTGTCCTGCTGCCCCCAGCACTAGATGGGGAGTGCCACCATATATGCAAATAGTCCTACAGGGACCAGGGGCATGAATGGCGAAGATGCATTTAGAGAGCCCAAGGTGAAGCCTATGGCTATACACCCCGAATCTGGCCTAAAATCTTGACCTCACCATCAAGAACTGCCAACCATTTGACATAATGCAGCTCAGTGCCCTTCCTGTCCAAATAATACGTAATGAGTGTTTTCATTTTGTTATCATGGTTGTAATGCAGGTTCCCTGCTGTTGGATAGTCAGCCGTGTGGAGTGCTACTCATTTAAAGAATATATACTGGGAGTTTGCTGGTTGCGAGTCACGAAGGAAAGCGGTGCATCAGACAGACGTGGAGCCTGCCTTCAAGGACTTAGAGCCCGGTGAGGATGCCCGCGTCTAAACAGGTAAATACAACATGGTGTCATAAAGGCCATGCACGCACGACAGGCGTGGGTAGAGGGGGCTGTGGCAGCACCAGGGGGACGCTTAACCAAAACTGGGGAGGAGGAGGCAGCCGGGGAAAGCCTCCCAGAGGACCGTTTCTGGGTTGAGCATGGAAGGACAAGCAGGAGTTGGCCAGAGAAGAAAGCAAGGGTGGGAGGAGTGGGGGGAGATACGACAATAGGGGGTGAGGCATGGAAACTCACAAGCGGCGATAACAGCTCAGAGTTTCCTGCCCTTAATGAGACCGTGGAGGGCTGCTTTTTTTTTTTTTTTTTTTGCGGTACGCGGGCCTCTCACCGTTGTGGCCTCTCCCGTTGCGGAGCACAGGCTCCGGATGCGCAGGCTCAGTGGCCATGGCTCGCGGGCCCAGCCGCTCCGCGGCATGAGGGATCTTCCCGGACCAGGGCACGAACCCGTGTCCCCTGCATCGGCAGGCGGACTCTCAACCACTGCGCCACCAGGGAAGCCCAGGGCTGCTTTTGTGCTTACAAATGTTCATGGCACCCCACTCCTGCCCGCACCCATCCAAACCCAGAAAGAAAACACGTAGTGCTTGTCACTTAGTAGGCATTCAACTGACCAGAATTTCATTTCCGGTAAGTTTTACCGATAACATTCCTAACAAACTTAGCTGTACATTGACACTTAGACACCATTAACTTGAGAGTTTTTATTCCCCCCATGAAACAATTATATTCATAGAGCTAAATGCTGGTTTAAAAGAAAATCCCAGTTGTACATCATCTATACTTCAATACAAATAAGTAATACTAAAAAAGAAAATCACAGCAATTACTTTGATCTACTATACCACAGAGATGGCCCATGGTACATAGGGACACTTGCCACTGGGCTTTTTGTTTTTTATTAATGTCCTATTTTAATAGGTTTTTATCTCCTCTCTTCCCATGAGATTGTCAGCTGTCCCTCCTCCCAGATGTCGGTGTCCCTGCCTACAGCCCTCCTCCCCTCCTCCAGTCAGACGTGGCCTTGAAAACCATATGACCATGTCTGTTAAAAGTGCATGCGCTATAAAAACATATTATTTTTGAGTAAGGAATTCTTCTCTGAATAATACATTTCTGCCCTTGGGAGAAATGAACTTTGGGGGCATTTATGATTTTCACTCTTCCCAATCATTTTTCACTCCTTTTCAGTTGTGTTCTAAAGAGGAAAGCTTTCTAAAGAACTGAATTTCCCATAGGCAAGGACCTTTGTGTTCTGAGTACTGCCCGCCTCACGTCTGTTTCCTGATCTGTGGGCCTGTAAACATCCAGTAGGGCTGCATGTACCAGGGAGTTACCATGATGGGTCAGAGCTGTAAGGGGTGTGGGGACAAGAAACCGTATGCTCCACGGATTCAGGGTGGTTTATAGGAGGAGGCCAGAGAGGCCGGAAAAGCCAGAGGTCAGCTCTAAAGAAGGCTCCTAAAACATCACATCCAAGGGGTGAGTGCAAAGCTGCGAACCAAATAGACAAGAGAGTGGTATTTACTCATCACTTTTTGTTGTGATTATGCTGTGTGATAAACAAGCCCCAAATTCAATGGTTGTAACAATAACCCTTCATTTCTTTGTCATATGTCTGTTAGGTCGTTTGTGGCTTTGCTTGGGTTGTCTAGACTTGGGTGCAAGTTTTTGAGTCCCACTGGAGCAGCCATTAGCCAGGGCATTTGGTCCTGGCAGAGGACAGGAGGACAAGAGGGGAAGCAGAAACAGATGATACTTCTGCTTAGAACTTGCACCTGTCATTTCCTCCAGATGGCCCAGTCCATAGTCAACAGGTGGGGGAGTCCATGTGGTGAACAAAGAAGGGAAGGAAGAATTGTGAGCGAAGAATACATTTCACTACGATAGTTGATAAGCGAAGAAACTTTGGGGGAAAACCTAAGAGGGTGGAGCCTTAATATTTGAGGATATCGAAGGGCAAGCAAGAAGGCATCAGCAAGCTCTGGTCGACAGGGACCTCTCTTATTGGGCCTGATCACCTGAGTGGCATGTTAACGACACAGAGGTGGGTGGGATGCCAGGCTCTATGAGATGGCCGTTGAGTCCGAGAGGGATGGCCAGCCCAGCCCAGCACCTGTGCTCTTATGAAAGCTTATCTCACAACTAGGGGGTTTGCTTCTTTCACCTTTCAGCATTCAGTACTCTTTATCTTCTTGGGGATGGATGCAGTTCTTTTCTGGCTTGTTGCACAAATACAAATTTACCAGATGGGCCACAATTAAATTTAATTGGATACTTTAACAACAACAACAAAATGATCAGCTTACCTATTAAGTGTTCAGGAATTATAGTCTCAGTCCAAGTTATGTATTCCCCTTCATGCCTCTTTCCTAAAACTATAGTTTTTATTCTGCAATCTCGTTGGTAACTCTCTACCATGATCATCAAGTAAATGTTTCCAGCTGTGAAGGTGATACCATTCTCTCTGGCACCTTGACGTGAAAATTCCAAGTCATCTGAGCTCCAGTATCCTATCTATTGAGTTGCCAGTATGGGCACCTTTACCTGCAGGATGCTTCTTGCTTCTTTCTCCTTTCTATTCCTGCCGACACCTGGCACGTATGACGTCTCATGTAGACAATTGCACTAGCCCCTTGGTAGCCTCCTAATCAGTCAATCCACTGTAATCTTTCATTACATTATGGATTTTATTTTTCCTTTAACTTTTTCTTTTTTCCTCCTTTAACTTTTATTTTGACATATTTTTGGTTCTACAGAAAAGTTTCAAGAAAAGTACAAAGAATTCAAGAATACCTTCACCCAGATCCTCCAAATATTAATATTTTATCACATTTTAAAATTCTTTCTCTCTCTCCAGATAGATACATACATACATATAATATATACATACACATATACCCCATATATGTGTAGTTGATATATACGTGTGCATGTGTGTATATATCTATATTTCTGAACCATTTGTCTGTTGCATTTGGCAGATATATGTCCTTTTACCCCTAAATGCTGAAGTGGACATTTCCTAAAAACACAAATATTCTCATGCATAACCATAATACAAAATCAGGAATTATACTGACACAGTACTATTTTCTAATCTATGAACCTTATTCAGATTTTGCCAATTATCCCAATAATGTCTTTATAGCTAAAAAAACAAAACAAAACCCAAGTCACCTGTTGCATTCAGTTGTCATGTTTATTTAGTTTCCTTTATTCTGGAATAATCGTCTTTCTTCACCTTTCATGGTATTAATACTTTAAAGCGTACAGGCCAGTTACTGTACAGAGTACCCTTTATTTGGATTTTTCCTGGTGCTTTCTCACTATTCACATCATTCTTTTTAAAGCTTCACTGAGGCTCAGTAACCCTCAGTTACTATCTGTTACATCCCCAGCAAAGTTTGTATCCTCTGTCCCAAAGGATCTGACTCTTCTCCTTTCTCCAGTCTAACTTTTTATAACAAGCCAGACTGGACTGTACAGTCTACAGACCTCTGTGTTCTTAAGCTGCTCCTTCTCTCTACTGTATGACACTACATCATTCTCTCCACTCCCATTCCACCAACTGATACTACTCTTCCTCTTTCAAGGATGAATAAACATACCACCTAGAATACTCATATTTTCTCCCCAGTCATGGAATCATCTTCTCCCTTTACTGAAATTCTCTAGGCTTTGATTAGAGTTTTATGTTGATCTCCAGCAAAATTAGGATGAATTATGAAACACAAGTCTATGCACACTTAAAGGAAGGAAACAGTATTGCTAGAAGCCAGCTCCCATCAGTGAGGGTAAGCTGCCTCAGCGTAATCTCATTCCCTTTTGTGATAAGGTTGTGAGATGAAGGCTCAGGGGAGCAATAGAGAATCTCCAACTGGGCGATGCATGTGACCATGTCTCCAACTGGGCGATGCATGTGACCAACTGGGCGATGCATGTGATGCAGTGTGAATCAGGGGAAGAAATATGACCTGCTTATTACTGTTGACATACAGATTCCTGGCCTCTGGAGCCCTCCTCTCCCTAAACCTGGTGCCACTGATTCCTCACCTGCAGGTTCAGCCTTAGGTGGTCTAGATCAAGTCACGCTAGTGACCCGTCCAGCTCTGACTCTGTTGCAGTTCAGGTTTGCTCTCTTGCTTCTAAAACTAAGTCCTGACTTGTCCAAGTCCCAGTAACTAGATTCAGTTCTTACTGGCTTTCTATGCCCCAGTACTCTTCTTTGCTACATTCTTGGTCCTCTTTTACCTCCGGGACCATGCTTTGATTTTACTATGTCTTCCCCTGGGAATTGGAGTACTGCCCATGAGCTTGACTAGTAGCCTGGGTTCTAGTAGATCATAAACTGTATTCCTGATGTTAAATGTTCCCCTGGATTTCCAAATAGCCTCCCTAACACTCTGTCCCACTCACCTTTTAGATAAACCCATTATATTATGTAATTTTCATTCTCTGCCTCCCCTCCCTACTTGACTACTTGCTTGTTATCTGTTACCACGATTTCCAGATGCTGCCTGTTGGACCGGGTTCCCTCCAGCACTGATGTGTGGATCTGTCTTCTGATGCCTGGTCTCCCCTTTGGCAGGTACACTTTTATATCTGGATCCTTTCCAAGTTATCCTAGCCTGACCTTCCTGGCAATAGGTAACCATACTATCTCTCATTACTACAGAGTGTTAGCTAATTAAACAACCATATGGGTAGGCTGTTGATTACTGGATCAATGTCAGTTTGGCAGGAGATCTCTAGAGAATACTGAAGGACTCTAGACTTGGTGCTGCACTGTTCAATGTTTTTTATTTTTTAATCAAGGACTAGAGGAAACTAGAAGAAGAATACTCATCAAATTTTCAGATGATCTGTAGCCTGGGGAAAGAGTAATTATAGACCTTTGATATTCTGAGAATATTCTAAGACTACTATGAAAGGGCAAACAAATAATATGAGGATTAAAATGAATAACTGTAATGACTTTTTCTTAGGTTCTAAACGTAACTTCACAAGTACAGGAAAGGACAAATCTGACTTCCAGTGATTTACTCTTGACAATCCAGCAATACAGAACTACAAGAAGCTCCTCTTTACATCACGCTGGTTCTCATTCTCTGGGCCTTCACCTGACTTTTTTCTTCCATCGAGAAAGTCCTTCCCTATTCCTTTCATTCACCCAACTCCTTCTCATCCTATAAGACTCAGACAATCACCTCTTTCAGAAGTCTTACTCCTCTTCTGTGGTTCTTGTGGTTGGTCCATCATTGTACTGATCACATTATGTAGCAGGTAGATGTCCTGTGACCATCTCCCAAAGGAGGCTGTGAGAACTCTGAGATTTGGGTGTAGACCTTCTTTATCATTTATACCTAGTGCTTAGCCCAGGCCATGGCACACAGAAAATAGTGATTAAGTGAAGATGCTGGAACAGTCTTGGTCTTTTTAATAGCTTTCTCTTATTCTCTGGGCTCACTCCTGGAAGACCTAAAATTGCTTCGAGTCACCATTGTGGGTTCCACCTCTGAAACCTGCTTTGCAACCTTGCCTGTTCCTGCTTGAAGCCATTTCACTATAGATCTTGATTTTCATTTCAACTTACTTCTTAGATGTTCAATGTCTATTTTTTGCCTTGCATTCTGGCCTGCCCTCATTCAGGACTCCCTTTTCCATTTTCCCCTAAGCCTGGACATCCAACCCCAGGACCAGGGCCAGCCTGATTTACTCCTCTGTCCACATGCTCAGGTTCTGTTCAAGGGACCCAGCAAATGTAAGACGCATTTCCTTAACTAACCTTCCCTCGCTCCCTCTCCCCTCCCACCACACACTATAATTCCCCTGGCCAGGATGGTGGCTGGAGCAGCAAGATCTGGGGCTTTAGTTGACTTCAGGTGCTACAAAACCACATACTTTTATATAGTTCATTAGTATCAATAGAAGTGTAAAAATATCGTGAGATGAGGCCCCATTACACTTCGAATAGATCAGATCCAATATGGGCATCACATTTCAAGACAATACAAAATTTAGTTCTTCCAAAAGAGGCAAATCAGAGTGCAGAAAGATTTTCAGGCTCTGTCCTGGAAAAGAAACAACCTACGAGGAGGTGTGTTTAATGTTAAAATATCTATCGTGGAAAAAAAATTTTTAAGAAATAGTATAGCTTTCCAAGTAAAGATTAAATTAAGTGAAGATTTTTTTGCTTAATATCAGGAGGATTTTTTTCTCACTTAAAACTGTTCAGGGGCTTCCCTGGTGGCACAGTGGTTAAGAATCCGCCTGCCAATGCAGGGGACATGGGTTCGAGCCCTGGTCCGGGAAGATCCCACATGCCGCGGAGCAACTAAGCCTGTGCGCCACGACTACTGAGCCTGCACTCCAGAGCCCGTGAGCCACAACTACTGAGCCCGGGTGCCACAACTACTGAAGCCTGCGTGCCTGGAGTCCATGCTCCACAACAAGATAAGCCACCACAATGAGAAGCCTGTGCATCGCAGGAAGAGTAGCCCCTGCTCTCCGCGACTAGAGAAAGCCTGCGCACAGCAACAAAGACCCAACACAGCCAAAAATAAAACCAAATAAATTTATTTAAAATTTTTTTGACTTTTTTTTCAAATTATGGAATTTTATAGCAGACATTTAAGGCTCAGATGCATTTTTATCTAAGAGATTAATGTTTTTACTATGCCATATTCCTTGTAAGAAATCTTGAGACATAAAACCTTTTTGTAGTGTGGACCAGAATACATTAACTGAATAATATAGCTTTAGTTCTACTACCTAAAGTCAATGAAATAAATAAAAAAGATTCACTTCCTTGTTAATTATCAACAACAGTAGCCGCAGCGTAAATATGTACATAGCAGGGGTCGAACCAAGAGATCATTCCTTATTTTAGAGTGGTAAGAGTTTGCCCTTGCAGTGGACATCTACTGAGTTATCTGCCCCAGCCCCCAAACCTATCCTGTTTACACTATTTACAGCCACAGTTATGTAAACCTGGATGGGCCCCTGACCAAAGCTCATTTACAGATTCTTCCTTCAAAATCTGAGTTTGAGATGAAATGTTGGGCCCTCTCCTTGTAGCTGTGTCCATAATGTATCCACTTTGATGCTCACTTCTGCCGTATTTCCCACTGTCTTTTAAATAATCAGAGGAAACCTTCCTCATGTATTCATTGTTTTTAATTATCTTTATAATGTGTGTGCACATATTATTGGGTCAATGCTGATTGCAGTCTTCTGGAAAGTATTAACATTGAGTTAACATTACTTTGGTTAATATTTAGGCTGCAAGTAATATTGAAAATATTTTAAGGAAAAAAAGAGGAAATTTATCTTAGGACTGTCAGAGTATCTAACGAAATCCAAGAACACTGAACCAGATAGCGACAGTATCAGGACGAGAAATTCAATTATTATTATTTTTCTTATCTCCTGGTTATTTTTAGTAATTGTTGGCCCTTGTATCTTTTCAGGTTCACTTCAAGTAGCTTTTGAAGTTTGTCCCGGCTGAGAACATCTCTTTCTAAACCAGAGTGTTTTAGTTGCCATCAACAGTGAAACCTTATTTATCAGACTCTGTATCAATCTCAGTAACAGAATCCCTATTAATAACACCTCTTTTTAGATAATAGTCCAATGATTATTACTTAGGTTCTTCAAGGTCCCAAACTGTTTCCTGAATTCTTTACAAGAAATTAAACAGGGATCATAATTAGTTTGTATTTCATTATTTCTTCATTCTGTAAAAATTGTGAGTTTGTATTTGCGACATATGAAAACGCTATTTGCCAGAACATTGAACTCAAATCCGAGGGAGGGCAGGGGATACACAAACTTTATCCGGAAGCTGGATTAGCTCCTTGCCGCCAGAGGGAGACCTAACCTAATTATGTGGATGCCTGGTCTCAGGAAGGATCTGGAGTGAGCCCCAGATTGTTGACAGGGAATATCACAAACAAGAACACACATCTGGAAAATTAAAATAAACATACACATGCCCACAATCTTCCATTTTTCCCGATTCATACTTCCTTGTTTCTAAATACTTGTTCATTCATTGTTTGCTACTTGATATTTTTATGTCTTGCCTTGGTTATTTTTAAACCCTGCCCTTGCCTCATTGCTGTCTGAGGTAATAACAAAAGTGTTTCTTTAGGTCAAAGGATTATGTAGAAAAGAATGCACTATAATATCTGCAACTCACTGCCTAAAATTGAAGGGTGGCCCTGGGGCTACTCCTAATGCATGGGGACTACTCCTTCTTAAAGATGCACTGAGATGTTTGTTCCATTACCTCCCATTACCTCCCGTGTTGTTACAGCAACAGAGTTCTCATGACTTAGCCCGAATTCCTAATTCTAATCAACATCCTCCTCCTCTGTCCAGTAGTGATGGAAACAGCTTGTTAAACACACAGAAAGTTTTGTCACAGCCTTTCCTTGGTTTTTTGCTCTTCTAGGTAAATATATGCATTCTTTTTAGCTTCTTTTCAGGCATTACCTGGCATTGCCACTTTCCAGCTTTGCCCTCTTCTGAAACAAGAGAATTGGTTGATTTCAGGTTCAGCACTCTCTAGTCCCCACCCCCTGCATTAGTTTGCCTCTTAGGGTGCCAAGTGCATCATTGGTCAAGTGGTGGGTGTTTCCTCGTTTACTTTGGTTTTAGTTCAAGAACACACCAGAGCCAGCCATTTGGTGTGAAATCATGCTGCTTTCTACTCCTTCAGCAGAACAGGAGAGCAGTCCCCAAGCCCGTCTCCAGACAAACAGCACATCGTTACCTGAAATCAGCCCTTGGATTCTCAAATGCAACCACCAGGCAAGTCACGGTCCCCTTGCTGCTGAAAGGTCTTTCTTGGGCCGGCTGATGACAGGGCTCAGTCTGTGGCCGCCTGGCGGGGAGGAGCCTTTGAAGCTAGGCGGCTGCCATCCTGTCCAAGGCACGCATGGCTCTCGGCAATCATCCCTAATAATATCTCATGAAGACAATCTTTCCTGGGAAACAAATCAGTTGACCACTGCAATCTGTGTAACGGGCTTCCAAGAGGTGTGTCACCCTGCAAATATGTGGGCATTAAGGAGTATGTTTTCCTGGCTCCAGACATGAAAACCAACTCTGTGCTGACAGTTAACGGGCAGTCCGAGGATCCATGGCAAACATGCTGCACGGTCAACACCGTGCCTTTTCCCTCCCGCAAGAGAAGCTCCTGTTCCAACACAAACAGGATCTTGTTGTATCGAAGGGGATTGTCCCAGACTCACACACACCAGAAGGTCAAATCGGAAGCACAGTTTCTTTAGTGAACCAGTGGCTGGCCTCCTTCTCCTCCATCTTTGGGCTTTTGATAAGAATGAAAAAAGAAGCAAGACAAATCTGTGTTTTCCTTTCCTATCCACAGCAAGCACTGTGGGAAACAATGGGTCTCCTTCGTGCTTAGCATATTAAATATGAACCACAAAGTAGGAACAGAAATTCCATTTTCCAGCCCCTCTACTCTGCCTAACACAAAGAAGTGTTAGATATATAAGAGCAGTAGCAGTTCCCGTTTTTTCCAGGTCTTTCGTGGTGGCCGGCCGCTCTGCTAAGCACTTGGCATACATTATATCATTTAATTTCCACCACAACCTTTTCAACTCATATTACTAGTATTCCTATTTTACAGATAGGGAAACTGTAGAGTATAAGAAATTTACTCAAGATCTCACAATCAGTAGGATGAGCTTTGATTCAGCACTTGTAACTGTACTTTTGTCTGGACTTAAAAACTCTGCAAGATAGGACATGTACACAGGCAATACACCCTGGGTTCTGTATCACCAATCTCTAATCTATAGTTCATCTAAGATCCATGGTGTAAATATTGGTGTCCTGTCCTGCCAGTTTCTTGAACCAAAGGGAAACTTCATGTGACTCCGTGGAATGAGAAAAGGCTGCAGGCTCCAAGCTGGGGTGGGGAAGGGGGACACCGGGGGGAGGGGGTGGAGCTCCCAAACTGCTCATGTCTTGGCTCCTGAGGTCGACATTAAGCTTCTTGAGCTGGATGAGAGACCTCCTTACTCCAAATTAATACATTCTGTACAATTGAAGATCAACAAAAATCAATCAATGCATTTTAAAGAGTGTGTATTGTGTGCTCACTTTCCTGCTAGGCTCTGTAGAAGATAATGAAGGAATATGAAATACGGCCTCTGATGTAGATTTGACCATAAAGGAAAGGGACAGGCTTGAGGCTACATGTCACTCTAAATTGCTCCCTATTCCTAGGGATGGCCAGTTATCCCCAGGGGCACACTGTGCTTCTTGGTCCAGCAGAAACATAATCAGGGATCTATAGCTGCGGTTTCTCAAGCATTTTGGTTTTAGAATTCTTTACTCTCTTAAAAATTATTGAGAGCACAAAGAGCTTTTGTTTATGTGGGTTATAGCTAATGATATTTCTCATATTAGAAATTAAAACAGATTAAATTTCTAAAAATAGGTACATATTAACTCATTTAAAATAACAATAATAAGCTCATTGCATATAACAGTTTATGCAAAATAACTGTTTTCCCAAAAAATTTCCTGAGAAAAATGCCCTCATTATACATTTTTTCAAATCTCTTTCATGGATGACTTAATAAAAGAGAACATGATTATTATATATGCTTTTTCATTTAGAACCTGTTGTAATATGTTGTTCCTTTTTCTTTTTTTTCAAGGAGTTGTTATTTTTAATATGCAAAGGCTTTTTATATAATCATAATAATGTATAAATATATATCCATGATACATGTGTTACGTACTACTTGACTAATAATCTGGATGCTGGGACTACCTTGTAATTTAGGTTTCTGTGTGCTTTTCTCTACTTTCCTAATTTTCTTTATTGATATGTTATTTCCCACACATAACGCAATAAGTGTTACTGAAGTTAAAAATAATATCTTAGGTAGTTTCCAAAGATGATTTTTCCATCAATTATGGACAGAGAGATGGACTGGATACATACCAAATATAAAACAGCAAGGCTTGCATTTATATGACTAACGTTACTATGTTAGGTATATCCCCAGGCCATGGAAGCCTGGGGTATGGTTTACTTACAAGATAGTAATAAACCCTTCACACTTGGGAGTGCTTAGGAAATATAACTTTTTCTCAAAGGTTCACACTCCTCTTAGTTTCCAGGTGTTCCATATGCATCTATATTATATAGCTGAGCAGTGCCAGAGCAGCTGTCCGGGGACGTGTATGCCACGTAATGCCCCATTCACTTGCATGTTAATGCCTGGACAGTATGCCTGCAAGAGCAGAATGTTGCATTCTTAACATCAAGAGCCATTCTCGCATTTTGATAATGACTTTAAGTATATTAAATATGTTGTTTCAATTGAAGTGTATGAAGAAAATACAGCATCTCATAGATATGTAGGTGGAAACAGAGGACCTAGTAGACTCCCTGAGAGTGTTTTGGGGACCTCTCGGGGTCCTCAGACCACACTTTGAGACCGGTGCTTCTTTTTCTTTAAATTATTAATTAATTAATTAATTTTGGCTGCGTTGGGTCTTTGTTTCTGTGCGAGGGCTTTCTCTAGTTGGGGCGAGCGGGGGCCACTCTTCACCGCGGTGCGCGGGCCTCTCACTATCGCGGCCTCTCTTGTTGCGGAGCACAGGCTCCAGACGCGCAGGCTCAGTAGTTGTGGCTCACGGGCCTAGTTGCTGCACGGCATGCGGGATCCTCCCAGACCAGGGCTCGAACCCGTGTCCCCTGCATTGGTAGGCAGATTCTCAACCACTGCGCCACCAGGGAAGCCCGAGACCGGTGCTTTTTATGTGGAGTTTGGGCACAGGCAGTTTGCATGGTTTAATGTCAGTCTGTGACCACATATTGGAACAGGCACAGAAATGTAATATGAATATGGGTGGCAGATTAGGCAGCTAAGCGATAGGATTTGAAAAGCATGAAGAGATGCTCCTGCCCCGAAGTATTCCCCTTTCAGTGCCCCTCACGGTGCTTGAACCTGACCATTTGTCTTATCTTTGGGTTAAGACACTGGATGCTCCTATTTAAATGTAAACTTACCAGTCAGCCTTTAAATAAACCTGTATGCAATGGCATACATTGCAAGACTCAGAGCTAGGAATGTAAATGTGAATAAAACAGAATAATAGAACAATGTATTAGCAACTAGTTCCCTGAGAGAATGGAAAACATGACAAGCAAGTTTTGATGGGACAGGGAATAGTGGCTGAAAAAGTCTGAAGAGGGTGTTACCAAGGACTGATTCAGACCACAGGGGAGGTGGCCAGCATACATAACTTGAGGGACATCGAGAATTCTCATCTGGAAAGAAAAGAAGTATCACCCAAACCTCATTTCTTTGAATTAATCAACTCTTCTTTTAAAATGAACATATGCTTTCCTCTCCCAACCATTATAGAGACAACTTTCAGAACTATTGGACATTCCCACTTGTGTCATTCAGTGTTCCACCAGAGAAAGAGAATCAGTAAGTTCTGTATTTATCTATATATCTATACCCAGATATAGATACAGACGATCCCCAACTTACGATGGTTTGACTTACGACTTTTTGACTTTACAATGGTGCAAAAGTAATACACATTCAGTAGAAACCATACTTTGAATTTTGATCTTTTCCCAGGCTAGTATGATACTCTCTTTTGATGCTGGGCAGTGGCAGCTCCCAGTCAGCCACGCAATCAGAAGGATAAACACCTGTTACGCTTACAACCATTCTGTACCCATACAACCATTCTCTTCTCCACTTTCAGTACAGCATTCAATAAATTACATGAGACATTCAACACTTTATTATGACATAGGCTTTTTGTTAGATGATTTTGCCCAACTGGGGGCTAATGTAAGTGTTCTGAGCCTGTTTAAAGTAGGCTAGGTTAAGCTATGATGTTCAGTAGGCTATGTGTAGTAAATGCATTTTTGACTTAAGATATTTTCAATTTACAATGGGTTTATGGGGATATGTGTGGTGTGTGTGTGTGTGTGTGTGTGTGTGTGTGTGTGTGTATGTGTGTATATATATATATATATATATATATATATATATATATATATATATATATATATATATATATATATAAAGAAATTGACTAATGTGGTTGTGGGAACTAGGCAAGTCTATCAGGACAAGAAAGCTGGAAACTCCTGGGCAGGAGTGATGTTACAATCCACAGGCAAAATTTCTTCTTCCAGGAAACCTCAGTTTCAACAGATTAGATCAATACAACTCAGACTATACAGGATAATCTCCTTTACAAAAAGTCATCGGACTGTGGATCATAATCACATTGACAAAATATCTTCACAACACCACCAGATTAGTGTTTGATTAAATAACTGGGTACTGTAGTCTAGTCAAGTTGACATAGAACTGACCATTCTAACACAGGATGATGAATTTGTTTGATCTCAACTTCTTTCTTCCTAAAACCTTCTTATAAATTAAAATTTAAAAGCAACCTATTAACTCTTGTAAAAATAAAATACAGGGCTTCCCTGGTGGCGCAGTGGTTGAGAGTTCGCCTGCCGATGCAGAGGACACGGGTTCGTGCCCCGGTCCGGGAAGATCCCACATGCCGCGGAGCAGCTGCACCTGTGAGCCATGGCCGCTGAGCCTGCGCGTCTGGAGCCTGTTGCTCCGCAACGGGAGAGGCCACAACAGTGAGAGGCCCGCGTACCACAAAAGAAAAAAAAAAAAAAAAGCGGAAAAAATAAAATACAGTGTGTGTGAAACTATATATATATATATATATACACACACATTTTATGAACAAAATTTTCTTTAGAAATGCATAGAAATATCTAAATTAAAAGTAATATTGTTTTTTCCAGTTAAAAATAAATAAATAATAAAAGCAACCAAGGGGGACTTCCCGGTGGTCCAGTGGTAAAGAACCCACCTTCCAATGCAGGGGACTCGGGTTCGATCCCTGGTGGGGGAACTAAGATCCCTTATGCCCCATAGTGTAGCCAAAAAAATAAAAAATAAAAATAAAAACAACCTAGGGAATAAGAAGGACAAAGGATAAGAAAAACACAGCTCAAGAAGAAAATAAGAGAATAGGAAGAGCAAGCTGGTCAGGTGGAAGGGGAATGGAGAAGAGACACAGTATGGACAGTGAGAAATTGCCACAGAGAGACATACAAAATCAGGGTGGGAAAGACAAAGGACAGGAAGACAGAGAGAGGGAAGAGTGACTGTTCCTGAGTTAAACTGCTCTCATCACTCATTTTAAAGAAGGAATTGGAGAAATTATTATTATTCCCAGCTTTCCATTTTCTTTACCCTTAGAGCTGAATGGCAGAGTTTGCCAGGTAGGGACACATAACTCCCACACCTGAAGTGATCTGAAAATTATTAACTTAGATCCTTCCTGGAGCTGGTCCCTGGGCTAGAAATTTCCCATCTCTATGCTCTTCTGAATTTGACTCTAAGGGAAATGTGTCCCTTTCCTCTCTTGATCAGTGCCTTGGGCTCTGCAGTCAGACTGTGTGGAAGGCATCCTTGCAGATGCCCCCACTGATCCTGCCCTCCGGATTATACACAACTTTTGTATTATATACTCCTTTTGAGAGTGGGTTGGACCTAGAAAATCATTTTTAATGAATAGAATGTGACAGGGTGGTGGGATGTCACTTCTGAGATTAAGTTACAAAAGATTGTGACTTCCATCTTGCTAGCACTTTCTCTCTCCCTCTCTTTCCCTCTGAATCTTCTGGCTTGCTTGTTCTAATGAAGTGAGCTGCCATGTTGTAAACTTCCTTGTGGAGAGGCTCATGTGGCAAGGAACTATGGGCAGGCTTTGGCCAACATTCAGAGAGGAGCTGAGGCCCTCAGTCCAATAGGCCACGAGGAATTGAATTCTGTCCATAAACACGTGAGAGACGATGGAAGTCAATCCTCCCCGCATTGATCCTTGATATGACCAGCCCTTGCTGACACCTTGAATGCAGCCTGTGAGGGACCCTGAGTCAGAAGACCCAGCTAAGCCCCACTCGGATTCCTGACCCACATAAAGTATGAGACAGTAAATGTTGTTTTAAGTCCCTAAGTTTTGGGGTAATTTGTAATACAGCAATAGATAACTCATACAGTCTGCCTGTATTTAGTTCCCACCACTGATTAGCTATGTAACCTTGGGCAAGTAACTCGAATTCTATGTCTCAGCCAACTCAACTGTAAAATGTAGACAATAATAATAATACTGGGCTTCCCTGGTGGCGCAGTGGTTGCGAGTCCGCCTGCCGATGCAGGGGTCACGGATTCATGACCCGGTCCGGGAAGATCCCACATGCCGCAGAGCTGCTGGGCCCGTGAGCCATGGCCACTGAGCGTGCGCGTCCGGAGCCTGTGCTCCGCAATGGGAGAGGCCACAACAGTGAGAGACCCGCGTACCGCAAAAAAAAATAAAAAATAAAAAAAATAAAAATAAATAATAATAATACTGACTGTATAAGACTACTGTAGGACTAAATGATTTAATTCATATAAAAGCCAAATAGTGCCTGGCACACAGTTAATGTGAGCTTACTACGGCTACTGCGATTACTACAATTATCATCATCATCATCATTAAAAGTTTTGGGAAGGACCACTGTGTATATCCTTCTAGAGAAACACACAAGGTCACCACCAGGCAATGAAGACTAATTGCTGCTCCTTAGGGAGTTATTCTTACATTTTCAGCATTAACTTCCCAAGCTGGGGCTAGCTTCATGAGATTCTATATTTGGAATGGCATGTCCATATACACAGGTGGTCCCAGAGAGCCCAGTGCCTCCAGGAGCCCAGGATATCCTAAAATATTTCTGAAGTATTTGGGAAATGACCTCTTCAGCCATCTTTTCATATCTGATCCCTTTCATCATGGTGTGAGTTTACCCAAGGATTTTTAGCACACAGTCATGGATTTATCTGATGAAGAAATGGAGAAGACCTCTGGCCTCAGGGATTGGCAAGCCATCCCTTAACTGGAACTCTGAGAAGAGCCTGCAACTGCCCTTCCTAAGATTTACTCTGGAATCTTGCAGAACTTCTTCTCTGGGGATGCTGACAGGGAGGTGGGGGAGGGGTGTCTACAAGAGGGAAAGGCCATATTAAAGGATCATTATTGGTCATTTCTCTTTCCTTACCTGTAAATGAAGAATAATATTTTACTTTCTCTACTTTTCTGAGCTGTCTTATTAGAAATGAATGAATGATGATATCTTTAACACATCTGTTACAGCGAAAGGAGCCTTCAGGTAATGAGTACCTTTGATTTAAAAAAAAAAAAAACAGCCAAAAGGTAACAGATGGAATGTTAAGTACTGGCTGAATGAGCCTTGCAATTTTTGCAGAAATGGGGCTGAACTCAGATCTCAAGGAATTCTTCTTCTCCTAGATATCCAAGAACGCCATAAAGGCACCATCGGTTGACCAGGGCAAGGAAGTTGTAACTCAAATGGACATCAATCTACTCTTTCTTTTCCCTTCCCAATTTGTTTTCTGTAAGCTTGCAGCAGCTGCTGGGAGAGAAGTAGCCTTAGAAGAGGTGCCCATAGCTGTGCTGACTCTGAGAGAGAAGAAAAAAACCTATCAATATAAGTGCTTTGGATCAATCTGCAGGATCTAATTTGACTCTCCCAAATTTCAAGTAATTAAAAGAGTTCTTTGTCTCCTTTTTGCCTGAACTGGAGGCATCAAGCATAGTGATTTGGTCTGGCTTTGAAATAAGACAGACTAAGACGTAAATCCAAATTTAGCTTAAAAGGCATTCCTTAACCCCCAATCTTAATCTCTTCATCTATAAAATGGTGATAAAAATGCCTATCTCACAGAGCTGTTGATAGCTATTATTATGATATGAGAGATAATGTTTAAGATGGAAGATCGGTGCAGGGGCGGAGAGAGAGATTGAAAGCTGGACCTGCCTCTGCGAATGCTGGTTTAGGGAGAATGGCATCACTGCTAGCATAAAGCACTTTGCATATTCCAGGATAACTGAGGGATGGTGTGAAGCAGCAGTCCCAGCCCCCAGGCCTTCAACAGTGTATTGCTGCCTCCTGGAAATTCTACTCTGCCCTGTTCGTTAGAAGAACTGAAAACCAATCATCGTATAGGGCTGAGCCTAATCCTATTTACTCAATGCAGCCCATTCTGACTGCTCCAGCCCACAGCAATCTCACCCTTCCAAAAAGCTTCTGCTCCGCTCACTGGACACTGAACAAGTCCCAATTTCCATTGCTGCTTACCTTACTGTACTATGTTTATAGTTTGTCTCAGAAACTAAGTTGCAGATCCTTGAGGATGGAAAGGGTCCCAGTAGTAGGCACCATGAACTGTGCTCCACAAACTGCTCTGTGGATCTCTAAGATTCTGTAGAGGTGACTCAGGTCTATCAGCTGGGATGAGAGAACTGGGCTCCCAGTGCAAAGCTTGGGCTCATCATCCTCACTGTCTCCTACCAGCTTTAGCCAGAAGACCCTGGCTTTCATCCATTTTGCTTTTGCACTTCAACAGTGATGATGATGATGGCGTATTTATTGAGCATGCCGGTATCTCCTTAGGCCCTACCATTGTAGGGGATTTGCCGGCCCAGTTTCCAACTGCCTGAGGGCTTTCCCTGGCAGCCAGAGAATTCACTCCCCTGGGACAGCCTTCAACACTGATAGTGTTTTATAGTATGTAAATACCTCAGGTTCCTTGACCTTCTGGGGGTGACTCTGAGGTGGGTGTTCCTTACTGACTCCCAGAGTTCCCCAATGTGATTAGGCTCCACTTTCTCACAGTGGAAACTGGCTTGATAACCTACCCCTTACTGGCTTTCTTCCCTTCCCCATCTCACTTCCTCACTTACAGGTTTTTCCTGGGATATTCTCCCAAATCCCTGTCTCAGGGTCTGCTTCTGGGAAAGCAGACATTAACTCAGCATCTGTTCATTACCAATCACTGTTCTAAAAGCTTTACAGATACTGACCACTTCAATTCTTCCACCATCCTATTAACAACTTTAAATTGTATTTTTATTTGCAAATATGAAATTGAAGCAAGGAAAGGTCAGGTGTCTCACCTGAGTTCATAAAGCTAATATATGCTGATGCCAGGATTCAAAGCATAGGGTTCCATAATGAAGAGACTTTGAAATTTGCTGATCCACGTTGATATCCTGCCCATTCGAGAAGAATCACAGCTTCCTCCAGAAGTCCTTGGCAAAGCTCATTTTCTCCCATTAACTCCTGAATCTCGTCTTTGTTTTTAAATATTTTAAATCTAGATGACCTTGGTCTGGGGTTTGAAGGTGACTCCATGGGAGTCATTGTTTTTTTTAATTGGAGTCGAGTTGATTATCAATGTTGTGTTAGTTTCAGGTGCACAGCACAGTGATTCCGATATACATATACATATACCTATTCTTTTTCAGATTCTTTTCCCATATAGGTTATTACAGAATATTGAGTAAAGTTCCCTGTGCTATACAGCAGGTCCTGGTTGATTATCTATTATGTATATAGCAGTGTGTATCTGCTAATCCTAAATTCCTAATTTATTCTTCCCCCCACCTTTTATTTTGTTTCTTACATACGAAACTCTGTTATGGAGGTCAGGGCAGGGGCGATGCAACAGGGAGAAGCAGTGTGTCCTGATATCTTGACTGAGTGGTGTTTATTATTTCTGCTGGTTCCCTTGCCCGTGTCACTGGAGGAATAAGGCCTTGGTTCTAGAAATCATTCCTCTAAGGATGGTAGTACCAATAACACAGATGTAGATGTTGGGAGGAAGGAGAAGCTAGCTGGTGTGGAAAACGAGGGTTCGTGGGGAAGGCTCTTCCTCAGGAGATGAATTCTGTTTTAAGAAATGTTTTGTGTTTGAAGAAATGGTGATACACACAGGTGGAAACATTCAGCATGAGGTTAGAAAAAGTGAGCTTGGAACTTGGAAGAGGTGGTAATAAAGATCTGGGCCTAGAGGTGGTGGTGGATGAAGTCATAGGAGAGGATAAGACTTACATTTATAGAGGATGAAGGAGGGTCAAGGATGGAATATTGGGGAACGCGCATTCCTGATGAAGAAGAGAAGTCATCAAAGGAGGCGGAGAGGTAAGAGAGTCAGGGTAGTGCTTCCCAAGGATGAGGAAGGGGAATAGTATTAGTTTCAAGAAACAGTAACTAATCAATAGGGCCAAATACTACAATGGTCAAGAAGGAGAACAAGGGCCAAAATTAAAATGTCATGCTTGGGATGTCTCTCTTGACCTTGGAGGTCAGAGACTAGAATGTTGAGGTAGAAACTAATGAGAGGAAGGGTTGGAAAATGTGAAAAGTGGTGTGTAAGTCATGCAATTTAGTAAATCAATCCTTTGCCTTTGTGAACGGTATTCTAGAACCACCCAATCCCCAAACCTCCTCAATACACTGTTTTAATGTATAAGTGTTTAAGTGAGGAATCTTTAAGGTCGACCTCAATCTTAACTGTCTGGGTTTGTTTTGTTTATTTGTTTGTTTGGTTGGTTTTAAAGACTAGTAAATCATTCCTTAGGGAACAAATACTCTAGCTAGCCACTAGAGAATTGCCACACAGGTATTATTGATTTTTAAAGAATTAGACTGTAGTCAATTTACTTAACATCACAACTTAATAGAAGGCAAAATAATTTTATTTGATGATTAAGGAGATATTCCAGGATCTGGCTGTACCTCTGGGATATCACCCTGAATTCCATTACAAAGACAGCAGGGAAAACAAATGCTAGACAAGGAGCCAGGAGGTCTGGGCCTAGTCCCAGCTTTCATCAATTCAGCTCACCTCAGAGAGCTTCAGTTTTCTTATCTTAGAATGAGGAGGTTGACTTTATCAGAGAGTCCCAGACCAGTACTGGTCTCTGATGATGTTTGCATTCTTCTCCTTTCCAGCAAAGGAAGGAGGGAAGTGGAGAGTGGGGAGAGAAAGAAGGAAAGAGAGAGAGAGAGAAAGGAAGGAAGGAAGGAAGGAAAGAAAGAAAGAAAGGAAGGAAGGAAGGAATGAAGGAAGGAAGAAAGAAAGAAAAGAAAGAAAGAAAGAAAGAAAGAAAAGAAAGAAAAATTATGTAGTGAGTGTTACACTGCAACATGAGTTGTTTATGAAGTCAAATTTATTTATTTTTAATTCTAAGATTTGTCATTTCTACTGTATGCTAAAATGTTCTTTTATAAAACAATGTTCTAGGCATTAACAGATTTTTTTAATATGTTTACATAGCAACATAAAAAGCTAGCAACCTCATGATACTGCTGAAAATTTTCTCTAGATTTTTACTGGTCTATGGACCCATTGGGCTAGAATGCTTATTTCCTCTTCAATTCTAGGTTGAATGTGTCAAGTAGAGTTTAAAATCTCTGGCTTTTATTTATTTATTTATTTTCACATCTTTATTGGAGTATAAATGCTTTACAATGTTGTGTTAGTTTCTGCTGTGCAACAAGGTGAATCAGCTATATGTATACATATATCCCCATATCCCGTCCCTCTTGAGCCTCCCTCCCACTCTCCCCATCCCACCCCTCTAAGTGGTCACAAAGCACTGAGCTGATTTCCCTGTGCTATGCAGCAGCTTCCCACTAGCTATCTATTTTACATTCGGTAGTGTATATATGTCAGTGCTACTCTCTGACTTCATCCCAGCTTCCCCTTACCCCCGCAACCATATCCTCAAGTCTGTTCTCTACACCTGCATCTTTATTCCTGCCCTGCCACTAGGTTCGTCAGTACCACTTTCTTAAATTCCATGTATATGTGTTAGCATACGGTATTTATTTTTCTCTTTCTGACTAACTTCACTCTGTATTACAGTCTCTAGGTCCATCCACCTCACTACAGATAACTCAATTTTGTTCCTTTTTATGGCTGAGTAATATTCCATTGTATATATGTGCCACATCATCTTTATCGATTCATCTGTCAATGGACACTTAGGTTGTTTCCATCTCTGGGCTATTGTAAATAGAGCTGCAATGAACATTGTGGTACATGACTCTTTTGGAATTACGGTTTTCTCAGGGTATTGCCCAGTAGTGGGATTGCTGGGTCATATGGTAGTTCTATTTTTAGTTTTTTAAGGAACCTCCATACTGTTCTCCATAGTGGCTGTATCACTTTACATTCCCACCAACAGTTCAGGAGGGTTCTCTTTTCTCCACACCCTTTCCAGCATTTATTGTTTGTAGATTTTCTGATGATGGCCACTCTGACAGGTGTGAGGTGATACCTCATGGTGGTTTTGATTTGCATTTCTCTAATGATTAGTGATGTTGAGCATCTTTTCATGCATTTGTTGGCCATCTGTATGTCTTCTTTGGAGAAATGTCTGTTTAGGTCTTCTGCCCATTTTTGGATTGGGTTGTTTGTTTTTGTGATATTAAGCTGCATGAGCTGCTTGTATATTTTGGAGGTTAATGCTTTGTCAGTTGCTTCATTTGCAAATATTTTCTCCCATTCTGAGGATTGTCTGACTTTTATTTGGATCTCAGATGAGAGCAACGGGAGGCACCCAGCAGCACGGCCAGTGTCTGAACTCTTATCAGAGTCCGGCAGCTATCTGCCATACTTGTCAGCAGCAGTAACATATTGAGAAGAAATTTCAAAAGCAGAGCTCTCATCCCAGGACACTGGAGCTCTGAATGCCAATGAAAAATTGTGCATCCTTGTAGAGTAGAGAGAAAGAAGATGTGTTTTGACAAATTCCTTAATCACTCTAAAGGAAATTTCACCAGCTCAAAGATACTGGAAATGAGACCCGCTCAGCACAGGCTGGAGAGACAAATTAACCCGAAAGTTGACTACAGAAACATTACCTTAGAACCAGAATAAAAGTTATTTATGTCCATTTTTACCTCCTGAAATGTGGGTCTTACCCTGGCACCTGAAATAAATGACACAAAACTCCATTCATCTCCTTCCCACTGTGTACCTGCCTATTTCTGAAGGAACTCTTAAAACTGTAGCAGGTCAGAGCAAATTGTCGCTGGCAGAAGCTTCAATATATCTGTGCCACTAAACTGCAGGCAGGAAGAATTAAGATGCAGAAATTAGGAATCAAGGGCATTGAGTTTAATGTAACTGAGACTTATCTAAGTGTAGTTTCATAGATCTCAATCTCATAAAGCCCTAGGCAAAACCTGAGGTGGGCACTGATGATTCTACCGACGGAGGAAGCCATGAATTTCAATACACCATAGCAACAGAATACATTTCTCATTAAAGATGCGGACATAATACAGTTCAGAACAAAACTCCATAAGAAACAAAGAACGAAAAGCAGTGTTGGTGTTCCCCATGAACTCTCAATGAGTGAGATCTGCCCAGAATGTTTTGTTTATTGGGGCAGGAAATTGTTTTCTGAAATCAGAGGCATTTGTCTTTTTTGGTGAGTAGAGGCCTCCTGAAAGTCAAATGAGAACGGTACTTTCAGAGAGACAGGCATACAAACAGACCTGAAGGGCAGGCATTGGAAATCATTACAAAGGAAAAGGAAGGGGACGGATCTGCAAGAGAGATCTCAGGATTTTCTTTTTTTTTTTCAGACGTGCGAATTTTTGTTCCCCGACCGGGGATCAAACTGTCACTTCTTGCCATGGAGGCATGGAACCTTAAGCACTGCACCACCAGGGAAGACCCTCATGATTTTCTACTGACCACTTTTACAAGACACTTTGATAAACCTTTGCTAATCACCAAGTCATTTAATCCTTAAAGTAACCTTGAGAAGCAGGTCTTTTCATTCCCATTTTCCAGAAGATGAAATAGGTTCTGAGAGTTTAAATCACTTGCTCAGAGTCATACAATCCTTAAATTGTAGAGTCTTACCCAGGACTCAAACCCTCATCTGCCTAATGTAAACTTTGTGCTATACACTCAGGAGAGTGTAAATTTGAGGTTAAACGGTGGTTGACCTGGAGGCAAATGCAAATGAGCCATGATACTACTGTGGCTTAATCTATCGCTTTAACAAACAGTTCCTGCTGGAGATGCCCTGAGGATGAATCAGCTCAAAGGATGGCATAGGGTGCGAGGATCCGCCTCCCAGGCTTCTGCAGGTGTGCCCAGCTTGCCTCCATCTCTGCTGAGATTCAGTCAAAACGCCCCCTGGAACAGAGCCCCCTCTTAATTTTAGGAGACTTTCACCAGAGTGGCATATTAACTCTGACCTTATTATGTGATCTTCCAATCTTAAGGTGTCAGAAAAAGAATAAAATAAAGACACTTTCCATGTGTTAACTGCAGGAGGTCTTAACTGTGAATCCTTGCCTGTGTTAAGCAGTTGTGACGTCTGTGACTTTTATGAGAGAGATAGAACAGATATCATCAGAAAAAGACAAATATTTTCCTGCAACTGTCCCCTTGCTAATGAAGAAAGGAATTCAAGTCAAGGCTTTTTGGTATGGCTTCCAATTCTTTGACCAAAGGAATTCATCAACTTAGTAGCTTATCACAAATATCTTAGAAACAAATGATAATCATTACTTAACATTAAAAAAAAAAGACTAATGTAAGTGTGTACACCATTATTCCTATCAGTGCAGAATCAAAAGCAGGTGCCTTTTTTAGGAATATTTCTGTTCATGGGCTTAATTGGTAACAATACCTTCTTGCCCTCCCACCAGTAAAAGACCTTCACAGTTTAAATACTTGAAAACAAGCACAGAAAGGTGTTTTTTGTTTCTCTTTGTTAATGGAAAAATAAATAAATCTTCAGTCAATATATAGATAGTACTCATGTGTATGGTGTTGGATCAAAATAGATGGCAGCGGGCTTCCCTGGTGGCGCAGTGGTTGAGAGTCCACCTGCTGATGCAGGGGACATGGGTTTGTGCCCCGGCCCGGGAGGATCCCACATGCCATGGAGCGGCTGGGCCCGTTAGCCATGGCCGCTGAGCCTGCGCTCCGCAACGGGAGGGACCATAGCAGTGAGAGGCCCGCGTACCACAAAAAAAAAAAGAAAAAAAAGATGGCAGCTAGCAGAGGTCAGCCCCCTCCTCACCTCTACAGTTATTCCATCATTGCCTTTTATACTTTCCCCAGGTGGAACGTGAGTCAATGCAGGCCAAAGTCATGAGCATAATTAACTGGAGAAATGTATTTTCAGCAGACGGATGACTCCTGTAGCTGGGAGGTGAGGCTGAAATGGATATTGAAGACAGATTCAATGTTGTGTAGAGTTTAATATATCTCCAATAATAGGGGTGAAGGCTATCTTTACCAAGTGTGGCCTCTTAGTTCCTGTGTCTCCAAGAATGGTAGGTCTTAGATAGTCACCAGGCTTGGGCCTGCCTTCCCTATGGTTAAACCAGCAAAGGTTTATGAGGCTCTTGGCCAGAGTAAAGGGGCCAGGGTCTTTGACCAGCAAATAGAGTGAGACTAACTGGCCCTCCTGGAGTTGAGTCCACAACCCTGGCCTCATTAACACCACTTGAGCAACTGACCACCATGAGTAATAAAGCATAGCAAATGGGATACTGTGGCCAGATATGACTGTGGCCATTTTTCATTATTTTAAAGCTGTATCAATCTTTCTGGTAAAACACATATAAGAGGCCCTGTTATGTGAGAAAATCCTCAGAACCAATACTTCATGTGAGAATTTGCCAGAGGGAAAAATAAAATACATGAATTTTATTTCAATAATCAGGCTTCAGATTTTGTCAGGCCTTTAAAAAGTATATACGTAAAAGGTACAGAAGTGCTGAAAGGATAAAAATTAGAAATTTCTTGTTTGGCCCTGCAGGCCTAGGGGCTGTTACTACGTGCTTTCCAGCTGCTGGTGATATTGGCTGCACGGTGCCCCACATTCAAATGCTGCTGGTTTCCAGGGCGGGCTCTGAACAACTCAAGCATCCCAATGGTATTTTATTGCTCTGTGGGCACCTCACTGGACTTTTAATAAATGGCAGAGAGCTTTCAGGGGTTTAGAAACCTGGGAGGCTTGGCTTTTTCCAATGAGACTATAGAAGTTGCTATGTCCTCTAAGACCCAAAGTCCAAGTCCTCTAGCTCTCTACGAAGAGAAACTGGTTTGGGGAGATACCCAGTTTAAAATACAGGGTGTGGGGCTTCCCCGGTGGCGCAGTAGTTGAGAGTCCGCCTGCCGATGCAGGGGACACGGGTTCGTGCCCCGGTTCGGGAAGATCCCACATGCCGCGGAGCGGCTGGGCCCGTGAGCCGTGGCCGCTGAGGCTGTGCGTCCGGAGCCTGTGCTCCGCAACGGGAGAGGCCACAACAGTGAGAGGCCCGCGTACCGCAAAATAAAATAAAATAAAATACAGGTTGTGGAGGAGCAAACCTGATATGTGGGGATATAGGGTGGTGGGGAGGGTTCTATCAAACTGATGGTTTCTATTTGGCTGTCCTAGAAGCAAGGCGGCACAGTATAAAAAGCACCGAAAAGTATTAGGCTTGGAGTCAGACAACCCAAGTCTGAATGACAGCTCTGCCACTTACCAGATGTATGAATTGACAAGTAACTTAATCTTAGTTTATTCTCTCCCAGACGTCATGGAAGGACTAACAAAGCCCAGTATCTGAAATCTCTCTCTCTCTCTATCTACCTATCTATCTATCATCTATCTACTCTCCATCTATCTTACCCATACTAGTTTCCTTTCTTTTCGCTCTTTCAACTAACCCTGCAGACAAGGGCTTCAGCTGTCATATTCGGTGTTATATCTGCAGACCTGGATGAATTAAATCCGAAAGTGGTGAGATAATTTGATCACCTGACTACAGCATCATTACTGGTAAATTTTTGGGAAATCTTAGAGAATGCAAGAGGATTTCACACAGAGGTGAACGTTCTACTCTCCCCCCAATATAGGCTGAAACTATAGGCTGAGCCCCGGAATAAATCCTAGACTGGGTAATTAAACAGATCACTTTTGTGCACACTAAAGCAATGTGCGGACCACCCAGAATCCAAGAGGACGCACTCAGTGTCAGAGCAAGGAGTGTCGTTCCCATTTCCTTTTGTGGTGGGGTTATTTGACCGATAAAGCAGGTAGTGCCTGTCCTACCCCACGTATCTTGATTTCAGTAAAGTGTGTGAAAAAGGCATTTGTAGTCTCACGGACAAGAAAAAATTGGGGCTGCAAAATAATATATTTAGGTAGGTTCTTTACCTATCAAATAATCATAGACAAAAGTATGAAACTTGACCCAAGAGGGTGTCTAGGGATATGGCAAAGTTATGTCATACCATAGTTTAATGATAATTAGCACTTTGGATGGCAAAACCTAGACTCAAAAATGTCTTCGAGGACCATATATAGACAGAAATAAATAAAATGAATTAGAAGGGAAAGAAATATTTTTTAAAGCTGGTACGTAAGTACTGAGACATGACTAAAGTGGGGAAGTCTTGACTTGAGTGGCTCATGTGGGAAAGAGAAAAAAAACTACAGAAATTCTAGTTAAATGCAGACATAAGGTGTCATTGGTGCTGCTCCAAAGACAATCCAATATTAGGCTGCGTGTACAGACTGTCCCAAACAAGGGAGGAGAGCACTACAAATTAGGAGGAAGAAGACAAACTGGAATGCTTGTAACTAGGCCATCAGAGCTGATGGAGGCTCTGAAAACTGTGCTACAGGGGATGGCCAGGGGAGGAGGAATGTTTAGCCAGGAGATGGGAAAAGTGGATGGTGGGTCACAGAGGTGAGCATGACAGGTGCCCTCCCAGTATGTGAAGGGCCACGATGTGCAGATGGTTTGCTTTCCTCTAGGCAGGCTTCAGAAGAGGCACTAGGGCCAAGGGGCAGCCTCTGGAAGGAAGCAGTTTGGGTAAAATATAAGAAAAAAACACACTATTTTTCTTAGCATCTCTGATGTCCAGTAGAAAATGTGAGACTGGAGTCCAGGAAAGAGGTCTGAAGGTAGAACCGAGAGAAGGACCATCAACACAGAAGCTGCAAAATTGGTTGGGATTTTCAGTGTCCTCTGCCACCAGTAGCCCAGAATCGTCACACGTACATCTTCTGGGTTCCTCTTCATCCTAGGGGCACTGCTCTTCGGAGCACCCCTTCTCTTGAAAGCTTCTCTCACCCTGGAACTTCTTGGCCAGCAGACAGAAGGGGGCATCCTGTACCCTCAGCTTTAGAAAGGACCAGCCTGACAGCCTCCCACCTCCGGAAAGTGACCTAAGTCTGGGTGAGATGTCGGCAGTCCAAGGACCTGGAAGCGGTCCCACTGTATGTACTATTCTCTATCTTTTTTAGAGTTCCCAGAGCTGGCACCCTAAAATGCAGAGTAAGTTTAGGAGATGAGGGGTAGTCAGAGAGAAGGGGCTTTTATGCCACCTGACCTCTGAACTGTGGATGGAATTCCTGGAAGCTCTCTGAGGTGCCGCGAGATGTTACTCTGCCCAGCAACAATGGATAATCAAGGGCTTCGATAAAACAGACTGATTGGATTTTGAAGAGGCGACGGGGCTCTCTTAAGGTGCAGAAAGGGCTATTCAGGGAGTTGCAAACTTTGTTATGAATGGACAGACACCCTCACGGCACCGTTTTCTCCCTGCTGCTCAGACGAGCACAGGCACACGCCTCTCAGCCTTCCGCGGCTGGGGCTCCGAAGGAGTCACTCGGGTCGGAGCAAAGCATTCGTGTCGCCCCGGGCCCCACCGCGCCACACACACACGAGGGGAAAGTGGGCAAAGAGAGGGGGTTGGCGCCCAATCTGGGCACGCTGGAGCTAAGCACCTGGCCTTTGTTTGCGAGTCGGAGCGGGGTAGGGGCACCCTCCCGTCGCCGCGGGGCGCGCGTCTCCGCGGAGCTGGCAGCGCGGCGCGGCGCGGTGCGGGGGAGGCCCCACGGCCCCCGCCCGGGTGCCTGCGCCGTCCCCCGCCCGCTCCGTGCGCCCGGCGCTGCGCTCTACGCGAGCCCCGCGGCCGCCGCACACTTGGCTGGGGCGAGAGGCGAGAGGGTAGGCGGGCTGCCTGGCTGGCGTTGGCGCTCTGCAGTGCAGTGTTAGCCCAGCTCCCTATATGGTCGGGGATTAGCTCGGCGCTGCTGAGGCTGAGCCAGGAGCCGGAGGAGGAGGAGGAGGAAGAGGAGGAGGAGAAAGAGCGCAGCAGCCGCGGGCGCACGCCGAGCGGCTGCCGGGCGAAGCAGAGGCGCCGGAGGCAGGGGCACCGCCGGCGCCTCGGGAACCATGGCCGAAGGGGCAGAAGGAGGCGAGGACGAGATCCAGTTCCTGCGGACTGTGAGTCTCCGCGGCGGGGGCGAGGCGGCGGGCAGGTGGGGAGGAGCGCGGAGCCGGGCGAGGAGGGGCTGCGCTGCGCCGCGGTGTCCGATGCGCGGTGCCCGAAGCCAGGAGCCCGGCGCGTTCTCCGCACCAGCGGGGCCGCGAGGGGGCTGCGCGGGAAGGGGCACCTTCTCCCGCCTGTCCCTTCTTCCCCTGACGCCACCCCCACCCCAGACCTCCACCTCCACCTCTACCGCTCTCCGGGCAACTTGCTACTTAATCCGAAACCTTTGATGCCCAAACTTCCAGCCAGGGTTTGCTCGCTGTTGTTCTGACCTGGAGGATCAGAAGTGGAGGCTCTCGCCCCAGAGTCGGCCCCGCTCTTTCACCCCAACACTCCACCCCAGACCCCTGTCGCCTCCACCACGCACTGGGGAACCGCCAGAAGGAACCAGCGGGGCAGGGGCGAGCATGGGGCACCGAGAAGTGGGCGCAGGCGCTGGGTCAGTCCTGGGATCGCTCGGAAGGGAAATCGCCCGCCACTGCCCCTCGCACGTTCAGCCCCAAGCCGGCAGCTGCTGCTGGAGCGTTGCTTGACTGTGCCGAGTATAAGAGCCGTGGCTTCTTGCTACCCGCTCTTCCGAGCCCCGCAGGACAGGGAAACCCCGGGCTCTGGCTCCGCGTCACTCAGGTCCCCTCCCTGGCACCGGAGGGCGCTGCTCCGCTCCAGATTTTAGGGGAAGTGGCGGGGTTGGGGGCTGGGGTGGAGTCTGTCGTAACCACATCCACCTTGCCCCTTAGGAGTTGATGTGAAGGTTTTCGGGTGGGGGTGGACGACAACCAGTAGGGGTGGGGACATTGGGGTGCGTCCCAGCTCTGATTTTCTCCAAGTGACCTTGAGCGAGTCGCATAATCCGCCCTTCCAAGCCTCAGTTTCCTCATGGGTAAAATGAAAAAAATACAACCAGCATTTCAGGGTGGTAAGGATTAAATGAGATAGTGAATGTCATAATGTTTTGTAAACGGTAAATTGCTCTATAAGTGTTAAATCATTTTATATGCGCTGCCTAGCCATCAGGGATTGGAATCCTTTCTCTCCTTCTCTTCAAGTCCACCTTCAAACCTGCTCTCTGAAGATCACAACTTAGCTCTTGTCCATCTTTTGCACCATTCCGTCTCCTTCATGGAGTGCTTCCTTACAATTCCCTTTAGTTTCTCTTCCAAACATGGTTTCTCTTTTGGGAGTGGGACTTGGGTCTCGTTTGGGACCCAATACCCTTTGGTACTACCTTCTGATACTGCAGAATTATCCATCTCTTCATCCTGGCTCCGATCTGCAGACCCAGACCCCATCCTCATCTCTCACACTGCACACAAGACAACCACACATACCACTCCTTAAAGCCCTTTTGCTGTAAATCTGCCTGTTCCCACCAAAGCCCTGTGAGATCCTTAGGCTTTCCTTCCAACAGGTGTTCTTGGTATTGCGTGGACGGCAGCTCAGGTGCTTCCTGCCTTGTGCCTTCCTCAATCAGTCATTTCTTCTGCTTACTATTAATGATCTTCTAGGTATTGTTGATTGAAGAAGTTCCATTCTGACAGACAGGCTCAGTGTTGGGTAGATGACCCAGAGGGTCAAGGCGAAATCCTGGTGGTTTTCTTGAGATCCGATCCTATGTGTTTCCCTTGGCTTCTGTGGCCATCTTTCCTGACTTTTCCTCTCCATCAGGCAGTGTCCCTGTTTTTTTGGTACATCTGTAACCAAGGCTTACCGTAGAGCAGTGCTTCTTAAACTGTTTGTGTCATGGACATCCTGCCCCTAGATCAGAGCAGGTGGGCCCCTTTTAAAGCCCATTCATGGCCCCTCGTGTGGTTCAAGGATCCAGGTTAAGAACCTGTGTTGCAGAGGTACAGCATGTCAGTTATGGCTTCTACTGAAACCTGCAAGTGACCATGGGGGCTAGTGACTCCAAATGTGACATTGATCCTTTTCCTTCTAGTAATCACCTTAAGCATTTTTAGGTGTGTTCCTCAGTAACCCTATGAAGCAGCTTAACTTCTTCATCTTTGGCTTATTGGGGAGAGAATAGGTGATGAAACTGAGGCACAGGAAATCAAGTGACTTGGCCATGGTTGCCCAGCAAGTTATCGATCACTGTCATTCCATAATGTTAAATTAAATTCCCACTAGAGTGTGACATTGAGCATTACTCCAGAGGTTATAGTCTTAGGAATATACTGAGGGCTTCCCTGGTGGCGCAGTGGTTGAGAGTCTGCCTGCCGATGCAGGGGACGCAGGTTCGTGCCCCGGTCCGGGAGGATCCCACATGCCGCGGAGCGGCTGGGCCCGCGAGCCATGGCCGCTGGGCCTGCGTGTCTGGAGCCTGTGCTCCGCAACGGGAGAGGCCTCAACGGTGAGAGGCCCGCATACCGAAAAAAATATATATATATACTGAGATGAGAACTGCCGCTTTCTGAACCCTGACACTCTCCCTCTGTATCCATGAATTAGACAAAATTATTTCTCCAAACCTAACTGATGTAAGTTTTTGATCTGCACAAGATTTTGGTTTTATCTTGCTGCTTTTAGAGGTGTCAGGAATCATAGGGCTGTGCTATCAGTGGAAAATTTTCACTTCTGACCAAGACTAGGTTTGAGAACGTAATATTTCAGTTTAAACTCCCCCACCTACCTTTACCTTAGAGTTTCTTTCTTTTCCCAAAACAGTATCTTTGAAAGCATTTTGGCCATACGTTAGTCATGTAATGCCTCTTCGCCTTAACATCGTCCTGGACCAGAAGGTGGTTGATTTTTGATGATGAAATAGAATTCTGTCTTTGCAACCGTGAACTTTAGAGAGTTGCTACTCCAAGAGCAGAGGCTTTCTAAGCTACTTAAAAAAAAATAGACCATAGACTAGTACTGTGTCAAGGACCCTTGTCAAATTGTTGATGGTTACCGTGTCCTGTTTATCATGATAGTGACAAAAATGAAAGCAGCTAGAACTATCGAGGACCTGAAATGGACCAGAATTACTGCAGTAATCCCTGTAGGCGTGTGTACTGGGGCTTCAGGCACTAGCTGGGTGGTAGTGTTCGTCTTGGTTGCCTCCTCTGATACATTTGAAGCCCACCCTCTCCTAAGTCGGGGGCAGGTCCTACACAAGGGGTTTGGAAATGTAAGCACATCATGTTAACTAAAAGCTCCTATACCCCAAACTTGAGAACGGCTGTGTAAAACTACTGATTCTCTTCTGGCCTTCCGAAATCATCTAAGTGATTCGTCATGGCAGTCATCTAAGTGAATGAGAGCGAGTCAGCCAGACGGATAGACCTAAGAATTTTCTCGAAGGCTACAATTTTCTCTCCCACTGCTGCTGGCAGTGGCATCATCCTCCCTTCCGATTGCTCTTGCTGACGTAGCCAGTGTCACTGTCACTGTCAGTGGCTCTGAAGCTGCTCAGAAGCAGATAAACCTGCCAGCCACCGATCTGAAAGCCAGAAGTTACGGTGAGAAGAGTGACAATTACCCTATCTCCAGACGGTTGGTGGAGCGGCTGGCACTGCATCATGCTTTGAGAGTGCCAGGAAGACGATGGTCTCTCCCCCCGATTTTTTTCCCCTTGGACTACAGCATCCGTGAAAAAAGAGAGAAAGGAAAACCTCCAAGCCTCAGCTTGCTGTTTTAAAATGCCACAGCCTTCTCTTTGCCAACGCCCTCTCCACCACAAAGTTAACTGAGACAGAACTCAAAATGAGATGGCATTCGTTTCTATTAGTTTCCATTAAAGATAGGTCATAGCTGCCTCATTTAACCCTCCTCGTAGAAAGTTGTCCTCCTTCATCTAAATTTGCAGCTCTCAAGCGACGGGAGAAGGCACTTGGGCTGAGAACTGAGCCTGTTCTCGTGCTCTTGGCTTCCACCCTACAGGGTGACTAGGACAAATCCCTGAATTTGAGCTGCGTGAGCTCACGTCGGTCCAGAGCACGTGCTCGTGCCAGGTTGGGATGACAGTGAACTTTCCTTTGGTGGTTTATAGATTCCTGCTTGCTTCTCCTCTCAGCTGAGTCCATTTACATAACAGGGGCTTGTTGCCAATGGCGTGCTTTTGGTAGCTTTTCCTCGGGGAGGCGGGGCGAGGAGGTGGACAGCAGTGACTTCTGCCTTCAAGCACATCGGCTCTCGGGGCGACGGTGCTTGGTGATGGAGGGAGTGCCAGAGTGCAGACCCAGTACCAGGTGTGTGTGGTTGGAGAGCAGGGCTGGGCTGTGCTGCCGAATCAGGTCTAATGGTTAAAATGGCAAAAACGCAGAATATTCCCACGCTCTGGGTCTCCCAATATGGCTTCGCACTTTCTCAGTCTCTTTTCCTTTGGCTTTGGAAAGCTGATCTTACTAAGGAGCTGTAGCAGGATAGCTGGACACCTGATATCCCCACCTTTCCAGGGAAATGCCCTGGGTGGATGTAGAAGGAAGCCAGTTCCTTCTCACAGAAATTAACTTGCGTCAGAAGGTCACATCAGCACGGGGGTGGGGGTGGGGGTGGGGGTGGAGCTTCTCCCCGGAGGCGCTCATTGCCGTGACCAGGGTTGTCCTGGGGGATTGGGAGGTGCCGCGCTCCAGGGAATGAGGTGATGGTGACTGTGAACCTGGAAAGGTTTGGCATGCGTTGCGGCCCAGTGTAAGAGGAGTGGGACCAAGTACAGGTCTGCAGTTGAATAAGGTGTGTCTGACGTCTGAATATTTTTTCTGATGCGAATATGATTGTCAAGCAGGATGAGGACACTTCTGGTGAAATACGTTTTTTTTCACAATTCTTTATTTCTTTTCCAATACTGAATTAGAGGAAGACAAATATATTTCCTGGCTTCCTAAGGGTTGATCTGAGGGGAAAAATTGTTGGAAAAGAAAGGGTGGGAGGAATTTATCTGGAGAGCAAAATACCCTGGTAATTATGTTTGAAGGATTTGTATTGAAATAGATCTTATTATGAATATCTGTGTTCACTTGCCTCTGTTGCTTTTTTTGTGATCACCTGTTTTCACTACTTGCTGGGAAGCATTCTTTATTTCATCATTTGACTCTTCCTTTACCTTACAACTTAAAGTGGGTTTAGTTTAGAAGACACTGGCTTCATCATTTTCTAATTGACTTGCATCCTCCTGCCTGATTCTTCCCAATCTCTTGTGTAGACCCTGGAATGTCTTCAGAAACCAACACACCAGCTCATTTCCCACAACCCTGCATCCGTAGAAACTCTTCTTTATTAGCTCTGTCTTTAAGCTACCCTTAATACAAGATTTATCCAATAGCAGTGGAATGATAGAATAAAAAAATTGAACTCGGAGGCAGGAATTCTTATTTCTAGCCCTAGCTCACTGTGACCTTGAATGAGTCCCTTAAGAAAATGGAGATCTTCCACACTGTATCGAGGTAGAACTTGCTTTAGTCGCTTCACAGAAGTGTCACGAGAGGCAACGGTCATTCCAACAGTACGTCAAAGGGGAGAAGAGGGTATGTTTCATCGGGTATTATCATTGTGTTTCTCCTGCACGAGGAAATCAACCCTGCCTGTGACTGGATCTTGTCGAAAAGTGCATTTCCCCTTCCTCTAAAATGCCCTCTGTCTCAGGGCCTCGCCTTCATCCCAGAGTTGTTAGACGGTCTCCAATGTTGGTCCAGCCCCAGCATATCTGGGAAATTACTTGACTAAAGCAAACGCCAGCTTCCCTCAAGCTATTTGACTAGAAAACTTGATTGAGAAGACAAGTCAGTTGGTGCAAGAGCCTTCAAAAGGCCAGGTAGGTTCCCAGGATTCCAGCCACCAAACAGAACCTTCAGTTATTTTTCATCTTCTCAGATAATTACCAAAGCTATGATTTCCCATTGGACCGCCTTTTCTTATTGAATCCCTTATCTCTTCCCTTCAAAGCTACCCCTCCCGTTTCCTCCCTCCCATTTCTTTTATGAGCCCCACTGTCCTTTCCCCCAGAGCACTGGGACCAGCTTTCTTATAAAGCCCACCTTGCTTTTCCTCCCAGGGATATTGCTGCTTCAGTCACATCTGTTTGGAGAGTCAGGGCCTTTGAAAAGTTCCTTTCTGGCCGCACCTGGATGAAGCAGATGCTTTGTGGTGGGATCCCAGCCAATGCTGAGGCTGCAGGGTACCACTTCTCCCCAGGGAGCCACGTCGGGTCCTCGGGCTTCAGGCTGGCATCCTCTCAGCCATCTTCCTGTTTGGAAGCCGGTGGGGTATTTTAGGGACAAAGACATTTCCAGCCACTGCAGCCTCCTTTGCTTCAGTGAGTTTTGCCATCATAGCACCTCTTCAACTCAGAGAGAGGGAATGAAAAGTGCTGGCACCTGGGTCCTGATCCTGCTACAGGGATGGGCCTTGTGAGGTGCCAAGATTGTTTTTTTCCCTCCTTGTGTCATTTCTGATTCCTGATTGTTAGAAAACAAAGTTCAGATCAGCTCTGAGACTGATGATGCAGTATTCAAAAATAAAAGAGCTGTGTCTCCTCTCCTCAAATGCACTTCTTCCCTTGTCTAGCTCAGAGCACATTGCTGACTCTACAGGAATGCTCTGGGCTATTGTCCTTTCAGGCCGGACATGGCCTTACCAGTAGGAGACACTGAGGCACGAGGCCCTGTTTTTCTCTTTGTTGGTTTTGTCTTTTTCTTTCACCTTCCACCTCCTTAGACAGTGAACCTCATTTATTACAGGTCTCCCAGCCCCCATTCAGGCTTGACTACTTGAAGAGGTCTTACTTTATTGGATCTGGTGCCCAAGAAGAAGGACAGCAGACATTATATCCTAAAATCAGATCACAGAGAGACTCAGAAAGTTTCCCAGGAGCCATCCCCTCCGGGGTGACAGCTGCTGGTGGCTGCTTACTTTTCAGAGTGCAAAGGAGGCAGGAGAGAGCTCTAGAGACAGAAGCTTACAGGCCATCAACAGTTTTCTACTGAGTTTAGTTTACGTGTGGTTTTATGCCGTAGGAACCAACCCGTGTGATGCGCAAGGCAGCACAACTTTCAGGAAAGTGTAAGAATGCAAATCTGAGTTGGCGTCAGTGTCAGTGTGACCCAGAAGGCTAACTTTTTCCTTGGTCTGCCTCTGGGATGAAGCATTGACTCAAGAAATTCCCTCTATCAAAGTACAGAAATGCAAGATTGTTAGCTCAGCAGGTGCCGTTAATGATTAGCATCATTAGCAGAGCCAGTTTCTGAAGAAATAGCAATTGGATTGGTGACACCTGAGAGCACTTGGGAGCACTCCTGAGAGGAGCAAGCCTGGGTGAGCACTGCACTGGTTCTTGGGGAACCCTGAGTAGGTAGAAGAAGCACCAGGGCATGGAAGTCTGGGTTCTGGGGGGTGGTGGCACAGAGACTCCATCTTTATCTACTTATGACCTTTGATCACAGGAGAGGAATCCCTGAGCTGCATGGGAGAAAGTGGCCAACCTCATTTCAGGCATTGGGAAGATCGCTGTTCGCAGCCAGGACTGGTGCTAATAAATACTTTGTTTTAGATCATTCAGAATCAGAGACAACAGTTAGAAAAAGAAAGCCTCAGATTGCTATAAGATGAGGTGACTCTACTTCAAACAGAGTACCAAGGCAGCGGCTTCCCGAAGAAGAAGAGTGTTCAAGTGACAAAACTCCATTGTCAGTTATCATATTTGGTGATGTGTTGCTCATCGTTGTACCAAGCAAATGCTCCAGAGTCCCTGAAACCAGATCAGGGACAATTAGAACAATTCCTGCAGCAATAAAGGAGAATGCCAAGGAGAGCTGCCTATCCTCCAACAGAGCAAATAGAAAAGGCTCTTACTGGAAGATACCTGCTTCTCAAACACACCGGTGACAGGGCCTGGCATTTACTCTCTAATAATTTCACAGTTGAGTTCTCTAATGGGCCCAAGCAGAGAGAGCTAGTCAGTGGGACTACAGGAAGAAATGGAAAGTTCTCCATCAATGGCACCTAAATGTTCCACAGTGTAAGAAGTATTGATTGGCACTGCTGTACTGTATGCTGTGGACCAGATCCAGACTGTAAATAACACCGGGGCGGTAAGTGGGATTTAGTTGGCCACAACTTCACATTGAACCAAAAGCTGACTCCAAGCAGTCTCATCAAAACAGGGCAGGCAACCCAGGAAAAGCGTGAGCCCCTCAAGAGCCCCTTCATCTCTATCATCCAGGACACATAGATGTTGCTCTCAACTATAGCAGCGGTCCACCTCCAAGTCGGCCTCTCTTCTGTCCAGGCTGCCTAGAAAAGAGAAGTCCAAGAATAAACCATAGTGAGGTCTTGAGCAAATCTCATTTCTTTGCAAGAGGGATTTTAAGATGAAAAACAGAACAGAACATACCAGTCAAATGGGTGAACTCAGAGCAAAAGCATTCGCTGTATTTGGTGGCATTTCCATCACCAGATACCTGCAGGACTGTCTGCCCTTCCCTAGGTTTTAGTTCATCCATTTCTGAAGACATGGCAATAATGTATATCTCCGGGATGCCTTGAAAATAGGAGTGAAGAGATTCTCAGTCTCCTCCGGGAGAATTAGATATGTGTATATGGAAGGAGTAGCTTGGAATAAAAGAATGTTTTGTTGCCCCATTGCCTGAAAAGTTTCCTATCCGCAGATTATAAACTCCAGGAACACAGAGGTCTTAAATTCAGTCTACTCCAAATCCCTAGGTAACAGCAGATTAGAGTGCTCACTTTTAAACACTTTTGGGGCCAGGCAGGTAACTAAATGTGTGAATCAGGCTTTATTTGCAAAGAGAGATGGGCCTGATCTACACATTCAAATAAAAAAAAATTCTTAAACGTGGCCAGCCAAGCAAAACACATCCGCAGCAGGATCCTGAGCTGTCTGCCAGTTTGCAGCCGTGGATGAACCCTCAGATTCTGAGTGAATGCGCTCCCTGGAATGCATGAATATTTTTATGAGTAGGATGGGGCTCACAATACACATCAAGGTCCTTGGATGAAAATGTCAACATAAAAGACAGTGTATCATCTGTTTCAGTGTATAAGAGAGAGATTGGCAGGCAGACAGATTAGTAGGGTTAATAAATGATAGACTGGATCATCAAAATGAACGCAGATTGTGTCAGCCTTTAAACACCCTTTAAAATTGTCATATAGATACAGATATCATGAAATATAAAGTAAGCAGGGTATCCATGCAACCTTTATTGGCCAGCCTGGACCTTGGCAAGTGACTGGGAATTACATAGATGAATAAGACATCATAATGTTCCATGCCTCCAACAGCTGGAGGTCACGAGGGAGCTCAGTCTGGTTTTGAGGTAGCAAGGATATCACTTCAGATGCATTTATAACAATTCATTTCACTTTTCCATACCTCTGTGGTACGAAAATTTTCTTACTAACATCTATGACCTTGGGGACGTTTCTTAACTTCTGCGCTATTTTCTCATGGGTTAAATGAGAGTCGTAATAGTGTGTCTCTCCAAGTGTTGTGAGGATTAAATGAGTTAATCCACGTAAGGTGCTTGGAAGAGTGCCCAAAATATAGTTAAGTCCTCGGTAAATATTAGCTATTAATATCGTCTCAACAACCAGTGTAAAACAGCGACATTAGTCACACTAGCTACTCCAAATGTCATTGCACATCCATTTTAAAGTTGGAAAGTACAAAGGGACAATGCCCTGGGATTATTCCATGGTCTGGATTGCTGACATTCTGCTTCAGTATAATATGACCAGGCCTTGTGAATGGAAATGAGCCTCGGATGGACACGGCCCCAGGTGCACAGACTGAAAGGTCAGTTCTCAGAGTGTCTACTGTGCACAACCTCTTGATGCAAATGTTGATTGACTCTTCCTCTGGCAAGTTTTGATTACCTGTATCAGCATCAGCGGGTAGGCAACGTGGCTTGCAGAATCCTAAACACAAGCAACACATTGTCCTTGGTTTCGGGAGATTTCTTTTCAACCGATGTCTTAAGTATGGAAATTTGCCTTTCAGGGAATTCGCTGTATTTTTAGCAATTCAAGGTCATCCCACTGTAAAGATCTGGCTGTGCACCTTACCTGATCCCTTCTCATGTCTGTGGATGCAAAGCTTGAACCTAAAGTAAAGCTTGATTTTTGTTACGTACTTTCGTGCCCTCTCCTCTGAAGGGTCCTGCTGCAGGCAGTGGCCCAAGCTTCTGATTTTTACCTCCCTCCTACTCTACCAAACATCATTTCCATTATTTCTCCTCTGCTTTCCGTGGAATTAAATTTGGATAATGTTGGTGATTTAATCTTTAGCAAGAAGTTTCCCTTCCCTGGATGAGGGTAGATATTTACCTAGTTAAAATTCTCTCGTCCTTGAGGAGTGTAATGGGAGTCTAGGTGTGTAGGCTGGCTGGTGGTTCCTTGTTTTTGATGAGGTTGTAGCCTCTAGCTGGCTCTTTATTTTCATTCATAAAGCTGGTCCCAACAACCGAAACAATTGGGCCAAGTAGATGGGAAGTTATATTTTAAAAAATTAAAGTGAGATTTCCCCCAGCTAATAGAGAATGGACGGGGGGCTTTTGATTTCTTTAAAGAAAGGAGGAGATTTTTTTTTAGTACTGAATCTGGATGTTTCACTAGCCATAAATTTCACTTTTTTAGTGTTGAATAGAAAACTAAACTCTATGGATGAGCTATTTCATTGAATCTAGCCTCAGTTTCCTTCCTAATCTATAGAATGGTGACTGTCATAATTAATTCACAGGAAGGGGTCAGGATGAAATGACCACACCCTGAGTCTCTCCAGAGCCAGGCCCTATTTTGTTACTATTGGCTGCCTCCTTC
Source organism: Delphinus delphis (assembly GCF_949987515.2). Taxonomy (NCBI): domain Eukaryota; kingdom Metazoa; phylum Chordata; class Mammalia; order Artiodactyla; family Delphinidae; genus Delphinus; species Delphinus delphis. The sequence continues at coordinate 78,046,768 of NC_082684.1, read as the reverse complement.
CCCCTAACATGTGATAATGTCTGCTGCTTGAGGATGTCCTCAGAAAGCATACTTGATAAAATATAAAATGCTATAAAGATGTCACACATGCACATTAGAACCTGGGCAACAGTGAAGTCTGATTACATATGTCTGGAGCTCACTATTCTAATCAAATACATTTTAGATCAAAGTTATTCTGACATATTTATTTTTGTACATAAATATTATTGTAGTGACTCATAATTAGGCATAATTGTGCATGATCACATAAATGACTATAATTAGTATAAATTTTGCCTAGCCGGACCAATTTTTTAAAATTGTATGTCTTAGTTCTCTCCTATTATGAGCCTTAAAGGTGATGGTTTCTCTGGTACCCCCGCCATTTTCAGATCACCATTATCATCCCTGTCATCAGCGTCAACACCGTCGTCACTTGTAGTCTTTGATAAGAGAGTGTTTAAGAGCTCAAAGGTAAAACAGACCTGAGTGTGAATTCTCGATTGATCATTTGCAGGCTGTAAGACCCTGACTGTCTCCTCATCTCTAAAATGGGAATATTGATAACTTTTCATGTAGCTTTTGAGATCATTAAAGGTGGTAATATTTGTAGAGCTGTAATGAGCACAGGATCTCATACTCTGCATATTTTCTCCTCTGTGCTACAATATATGATGTGATATAATACATATTCTCATGGTAGGTCCTCCTCCCCGGTGGATGGGGATTCCCTTTGCCAGGTCCCCAGCACCCATGCTCAGCCTGTGCTTCTACGAGCCACCTGGGATCCTGAAGCAGCTGCTCTGCAATGATTCGGGAACTGTTTAGAGGGTAGACAATGTACTTTAAAACTGTTTATTTACTACGATTTCTAACTCAGTTAATTGGAAAAAAAATCTAAATAGCTCTCCCACCTGCTCCCTAGAAGCCTTTGCCAGATGAAATCCTGTGGGTGTGCACGTGTTCCTGCTTGGGTTTCTGCATGTAGGAAGGTGGCAGTCCCAAATCGTGCTTTTTACGGACAACAGGAACCTGGGCCTGACTTCCAGCTGCCTTATAGGTGGTGACAAATACATTTACTGATTCTTGGGCTTTGCTCTGGTCTCTGGCTGTGCTAAGTGCATGTCACTCATGTTCATGTCCTGGTGAACCTTCCAGAATACATGTAAGAAGGCAAATAACTCACAGAGCCCAAAGAGGCTCTGCATCTAGGTTAAACGCCCCACATCAAATGGAAATTAAAAGTAGGTTTACTGGGGTTTTAGAGTACAAGAGATTTAAGGTTAACCTCTGTCTCACCCATAGGTTAGGTTATAATATGCTGTTGGGGAAGATATGCTCCTTTGCCCCAGACTTCTCTCTCACCGTATGACAAGGTGCATGGAATTCCTGACATTCGAGATACTCCTTTAGATTAAGGCATTATCTCCATGGTAAATGGAGTGGTTTGGGAGTGGATTTCGATGTTGCTGTGCCTCCTCTTGGATTATCAGATTACCTAGAAGTAAAACCTTGATCTGGGGCTTCCCTGGTGGCGCAGTCGTTGAGAGTCCGCCTGCCGATGCAGGGGACACGGGTTCGTGCCCCGGTCCGGGAAGATCCCACGTGCCGCGGAGCGGCTGGGCCCGTGAGCCATGGCCGCTGAGCCTGCGCGTCCGGAGTCTGTGCTCCGCAATGGGAGAGGCCACAACAGTGAGAGGCCCGCGTACTGCAAAAAAAAAAAAAAAAAAAAAAAAAACCCTTGATCTGGCATTATGGCATATGGGGTTGAAAGAAAAGGAATGGTCACCAGAGCACTGGCAGGTTCAATTCCGCAGTTGGTTACACTGGATCTCCTAGGGAAATAGGGGAAAGAGAGGGTATGTTAACAAAAGGAAAAAAATATGGCACCTAAAGGGTAAGGATAAGGAGGAAAGAGGCCAAGCATCAGTAACTTCATAATTTTCACCCCAATATTATTGTGTAGATGTTAATATCTTAGACAGAACTCCGTGTTTTCAATTAAGAGTGACTTGTACGTTAACTGTCTCTTTCGTACTGCTGATTTTTCTTCACCTTTCACACTTATCACCATCTAACATACCACATATTTTATTTTCTTATTCTGTTTGTGTCTCTCCTGCCACTCAAGGATCAGAATTTTGTCCTTTTGTTTTCTTTGTTATATTCTCAGTACTAAGGATGGTGCCTGGCACATAGTAGGTCTCTGAAAATAGTTGTTGAAGGAATGAATACATTCTCACATGCTGATCTTCCAGCCCACGTCCCTACCTCATTGTGTCCTCACTGCCTGAGTTCCCCTCTCTGTGCCCTTATAGTTGGTGACACTGATGTAAATGTGTTACAGTGAAGATTAAAAACCCCAAGCATATCATAGAATCTTCCAATCCAGGCTTGGGAATATGGGGACTAATGTCTCAGTTTCTGACCTCCATGACTTACGTGAAGTCAGCTTGTGAAAAATGAGAAATGAGGATGGCTCTGACTTCACATATATGTTTACCTGACTCTCAGGACTAAACACACACGGGACATTTCTAGGTCCTTATGGAAATAGAAAATGGGTATGGGACAATTCCATATGTATGGAACATATGTCTGCTGTATATATCATTGATACGAATTTGATGACTATTGATATTTTTATACTTTTTGTGTTTCTCGGTATTTACAAACTGATGCTTATTTGAGTAACTGAAGGCTATTTTGATGTCAGTCTACCTTGGAAAAGATTTCTATGTGCTCTAAAAGTCTCTAATCTATACCAGATAGAAACCAGAAACCACTCTGTATAGCCCCGTTATTTCCACGTTGAGCGCCAGCAACAGCATGTACCACCATCCTCCACTGGCACGTGAACATGCAGATGTGGAGTAAAACTCAGCCACCATTCATATTTACAGATGAAAGGAAGCCATTCTATTAATAGTTCAAATTATTGATAATTCAAGATTGATTTTTGTTTGCCTTTGAAATGGACTTTAATACTATCATGTTGCTCAGCTTGTTTCTACTTATATACTATCTCTGTTTCCTCCAAGCTCTAGCCCTCCTTTAGAGCCTAGAGGAACCTGGGCCTGACTTCCAGCTGCTTCTGGACCTTCTTCTGAGATTTCCTCCTGTAGGGTCCTGAATAAGACTATGGTGAGGCTTCTCTTTCTTATGTGAGTCTACTGAGGTGTTTTTTCCCCCCCCAGTGTCTACTGAGCTAAATCAGAGCTTTATTAGAGCTTTATTATTTATTAGCTTTATTAGAAAGCTAATAGCTTTCTGAAAGTATCCTAAGACATTTATAGCTAGGTAATGACCCTTGGCAATCATCTGTTAATTTTTCTGTTAGGAAACTGAGATACTATATGTTATCCGTCTATCCATCCATCCATCCAACAAATATTTGTTGAGTACATACTATGTGAAAGACATGTGCTAGGAACTGAAGAAGATTTAAAGGGGAGCAAAATACATAATCCTATTCTCAAGCATCTTAAAGTTTAGTGGGAGAGCTTAGACATCTAAAGAACTGACAGTAGATTAGGAGAAAGATAGAAGTTACACAGCCTAGAAGGAATACTTGATTTTGACCAGGGAGTCAGGGACAATTTGAAAAGAGAGGGAGTATTTGAACTGGGTGGGTTCTATAAGGTGTTGGTAGATGGAAAATGGGGTTAAAAGCACATTTCAGACAGAAGGGTCACCATCAAGTAAAACCCAGAGGTGTGAAAATATGTGACACATTCAGGGAACTATGAAGACTAGAGTATAGGGGGTACACGGAAGACTCTTGGGAGATGAAAACTATTCTGCAGGCAAATCAGGGTGAACTGGACTTAATTCTTTAGGTAATGGAGAACCAGCTAACATGAATATAATTGATCCTAAAGATTTCAAAATATATGCTCATGTTAATTCACTACTGTGTGGGTTTGGTAAAGTAGAATAGATAGATATAGATTCTGTCAGGGTACTCTTTTATACTGGTTTCTTCAGTTCACGACTGTATATGTGATACTTTGAGAATCCAGTTGGCCCTTAAAGGACAGATATAGAAGATCACTTGAACAACGGCATCTGTATAGACGGGACTTAGAGGTCTGAGGCTATTACCGGAGAGAACCTCCACTGACAGGGACCTGGCCTTGCCCCTGGAATGGAAATGAAAGAAGAGTCTCATGCTGCACCTCAACTTTTCTTCATGGAGTGAGAACTACTGCGTAGCTATAGGAGGTGATTCACCTTGGCTTGGGCAAGGGGTTTAAAGTAACAGAAAAGGAAGTAGGCCCTCCAAGAACATCTGGAAAATAGAAACTGATTAGCACTGAAGGGCTGTAGGTCTATTACAGGCCTTCTTGAGGGAGGACTCTGGGTGTTAAAAGCTCAGTATCAGCAGTGTCCCTCATACCTCAAACTGTTAAACTTAGGCTCCTGTACTCCTGCCAGAGGCCATTTCTAGGCCATAGGGCACCTGAGCCCTAAAGTCACAGCAGTAGTGGAATGCAGCCCTTTCTTGAATAGACTATAGGCTTTACTACCCTGGCTCTTTTTGCCTTTGGTGACCTACCGTACGGTTACATATAATAGTGAGAAAAAAATAGGAGATCAAAATTCAAATCAGCACATTCAGATGGTTTGTTTAAAATTTTGCTAAAAGTTTAGTGAGGAATATGACTGGAAAGTACTTGCTAATTATTGTTGTCTGAACTAAATAATCTGGTGCTTGATCATATTGTGCAAACTTGGTTTCATGGGACCTAAATTTCCTTTTCTCCACAAGATTGAATATCTCCCTGGGGGCAAGGTCGTCTTTTATTAGCTAGTTTGATTTCTTACAGCTCTTTCAGTGCCCATATGTGTGTGTACAGTGGCTCAGTGATTTCTCGAACGATTTTTTTTATTCAGTGTTTCTGCAAGACCTCATTGCTTAGAGCAAATGGCATGTTTTAATCTAGTTCCTTATAAAAAGGGACTTCACCTTCAGAAATTACAGGTTCCATTCTGAATTAGACAATGTGAACTTCTAATAGGACTGACTCTTTTCCCATAAAGTTTAAAAGGGTGTGTGTGTGTGTGTGTGTGTGTGTGTGTGTGTGTGTGTGGTGTGACTGTGATTAAGGCATTTTTGTAGTTGTTTCTGATGTATCCCCAGTGGCAAACAGAGCAGAGCCTATAGCATGTGCTGAGTAAACACTTATAGAACAACCTAATAAAACAAAATGGAGAAGACAGGAGGAAACTTAAGTTTACTTGAAATCTGATACCTAAACTCAATCCAGGAAATGGAGGTAAGAGTTGGGAGTTAGGAACACAACCATTGGTAAATCAAGATGGCGGTACAGATGGGCCAAAAGGAAGCGATCCTGGATCTAAACACAAAGACCCGGAGGGTCCTTCAGGGCAACCTTCTTACACAGGCTTGAGGCATTCTGGGCCTAAGTCAGGCTGGTCAGTTTTTACTTGTGCTACATTCTGTGGCAGCACCATTCTGACCAATTAATAGCAAGAGTAACTCATCTCGAGGTGGTGGTTCTTCAGTTTTGGGTAACATTCTCTTCATCCGCAAATTATTGGGGGTACACCATGTTATGGGTTCCCTTGTCTTCCATTCACCAACGAAACCTACTTGTACTCCTTCCTCATGCCCCCTATTTACTCCCAGAACTTATACTACATAAAGCTAAAAGAAGAGTGTCATGGTTTTCGTTTTCTTTGTCCTGGTATCCCCCTTTCTGAAAGAGTCTCATGGGAACAGTTGCCAGCATGTCATGTTTTGCTCCCCAGCTTTCCTCCCACCGACTGACTGAACCTTCCTACACACATACTTGGGGGTGCTGCTCATAAGCTAGCCCTTCCAGCAGGCTAGCTGTGCTGTGCTCGAACTGTCCTACTTTTCCTCCCCTCCAAAGTCTGCCTCCCCAGTGTTCCTTTACATCACAATTCTGTTTGGTATCTTGTTACTGTTTCTATGAATTAATTTGAGCTAGGCTATTAAAGATTGACCAATGCTGTACCTAGAGAGTTTTATTTTAAAATCAGTCTTCAATGTTTTGATTCATATAAGTAAATAATAACTGGAATTGTAGGCATACTACTAGCAGGATGGCATAGATTGTAGCTACAATAAGAATAGCTACTCGGAGCTACCCTACTTCCACGGCTATCAATTCCCTTCATCAGTCTTAAGGATATTGTTGCACAGAATTAAAATGAACTAAAGAGCAGTGAAATACTAGTTTTCACGGAATTGTTTCTTGAAAGTACCCACTCATTTAGCATTTGGGTTGTAGTCTGCCACTAATTCTGTAAATTTGGACTATTTCTCATTCATCTCTAAAATGAATGGGGCTAGATAATTTTTAAGTTCAGTTCCGGGTCTAATATTCTCTGACAATAACAGTAACTGACATTTTATTTATGAAGAACTATACGCCCTGGGGAAGGGTAAGCTGGGACAAAGTGAGAGAGTGTCATGGACATATATACACTACCAAACGTAAAATAGATAGCTAGTGGGAAGCAGCCGCACAGCACAGGGAGGTCAGCTTGGTGCTTTGTGACCACCTAGAGGGCTGGGATAGGGAGGGTGGGCGGGAGACGCAAGAGGGAGGAGATATGGGGATATATGTATTTGTATAGCTGATTCACTTTGTTATACAGCAGCAACTAACACACCATTGTAAAGCAATTATATTCCAATAAGGATGTTTAAAAAAAAAAAAGAAAAAAGAACTATATGCCCTAGTAAACATTTCATTTATTCTAGTATTCAGTGAATATTTTTAGTGCCTACTATGTACCAGGCACTGCAATAGGCACTAGGATATGATAGTAAACATGACATATGGAACTCCTTCCCTCATGAAGCTTACGTTCCAGTGAGGGAGACAAAGAACATATAAACAAGGAGTAAATGTGATTTCATATAAGGCTGAAAGCTATGAGGAAAAGCAATACATGATCAGGGGACAGAGAGTGACAGTTTGCAGAGGTCTAGGTGGTTATTTAGGGTGAAATTGTTGTAAGGTTACGTTTCAGTTGTGCTCTGAATGGTATGAGAGAGAAGCCACAGAGAACATTCATTTCTCTCTCAAAGAAAAGAGAGAGGACAGGTCAGAGGCCCTAAGGCTGGAGAGGCTGGTATGGAATGAACAAGGGGAAGACTGCAGGACGTGGAGTTAGAGGTAGGCAGGGGTCGGATCTAACAGCGTCTTGTAAGCCTTGCTAATTGTATGTGGGAATCACATCAACCCTATATTGTAGGTAGGCATTATTATTATCTCCATTGTACTCAGAAGAAAACTGAGGCTCAGAGAGGACAAGCAACTTCTTCAAGTTCACACATGGTCTGTCTATGCCACAGCCAGGTGGTCTGTCTCCAGGGAATCTACCCTTGACCACTGTGTTCTGTCTTTAAATAGGAAGTTGAGATGAGATTGAGTTGAGATAGTGTTCTGATGAGAAGTGGTTGGGAGGTTTTCAGAAGGGAGTGACATGGTTGAGAGCCCTGGCTTCCATGCAGTAGGAGAGAAGTGGAAGCAGGGAGACCAGTTGGAAGGTGACTGCAATGGTCCAGGTGAGGGGGTAGTGGCTTAGATAGATCAAGGTTTGCTGGAACACTGAGCCATGCCAAAGACCAGTCCATGTGATTAGGTACTTGTGCATCTTTGTGCTTGCTTTTATTTTCAAATAAACATTTAAGCTAAAAAAAATCCAAAAAACAAAAACAGTTCACCCATTTCTTCTACCCACCACCCCCCGCCTCTGGCAACCATTAATCTGTTCTCTGTGTCTATAAGCATAGATCTATATATACATATATAGATATATGCATACATACACACACACTATATATATATGTATTTTTAAAAGTCCACATTTAAGAGAAAGCATATTTTTTTCTCTGACTTATTTCACTTAGCATAATGCCCTTGAGTTTGTCACAAAAGGCAAGATTTCATTCTTTTTTATGGCTAAAATCTATCTATCTATCTATCTATCTATCTATCTATATCTGTCTCACAATTTCTTTATCCATTTATCCATCAGTGGACACTTAAGTTCTTTCCATGTCTTGGCTATTGTGAATAATGCTGCAATGAACATGGGAATGCATATATCTTTTTGAGTTAGTGTTTTTATTTTCTTCGAATAAAAACCCAGAAGTAGAATTGCTCGATCATATGATAGTTCTACTTTTAATTTTTTGAGGAACCTCCATGCTGTTTTCCATAGTGGCTCCATCAGTTAACATTTCCACCAACAGTGCACAAAGTTTCCCTTTTCTCCACATCCTCACCAGGACTTGTTATTTCCAGTTTTTCTTCTTTTTTTTTTTCTTGATAATAGCCATTCAACAGGGGTGATATCTCACTGTGGTTTTGATTTGTGGCATTTCCCTGATGACTAATGATGTAGAGCATTGTTTCATGTAATACCTGTCTGTCTTCTTTGGAAAAATGTCTATTCAGATCTTCTACCCATTTTTAAATTGAATTATTTCCTTTTTTGCTGCTGAGTTGTATGAGTTCTTTAGGTATTTTGGATGTTAGCTCCTTATTAGATACATGATTTATAAATATTTTCTCCTATTCAGTAGGTTTCCCTTTTCATTTTATTGATGGTTTCTTTTGCTGTGCAGAAGTTTTTTAGTTTGATGTAGTCCCACTTGTTAATTTTTGCTTTTGTTGCTTTTGCTTTTGGTGTCAGATTCAGAGAATCATTTCCATGACATATGTCCAGGAGCCTCCCGCCTATGTTTTCTTCCAGGATTTTTTTGGTTTCAGGTCTATGTTCAAGTCTTTAATCCATTTTGAGTTAATTTTTGTGTATAGTGTTAAGATAGTGGTCCAGTTTCATTTTTTTGCATGTGACTGTCCAGTTTTCCCAACACCATTTATTGAAGAAGCTGTCCTTTCCTCACTGTATATTCTTAACTCCTTTGTCGTAAATTATTTGACCATATGTGTGGGTTTATTTCTGGGCTCTATTCTGTCCCATTGATCTATGTGTTTTTATGCCAGTACCATACTATTTGAATTTCTATAGCTTGGTAATAGAGTTTGAAATCATGGAGCGTGATGCCTTCGGCTTTGTTCTTTCTCAAGATTGCTTTGACTTTTCAGAAATTTTTATGGCATCTGTGTGCTCAGTATGTCTGTTTTGGTTTGGCCTCTATTTTGGGTGGAGGAGGGTACATGTGATGGTTTAATGTATTCAGATTTATCAGTGCTCTATAAATACAGAGGACTTCATCTCGTTTCCAGGTAGCTGCTCTCCCAAGAGCAGAGCACTCAGGTGACAGTGCCTTTTTTGCAGTTTTATGAGCAGAGTTGAGAGAGCCTGTTTTAAAGGTTGGTGTTCAAGGTTTTCAGCCTCTTCATCCTACTGTATCTTTTTTAATACATTAGGGTTAACAACTTTTTTCTAGATAAATATCCTTTGGATCTTTTGAAAGAATAATCTTTTAAAATGGATTCATTCTTTTTCAAATATGTATTAACTTAATATTCTTGATGCCAGGCACCTTAGGGTACATTCACATAGTTAAGGCAAAATAACCTGTCCTTAAATTCATCCCATCCATTATCTTATAGCTGTTTAATTTGTTGACGTTCTTATAAAGTAGATCATTAGCTAATACCACATTTAGGAAGATATACTGAAGCATAGTGAGGTTTAATTAATTTTTGGTAGCAAATTAGAAAGAGACTCTTCACTAGAAAATAAAATAGACTTTTAATAGTTTAACTAGAAATAGACTTCTAGTTTTCTTGATGCACCTGGTGATAATGCTTCTAGCTATTCTGCAGTGACAAAAAATATACATGTACGATACATATTTATATGTTACATATAGTAATTATATAATTATTTTAATAAATATATAATTAAATAATTCTGGAGTGACAAAAACATACACATAAATATATATTTATATATTAAGGTCTGAAAAATTAAGATATCCAGTGAAATGATCTTTCAAGTGTAAAGACTAAATAAAAACATTTATAGACAAAACTAATCCAAGGAAGTCTGCCACCAACAGGACTTAACTAAAGGACGTATTTTATGTGGAATAAAAATGATCCCAGGAAGAGGGTCTGAGAAGAAAGAGGAAGCAGTAAGAAAAACAAAACAAATAAAAATGGTAAACAAGGTGATATGAAACAGTAACAATAAGAGTGGGGTTTAAAAAATCAATGTATACCCACAATTCTGGACAATAATAGCCTATAAATCAGGAAGGAGGTTATTGATGATAAACAATTCTTTTTTATTGTTGTGGGAAGGTAAAGATATTAATTTGAGACTTAAATATGCAAGTTAAAATTTCTAAATTAGCCTTTAAAAAAAGAAAGAAAGAAAAATTATATAACTTTATAGCAAGTAAAGAAGAAAAAAAATATAGTGGGGGAAATGTCAATCAATCTAAAGGGAGACAAAATGAGAGATTAAAAAATCAGATGATCAAAGTAATCCAGGTACATCAATAATTACGATCAACTAAATGGACTTACCATCCAATTAAAGTTAAAGATTCTCAGAGTGGATACATAAACAAAATTCAACTATTTACTGTTTATAAGAAACACACTTAAGACGTCATTAGAAATGAATAGGGACAATGCTTATCTTCATAAGAGAATTAGTTCACCTTGAAATTGTAAAAGGTTTAATTGTTATATATCTGAAAAAATAAAGCAAAAATGGACAGTGCTGTAAGTGAAACTGATAAATCCACCCTTTAGAGGGAAATTTTAACACTTTTCTCAATAATTCATTGGTTAAGCAGACGATCAGTAAGGATACAAAAGATTTCAAAGATACGATTAATAAGACACTACATATACATACGTGTAGAGACTACACATTATTTTCAAACATACATTAAGAAATTACAAAAGTGATTGTATACTCAGCCAGGAATAAAATGTTTAGAAAATCAGTATCACACAAATCTACTCTCTCATCACAGAACAAATTAGTTAGAAGTGAATTACCAAAAGATAGCCTTGAAAAAAAAACATGTTTGGAAATTCAAGAAACACACTTTCTAAATGACCCATGAGTCAAGTAAATCATACTAGATATGAGAAAACACTAAGTTAAGAAGAATTTTGAAAACACTATGTAGCAAAATTCATGATGTAACTCAAGCAATACTTAGAGAAAAATCTATATCCTTAAAGCAGAGGTTAGCAAGCTTTTTCTGTAAAGGAATAGATAGTAAAATATTACTAGTTACAGTCACAACGCTGTCACAACTACTCTACTTTGCTACTGTAGCACAGAAGTAGCCAGGGACAATAGGAAAATAAATGGGTGTGCCTGTGTCCCAGTAAAACTTTATTTACAAAAACAAGATTCAGTGGGCTCTTGGTTTGCTGACCTCTGCCTTAAAGGCGGATGTTAGAAAAAGAGAATGGTTGGAATAAATGACTAATCATCTAACTTAAGAACTCTTAAAACAAAACAGAAAATAAACCCAGAGAAAGGAGGAGGAAGGAAATGATAAAGACATTAGCAGAAATAAATAAAAAGAAAGACTCCCTAAACCAAAGCCAAACTCTGGTTATTTTAAAAGACTGTTTTAGCCTGGGTGCTCCAGAAAGCAGAACCTTAGGTCAAGACTAAAGTTACTAGCACTTTTTAACTTGAGCGGTAGAAGCCCAGGGCTATGAGAGTGAGGTAAAAAAAGAGTAGCAGAAAGCACAAGGAGCTATCAAAGGGCACAGCGTGTGGCCCGTCAGCACATTCACTCAGCAGTGTGATCTTGCATCCAGGTGACAGTGGAGGGGTGATCCAGTGTGGGTGGGCTCCATACGAGAGAGAGAAACAAGGTGGTCAAGAAAATCCAAGAATGCACATCGATTTGTGTTGCAATATGCAGACTAATAATGCTTCTCAAAGTCTGACAAGACTAATGTAAAAAAGAAAGAAGGGGCTTCCCTGGTGGTGCAGTGGGTTGAGAGTACGCCTGTTGATGCAGGGGACACGGGTTCGTGCCCCGGTCCGGGAGGATCCCACGTGCCGTGGAGCGGCTGGGCCCGTGAGCCATGGCCGCTGAGCCTGCGCATCCGGAGCCTGTGCTCTGCAGCGGGAGAGGCCACAACGGTGAGAGGCCCGTGTACTGCAAACAAACAAACAAACAAACAAAACAAAACAAAAAAAGAAGGCGTGAGTAAACAGTATTAGGAATAATATTTTTAAATCTCTGATGCAGCAGAGATTTAAATGATAAGAGAATATCATGAATCACTTTATGCCAATAATTTTGCAAACTTAGATGTTAGGTCAAATTCCTAGAAGAGTATAAATTAGTAAAACTGATTTAAGATGAAAAAGAGAATTGGAATGCTCCTAAGGACTATTAAATGAAATGAATCACTGTATTAGAAAAAGTTTCCTTCGAAAACACAGGACTAGGTAATTTTATAGGCAAATTCTACAACAGCAAAAAAAAAAAAAAACAAAAACAAAAACAAAAAACAAGCAACTGATAATTCCAATCTTGCAAAACCTTTTAAAAGAGTGTAAAGAGAAGAGAGACTCCCAAATTAATGTATGAGGTCAATACAACCTTTACACCAAAAACAGTCAAATATTATTTAAGAAAGGAAAGTTACCAAATTCACTTTTGAACATGGATGCAAAATCTTAAACAAAATATCATCGATTGAATTTATCAATAGATGAAAAAGTTATGACTATCAATTGGTAAAGCCACTTTAGAAAACAAGTTAGCGTTGCCTGATCACATACACACACCCTGTGGTATGTTCTGGATACAGCCTCTAAACTCATACGTATGTATATGAACATGTGTTTAAGCATGTTCATAATATTGTACAAACAACCGCCACACCAATCAACAACAGACTGGCAAAGCGTGTGCATAGCATACATATAAATAAACAGATTTATAGAGAACAGTGAAATGAATTCTCTCCCTGCAACCATGTGGGTAAATCTTATGAACATCATGGTAAAGAAGCAAGTCCTCGAAAACTACAAACATTTGTTTTCTCTTAAAAACAAGCAAAACCAAACAATATTATTCATGGGTACTTATACACGTGATAAAACTACCAGGGAAATCAGGAGACTGAAAAGCCTGCGAATCAAGGAGAGCTGCTGCCTCCGGCAGATGAAGGAGGGTAGGTGGGAGGACAGACTAGAAGGGCAGGTAGCATCATGAAGAGTCTTGTCTGAGATCTGTGTTTTGGGAGGAAGACTTCTGACCACCTTTTGGAGAGAATGTGAAGGGGTGAGGTTGGTGATCAGGGGACCAGTTACAAGACTTCGAGTTTAGCTCAGGCAAGAGATGATGAAGGTATCGTCAAAAGTAGTGGCAGCCGTCTCACCTAGAGTCTGTCATACAGAGTGAAGGAAGTCAGAAGGAGAAAAACAAGTACTGTATACTAATGCACATATATGCAATCTAAAAAAAAAAAAAAATGGTACTGATGGGGACCTCCCTGGTGGCGCAGTGGTTGAGAATCCGCCTGCCAGTGCAGGGGACACGGGTTCGAGCCCTGGTCTGGGAAGATCCCGCATGCCGCGGAGCAACTAAGCCTGTGTGCCACAACTACTGAGCCTGTGCTCTAGAGCCCGCGAGCCACAACTACTGAGCCCGCGTGCCACAACTACTGAGCCTGCGAGCCAAAACTACTGAGCCCACGTGCCACAACTACTGACATCTGCATGCCTAGAGCCCGTGCTCTGCAACAAGAGAAGCCACTGCCATGAGAAGCCCGCGCACTACAACGAAGAGTAGGCCCCGCTCACCGCAACTAGAGAAAGCCTGCGCACAGCAACGAAGACCCAGTGCAGCCAAAAATAAATAAATAAAATAAATAAATTTATTTAAAAAGTGGTACTGATGAACCTGGTGGCAGGGCGGAATAAAGACGTAGACATAGAGAATGGACTTGAGGACACGGGGGTGAGGGGAAGGGGAAGCTGGGACATAGTGAGAGAGTAGCATTGACATATATACGCTACCAAATGTAAAATAGTTAGCTAGTGGGAAGCAGCTGCATAGCACAGGGAGATCAGCTCGGTGCTTTGTGACCACCTAGAGGGGTGGGATAGGGAGGGGGGAGGGAGGCTCGAGAGGGAGGGGATATGGGGATATATGTATGCATATGGCTGATTCACTTCATTGTACAGCAGAAACTAACACAGTATTGTGAAGCAATTATACTCCAATAAAGATCTGTTTAAAAAAAAAAATGTAGTGGCAGCTGGGAGAGAGAGGAGAGGAAGGATTTGAAAGATATCTCAGAGGCAGAATGAGCGGGATCAGATGGTACCTGGCGGATATGAAAGAGGAGGGAACCAAAAGGTCAAGGTGACCTCAGGGATTCTAGCTGGCATCATCAAGGGGTAAAAATGCCAGAACCTGAGCCATGGAAACAAGAGGAGGCATGTTTTTGTGGCCCAACAGGGAAGGGAAGGGGAGAGAAAGATGTCAGATTGAGCTTGAGGTGTATCCAGGATTGGCATGTTTGGTCACTGCCCTTCTAGAACCTGTCCTACTACTACTGCCTGCTTCTTCTGGGAAGACAGGGACCTCATACCTTATGTTACTCAATCTTCCTTAACTTTTCCCAATTTAGTGGCCCCTTTAAACCCTCTTATAAGGACCACAGCTCTCATACGACTGTGGCAAAACAGTTACACAAGTTGCAGGTTTGGAGAACTTACCCTCTGAGCAAGTGTCTGGCCTGTGCACATGGTCAGGGCTCCAGCAAGTCCTCTTCTTGCCATTTGTCAAGCTGACAGAACAGCCATCCTAGGGATTCACTTGTTTCTTTAGGTGTTGGAGACTTATTCCAGAATTCCAAAGTTACTTAATTGAAATAAAAGATTCATGTCCAGAGAATCAGAAGACCTGGTATATTCATTTGCTAGAGCTGTCATAATAGAATACCACAGACTGGGGGGCTTAAACAACAGAAATTTATTTCTCACAGTTCTAGAAGCTAGAAGTCCAAGTTCAAGGTGTTGGCAGGTTTGGTTTCTCTTGCGGTCTCTCTCAGTGGCTTGCAGATAGCCGCCTTCTCTCTGAGTCCCCACATGGCCTTTTCTTTGGGTGTCTGGGCGTCTCTTCCAGAGACATTCTGGGAGTCTCTTCCTCTTGTTATAAGGATGACAGTCCTATTGTACAATACTAGGGCCCCACCCTTCTGACCTCATTGACCTTAATTACATCTTTAAGGCCCTGTCTTCAAATTCAGCCACATTGGGTGTTAAGGCTTCAACATATGAATTTGGAGGGAGGACATAATTCCGTTCATAACACCTGATTCTAATCAAGGCCTAACCACACACTAGAGGGGCCAGCTTGGGCAAGTGACTTTTCCTGTACTCCTGCCCTCCTCATCTGAAAAGGAGGGTACAAGGACTAGAACAGTGGATCTCAAACATTGGCATGCATTAGAATCACCTGTATGGCTTGGCGAAACACAGATTGCTGGGTCCCATCCCCAAAGTTTCTGATTCAGTGGGCTGAAGTGAGTGAGACTTTGCATTTGAACAAGTTTTCAGGTACTGCTCTTGGTTCAGGGACCACACTTGGAGAACCATTGGGATAGAACGATACATATGGTCCTTTTAGCTTTGCATTCTATGATGATGCTACGGGAAGGTAATATCTTGCAGCCTTTCTCAACTGGAGTTCCTCATCTGAATCACATAACCTGAAATTTAATCTGAGTGGCTGTTTTCTCAGTTCTCCCAAGGATGGTACATAACTAGTACCAATCTAGATGCATAGGGGGGAAGTTCTTTCATCACAGAGAGGGGACGTCTTTGGACATGAAAGCTTCATCCCCTTGTGGAAACTTCGTTGAAAAGGACTGATATTAGAGGTCCAAGCATACTCAGGGGACTCCTGTGATGAACTTTACTTTTCCCAAGGTGGTGTCCACAGCCTGCAGGAGAGCAGAAACCCTATCTTACCTGTCACTACCTTCTGGCCAAAAAGGATTCTTAAAAAATCAAAAGATGTTAGAACTCAAAGAGATTGTAAATTATTTCTAGACCAGAATTCTAATTTTTTTAGAAGAGGAAACTGAGGTTCGAGGATGACCTACCCAAAGCCACACGGCAAATTAGTGGCCGGGCTGGAACTAGATTTGAGGTCTAATGATTCATCTGGCCAATCCAGGTGCTACATACCTACTTAGCATGATAAAAAAATGATTCAGCAGGACAAGTGAAAGAAACAGTATGGGAGTGGACGGGCAGGATTTCTGCTTTCCAGTGGAGCAGCCCCAACAGATGTGGTGGGGTGGGTTACTTCAGCATTTAGGAAGGGCAGCATATGTTACATAAACGCTCCTGCGGGGAGGCTTCGCTGACTTATGGCCCCTGCCATCTGCAAATTTCCATAGTGTGGAGATTAGAAAGCTGATAATTTGTTGCATTGCCTCAAGCTCAATTTTCACAAATTAAGAATAAAATACAGGATAATGAAAGTTGCATGCCTAAAAGAAATTTGTACCTGATGAAAGTTGAGAGATGTTCATTCTTCTCAGCTGAGTTGGGATGTAGTGTTCGTTTCTTGTACTAAGATCACAGCCCTGATGCCAGTTTTCTGCTTGATGCATTGATATCCATCGACTAAGGATTGAAAATGTATTAATAGGGGAAATTTCCATAACCTGCAATAGTTTAAAAAGTCATTTCAAGGAAAGCAGGTCTTTCATTGATGTACCTGATATTATCCAATGACCTTGTTTAATGTAGTTATAGAGCCAGTTTGTTTCCTCTTTCAGATTCCTTTTTCCATCCCCCAAACTCAAACTCAGAAGCAAGATGCTTCCCTTCAGAATTGTAGGATTTTGTTAAAATTGTTTTTCTCCAGTTACCGGAATCTATGCCTCAGCTTGTGGCTCTTATTACAATTATAATCAAACTATGAATTTCCCAGCCATACTCTGAGACTCAACCTCAAAACCATTTCCAAAGGAAAAAGACATTTCTTATTAACTCACAGCTCAGAAGTTCTGTTCAAATTCTGGCCCCTAGGTCCCTCCCCATAGGTAATGTCAGAGGACAAGTTGTGATCTGTGATGAGGTATCTAGATATAATATCTCATCTCAGGGGATTCTAAAGGGGCAGAGTATCAGGTTTTGAGCAAAACAGAGTTGGTTGTTCTAAATGTTCTGTCTTGCTCCAGTTAATTAAGACAGAAAAAACATCCACAGCAAAGCCCTTTTTGATCATGGAAATGAGAAATTGGAGTCAGGGAGCGTGATTTTCTTACTTTCCCATCTCCCCACTATATATATATAAAAGAGCAGCCATTGAGGTAATGCATGGACTGTCTTTACTAGGAGTGCAGTATTTCATAGCATCATCATGGTGTAAGTAAAATCTGCTTCCACAGGTCCTCTGAAAGTTCTGAGTTCTTTAAAAGCAAGGGGATGGCTCTCTGCTTCCCCACAAGCTCCTAGTTTCCCTAACCTGCCCTTTGTTGTCGAATGAAAAATAAGAAGTAGCCTTCATCTTTTATTCCCTTTCTCTTTTGAAGTCTAACAAACACCTCCTTTTGTGTTTTGTCTTTGTACTGCCTTCTTTGTGGTACCTCCTGCTGAATCACGCAAGAGAATTTATTTTGGGTTATCTTGTCACTGTTTTTTTGCTTTCCCCCAGCCCCTACCTTGACTTCCCAGAAGCTCTCACTTCACTATCTTTTGAATTTTTCTGCCCTTTCCATCTTCACAGTGATTTGTGATCATCCGTGCCAATTTTTCACTGTCCCAGGAAAAGAGATCGCTCCTATAAGTGGAAAAACATTTTTTCCCTTTAGTATTATTTCCTGTCCACCCATTTTGATATTTTCAAAATAGTTGGACATTTATTATTATCTTCTGTCCCCATTGTTTTGATCTCATTTTTCAGATGAAGTAACCAGGAGATGTCCCATCCCAGGAATAGAAGCAAGTTTTTGCCTTGGTTTCTAATTATCTGGCCCAGTTGCAGACACCTTGACTACTTACTTATTCAGAAAGATGTCTTGGTCATTTTCATTTTTCCCGTGCAGTAGTAATTCATAGTATCTTCTGCCTATGGAGCGGAGCATGATTAGTGAAATGGAGAAAGGTTAAGGGGATTTCCAAAGATGGCCGCTTCTAGCAATCTTATTTTAAGATTCAGAAAATTCTCTGCCAGAGGAAAAGTCCTGAAATGCTTTTGCAGGTTTGTATTTAAAAATGTTCATTCATGGGCTTCCCTGGTGGCGCAGTGGTTGAGAGTCCGCCTGCCGATGCAGGGGACACGGGTTCGTGCCCCGGTCCGGGAAGATCCCACGTGCCGCAGAGCGGCTGGGCCCGTGAGCCATGGCCGCTGGGCCTGCGCGTCCGGAGCCTGTGCTCCACAACGGAAGAGGCCACAACAGTGAGAGGCCCGCGTACCGCCAAAAAAAAAAAAGTTCACTCACTTGCTAGAATTTTTGTTGTTGCTTTTTACAAAGCGGTATTACTGCCGAGTAGTGTGAAGTTACCATGAGCCAGAGACAGAAAACTCTTTGCCTTTATTGAAGGTGAGGTTTCAATCCATCCTCATAAACGTCCACTGGAAAAGGAGACTCCATTGACTTCATTAAACAGTGGACCTAGTACCAAAATCTGCCAAATGTCTGAACAGATGTGTCTTGGTAACATTGAGTTGAGTAATGAAAAGTCATTTCATCCTGGAAAGTATTTCCCAGTACTGACCACTTGCCAATTGAAGGTTAAAATTAGGAAAATTAGACCTCACTGTGGCCGTCTCCCCACTGGCAAGTGTTTCCTGACAAAACTCTCAGTTCTCCATCTGCTTGTTTTTAACATATTCATTCTTAGAGGACATTTTTTTTTTTTTTTTTTTTTCCGAAAGAAGTTTTAGAATCAGCCAGTTCATATAGAAAAAAAAAAAAAAGTTTATTTTCCCAGGCAAAGTGTTTTTTCTGGGTGGTTTTTAAGACCACTGCCTTCAAAACATTTCTTAAATGTTTCAACTCAACTCTAACTTTAAAGACTGGCTCTGGGTGAAAGACTCTTGATGAGTATGATAGTACAAGTATTTTGAAAATGGTTTCTTTAGACACCAAGATCTATTTTCAATTAATTCTACTTTCAGCTGAGTTATTAAATCTCCAACCACTAGAAAGCTGAAGTGGGTGGGGAAGAGGGGTAGGAGATGTGACTTAATATACAAAATAAGATACCAAGACATAAAGGTCATTTTTAATAAGTATAATTGAAAAGTCCTGGGCTTAGGCATGACTACTTATATAGGATGGCAAAAGTCTTGATGCTGTAGCTGATTTTCAGAGTTTTATTGTTGAAATCCACCTTCCCAACTCTCCCCATATTTTACAGATATTAAAAAAGAGTTCAAAGGTGTGAAATGACTTCCCTACATTTGCACAGTTGATAAATAGCACAACCAGAAACAGAACTCATCTTTCTTGGTTTCTAAGTCATTGCTTTTTTTGCAATTGTTGCTTTTTTCAATACTAAGTAACTGTGTGATGTAGTGGCTAAAATATATGATGCAAACTCAGGTAAAAGAAGACTAGAGCAGAGTGGAAGCCTACCTCTTCTCAACAATCAACTTATGCATTCAGTAACTATTTATTGAGTAGCTGCTATATGTCATGAATTATGCTAGACACGGCATTAAAAATGGCTATGCAGGGTGTGATTGAACAGCTATTCTGCAATTTTGAGTCACATGTAGAATTTTTTGAAAATATCCCCAAACTCCTAAGAATAAAATGGCTGTCTCATGAAGTAGCATGGTCTCAGTGTCCAGCCAGGAGCTGGGTAACCACCTGGTGGAGATTCAGTAGAGCATTTCTGCAATGAATGACTTTACAGCTTAAAAGTCCTAAGGTTCCTGAAAAAGCTTCTATAAATGTTTTCATGACAGGGTTTTAGATATGGGTTGAGCAGAGGAGAAGGTGGTGTGTAACCTACATCAGTTATAGGACTAAAGAAGGTCTCAGACTTCCTTCTCTGTCAAGCGTGGGCCCAACCTGGGTCCTGGAAGAACTCGAAGGGTTCATAGATCTCTCCAGAATTTCCAGCACCTTGTTGCATCAGGCCACATAATATTCAAGAGGAAATACATAGACATTTTTTAATATTGCAAATATTTCAAATTAAAAAATTAATATGCTCTGTTTATAAAAGTTCAAACATGACAGAAATCCCTACATAAAGTCCTTTATCACATCGTCCTCCTATAGAGCAGTTTGGAGTGCATTTCTCCAGATAGTTTCCTCTGAATATACTAACATATATTATTTATACATATTATAACTTATTAACATATTCCCTTTCTTAATAAACATCAAATTACGTTATACTTAGTTTGCAACTTTTTAAACTTAATTATCTTAGATATTTTTCCATGTTAGTATATTTATTTTAAGAGGCTATGTAGCATTCCATTGAATGGGAGTATCAGAATATAAAACTTTTATATTTTTTTCTATTTCTAAAATAACAATACTATACCAGCTTCTAAAGGATGTTGACCTTTATGTTTTTAAGATAAAGGTGACAGGTGATTTTTGGAATATGAGAGAGAGAACAAAACTTTCTTATTTTGGGGTGTGTGTGTGTGTGTGTGTGTGTGTGTGTGTGTGTGTGTTGGGGGAGAGAGACATAGCTGATGGGGAATCAGTCATAAAAATATATTGAAAAAAAGAAATTTTAATTTCTGGACAAACAATGACATTCTGTTGTTCCTACTTACTGACCTAAAGTGGTTTCAGTGCAGTGCTACTGAAATGAATGAAGTAAATCCTCTTCTAATTATCTGCCCGCATCCTTACATGAAATGTGCACCAAAGCGTGGCAGTGCCCTAGGGAGCCACAAGACCAGGAACCCCAGAACCATTTGGGAGGGCACAGTGATTTACTCATGGCTTTACCTTCTAATTTGAAAAACTGTATCCAGGGGAATGTTTCAACTATCGATACCTAAATGTAAGAATTGACATGGGTTTAACTGCATGAGTTCAGAATTCTTCAAAATCCCCTATTTTGGTGTGTGTGGGGATCTTGTCATGATTAGAAATCCTATTGACATCAGAAAAACTGGTAGACAAGGGTCTCCTGTGATTCCTGTAAGAGACCCGAAAGAGTGACTGGTCACCAGCATAATCATGTTGCTTTATTGGTAAACGTCCTAAAAGCACGCCAGAAGACAAACTAGTGTTTGTGGATTTTTTTATTGATAAACTTTATTTTTTAGAACAGTTTTAGATTTACAGAAAATAATGAGCAGAGAGTGCAGCGTTCCCCTATTACTCCCCCTCTTTATCATAGTTTCTCCTATTATTAGCATTTTACACTAGGATGGTCCATTTGTTACAATTAATGAACTGAGGTTGATACATTATTATTAACTAACATCCGTAGTTATTCAGGTATCCTTAGTTTTTACCTAATGTCCTTTTTCTGTTCCAGGATCCCATCCAGGATACATTACATTTAAGTGTCATGTCTCCTTAGGTTTCTCATGACAGAGTTTCTCAGACTTTGTTGTTGATGACCTTGACAATTTTGAGACGTACTCGCCAGGTATGCTAATGTCCCTCTACTGGAATTTGTCTGATATTTTTCTCACGATTAGGCTGGGGTTCTGGAGAGGAGGATCTCAGAGGTGAAGGGTGGAGTTCATCACATCATATCAAGGGTACATGTTATCTAGATGATTTATGAGTCCATGAGCTGACCTTGATCACCTGGCTGATGTAGTGTTTGTCAGGTTTCTCCACAGTCAAGGTGCTTTTTACTCCTCTTGCCACACTGTTGTCCTTGGAGGGAAGTCACTTTGCACAGCCTGCATTCAGAGTGGGGAGTTAGGCTCCACCTCCTTGAGGGCAGAGCATCTACAGAAATTATTTGGAAGTCTTCTGCATAGAAGATTTGTCTCTTCTCCCCCTTTGTTAATTTATTCAATCATTTATTTATGTTAGTATGAAGTAATGGATATTTGTTTTATACTTTGAGTTATAATCCAATATCACTTTATTTATTTATTTATTTTTTGCGTTGCGCGAGCCTCTCACTGCTGTGGCCTCTCCCGTTGCGGAGCACAGGCTCCGGACGCGCAGGCTCAGCGGCCATGGCTCACGGGCCCAGCCGCTCCGCGGCATGTGGGATCCTCCCAGACCGGGGCACGAACCCGTGTCCGCTGCATCGGCAGGCGGACTCTCAACCCACTGCGCCACCAGGGAAGCCCAATATCACTTTATTTTGACGCTCATATTATTCCAGCTCTTGGGAGCTCTTTCAGTTGGCTCCTGTGCCCCTTTGATGTACTCCCATCATCTTTTTTTTTTAGCACTTCCTTACTTTCTCACCCTGAAAGATGCTCCAGGTTCATCTTGCATAGCCCCTGCCCTAGTCCTAGAATCAGCTGTTTCTCCTTTTATTGGAGAATGGTATTAGAAACCAAGTTCTAGGTGCTAAGTGTGCCGGTTGCTACTAGCGTTTTGCTTATTTTAGGTCCCTTTTACTAACAAAGGGATGTACACATAATAATAACCTTTGTATATACATATATCTATAAATATTCTGAGTGTAATCATCTATAAATAATCGACATCTATATTAAGTAAAACATGACTGCTTATCGATGTCTCCAAACCTAATACCTTACCACGTGGATTGCACTAGACTTCTCCGCTTGCTTGTCTGTAAATTTCACTCCCAGAGTGAGAAACCTGTCTCCTCCCATCCACCATCCATTTACTTACTGGTTCACTTCCAGTCTACCTGTATCGGAATTGTTGACTCATACCCCTGTGGGAAACAACTGAATCGACTAGAGTACAGGCTATGTACAGTTCATTTTGCCTTTAGTCTTACCAACTTCATTTATTTTCAGAGTTACATAGGTTGCATCTTCTCCCTACTCCCCTCAGTGAGGTTGTTTCATGCATTGGCAATACAATGAGATTTTCTTTGTCATCATCTTCATTCTTTCCTGTTGTTTTCTGATCTCCTGAATGATTTTTCCAAATGTGCGTGCATTAAGATTCACTTTTTATTCCATAAAGTTCAATGGGTGTTGACAGATGCTTAGTATCCTATATCCACTATTATAGTATCATACAGGATAGTTTCCTCACTCTAAAAATCCCCTATGCTTCATCCCGCCCTTCCTCCCCCTGAATGCCTGGAAATTACCGATCTTTTCACTGTGTCCATAGTTTTGGCTTTTCCAGGTCACATGTGTAATTAGAATCATATAGTGGGTAGCGTTTTCACACTGGTTTCTCTCGCTTAGCAATATGCACTGAAGATTCCTCCATGTCCTTCTGTGGCTTGATAGCTCTTTTACTTTTTTCAGTGAATAATATTCCATTGGATGGATGTATCCTGATTTGTTTATCCATTCACCTATTGAAGGACATCTTGATTGCTTCCAGCTTTGGCAATTGCGACTAAAGCTGCTATGAATAATATTCATGTGCAGGCTTTTGTGTGGACATAAAGTTTCAAATCAATTCAGTAAACACCTAACAGCGTGAATGCTGGATTGGATGGTAAGGTTGTTTACTTTGTAAGAAGCTGGCAAACAGTCTTCCATAGTGGCTGTACCATTTTGTATTCCCAGCAGCAATGAATGAGACTTCCTGTTGCTTGACGACCTTGCCAGCGTTTGGTATGTCAGTTTTCTGGGTTTAGCCATTCTAATAGGCGTGTAGTAGCATCTCATTGTTTTATTTATTTAGTTATCTAGTTATTTATAAAAATGTATTTATTTATTTTTGGCTGCGTTGGGTCTTCATTGCTGCGCGCGGGCTTTCTCTAGTTGCAGCGAGCAGGGGCTACCCTTCATTGCGGTGCGCGGGCTTCTCATTATGGTGGCTTCCCTTGTCGCGGAGCACGGGCTGTAGGCGCGCGGGCTCAGTAGTTGTGGCACACGGGCTTAGTTGCTCCGCGGCATGTGGGATCTTCTGGACCAGGGCTCGAGCCCATGTCCCCTGCATTGGCAGGCGGATTCTTAACCACTGCGCCAGCAGGGAAGTCCCTCGTTGTTTTAATTTCAGTTCCTAATGACAAATGATGTTAAGCATCTATTCCTTTTCTTTTTTCTTTTCTTTTTTTGGGGGGTGGGGGCTGCATCAGGTCTTAGTTGCAGTGCAGGCTCTTTCTTACAGTGCTCGAGCTTCTCTCTAGCTGTGGTGTGCGGATTTTCTCTCTGTATTTGTAGCACGCAGGCTCCAGGGTGCGTGGGCTCTGTAGTTTGTGGAACGCAGGCGCTCTTGCTGAGGCACATGAGCTCAGCAGTTCTGGTGCACGGGCTTAATTGCTCTGCGGCATGTGGGATCTTAGTTCCCCAACCAGGGATTGAACCTGCGTCCCCTGCATTGGAAGGCGGATTCTCTACCACTGGACCACCCGGGAAGTCCCAGACATCTTGCTTTTGGCCGTCTGCATATCTTCTTAGGTGACTATTCAGATTTTTTTATCCATTTTCAATTGGATTGTCTGTTTTCTTACTGTTGAGTTTTAAAGTTCTTTGTATATACATCTTTAGATACAGGTCCTTTACCAGATATGTGCTTTGCAAATGTTTTCTCCCATTCTATGGCTTGTCTTTTCATCCTTTTAACAGTGTCTTTCATGTGGTGTTAATTTCATCACCATTTTCTTTAGTCTCAAAGAGTAGCTCTAGGATTGAAGCCTTCTGGTACTACACAGATCAGTTGTTCTGATACAGCCAATGCTTCCTTCCTATCTTGATAACCACTGTTCCAGATTTTCACTGCCAGGCCAAGCCTGCCATACTTTGGAGCCTTTCTCATTGACTTAACTGATTGAAGCAGTGGGGAAGTAGGTACATAAAAACCTGGGAGACTTGGTGCTTAGTTCTGGCTCTGCTCATTACTAGCTGTGTGACTTTAAAAAGACAGTGGTTATTTCTCCGCATCTCAGTTACTTTGGATCTGATACTCTTTTAGCTAGTAGTTTATGAGATATCATTCACAAGCAAAAGCTTTAGTGTCAAAGTACTTGATTACTCTCATTGAGTTTCAAAGTTGGATACTACAATTAGCCTTTTAAAAAAATTGAAGTATAGTTGATTTACAATGTTTCAGGTGTACACCAAAGTGATTCAGTTATATATACATACATATATTCTTTTCCAGATTCTTCTCCATTATAGGTTATTACAACGTACTGAATAGATTTCCCTGTGCTATACAGTAGGCCCTTGTTGTTTTATCTATTTTATATATAGTGGTGTGTATCCGTTAATCCCCAATTCCTAATTTATCCCTCCCCCCTTTCCCCTTTGGTAATCTAAATTTGTTTTCTAAGTCTGTGAGTCTGTTTCTGTTTTATAAATAAGTTCATTTGTATCATTTTTTTTAGATTCCACATATAAGTGATATCCTATGATGTCTTTCTCTGTCTGACTTAATTCACTTAGTATGATCATCTCTAGGTCCATCCATGTTGCTGCAAATGGCGTTGTTTCATTCTTCTTAATGGCTGAGTAGTATTCCACTCTATATATATACCACATCTCCTTTATCCATTCCTTTGTCCATGGACACTTAGGTTGCTCCATGTCTTGGCTACTACAATTAGCTTTGAAAGCAAGAGTCTGTTCCCACTTCTGTTCACGCATGGTGGTGAGTTAGAGAGTCAATGTTAAAGCTGTAACTGGATCATTTCTAGAAATATGTATAAGCAATTCCAAATGTCTCACTTACATATCAGGACTTTGTGGGCCCATTTGCTTTTCTCTTAGTATATTATATTTAGTATGGGCTGTGACATCTCCCCTAGGCCTAACATGAGCTCTCCTTTGGAAAGTGCTTCCCAGAATGTAGAACCTACCTACAGGGTCTTCTTCAGACATTGTTAGACCAAGTAGAAAAGAACAGTAAACCCAGTATTTTTTCATCTTCTTCACTTCTCTAAGGTATATGACTGTGTTTTTTATTTAACTTGAATTTCAATAAGAACAGCCTAAGTTGGCTCTTGAGAAGGTAGTAATGTACAGCCAAGTCTGATTTTGGCCTTGATAAGATATTTCTATATTATTCCATTTGCCAAAGGGAGCAACCGAAAGATTTTAAGGAGGATATTGATGTGATTTGATCTCTTTTTAAAAGAGATCACTCTTGATGGTTTGTGCAAAAGATATTTTATGGGGACAAGAGTGGAAACAGGGAGACACATTAGGGAGTGATTATGATAGGCAAAGCTAGAAAATGGCTTGGACCAGCGGAGTTGGAGAGACGGCATCAGAGCTGAAGCCTGTTTGGGAGGTCGGGCTGAGTAGACTTGCTGAGAGATTGAACCTGATTGGGGGATAAGACCACCAACCACACTGGTTTGCTCAAGACTGTCCCAGTTTTAGCATGGGTCATGCTAGCAGGGGATTATCCACTCTTTAAAATCAGAGATTGGATTCACATATCACGAAGGTTCTTCTTGGCTCTAAAGTTCTATGTTGCTATGATCCTGTGAAATACTCCTGTAGAGCAGTTTTCCCCCAATTAACAGAAGGTCTAACAGCAATCTTGGTATTTTTTCTGCCAGGGCCAGGCAGGCACTTCAGAAGAAGGCATCCTCTATAAGAATAACATACCCCCCCCCCAAAAAAAAACAGAAACAAAACAAAAACAAACAGAAAAGAATACCATATCCCATCCTTATAATATCTATGTGAAAGAGAGTTCCTTCCCAGTAAGGGAGCGTTAGTGTCTATAAAAGAGATAATTTTCCAACTGGATAGCCCTGGGAAATGGAAAGCTGTGACTCCTCCCTTCTGAGAGATCTTTGAAGAGCAGTTTGGACATCCATTCATCTGAAGGCTGCTCAGAATCAAAAGAAAGGTTGCATGACCTTCTGAAGTCACTTTGGGATTCTGGCAAATGGTTTGAGTTCTATAGCAAAAGAAGTTGGCAAATGCAAAAGTTAATGAGTATTTATTGTCATTACCCAAGATAGATGTTTAACATCCCACTTTCTCAGATACAGGTGACATCCATGAGAGTCCTTAGAGATGCATTTGATCTTGCAGCTGTTCAATTCAGCCTCTCTGCAGCACCTCCCAGAAATCACTTGTGAAGGAACCACGTAGTAAGATGCCCATTTGTTAGTGTTTCATCCACTCAGTTCTAATTCTCTCTTTGGAATCTGGTCTGCCCCCACCTCTTCTGATACAGCATTGCTTTCGATTTGCTTTTCTTTCTTCAAACTGCACACATCAAGTGCAAACATTGTGACTAATGCCACGTGTGAAGCCCTGAACCTACCCATGGGGAAATATCAAGAGTCTTTTCAAATCCTGTAAATGAGAGCATCGTTACAAAAAAGAAAAACTGCTAACTGTCAAGTATCACTTCCTAAGGCAGCTCTTGACTTCTTCTTATTCAAGAATGCTAGGGCTTTCATCTACTTCACAAACCTGCTCGGGAATTGGTTTAATCAGCTTTGCGAGCATGGCGGGAAAGACATGGTCTAGGAATGTGGGTAGGGAGTAGTTTCTCACTAACTCTCACATACACTCTTTATAAAATAAGGAGATCTTTCTTTCAGGGAGGAGTTTCTCAAGGCTGATCTGCAGGTGTACCCCTTTCCTGTGATCCTCGATTTCCTTAGCAATTCACAAGTAAAATAGTTGGACTTCATTGGCTAGTCTGTGACAGAACCGCCTTTCAGCACATTCACCACGTACCCTGACAGCCAAGAGCATGTCATTAGCTGCTTTGGGCGGGCTTGCCATCCTTATTTATGGGATTACAGAAAACTATGTTTTCAATATTTAATCATGAAGGTTTCTAACTTGCGGTCCTTTAATGGCAAGGAGAATAAGACCCATGCTTATAATAACAGCCAATATTTATTTTGCATCGGACAATACCTCAGTTAGCAGCCTCCTACCAGCACTGTGAGGGGTATTATTAACCCCATTGAACAGATGAGGAAACTGAGGTTTGGAAACTTCAAGATGCTTGTGCAGGCTCCCATTGCTGGTAAGCATTAGAGATGAGTTTGCTGCTACTGTGGCTACCGTAAGACAATCGAAGCCGTGATTATCTTTCTTCTGCCATATTTCCTCCTGGGATCTTATAGAAACAACCTTTAATCCAGTCTTGAGACATCTGGAGTGTCTGGGCCTCCCAGGCTGGTGTTGCTCCCACTGCAGCTGGCTCCGTGGAGGCCCTTTGTCACCTGAGCTGCCGGAAGGAAATGGCTGCCTCTCGCCCCTGGTCTTCTGGGCTGGGCAGCACTGATGCCAGTGGTACTGAGTGCAGAGGAAGAGAGCTTGGTACCTCCTACCAAGGTTCCTACGCTGACCAGGTCCTCACCACCTCACTTAGCTCAGTTGTGGGGCTTTCTTTTTTTCTTTGAAGTCTTCTTTGAAGGACTTCTTTGAAGTCCTTCATTTATTATTCAGTAATTGCTATTAAGTGCCCACTTCATGAAGGTCCCTGCTGTAGATACTGTGAGGGAAACAAGAATAAGACCTACAGCTAGGACACTCAGATGGAGATGCCCAGCAGATGCATAGTAGAGTTGTACTTGAATTTGGGAGATAGATAAGGACTATAGTATAGATCTGTGAATCATGTGTAATGAGGTCTGTAATGAGGGCTTACTGGAAAGAGCCCAGAATTTGATGCAAGAACCTCTATGTTACAGTGTCATTTTTGTCTCTTCCTAGATGGTTCACCTCTGGCAATCTATATAATCTCAACTAAACTCAAGACTCCTTATCTCTTAAAACAGAATAATTATCATTCCTACTTCACAGCACTGTCACAAGGATAGCAATGAAGTATTCTTGCATGCTTCTAATGTACTATCAAATTTAAGTTGTTTTTTTTATTATTATTGTTACTGTTATTAACAAGTGAGAAAGACAAAAGTAGGTGGGGGTGAATCTCCATGGAACCAACCTCCTGGTTCCTGGCTGATTTGGGAGGTAGGCTTAGAAGTCTGAAGTTGAATTTGTAGACCTTTCTCTATGGACAGATGCCATAGCACAGATAGAAGAAACAACGGTAGTTAAGAACATAGCAAAAAAAAATAAAATTATATATAGAAAAAGATCGTCACATATTTTCTCTAAATCTTGGTTTCTTCCTCAGTAAAATGGAAATGATTATATACATATCATATGTTTACTTTGAAGATTAAATGAGATTAAAAATATACTTTCAAAACCCCTTAGCATAGGCCCTGCCCATAATAACAATGCAAGAAGTTGGCCCAATGACTACTTAGAACAGTCTGGTGTTAGGATGGCTGGTTAGCCCTGCCAGTTGCTTTGACCAGTTAGTCAAGTGTTCGTCCCTCTGCTCCCTCATCTGTATATAGATGGTTTATTGTGACAGTGGCTGCCACATAGTAAGCATGCAATAATTGGGAGGTACTATTAACAGTAGGTTTATATAATGAGCTAGTAGGAGAGTTGAAACCCATGGAAGCTAAACGTTTAGACAGATGGGACCAAATGGGAATTTCCCATCTGTTTTTTTCATTAGTCAGGATCAGTTGTCTACATTGGTAGGATGTTAAGGCCTACTTCTGACCATTCTAATATTCAACAGAGCCAGAGACAAAGGACCTAGAAAAGACAGGTGGACCTGGAATTGTCACAGGTGAGCTATATAGGAAAGAGTGGGAAGCAGAAGTAAAAGCAGAATTTATTGCCCAAAATTGTGTATGAAAAAGGAAAGATCAGCTCATTTCACTCACTCGCAAGACTGTAAGCAAACACAATTTTAAATTTATGGGCTTATGGATTCATTAACTTCAGTAAGCATCATAGTTAGGCTGTCAAACAAAAGATGTTAACTCCAAAACAATAATTAGAGTGATGGACTGTTATGGTAAGTCACAGTTTGTCAAAAGTAATTTATAAAAGCTACTGTTCTAAGTTTATGTAAGAGTCTTTAGTTGTATTCATTGTATCAGAAGCACTAGGATCTTTCGGGGGGGCTTGCTATTAGCGAATCTGAGAACGTTTTCGTTAAAATCTGGTGATTTGGTGATTGCTGAAATTGAAGTGTATACAATACACCACTAGCATGAACAGCATGAATGATAAAAATCTCAGCACTCTACATCTAGTCAGTTTTTTTTTTTTGAGATCTACCTTGTATAGTCCATTTTATTTCTATGCAACATCCTTGATACTCCATGTCATAAAGCACTTAACATACAACGAACAGTAAGAGAATCAGTTACAGACTGGAAAAGACATAAAAATAATTGAACACTTTTTTCACATTGCATTTTCTTACCAATTAATTTCAAAATGAGTTGCTGAGGTTTTTTTTAATGTTTTTTTAATGTGGTAAAGGTCACATAATATAAAACATACTATTTTAACCGTATTTAACTGTACAGTTCAGTGGCACTAAGTACCTTCACATCGTTGTGCAGCTCCCACCATCATCCATCTCCCGAATTTTTCACTTGGCTAAACTGAAACTCTGCCCCCTTTAAACACTACCTCCCCATTCACCCCACCCCCACCCCCAGCCGCTGGCATCTACCAATGTACTTTTCTTTTTTTTAAACATCTTTAATGGAGTATAATTACTTTACAATAGTGTGTTAGTTTCTGCTTTATAATAAAGTGAATCAGTTATACATATACGTATGTCCCCATATCTCTTCCCTCTTGCGTCGCCCTCCCTCCGACCCTCCCTATCCCACCCCTCTAGGTGGCCACAAAGCACGGAGCTGATCTCCTGTGCTATGCAGCTGCTTCCCACTAGCTATCTATTTTAAGTTTGGTAGTGTATATATGTCCATGCCACTCTCTCACTTTGTCCCAGCTTTCCCTTCCCCCTCCCCGTTTCCTCAAGTCAATTCTCTAGTAGTTCTGCGTCTTTATTCCCGTCCTGCCCCTAGGTTCTAAATGACCATTTTTTTTCCATTTTTTAGAATCCATATATATGTGTTAGCGTACGGTATTTGTTTTTCTCTTTCTGACATACTGCACTCTGTATGACAGACTCTAGGTCCATCCACCTCACCACAAATAACTCAATTTCGTTTCTTTTTATGGCTGAGTTATATTCCATTGTATATATGTGCCACATCTTCTTTATCCATTCATCTGTTGATGGACACTTAGGTTGCTTCCATGTCCTGGCTATTGTAAATAGAGCTGCAGTGACTCTTTTTGAATTATGGTTTTCTCAGGGTATATGTCCAGCAGTGGGATTGCTGGGTCATATGGTAGTTCTATTTTTAGTTTTTTAAGGAACCTCTATACTGTTCTCCATAGTGGCTGAACCAATTCACATTCCCACCAGCAGTGCAAGAGGGTTCCCTTTTCTCCACACCCTCTTCAGCATTTATTGTTTGTAGATTTTTTTATGATGGTCATTCTGACCGGTGTGAGATGATATCGCATTGTAGTTTTGATTTGCATTTTTATAATGATTAGTGATGTTGAGCATCTTTTCATGTGTTTGTTGGCAATCTGTATATCTTCTTTGTAGAAATGTCTATTTAGGTCTTCTGCCCATTTTTGGATTGGGTTGTTTGTTTTTTTGATACTGAGCTGCATCAGCTGCTCGTAAATTTTGGAGATTAATCCTTTGTCATTTGCTTCATTTGCAAATATTTTCTCCCATTCTGAGGGTTGTCTTTTGGTCTTTGCTGTTTCCTTTGCTTTGGTCTTTAGTTTCCTTTGCTGTGCAAAAGCTTTTAAGTTTCATTTGGTCCCACTTGTTTATTTTTGTTTTTATTTCCATTTCTCTAGGACCTTGGTCAAAAAGGATCTTGATGTAATTTATGTCATAGAGTGTTCTGCCTATGTCTTACTCAAAAGAATTTTATAGTGTGTGGCCTTACATTTAGGTCTTTAATCCATTTTGAGTTTATTTTTATGTATGGTGTTAGGGAATGTTCTAATTACATTCTTTTACACGTAGCTGTCCAGTTTTCCCAGCACCACTTATTGAAGAGACTGTCTTTTCTCCACTGTATATTCTTGCCTCCTTTGTCAAAGCTAAGGTGACCATATGTGCGTGGGTTTATCTCTGGATGCTCTACCTGTTCCATTGATCTATATTTCTGTTTTTGTGCCAGTACCATACTGTCTTGATTACTGTAGTCTTGTAGTATAGTCTGAAGTCAGGGAGCCTGATTCCTCCAGCTCCGTTTTTTGTTCTCAAGATTGCTTTGGCTATTCGGGGTCTTTTGTGTTTCCATTCAAATTGTGCAATTTTTTGTTCTAGCTCTGTGAAAAATGCCAGTGGTAGTTTTATAGGGATTGCACTGAATCTTTAGATTGCATTGGGTAGTATAGTCATTTTCACAATGTTGATTCTTCCAATCCAATAACATGGTATATCTCCCCATCTATTTGTATCATCTTTAATTTCTTTCATCGGTGTCTTACAATTTTCTGCATACAGGTCTTTCGTCTCTCCTTAGGTAGGTTTATTCCTAGGTATTTTATTCTTTTTGTTGCAATGATAAATGGAATTGTTTTCTTAAGTTCACTTTCAGATTTATCATCATTAGTGTATAGGAATGCAAGAGATTTCTGTACATTAATTTTGTATCCTTCTACTCCACCAAATTCATTGATTAGCTCTAGTAGCTTTCTGGTAGCATCTTTAGGATTCTGTATGTATAGTATCATGTCATCTGCAAACAGTGACAGCTTTACTTCTTTTCCAATTTGGATTCCTTTTATTTCTTTTTTGTCTCTGATTGCTGTGGCTAAAACTTCCAAAACAATGTTGAATTACAGTGGTGAGAGTGGGAAAACTTATCTTGTTCCTGCTCTTAGTGGAAATGGTTTCATTTTTTCACCATTGAGGATGATGTTGGCTGTGGGTTTGTTATATATGGCCTTTATTATGTTGAGGTAAGTTCCCTCTATGCCTAGGTTCTGGCGGGTTTTTAATCATAAATCTGTGTTGAATTTTGTCGAAAGCTTTCTCTGCATCTATTGAGATGATCATATGGTTTTTATCCTTCAACTGGCTAATATGGTGTATCACATTGATTGATTTGCATATATTGAAGAATCCTTGCATTCCTGGGATAAACCCCACATGATCATGGTGTATGATCCTTTTAATGTGCTGTTGGATTCTGTTTGCTAGTATTTTGTTGAGGATTTTTGCATCTATGTTCATCTGTGATATTGGCTATAGTTTTCTTTTTTTCTGACATCTTTGTCTGGTTTTGCTATCACGGTGATGGTGGCCTCGTAGAATGAGTTTGGGAGCGTTCCTCCCTCTGCTATATTTTGGGAGCGTTTGAGAAGCATAGATGTTAGCTCTTCTCTAAATGTTTGATGGAATTCGTCTGTTAAACCATCTGGTCCTGGGCTTTTGTTTGTTGGAAGGTTTTAAAACACATTTTCAATTTCAGTGCTTGTGATTGGTCTGTTCGTATTTTCTATTTCTTACTGGTTCAGTCTTGGAAGGTTGTGCATTTCTAAGAATTTGTCCATTTCTTCTAGGTTGTCCATTTTATTGGCATATAGTTGCTTGTAGTAATCTCTCATGATCCTTTGTATGTCTGCAGTGTCAGTTGTTACTTCTCCTTTTTCATTTCTAATTCTATTGATTTGAGTCTTCTCCCTTTTTTTCTTGATGAGTCTGGCTAATGGTTTATCAATTTTGTTTATCTTCTCAAAGAACCAGCTTTTAGTTTTACTGATCTTTGCTATCATTTCCTTCATTTCTTTTTCATTTATTTCTGATCTGATCTTTATGATTTGTCTCTGTCTGCTAACTTTGGGTGTTTTTGTTCTTCTTTCTCTAATTGCTTTAGGTATAAGGTTAGGTTGTTTATTTGAGATGTTTCTTGTTTGTTGATGTAGGATTGTATTGCTATAAACTTTCCTCTTAGAACTGGTTTTGCTACATCCCATAGGTTTTGGGTTGTCATGTTTTCATTGTCATTTGTTTCTAGATATTTTTTGATTTCCTCTTTGATTTCTTCAGTGATCTCTTGGTTATTAAGTAGTATATTGTTTAGCCTCCATGTATTTGTATTTTATACAGATATTTTTTCTGTAATTGATATCTAGTCTCATAGTGTTGTGGTCGGAAAAGATACTTGATATGATTTCAATTTTCTTAAATTTCCCAAGGCTTGATTTGTGACCCAAGGTATGATCTATCCTGGAGAATGTTCCATGAGCACTTGAGAAGAAAGTGTATTCTTTTGGCTTTGGATGGAATGTCCTATAAATATCAGTTAAGTCCATCTTGTTTAATGTATCATTTAAAGCTTGTGTTTCCTTATTTATTTTCATTTTGGATGATCTGTCCATTGATGAAAGTGGGGTGTTAAAGTCCCCTACTATGATTGTGTTACTGTCGATTTCCCCTTTTATGGCTGTTAGAATTTGCCTTATGTATTGAGGTGCTCCTATGTTGGGTGCATAAATATTTACAATTTTTATATCTTCTCCTTGGATTGATCCCTTGATCATTATGTAGTGTCCTTCTTTGTCTCTTCTAATAGTCTTTATTTTAAAGTCTATTTTGTCTGATATGAGAATTGTTACTCCAGCTTTCTTTTGATTTCCATTTGCATGGAATATCTTTTTCCATCCCCTCACTTTCAGTCTGTATGTGTCCCTAGGTCTGAAGTGGGTCTCTTGTAGGCAGCGTATATACACGGGTCTTGTTTTTGTATCCATTCAACCAGTCTATGTCTTTTGGTTGGAACATTTAATCCATTTACATTTAAGGTAATTATCAATATCTGTGTTCCTATTCCCATTTTCTTAATTGTTTTGGGTTTGTTATTGTAGGTCTTTTCCTTCTCTCATGTTTCCTGCCTAGAGAAGTTCCTATAGCATTTGTTGTAAAGCTGTTTTGGTGATGCTGAATTCTCTTAGCTTTTGCTTGTCTGTAAAGGTTTTAATTTCTCCATCAAATCTGAATGAGATCCTTGCTGGGTAAAGTAATCTTGGTTGTAGGTTTTTCCCTTTCATCACTTTAAATATGTCCTGCCACTCCCTTCTAGCTTGCAGAGTTTCTGCTAAAAAATCAGCTGTTACCTTATGGGGATTCCCTTGTGTGTTATTTGTTGTTTTTCCCTTGCTGCATTTAATATTTTTTCTTTGTATTTAATTTTTGATAGTTTGATTAGTATGTGTCTTGGAGTGTTTCTCCTTGGATTTATCCTGTATGGGACTATCTGCACTTCCTGGACTTGATCAACTATTTCCTTTCCCATATTAGGGAAGTTTTCAACTCTAATCTTCAAATATTTTCTCATTCCCTTTCTTTTTCTTTTCTTCTTCTGGGACCCATATAATTCGAATGTTGGTGCATTTATTGTTGTCCCAGAGGTCTCTGAGACTGTCCTAAATTCTTTTCATTCTTTTTTCTGCTCTGCTGCAGTTATTTCTATCATTTTATCTTCCAGGTCACTTATCCACTCTTCTGCCTCAGTTATTCTGCTATTGATTCCTTCTAGAGAAGTTTTAATTTCATTTATTGTGTTGTTCATCATTGTTTGTTTGCTCTTTAGTTCTTCTATGTCTTTGTTAAACGTTTTTAGTATTTTCTCCATTCTATTTCCAAGATTTTGGATCATCTTTACTATCATTATTCTGAATTCTTTTTCAGGTAGACTGCCTGTTTCCTCTTCATTTGTTAGGTGTGGTGGGTTTTAACCTTGCTCCTTCATCTGCTGTGTGTTTCTCTGTCATCTCCTTTTGCTTAACTTACTGTGTGTGGGGTCTCCTTTACGCATGCTGCATCTTCGTAGTTCCTGTTGTTTTTGGTGTCTGTCCCCAGTGGGTAAGGTTGATTCAGTGGGTTGTGTAGGCTTCCTGGTAGAGGGGACTAGTGCCTGTGTTCTCGTGGATGAGGCTTGATCTTGTCTTTCTGGTGGGCAGGTCCATGTCTTGTGGTGTGTTTTGGAGTTTCTGTGGCCTTTTGATTTTAGGCAGCCTGTCTGCTAATGGGTGGGGTTATGTTCCTGTCTTACTAGTTGTCTGGCATAGGGTATCCTGCACTGTAGTTTGCTGGTTGTTGAGTGGAGCTGGGTGTTGGTGTTGAGACGGAGATCTCTGGGAGATTTTTGTTGTTTGATATTACGTGAAGCTGGGAGGTGTGTGCTCCAATGTCCTTAACTTGGCTTTCCCACCTCAGGGGCACAGCCCTGACACCTGGCTGGAGCACCAAGAGCCTGTCATCCACATGGCTCAGAATAAAAGGGAGAAAAAGAAAGAAGGAAAGGAAGAAAGAAGAAGATAAAAGAAAAGAAAAGAAAGTTATTTAAAAAATTAAAAAAAATAAAGAAGAGAGCAACCAAACCAAAAAACAAATCCACCAATGATAACAAGTGCTAAAAAACTTTACTAAAAAAACAAAGAAACAAACAAAAAAAAAACCGGACAGACAGAACTGTAGGATAAATGGTAGAAGCAAAGCTATACAGAAAATATCACACACAGAAGCATACACATACACACTCACAAAAAGAGAAAAAGGGGAAAAACTATTTATATCTTTGTTCTCAACGTCCACCTCCTCAGTTTGGGATGATTCGTTGTCTATTCAGGTATTCCACAGATGCAGGGTACATCAAGTTGACTGTGGAGACTTAATTCGCTGCTCCTGAGGCTGCTGGGAGAGATTTCCCTTTCTCTTCTTTGTTTGTACAACTCCTGGGGTTCAGCTTTCTATTTGGCCCCGCCTCTGTGTGTATGTCGCCTGAGGGCGTCTGTTCTTTGCTCAGACATGACGGGTTAAAGGAGCAGCTGATTCAGGGGCTCTGGCTCAGTGAGGCCGGGGGGAGGGAGGGGTACGGATGCGGGGCGAGCCTGCTGCGGCAGAGGCTGGCGTGACGTTGCACCAGCCTGTGGCACGCCGTGTGTTCTCCCAGGGAAGTTGTCCCTGGATCACAGGACCCTGGCTGTGGCGGGCTGGACAGGCTCCCCGGAAGGGGGGTGTGGATAGTAACCTGTGCTCGCACACAGGCTTCTTGGTGGTGGCAGCAGGAGCCTTAGCGTGTCATGCCCATCTCAGGGGTCCATGCTGTTAGCCGCGGCTTGCGCCCGTCTCTGGAGCTCCTTTAAGCAGCGCTCTTAATCCCCTCTCCTCGCGCACCAGGAAACAAAGAGGCAAGAAAAAGTCTCTTGCCTCTTCGGCAGGTCCAGACTTTTCCCCGGACTCCCTCCCAGCTAGCCGTGGTGCACTAACCCCCTGCAGGCTGTGTTCACGCCGCCAACCCCAGTCCTCTCCCTGCGCTCCGACTGAACCCCGAGCCTCAGCTCCCAGCCGCGATCCGCCCTGGCGGGTGAGCAGACAAGCCTGTTCAGCTGGTGAGTGGTGGTCGGCAGCAATCCTCTGTGCGGGAATCTCTCCACTTTGCACTCCGCACCCCCGTGGCTGCTCTCTCCTCCGTGGCTCCAAGGCTTCCCCCCTCCGCCACCCGCAGTCTCCGCCCGTGAAGTGGCTTCCTAGTGTGTGGAAACATTTCCTCCTTCAGAGCTCCCTCCCACTGGTGCAGGTTCCGTCCCTCTTCTTTTGTCTGTTTTTTCCTTTTTCTCTTGCCCTACTCAGGTACGTCTGGAGTTTCTTGCTTTTTGGGACGTCTCAGGTGTTCTGCCAGCGTTCAGTAGGTATTCTGTAGCAGTTGTTCCACATGTAGTTGTATTTCTGATGTATTTGTGGGGAGGAAGGTGATCTCAATATCTTACTCTTCCGCCATCTTGAAGCTCCTCCTACCAATGTAATTTTGACTCTTGAATTTGACTATTCTAGGTACCTCGTATAAGTGGAATCAAACAGTATTTGTCTGCACCTACTGTGTACTGGAATGCATTTTTAAGGTTAACTTGATACATGTCCAGCAAACAGATTGTACCTTCTTTTTTTTCCTGTGCTATACAGTAGGTCCTCACCAGCCATGTACTTCCTACATAGTAGTGTACATATGTCAATCACAATCTCTCAATCCATCCCACCCCACTCCTCCGTTGGTGTCCATATATTTGTTTTCTGCATTTGTGTCTCTACTTCTGCTTTGCAGATAGGCTCATCTGTACCATTTTTCTAAATTCCACATAAGCGTTAATATACAATATTTGTTTTTCTCTTTCTGACTTACTTCACTCAGTATGACAGTCTCTGGGTCCATCCACGTCTCTGCAAATGGCACAGTTTTGTTTATGGCTGAGTAATATTCCATTGTATATATGTACCAAATCTTCTTTATTCATTCCTCTGTTGATGGACATTTAGGTTGCTTCCATGTCTTGGCTATTGTAAACAGTATACTACAATGAACATTGGGGTGCATGTATCTTTTGGAATTATGGTTTTCCCTGGGTACGTGCCCAGTTGTGGGATTGCTGGGTCATATGGACGTTCTATTTTTAGTTTTTTAAGGAACCTCCATACTGTTCTCCAAAGTGGTTGTATCAATTTACTTTCCCACCAACAGTACAAGAGGGTTCCCTTTCTCCACACCCTCTCCAGCATTTATTGTTCATAGATTTTTTGATGATGGCCATTCTGACTAGTGTGAGGTCATACCTCATTGTAGTTTTGATTTACATTTCTCTAGTAATTAGTGATGTTGATCATATTTTTACGTGCCTTTTGACCACCTGTATGTCTTCTTTGGAGAAAAGTCTACTTAGGTCTTCTGTGCATTTTTTGATTCGGTTGTTTTTTTTTTTTTTTGATATTGAGCTGTATGAGCTGTTTGTATATTTTGCAGATTAATCCCTTGTCAGTTGCTTCATTTTCAAATATTTTCTCTCATTCTGAGGGTTGTCTTTTTATATTGCTAATGGTTTCCTTTGCTGTGCAAAAGCTTTGAAGTTTAATTAGGTCCCATTTGTTTATTTTTGTTTTTATTTTCTTACTCTAGGATGTGGGTCAAAAAAGGTCTTGCTGTGATTTATGTCAAAGGGTGTTCTTCCTATGTTTTCTTCTAAGAGTTTTGTAGTGTCCAGCATTGCATTTAGGTCTTTAATCCTTTTTGAGTTTATTTTTGTGTATGGTGTTAGGGAGTGTTCTAATTTCATTCTTTTACATGTACCTGTCCAGTTTTCCCAGCACCACTTATTGAAGAGACTGTCTTTTCTCCATTGTATACTCTTGTCTCCTTTGTCATAGATTACGTGACCATAATTGCATGAGTTTATCTCTGGGCTTTCTATCCTGTTCCAATGATCTATATTTCTGTTTTTGTGCCTGTACCATACTGTCTTGATTACTGTAGCTTTGTAGTATAGTCTGAAGTCAGGCGCCTGAGTCCTCTAGCTCCGTTTTTCTTTCTCAAGATTGCTTTGGCTATTTGGGGTCTTTTGTGTTTCCATACAAATTGTAAAATTTTTTGTTCTAATTCTGTGGAAAATACCATTGGTAATTTGATAGGATTGCATTGAATCTGTAGATTGCTTTGGGTAGTGTAGTGATTTTCACACTATTGATTCTTCCAATCCAAGAACATGGTCTATCTCTCCATCTGTTTGTGTCAGCTTTGATTTCTTTCATCAGTATCTTATAGTTTTCTGAGTACAGGTGTTTTGCCTCCTTAGGTGGGTTTATTCCTAGGTATTTTATTCTTTTAGTTGAAATGGTAAATGGGAGTGTTTCCTTAATTTCTCTTTCTGTTCTTTCATTGCTAGTGTTTAGGAATGCAAGAGATTTCTGTGCATTAATTTTGTATCCTGCTACTTTAACAAATTCATTGATTAGCACCAGAAGTTTTTTTCGTGTCATCCTTAGGATTTTCTATGTATAGTGTCATGTCATCTGCAAACAGTGATAGTTTCACTTCTTCTTTTCCAATTTTGATTCCTTTTATTTCTTCTTCTTCTCTAATTGCCATGGCTGGAACTTCCAAAACTATGTTGAATAATAGTGGCAAGAGGGACATCCTTGTCTTGTTCCTGATCTTAGAGGAAATGCTTTCAGTTTTTCAACATTGAGAATGATTGTTATGGGTTTGTCATATATGGCCTTTATTATGTTGAGGTAGTTTCTCTGCCTACTTTCTGGAGAGTTTTTATCATAAATGGGTGTTCAAGTTTGTTGAAAGCTTTTTCTGCACCTGTTGAGATGATCATATAGTTTTTATTCTTCAGTTTGTTAATGTTGTGTATAACATTGATTGATTTGCATATATTGAAGAAACCTAGTTTATTTTTAAAAGGTGTTGTCTTGGACTAGATTATCAGCTCTTAGCCTCGACTGAAGGAATATTTTCTTTAGAAATGAATTTAATAATAGAAGCTTATGCTTCCTTTGTAATGACACTGACATCTGTGATTGTGTTTCTTGACACTGGCAGAGCTCCCCTCTTGGACAAGCAGTCTCATGGGACTCTGGGCTCAGCCTTAGCTCCTGAGGTTCTGGGCTGAGGGTGGGGGTCAGGCAGGGCTGATCACCATAAATCAATCAAGGCGATCCGAGAAGACCCTGGGAGTGAGTTGGAAATCAAAAGCCAGGCAGCCCTTCTGAAGGGACTCCTGAGAGGGGACAAAGACACAGGATGGAGACAGGGACACAAGCTCAGATCAAGAGAGTGTGTGAACCTGGATAAGGAATGAAGTGGGGAGAGTCCCCTGAGTCACAGGGGTGGAGACAATGGCATATCTTACGACACTTGCAAGCCTCCACAAGCTCTGATGTCTGGAACGAAAAAGTTTCAAGTCCTAAGGAAATTGGTCAATAGATAAGACTGAGGTTTACTCTCTAGGCACCAATGCAACATTTAACTTCCCTCTAACTTGGTGTAAGATAAGCATCTAATAAATGGTAGATAGGAAGAGTTATAACATGGGAAGATGGGACTTTGGGGGCCATAGTTCAGCAAAGTCATTGATTATAAGGTAATCTAGTCCAGATGCTTCTTTGGAAAGGAGTGAGTCCTATGTCTCGTAACATTGTCTGACTCTCTTGGACATGTCTTTAGGAAGTAGAAGGTGTGTGTCCCATCCTTCCCTTCTGTCCTGCCTGCCTTCACCTATCTGTTTGCCGCCTCTGTCTTTGATTTCTCATCATGTCTCCTGGTGCTAGACATGTACGGTGTTTGCAGCAAACAGAAGTCTAACAATGTTGAAAGAGGGTCTAGCCCTCCTTTTCTGACACTTATCAGGCCTAGATTATTTAGGGACTACTGCACTTCTTGAAGATGACATCATCTCTTTTCTTGAATGATTTGAGAACGAACAAACAACAACCACCAAACAAACAAAATCCTCTGCCCTTGTAGGGACTTCCTTGTTTGGGAAAACTTACTTGCCACATTACTCATACTTACTTGACAAGAGAAAAGGTAAGGCTGTGTAGATCAGAGAGTGATCTGGGTATCACTCTCATCCTCAAGTGACCTACATGTCACTCTGTATCACCCTAATCTGTCATGCAGTCTCCTAGATTTCAGAACTTCTCTGCTGTTCAGACACCTTCAGGTTTTAAAATTTGAATCTAGTTCTCCAGACTAACCCATCCAGATTTCCCAACTTGCTGCATTTTTGTGTTTTGGTTTATTTTATAATGCATATTTAAAATGAGCGATGATCTTCATAAGTATGCTGGAAACTTTAGAATTAATTTATGAATATTTTAATGCATAGCTTCTCCTCTCACTAATTTTTTTTTTTTTTTTCACGGTACGCGG
This sequence comes from Delphinus delphis, assembly GCF_949987515.2. NCBI lineage: Eukaryota > Metazoa > Chordata > Mammalia > Artiodactyla > Delphinidae > Delphinus > Delphinus delphis. The sequence continues at coordinate 78,005,158 of NC_082684.1, read as the reverse complement.
GCCTCTCACTGTTGTGGCCTCTCCCATTGCAGAGCACGGGCTCCTGACGCACAGGCTTAGCGGCCATGGCTCACGGGCCCAGTCGCTCCGCGGCATGTGGGATGTTCCCGGACCAGGGCATGAACCCACGCCCCCTGCATCGGCAGGCAGACTCTCAACCACTGCGCCACCAGGGAAGCCCCTCTCACTAATTTTTAATTACCATTTGAAAACAAACATACAGGGTATTTTCCCCCTCCTGCCATTGCCGTTGAACCTGATCGTGTTTGGGATCTTTTAGATGAGAAGTGTTTTACATGAATGGCAAACTTGTATTGGACTAGATGGGAAACTTCACTAGAAGAAGGGCTGTGTCCAAGCTCTTTGTAGACCAATATAGCATCACTGCCTTTCACCTTGGCAACAGCATGGTGGGGACTGTCTTCACCTCTCATTACTTCCTTCTATGCTGGCAGATTAATCAGAAGAGTATGGAGTCAGGTTGGCTCAAATTCTGGCTGAGTGACCATTGGCAGTTCACATATTTGCACCGCACCTCGCTTTTTTCCCTTGGTGAAATGAGGATAATTATGCTAAGTTCATGGACTTGTGCAGAGCAACCACAGTGGATCAAGCAGGCTGGGGAGCAGGGGTAGCTCTGTGCCGGGCACTGCTGCTCGTCAGTGAGCTCAGACTCAAGCAACAATCGGGGAAACGTACCCAGGGTTTCTCCACTGGAAAATTCTCTTAGCCTCTATTTGGCTTACTCGGAATTTGTTTGACAGTGTCTTGAGCTGACCCATCAAGAGAGGGATTCAGACCTGTCTCCACAAATAAAACGCTCGGTTGTGTTAATGTGAAAAGGGGCTGCAGAAACATGGTGACCTGACATGGTTCAGCCCAGGACCTAGGTGGAGCTCAGGTCCTTAATTCCTGTCCCAGAGTCTAATATTCACAAGAGCTTGTCTGTTTGTTTGTTTGTTTTTGCGGTACGCGGGCCTCTCACCGTTGTGGCCTCTCCCATTGGGGAGCACAGGCTCCGGACGCGCAGGCTCAGCGGCCATGGCTCACGGGCCCAGCTGCTCCGCGGCATGTGGGATCTTCCCGGACCGGGGCACGAACCCGTGTCCCCTGCGTGGGCAGGCGGACTCTCAACCACTGCGCCACCAGGGAAGCCCCCACAAGAGTTTTGACTTAGTCTTCTTGTAGTGACTACTGAAACAGGGTAACAGTTGTGTGGAAAAAGCAGGAATAATTTTACCTTAATTTTAACACTTTATTAAATTTTGCCTCTCTCACAGTCCCTTGCACCTTAGCAGTAGTTAAACCAGGGAAGATGAGGCCCTCTCACAGCCCTTCGGCCGAAAACGCAAAGCGCTGCCTTCCCTACGGGGGTGATGACCGTTCTTCTACCACAAAGGAGTGATAATCCTAGCTCACAGCGCTGAGGCCTAACTACATGCCGGGTGCTATTGTCAGCACTTTTCAGGGCCTTAGCGTATTCTAAGCACATTTCTCTTCTAGTTTCCTTAGAATGGTCTAAGTACTATTCTAAGCAGCATTTCAAGTGCTCAGAGTATTCTGAGTACTTTTTAGGTACTTAGGTACACAGAGTATACGAAGTTCTTTTCAGGTTTTCCTCAGAGCCACCCCCAAAAGGTAGGTACTGTTTACTCCTCAGAGTTACCCTGACCGCCTTCTGCCACCTCCACCTACCCTTACACCCTAGTCCCGTCACTGTCACCTCATGCCTAGGTACTACACTAGTCTCCTCGTAACTACTGCTTCCATCTTTCCTCCCTTCCACCTCTTCTACACAAAGCAACCAGCATGATGCTTTAAAAATATAGATCAGATCAGATCAAATCATTTCTTATTTAAAGATACCATAATAACAACAACAATAATAACAGACAAAGGCTTCAACTCACTTTCCAACATACCATATTCCAAATTCCCTACACAGCTTTCCTGCAGGACCATGTCTTTAGTTTCTCACCCTCAACTTTGATCAATTGGCTTCAGTCATAGTAGTTTCCCAGCCAACCCAGACATAGTTCTGTCTCAGGGCCTTTGCACTTCCTGTTCCCAGTACTTGGAATGCTCTTCCCCCAAATGATCTCCTTCTCCTCTCGCTCTCTCTCCCTCTCTCTCTCTCTCACTTCATTGAAGCCTCTGCTCAAAATGTAGTCTCTGCAGAGAGGCCTATCTCTGACCCTCTATCTAAAATAGCACCTCTGTCCCTCTGTATCCCCTTACCTGTCTTTATTTTGATGATGGAACTCATCACAACAAGTTGAATCCATTTTTATGCATTGATTATCTTGTCTTCCCTCTTAAGAAAGTAAGCTTCATGAGGGCAGACTCTGTGTTTTGTTCATGACTGTATTCTAGCACCTAGAACCATACCCGGCATAGAGTAGTGCCATATATAAATAAATTTTATTACTGAGATGCTATTTAGATACAATAAAATGTACCCACTTAAATGAACAGTGTGATGAATTTTTTTTAGTTTATTTATTTATCTATTTTTTGGCTACATTGGGTCTTTGTTGCTGTGCGCAGGCTTTCTCTAGTTGCCCCGAGCAGGGGCTACTCTTCGTTGTGGTGCGCGGGCTTTTCATTGCGGTGGCTTCTCTTGTTGTGGAGCACGGGCTCTAGGTGCGCGGGCTTCAGTAGTTGTGGCTCGCGGGCTCTAGAGTGCAGAGCTCAGTAGTGGTGCACGGGCTTAGTTGCTCCTCGGCATGTGAGATCTTCCCAGACCAGAGCTTGAACCTGTGTCCCCTGCATTGGCAGGTGGATTCTTAACCACTGCGCCACCAGGGAAGCCCCAGTGCGATGAGTTTTGACAAATGTATAAACCACTACTACAGTCATTGATGGAGCAGTCTCCCAAAAGTCTCCCAAAAGAGCAGTCAGTCCCTGCCCACTGCCCACCCTCTAGTCCCAGGCAAACACTCATCTGCTTTCTATCCCTATAGATTAGATCTGTCTTTTCTAGAATTTCATGTAAATGGAATCCTGTAGTGTGTACTCTTTTGTGTCTGGCTTCTTTTGCTTACATAATGTTATGGATAGGATATATATCTATCTCTAGATCTATCTATCTATCCACCTATATCATTTCATGTACCAGCAGTTCGTTTCTTTTTTTTGCTGAGTAGTGTTGCATTATACACATGTATCGCAGCTTATCAGTTCACCTGCTGATGGTTGTTTATAGTCTTTGGCTCTGATGAATAAAGTTGTTATGAACATTTATGTAGAAGTCATCTTGAGGATACATGTTTTCATTTCTTCCTACTAAACACCTAGGATTGGCTTAATATATATTTGAATGAATTTTACAAATGGGGAATTGGAGCCGTAGAGAGGGTAGATGACTTCCCAAGAACCAACAGTCGGTGGGGGAGCTGGGGTTTGCCCCTGAGTGGTTTAACTCCAAAGTGCCTTAGTTTTGAATCTTTCCTTGAAGATTTCTACAGCCCCAGGCAGCTAAGGAATCTGGCACGTGCCTCAGAGTGGCCAGCTCTCTACTCTTGGAGACGGAACGGTAGACTGGGGTCTGACTGGACCCTGATTCCCTTCCCTGTCTTCTCCCCTTCCTGCCTCTCTTTCCCAGCCTAGAGCGGTAGTGGCTTTATTAAGGGAAGGATGCTGTGCACAGCAGCTCCTAGTCTAATTGGAGCACATGGCATGTTCCCTGCTAGCTGGAAGCTTCTCAGCCTGCACGCAGCTGGGGCCCACACGGTTCGTGGCCCTGGAAGCAGGTCATCAGCTGGGCTGGTGTAGCTTCGCTACTGCACCCTCATGTGTACGGTGAGAAATAGACACTAGATCTCACCTTTCCTATTGGTAAAGAAGCTCTTTTCTTCCCACCTGGGACTCTTCACTGAGTGCCTGCTAAACATGTGACAATTATTACAAAGGATAGGACCCCTTGGCAATCTATAGCCTCATTAGAAGGATGGTGAGCAACTATGTAGCATGACGGGAATAAAACTACCTGCCCATGCATGGCTATCTCCATTCTAGCAGCAGGGGAATCCCATGGTGGTATCAACAGGATAGACTTCACAGGAGAGGATGAGGAAGAATGAAGTTCAGGGCTGTTTAGCATCACACCTTTTGAAGAGTCGCCAGAGCAGAGAAAAGTAAAAGAAACTGCAAGAATGGCAGGTGCCCAGGCCTCAGGCAGCATCATGAATGCAAAATACAGGCTAAATGAGCAGCAGAAAGGGCTTGCTTCACCATGAGGTTAACAGCTCCCAGCCTCGAGGAGCCCCTTTATTCTGTGTTTTTCCCTTCTTGATTGGCAGTAGCTTGGCTGATACAGAAGCCAGTGGTCCCCGGTTCCCAGTACGTGAAAAACCTGGTGCCGTGTTAAAAACACAGATTCCCAGAGCCTACTCTCAGTGCCTGGGAGATAATCTATCTGGGATGGGGCCCAGGAATCTGTAGTTTAGCAATTCCCAGATGATTCGGATGCTTGTTGTCCGGGAACCATACTTAGAGAAAGAGTGTTCTAAGCCCAGCATCTTCCTCTGTGAACAGAGTTCAGTGGGAGCCCCGCAAAGGTAACTGCAAGCCAGCTGATGAGGCATCTGGGTCCCAGGAGCTGAGCCACTTGGCCACAGGCCACGTATCCATAGCCAGGCAGGACCCTCTTCCGACTGTCTTCACGGGGTCCCATGGGAGGTGAATCCAACAGGTAAGAGTTGAGTTATTTATAGCACATTGCTTTTGCCTCCTGCAGTGTGTTACTTCTTATTTTTTGTACCAAAGGCTCTGCGGCTCTTGTAAATAAGAACTCCCTGTTGGCTTATGTTACTGCATTTATTGTTTGATATTTTTGTCTTCTGTTCTGTTCTGCCTTGCTGTGTTCCAAAATGAACAGCCTGATGTTTCCCCCTCTCCTCTACATCATTGGGTTGTTGGGGGAATTAAGTGAGATACTGCATGTAAAGCATTGAGAGGAGGGCCTGACTCTCATAAGCACTCAATAAATGTTAGTTGTCATCATCATATCATCATTATGACCATCATTTCACGGGTATAAACCTGCACATTTGTATAAATATATACATATGTTTAAACCCTCTGTTCAGTTGCTAGAACAGAGACCCCAGGACTCAGCTCCTAGCCTGGCAGCCATTGCTGACCGCAGCCTTTCTTGTCAATCGTAGCTCTCTCTTTCACCCAGTGTTTTAATAGAGCTGAATTGCTCAGCATATCCCCCCGCCCCCATGCTTTTCCATGTGTCTTCTCACACCTGACTCCAGGCTTGGAAAGTCCTTCCCTGAAACATCGTATTCCATGACCATGCTTTAGGCCCAAGACAAGACACTAAAGTCATCCCCTCCCCCACAGTTTCCCCAGCCTTCCTGGACAGTATTAATGTTTCCTCCTGTGAAATCTGTATGATTTATTTCCCTTCCCTTATGCCACCTACACGTTCTACATTATGATAGTATCAGCTGAGCTTGGGTCTTCTCTCCCCTATTAGAGAATAGGGGCCGTGGCTTCAGGACAAGGCTATGAATTATGTCCTTCTTTGTATCCTCACCCTGTCCTAACTTCTTCCCCAACACAGTGATCCACACATGATGGCAGTTCCATGCACATTGATTGAATAAAGAAATAAACACAGAATGAACATCACAAGGGTGCCATGTGTATCCATCAGCAACAGAGAGAAAGCAGGCAGCTTTTTTGCAGTGCCTGCCCTCCTTGTTCACCTCTCTCCATCCTTTGCAGGGAGGCTTACTTAGCCAGTGTGGCCACTGTTCCGAATTTTCCCTCTTACCTTCCTCCCTCATTCCAGTTAAAATGTCTTGGTTCTGTGTTGATTGTTGGCTTGCTAACATTTGATAATTAATTTTTGTGAGTATGCTAAAGGTTGAAAATGGCTCCAGAGCTTTCTCTTCCATTTTAACCAGTACAGATCTCTAATGTTCAGTTTTGGGGTGCAGGGGAATCCTTTGGCTGGTGGATTCCAGCTGGCAGCATGAGGATTCATAGGTTACAATAGCAGTTACTAAAGTGGGTTTTCAAATCCACATGTGTACTAAAGAAGTGTGTGCTGGCTAAAAAAATCCACTCTTTTGAGATATTTATATTAGTATTTTTTTAATTTAATTTTTATTTTGTATTGGAGTATAGTTTTTCAAGCCTATGTAGGTATAACTGTGATTATGAAAATGAAATTATTTAAAGGAATTACTAGATACATCTTTTTTGCCAGTGTGCATTTTCTCAATCATGGGATGTTAGCTTAAAAATCACTATTATGTGTTGAGCTCAAGAAATTTTTGTTAAAGGAGAGGTTATCACATTCAAAACTTACAGTGTCTCTACACTGTACTGTACAGTGTTGTAGCCACTAGCCCCCTGTGGCTATTAAGCCCTTGAAATGTGGTGATGCAATTGAGGACTGGAATTTTAAATTTTATTTAAAATTTGAAGTTTAAATTTAAAAAACTGATACTGGATCCGGCTATTGGAAATGTTTTAAGTGTGGTTAGAACAAGGTGGATATAAGAATCTACTTTTTCAACTAAAAATTTTATAAAATATAAATACAGATCAGGTATTTCTGATGAAAATTTAGCATCTGAATTGAGGTGTGTAGTAAGTTGGAATTATACACCAGATTTCAAAGACTTAGTATAAAAATATATAATATGTCATAGTGACTTTTTATATTGAGTCTATGCTGAGGTGACAATATTTTGGATCTATTGGGTTAAATAAAATATTATTAGTAGTTATTTCACCTTTTTCCACATGCTTAAAATGTGGCTCCTAGAAAGTTTACATTACACGTGTGGCTCACTTTATACATTTGTTGGACAGTGCAGCACTAAACCGTATCTCTCAGTGGTTAACTGTTCACAGCAGAAACCTGTTCTCTTATTCTCTGTGTTTCATATGGAGCAAATGGGTTCTGCGATTACCTTAAAACAAGTGATTAAGCAAAATTGCTGCCTTCCATGCATACCTCATGAGCACCCCTTTGTAGGTTCCCTCTGTTCCCCATCTGTACCTTTCCTCTAAATTCTCCTTTTAACGAGATCATGATTTTTGTTAGCAGCTTGTAAATCCATGGACACAATACTGGGAGAAATGCAAGATAGAGTAACAGTGGGAGACTTCAAATATTTGAACCTGTGTAGGCAAACACATTCAGCTGAAAAGCAGAGGGCCAGACAATGCACAATGCATCAACATGCTCTGCAATAAAAGTCCTTTCCTAAGATATTGTAGAAGTGACAAGGTGGACAGAATTCTGTCCAACAGGGAAGCCCCAGATTGATGAGCTGCAGAAGAATGCACTCTAGAAGAAAAGTGATTCCTTAGAGTTCATCAGAAAAAAAAATTAAGGAAGACTAGACAGAGGAACCCTAGTCTCGAGCAAGGCAGGCTTCAGAAATGTCAGAAAAAGCAGGAGATGTGATTCCATGGTATCTAATTCTAACAGGAAAGAGGGATCAGTACTGTTGGGGCATTCTCAAAAAGTAACTCAACTACTTTCAAATGATCTCAGCAAGGAAGAAAAGCAGATATTTAAGAACATATATATAAGAACAGACCTTCTTTCCTTCATTCCTGAGATCATTTGCAGTTGCATTATGAATGCTTAGGGAGCTTCTTCAAGAGCTCAGAGGCAGAGAGGACACATACCAAAGATGGACAGAAGAACATGTAACCAAGAGGAGTATGACAAAGTAGCAGTGACGTGTAAGAGCAATACCCAGGAGGCTGAGGGTTCAGATTAGCAGATGCTGGTGAATAATAATGGCAATTCTAAGAGACATTTTAGTTCAGTTGGTGCAGAAAGAATAACAAGAAGGGACAGTCCGGATAGACTTCCTCCTTGGGGCCACAGTGCTTATCCTTGTCTTAAGATTGGGAGAATGAACATTAATTAATAATGGGGAATTGAGAGCTCATGGCTTCTAGCCTGGATGAATTACATCCAAGGGAACAGAGAAGCAGTCAGTAAGACCACTGAATTTTCTACATAATCTTTAAGAGATTGAAAGGGGGAAAGAGGGATATAGAGTTTCTAGATTTAACAAAAGAGGAAGTAGATTGTAAAGACCAGTAGATTGTAAAGAGTGAGTTCTACATCAATTCCATCCGATACTCTGGAATAAGTTATGAAAAAGTTTGTGAAAATTAGAAAAAGCTATCAGTGATCAGTAGAAGCCAATTTAGGTTCACCAAGTGTACGTCATCTCAGAGAAGTTAATTTTCCTTACTTTGTTAAGATTGAGATAGTATTTTACATATATATCTACAGTTTACACAGCACTTGATAAGGTCTCCTATAAAAGTGTTGTAAACAAAAAAGAGAAATGTAAACTGAATGATGCCAGAATTGTGCTTGGTAACTAATGCTCATGCTTAAAGGAGACTTAACTAGAATGCAAACAATTTTTTCAATGAATTTGGTAAGGTCTAGTGTATGTGCTGCTGAAGAGAGCACAAGGTAAAGTCTAAAAAGACATGTTTTTCAATTTGTAGATATCATGAAGATTTCAGGAGTAGTTAATATATTGGATGGCAGAATTTAAAAAAAAATCTTAATAGCTAGGAATGATGGGCCCCATCCAAGAAGAATTTTTTAGGAATTAATGTTGGTCTCTGCACTTAGTTTCAAAAAACGAAGAGAACCAGAAGTAGTGGTACATGTGAACAAGACTTAGGGGTTTTAAATTGATTGTAAATTCAGTACGACTTTTCAGAGTGGTGTGCTTGATGAAGAACTAATGTGAACTTGGACTACACTGAGATAGACAAAGATAAATTGGAGGAGGGGTTTGCTAGGAGAATGACTGGGTGTTGAATAGCTTAAGCACTGTGAGCTAGAAGGAGCTATCAGACCCATGGAATCATGGAGCCTGGAGACACACAGTCATATATTTGAGCTTTACTCAAAATATGAGAGAGTTTTGCTCTATGTGAGAGACTTGCTATACATAACCCAAATGCAGAACAATAGGACCAATTGGTAGAAAATGAGGGAGATGGATTTGAGCCCAACAAAAGGAAGCATTTTCTAATAGTGAAGATGGAATGGAATATCATAGGAGGAAACAAGCCACCCCATCTCTAGAGGGATGCAAGGATGCCTGGATGACACTGGGTATGTCTCATATCAGAAAGATTATTCTAGCACTGAGAGTAAATATTTTATTCATTCATTTAAATGCTTCTAAGGACATTGCAGATGATTTAAGAGCTGTGAAAAATAAATAACAAAACGTTTTTTTTTTTTGTAAGTACATTATTTTCAGCAGCCAGGGGCTGTGATACCACCAGTGGTTATGTCATAAATCAGAAAGCATGCAGTTTACTACCAGATGTTTAGTTCTGTCACACTGCATTTCTGAAAAGAAGTTCAGAAAGTATAAAGAAACTAAATAACCAAGGAATAACTACAGAACCTTATATTTATCTCCTCTGAATTCTTACTCTCTTTTTTCATCTCTATCTCCTATTTCTGCCCTTTTTCCTGACTCTGTTGTAGTCTTCAGAGCTTTTAGATAGAGTTGATTTAAGTTATTTTATTTATTTTAAAATTTATTTATTTTGACCTCAAAGATTTAAAAACATTTTTTTCCACTCCTGGTTATATATCCAAAAACAATCAAAACCACTAATCCAAAAAGATATATGCACTCAACGTTCATAGCAGCATTATTTACAATTACAATTATTTACAATAGCTAAGATATGGAGGCAACCTGTGTGTCCATCAACAGATGAATGGATAAAGAAGATATGGTAAGCAAATACGATGCAATACTACTCAGCCACAAAAAATAATGAAACTTTACCAGTTGCAACAACTTGGATGTTCTTTAAGGGTATTATGCTAAGTGAAATAAGTCAGACAGAGAAAGACAAATACTGTATGATATCACTTATATGTGGAATCGAAAAAATACACCAAATTAGTAAATATAACAAAACAAAACAAAAACAGACTCACAGATTTAGAGAACAAACTAGTGGTTACCAGTGAAGAGAGGGAAGGAGGGAGGGACAAGATAGGGGTAGGGGATTATGTATAAAATAAGGTATAAGGATATATTTCAAGCACAGGGAGTATAGCCAATATTTTACAATAGCTGTAAATGGAATATAACCTTTAAAAATTGTGAATCACTATGATAAAAATGTGTAACTTACATAATATTCTACATCAACTACACTTCAATAAAAATAAATGAATCACACAACAAAAAAATTTTAAAAACATTTTTTTCGTTTAAAGTGTACAGCATGATGATTTGATGCACATGTGTATTGCAAATTGATGACCACAATTAGGTTAGTTAATACCTCCATTTCCTCACATAATTATCACTTGTGTGTGTCTGGTGTTAACATTTAAGATGTACTCTCTTCACAACTTTCAAGTATATAATACAATATTGTTAACTATAATCATCATGCTATAGGTACATTATATCTCCAGAACTTATTCGTCTTATAGCTGGAAGCTTGTACCCTTTGACCAACATCTCCCCATTATTCCCACTCCCTAGTTCTACCCTGGTAACCATGATTCTACTTTCTATTTCTGTGAGTTTGGCCTTTTTGGAGTCTATAAGTGAGAACATACAGTATTTGTCTTTTTTCTGTCTGACTTACTTCACTTAGCATAAGGTCCTCAAGGTCCATCAAAAGGCAGAATTTTCTTCTTTCATGTGGCTGAATAATAATATTATTATTTTTTAATCCATTTGTCCATTGATGGAAACTTAGGTTGTTTCCATATCTTGGCTATAGTGAATAGTGCTACAATGAACTTGGGGGTGCAGTTATCTCTTTGAAACAGTGATTTCACTTCTTTTGGATATATACTCAGACATGGGATTGCTGGATCATACAGTAGTTCTACTTTTAATTTTTTGAGGAATTTCCATACTGTTTTCCATAGTGGCTGCAGCAATTTACACTCCCACCAACAGTGCACAAGGGTTCCCTTTTCTCTACATCCTCACCAACACTTGTTATTTCTAGTCTTTTTGATACTAGTCATTCTAACAGGGGTGAGATGATATTTCATTGTGGTTTTGATCTGCATTTCCCTAATGATTAGTGATATTGAGCACCTTTTTATGTACCTGTTGGACATTTCTATGTCTTCTTTGGAAAGATGTCTATTCAGATCCTCTGCCCATGTTAAAAGCAGATTAATTTTGTTGTTGTTGTTTTGTTTTGTTATTGAATTTTATGAGTTCCTTATATATTTTTGCTATTAACCCCTTATCAGACGGATGGTGTGCAAGTATTTTCTACTCTCCCATAGGCTGCCTTTTCACTTTGTTGATTGCTTCTTTTGCTATGCAGAAGCTTTTCGGTTTGATGTAGTCCCACTTCTTGATTTTTGCTCTTGTTGCTTGTGCTTTTGGTGTCATATGCAAAAATTTGTCTCCAAGATCAACGTCGAGGAGCTTTTTCCTTACCTTTTCTTCTAGTAGTTGTATAGTTTCAGGCCTTACATTTAAGTCTTCAGTCCATTTCAAGTTAATTTTTGTGAGTGGTGTAATACAAGGGTCAAATTTCATCCTTTTGCATGTGAATATCCAGTTTTCTCAACACCATTTATTGAAGAGACTGTCCTTTCCCCATTGAGTGATCTTAGCTACCTTGTCAAATACTAGTTGATCATATATGCATGGGATTTTTCCTTGGCTCCCATTTCTGTTTCATTGGCCTATGTATTTGTTTTTATGCCAGTACCACACTGTTTGGATTACTATACCTTTATAGTAAAGTTTGAAATCAGGAATTGTGATGCCTCTAGTTTTGTTCTTCTTTCTCAGCATTGCTTTGGGTATTTGGGTCTTTTGTGGTTCCATATGAATTTTAAGATTGTTTTTCTATTTCTGTGAAAAATGCCATTGGAATTTTTGTAAGGATTGCATTGACTCTATAGATGGTTTTTGGCTATGGACATTTTAACAGTATTAATTCTTCTGATCTATGAACACAGATATCTTTTCATTTATTTGTGTCTTCTTCAATTTCTTTCATCAATGTCTTATAATTTTCAGTGTACAGATTGTTTACCTCCTTGGTTAAATTTATTCCTAAGTATTTTATTATTTTTGATGCTATTGTAAATGGGGTTGTTTTCTTTATTTCTTTTTCAGATCGTTTGTTGTTAGCATATAGCAATGCAGTTTAGTTTTGTGTATTGATTTTGAATGCTGCAGATTTACTGAATTTGTTGATTAATTCTAACAGTTTTTTGGTGGAGTTTTTAGGATTTTCTATGTATAAGGTAATATCATCTGCAAACAGAAACAGTTTTACTTCTTCCTTTCCCATATGGATGGCTTATGTTTCTTTTTGTTGCCTAGTTACTCTGGGTAGGACCTCCAGTACTATGTTGAATAGGAATGTGAGAGTAGGCACCCTTGTCTTGCTCCTATTCTTAGTAGGAAAGCTTTCAAACTTTCACTGTTGAGGATTATGTTAGCTGTGGGTTTGTGATATATGGCCTTTATTATGTTGAGGTACGTTCCTTTTATACCCAATTTTTTGAGTTTTTTATTATGAAAGGATGTTGAATTTTGTCAAATGCTTTTTCTGCATCTATTCAGATGATCATATCATTTTATATTTCATTCTGTGAATGTGAAAATATATCACATTTATTGATTTGTGGGTTGAACCATCCTTGCGTCTCAGGGATAAATTCATCATGATGGCGTGTGATCTTTCTAATGTGCTATTCAATTTGGTTTGATAGTATTTTGTTGAGAATTTTTGCATCTATGTTCATCGGGGATATTGGCCTGTGATTTCCTTTTCTCGTGTCTTTATCTGGCTTTGGTACCAGGGTAATGCTAGCCTTGTAAAATGAGTTTGGGAGTGTTGTGCTGGAGTCCTCGGGTGGGCAGGTATTGTGTCTGGGCTAGAGAGTGGGAAGGCTTGATGCTTGGGTACATGGGGGCAAGCCTGGAGCCTGCTGTCCCTGAGGTTGGCCTGGGAACTGGATCTGCATGGGCAGGCTTGCATCCTGGGTCAAACCGGTGCCAGGGACCACAGGTTTGGGCCTAGCACCTGGGGCCCTGTGAAGTAGTCTGGTACTGGGACAGGCGAGGAGCCTGGTTTCCCAGGAGCTGGCCTGGAGGTTGGGTCTGCCGGGCTGGTTTGGTGGTGGGGCAGATCAGGAGCCTGGGTCCATGGGGGCTGGCCTGGCTGGGGCCTAGGGCTTCAGTGGTCAGCCTGGCTCAGGGCCTATCTGGAAGCTTAGGTTTGTGGGTGCCCACCTGGAGCCTGGGTTTACAGGAACTGATTGGGAGCCTGGGGCCGCAGGAGCTGCCAGGGCCACGAGCTCTGGCAAGTGCTGGGATGTGCTGGGGGCCTGGGTTCGAGGGAGCACACTGGGAGCCTCTTTGGGTCACAGGCGTCGGCTTGGTGCTGGGGTGGGCTGTGCTGGAGTCTTCAGTGAAATGGGCACCTACTTCACTCTCCATTCCTAGAGGAAGGGTATCTACCTTTGAGCTGGACTGCCTGGCTTGGGGAAGGGTGATGGGAGTAATTTGAATCTATCTTTTCTCCCTTCATCAATGCATCTTTTCTTATTTCTGCGCTTCATCCAAGTGCTATAATTCCTCACCTGGAATCCTTAGATCTTGTGAAGGTATTTTCACCTGTGGATAGTGGTTCAAATGAATGTTTCTGGGAAGGGACAGGTGTTAGAAACTCTTATACCGCCATTTTGTTGATGTTCCCTCGGTTGATTTAATTTAAATGGTGATGAAGTCCAATTGCATTAATGAAAAAAATCTGAATAAGAAAAGGAGCCTACAGGCCGGTATCCCTGAAGAATATAATATAGCTTTTCCACTTATAAGAACATGTACACAGAATAACCCTGTGGCAAGAAGAAAATGAGACCCCAGAATCCTGCCCAGGCTTAGGCTGGATGAAGACCATTTCTAATGAGCACAATTATTGGTTTGGTACTAAGGTTGCCAGTAAAGAGATTTGTTCTTAACAAGTTAAACAATGCCTGCGTACACGATGATTTAAAAACAATGCAAAATTCAGCCTCCTTTTCATGCAGAAGTACACATTATCAATTTCTGAGCTGCTTCCATATCCTGGAGCTATACCCAGGAGCAGTGCTGGCTGATCTGTTGACAACACATTCCTCTAAGTGCCCAGACTCCGTATGTTGCAAAGAGCTCAGGAGATCTCCCAGTTCAGCCTCACCATTTTGCAGATGTGAAAACTGAAGTCCACAGAGGTAACTGACTCATGTAAAGTTGCGTGGCTACTCTGCAGCCATTGATCTCTTACCAGAAGTTTCCCTTCGCTTTGTTTATATGACACATACTTTCCATTATGAATGTATATAGGTACTGTTACCAGTGTAGGCGGGAAGGAGGAATAGAGGCTTAAATTGAACTTTAGTTTTATTGAAATTTCGTTGTTCTGCCAGTAAATTGCAGAAACCCTTTAACTTTGCCCAGGCTGCCTAGTGAATTCCCTTTGGAAAATCCAGCCTAGCTACCAATTCACCAAGGTAAATCACAAAAAGACATAAGGACTCAGCATAAGGAACAAACAGACCCCTACAGAGATTGAATTGCATCAGCTCATCTGAATATATCCTTTGGACTAGATTCTGGGTCATAGCCTGGTTTTGCAGCTTGAGAAGGGGAATCTCTCTCTGTTATAACATTCTTTCTCTCTCTCTCTCTTTCCCATGCTGGTTCCTTATTGTGAGGCCTGGCGAACCACTTTGCATCTCCCCTTTCAGCATCAGCAGGGCTTCTGAGCTTGGTGAGCAGTGAGGTGGAGGGTGTGTGTGGGTGCAGGGTTCAGCTTCAGCAGCCCCCATGCTGGTCTGTGCGGCTCACATCTGTTGTTGGCTCTGCCTTTGGGACCTTTCTGAGACCGTTTAAGCTGTGACTGCAGGACGTGGTGAGATGGATGGATGTGCCTCTCCTGGTCCCACGTTAATGGTGGTCAATTCAGTGACCTGTTCAGTATAAAATGATCACACCATTGCTCCCAAGAAAATTGCGGTGAGCTGCCTCCTTCTTCTGGTCCACCCAATCGGAACGCAGTCTCTTCACCTGCGGTGTCCGCAGCACACCACCCTCAGCAGTGGATCGGCTCCCTCAGCAGGGAGAGCAGTGAGAGAAAGCCTGTATCTGATGGTGGGTCCTAGTGCCTTAAGACCCGAGAAACAAGCCTGAAGGGCCAAACTCACAGCCAGGTCCAGAAGAGAACATTTCAGTCGGAGAGAAGGCAGCGTGCCGAAAGATTTACCTTCCTCAATGCACCTCAAAATAATGGGTCATTACCAGGGACATTTAGTCATCATCATGGATGTTTCCCAAGTTTGGGGAGGGCCTGAGTGAGCCCTTGCTTTGCACCAGCACTGTTAGACAAGGCCTTTACCTCTCTCTCCTCGGTCGTAACACACACGGTTAAATGCCAGATGCTACTTACACGTTTGAATGATATAAAATTATTTAATCCCTGAAACAACAGTGTAGAGACTGCTGTTCCCCAGTCTGCAAAGACTGAATCACCGAAAAGTATAGGTCACACACCTAGGAAGTGGCCAAACCAGGCAAGCTGGTTCCAGGACAGAGTCCTAGCTGCTGTGCTCTGCTGTCCTGGCACGGACCTTGTTAGCTTCCTGCTTCCCGCTTCAAGCATTCTCCTTACATTCTAGCCATTCCACTGTCACAAGGACCGCTGGCACTCTTCCACCTCTGTGTCTTTGTTCAGTTTCTTGTCCTTCAATGCTCTTGGTCCTCTCCCTGTTTGGTAAACCTCCTCTTCCTCCATGGCTAGGCTCACATGCTGTCTCCTCCCTGAAGCCTCCCTTCTCCTTCCAGCTGTAATAATTTCACCATCCTTGTGCTCAGGAGCACTTTTAGTATAGGATCCTGTCTGTTACCTTCATGGCAACCACCAATTTGTAATCTCTCATCTGTCTGCCTATCTATCTATCTATCTATCTATCTATCATCCATCTGTACATCCTTCCGTCTTCCAACTATTCATCGATCATCTGTCGATTATCTATCTTTATCATCATTCATCTCTAATTTATCATCTATTGCTCAGGTCTCTCCCTGCCCTAGTTGATAAAGGAAGACATCCTGCTTCTTTTGCTTTTTTTTTAAATTCTTTTCCATTATAGTTTATTACAGGATATTAAATATAGTTCCCTGTGCTATACAATAGGACCTTGTTGCTTATCCAGTCTATATATACTGCTTAATTTTCTTATCACTGGATACCCAACATCTATAGGAGAGCTTGGACTCAAATATTTGTTTAATGAGTAAATAAGTGAATAGATATTTGTACATTTCCTTTAGTAGCTGTCACACTCTGCCTTATGTTTTAGTTCTCTTTGTGAAGTATTTCTCTGCCAAACTTGATCATAAACCCCTTGGGTAGAGCATGGAGAGCATCTTGTTCATCCCAGCCTCCATCCTACCCCTAATACGATGTGCCTAGCACATAGTAAGTACTCCTCAGCGGATGTTTGTTCACTCGAATTGCAGGGGCCTCCTGACACTTTCAGCCATCACACTGCCATTTATTTGAATATTTCAAACAAGTATTTGAAAATGCATCTTTCCCCCCCTGTAGGAGCCTTTGGTACCATGGCAGCCAAATTGGTTTGACTTGGAAGTATGTCTTAGGAGCTGAAGGCTTTTCCTTCTACCTGCTGCTATAAAAACCACGCAGTGAGACACTTTCCCCCAAAGACTGTTTTTTCCACCTAAGCAGATTTGAGTAGGCAGAGTCCGTCACTCCCTGCCCTCTGACATGGTTTCCACCTGGCCTGCCTCACCTCCACCTCTCATCCCATTACTGATGAGTTATCTTGGGACCTGTCATCATGATGTCAGAAAATCAACAGTGATCATTCCCTTGGTGCTCTTCTTGGCTCAGAACACCGAAGTCCAGAACTCCCAGGCCAGATGTGCTGAGAAAGGCAGCTGGCAAGCCGTGCTCCTTGCAGACTGGACACAGCTGTCTGGAAAGAGTGCTGACTCATTGCTTGGCTAGGCTTCTCATCTTTCCTGTAGGTAATCACTATTGTGGCCCTGATGCAAAATAAACTTTTTGCAGTGGTGATATGCACCCAGTTTTCCATTTCCCAGCTGGGCATTTTATGGGAATTGTCATGCCAGGATGTTGGCAGCTTTGGTGC
Organism: Delphinus delphis; assembly: GCF_949987515.2. NCBI lineage: Eukaryota > Metazoa > Chordata > Mammalia > Artiodactyla > Delphinidae > Delphinus > Delphinus delphis. The sequence goes on along the minus strand of NC_082684.1, from coordinate 77,987,952 downwards.
AAGACAAGCAAGGCCGGGAGCCAGGGTGGAGAAAGTCAAGTAAAGCAAGTCAAGTAAAGCATCCAGAGGCAAAACTCACCCTCGGGTATCTCTCCTTATAAGGCCACTAACCCCATCGTGAGAGCCCCACCCCCTTGTGACCTCATCTAACCCTACTTACCTCCCCAAAGCCCCATCTCCTAATACCACCACGTTGGGAGTCAGGGCTTCAACATGAATTTGACATCATTGCCAATAGCAGACACTATCTCATACTTCTCAGGTGTGTCTCTGCCGTTGTTCCCATCAGTGAGTTTACTGACCCATTCGTTTTCACCTAGTTTGCCAGGAATGGTGGATTTATGTTGATTGAGTCCTTGCCTTCCTAGTCTCTCTTGGATTCATCAATAAGCATCGGCAAATGGCTGACCAGGAGAGTCCTAGTTCATCACCTTCTGTCTTAAGAATACATCTCTAGGGGCTTCCCTGGTGGCGCAGTGGTTGAGAATCTGCCTGCCAATGCAGGGGACACGGGTTTGAGCCCTGGTCTGGGAACGATCCCACATGCCACGGAGCAACTAGGCCCGTGAGCCACAACTACTGAGCCTGTGTGTCTGGAGCCTGTGCTCCGCAACAAGAGAGGCCGTGACAGTGAGAGGCCCGCGCACCGCGATGAAGAGTGGCCTCCGCTCGCCGCAACTAGAGAAAGCCCTCGCACAGAAACGAAGACCCAACACAGCCAAAATAAATAAATAAATAGCATTCCCTTTAAAAAAAAAAAAAGAATACATCTCTATTTTAGAGTCCTTACTTGTTTTTGCCTTCTTTTTCTATCATCTCTATGTAAATACCAGAGAAGATCCAGATCATGTGAGGTATTTATTCCTAGTTCACCTACCAGATGAGAGACTTTCAACAAGTTAAATTTAACTTCTTTGAACTTTATTTCTGTGTCTGTAAAATGGACTGAGTAATACCTATTTCCTAAGCTTGCCACAAGGTCTAACCAAAATAATGAGGCAAAGGGTCTGGTATAGTAAATTATCCACCTATTGTGAGGAAAAATAATAGTGTTGGGGATACACCCCTGAGTGGAATCTCAACATATATTTCTGGGCAACTGTCAGATATTGATTCAACAGCTGCTCTGTGTTTTTGTTTTGTTGTTCTGTCCAGGATAAGTTTCCAAGAGGTGACTTGCTTTTTATATTCTGATGTGTTTTAAATTGCATGTAATCTTAGGAAAAGGCATCGTAATGCTTAGTTCTGCTGCAGACCCACAACAATGAAATTGGATTCCCCTGAATAGGTTCAAGATGCTTAAACTGAGGGCTGTCGGAAGTGGCCAACGTGGATAAGAAAAGGCAGTACACAATCTAATTTGTCTCTCAGTCGTCGTGGCTACGTGAAGATGCAGTTGGTCCCCGGGATTTGCGTGGAGAGGGGGAGAGGGAACTGTGCTCTGCAGGGTGGTGCAACCAGCCCCATCCCCACTACCTCCCGTGTGCTGTGGATGCTACGTCATCTCAGAGCACAACACTTCCTGAAGGGCCCTAATGGCTTAATTTATAAGTGGCTTACATGGTATGTGGGGCTGAAAACATAGCGTTTCCTTTAAAAATAGCTAAGAGAAGAGATCTGACCTTGCAACCTTTAAAATACAATACACATCTCAAGGGGATTGGGCAAACAGATATTCCATGGCAAGGGATTTGGTCCCTAAATGGTATCTATTTCTTTTTTTTTTTTTTTTTTTTTTTTTGCGGTACGCGGGCCTCTCACTGCTATGGCCTCTTCCGTTGCGGAGCACAGGCTCCGGACGCGCAGGCTCAGCGGCCATCGCTCACGGGCCCAGCCGCTCCGCGGCATGTGGGATCCTCCCGGACCGGGGCATGAACCCGTCTCCCCTAGCATCGGCAGGCAGACTCTCAACCACTGCGCCACCAGGGAAGCCCTAAATGGTATCTGTTTCTGACTCCCAACAGAAAGTGTCTAAGGCTTTCCCCCAACAAATGCCAATATTTATGACATTTTGTAAAAGTGCAAGACAGATGAAATGGAAGTTAAAACCATTTTTAAATATGTTGCAGTAGAAATAGAGAATAAGAAAATGGATAATTGAAATTTATAGATGATTAAAGAAAATAAATGTAATTTTCTGTGATGGTTTAAACCACCTTCCTCATAATGCCTTGAATCAGGGATTCTGTCAGAAAACAAAATTGGCTGGTTTCATTTGGTATCTTTTTATTGTCTCTGTCAAATCTCCAGTGGAGCAGCTAATCAGTAGTGAAATGTTGAAAAGATAGGTAACTAGAGGGAGGAAGATGAGCAACCAAAAAAAAAATTTTTTTTAAAAGAACGAAGGTTAATTTCGGAGCCTGGATCCTCAGCGTCTGAATAACTGAGTGTTAACTGTGGCTGCCTCCCCAGCTGACTGATATGTGACTAGTTCTAAGCTCATCCCTCGTTTAGTTAGTGGCTAAATATCTCTCTCTCTCTCTCTCTCTCTCACACACACACACACACACACACACACACACACACAGCCAAATCCCGTCCTTTGTCAGTCATCCTCAGTGCCATCTCTACCTTCTTTGCTTTGAGCAGCCCTGACAGAGGGCAGTGAAAGATATCCACAGTCAGTGGCATCTAGAAAGATTTCTTAACACGCCAGATCACACATGCTTCTTTGGGACGGTTTGAAGTTGTATCTGGTGGCCTGGAAGGAATCTCACTGGGGTTTAAAAAGAACCAAAAGCAAATCTGTGCTCTGAATGTTAGTGAAATGGTAATGTTATAATTGAGAGCAGGTGAAGTGTATTGCACTAAACGTTCAATGAGCAGAAATGTAATTGCGGTAGCGTGTGTTTGGGGCATTTGGGGTGTCTCCCAGAGCCTGCCAGGCCTTGGCTCTCTGTGGGCTTTATCCAGCCTAAATCAGAGCTTCAACTTGATGCCCCTTGTTTCTGAACCAAAAAAAGTGGTGTTATTTATTTTTAAAAGCTATCTTGAATTCTTGTTATAACCATTACAGTATTAAAAGCATAGCTATCTTTTTATATTTGAGTAAGATATTTTATTAAATATGTGAAAAGCAAATAGTGTCTAGTGGAAAGGATCCAGCCTTTGGAGTCAAGTTGGATTTGAATACTGGGTTTTTTATTTATTGGCTCTATGAATATGTATAAGTTGCAAAATTTCTCTAAGTCTCTGTTTCCTTATCTGTAAAATAGGGATAATAATACCTGCTTTAAGGAGCTGACCTGTTTTTAAGTGAGATAATGTATAGACTGAATATTTTTCTTCCCCCAAAATTCATAGGTTGAAACCTAACCCCTGAGGTGATAGCATTAGGAGATGGGGCCTTTGGGAAGTGATTAGGTCATGAAGGTGGGGCCATCATGAATGGGGTTAGTGCTCTTATAAAGGAGATCCCAGATCACTTCCTTGCCCCTTCCACCATGTGAGGTTCTGTCTCAGAATCAGGAACTGAGCTCTCACCAGATGCTGAATCTGCTGGCGTCTTGATCTTGGACTTCCCAGCCTCCAGAACTGTGAGAAGTAAATTTCTGTTGTTTGTAAGCCACCCAGTTGGTGGTATTCTGTTACAGTAGCCCAAATGGACTAAGACAGTAAACGAACCATTTAGAACACTGCTTGACCCGTGATAAGAACTCAAGAAAGGGCAATTACTGTTATTGCTGTTGTTGTTATTATTAAGTCCTCCCTGGTCTGGGGATGGAAGAGAGGTTGATTTTTTTTTTTTTTTTTTGAGAGGTTGATTCTTTAGCTGGCAAAACAGTGAGTCTGACCATCTGGACTCAGAGATGGAGAGTACATGAGGAAGGAAGTTGTCATAGTCTTCAAAGAACCTTAAAACTCCTAAAAGGGGGGAAATCCAGCTCCATTAAATTCAGGAGGGAATGAAAGGAGAAGGGCAGAGTTCTGAATGAAGCCAGATAGGGAAGTTTCAAGGCTTTGGACTCGAACATGGGAGTCACCTTATGAACCACTCTTTAAAGCCACTGCAGTGGGATCGGCAGTGACAGAGAACTGTGCCCACAGCTGAGGGTGAGAGAGGAAGCCCAGATGCGAGGCAAGCATTTTTTATTGAAATAAAATCTTCATCCAGTAAAATGCACAGAGCTTTTGGGTACACTTTGATGAGTTTTGACAATTGCATCCACCTGGGTAACCACTATTCTGATTAGGATATAGAACCTTTCTATCAACACAGAAGGTTCATTTTTGCCATTTTTCAGGGAACTTCCCTCTCCTCACTCCAGAAAAGCACTTTCTAATCTCTAGTACTGTAGTTTTACCTGATCTGGTGTTTCATATGAATGGAATCATACCATATGTACTTTTTTGTGTCTGGCTCCTTTGGCTCAACCTAATGTTTTTAAGATCCCCTGTGATGTTGGATATATCAGTAGTTTGTTGCTTTTCATTGCCTAGTAATATCCATTTGTATGACTATCCCACGATTTGCTCATTCTCTTTTGATGGACATTTGGGTTTCCCATTTGGGGGCCATCGTGAATAAGGCTACGGCAGACATTCATGAATAAGTCTTCTGTGAGTACGTGTTTCATTTCTCATGGGATAACCCTTCAAAGTTGTCCCAAATTGAAACAAAGGGGCAGATCTTTTTTGTCCCCAGTCATTGGACAAAAGCTGTCTCTGGGGGTAGAATGTTACTCTGGGTGAGGTAGATCCCTTTTGCAGAAGGAAACATCTGGGGAGAGACTCAGCTGCTAACCACAAGAGCCAAAACACTTGCAGCTGGGGGAATGAGGGTCTTGGTCTGATGGGGGGAACCTGGGTAGCTCACCACAGCATCTGCTACACCAATCTGAGAAATTTTCTCCAACTGCAATGTCATGCTTTCTCTTACGTTTTCCTCTAGAACTTCTATGGTTCTTTTACATTTATGTCTGTGATTCATCTCAAATTTATTTTTATGCATGGAGCGAGTTAGGAATTGAAGTTCGTTTTTTTACATACAGATATCCAGTTCTTCCAGCACCATTTGTTGAAAAGACTTCCCTTTCCCTATTGAATTTCTTGGTGTCTTTGTTGAAAATCAATTGACCACATATGTGTGGGTCTATTTTTGGGCTCTCTATTCTGTTTCATTGATCTATTTATCCTTACATGAGGCAGTGTTTTGAAAGTACTCTGGCAGAAACGGCGTAACCCTTTTTGATCAGGAAGGTAATTTAGTAGCTTAGGGAAGCAAGGAAAACAGTATGGTTCGTGCAGACTCACTTAGACAGATGTAAACAATAATGGGCCCCAATAATTAAAGTCTGAAGTAAATTGCATGGAATGTTACAAACCAATTTTAAAATCTTAATGGCTTACTCTTATAGAATTTTCTCTCTTCCTCACATCACTATTTGGCGTGAGCTGAGTGGCTCTCCTGGGTAGCTCTTCTCCAAGTAATGACTGGGACACCCTGGCTGCCTCCATCTTATAACTATGCTATCTGGAACTTATGCCTTCCAAAGCTTCATGGACAGGGAAGAGGGAGCTGAAGGTCCTCACGGGACATTTTTAAGTGTCTGCCCTAGGTGTGCTCACATCATGTCTACTCACCTCTGACTGTCCAGTACCCAGTCCCATGATGCAACCTAACTGTAGGGAAAGCTGGGAAATGTAGTCTTTAGTAAACATGAGCATTGTCTCGGCCACAGGTGAGCCTGCGCAGTGAGGATGCAGGACTTCCCTTGTGGAAGGCTTTGTAGCAGAGCTCTTAAATGCCTGAGCTCTAGAGCTATTATAGATTCCTCCAGGTTCAGTCCTGTCTCTTTCCCTTACTATGTGGGTGATTTTGAGCACGTCACATACATTTCCTGATACCCCAGATCCTTTATCTGTAAAAAGTGATGGATAATAATACTTAAGGGGTTGTGGTGACAATTTAAAGAATTAATATACATATAACGCTTAGCATAGGATTGGCATAGAATAAGTATTTAATAAATTGTAGTTATTATTCTGTACATTCATAGAGGCCTGTAGGCATTACTTGAAAGGGTTCAGATCCAGAGGAGCCAGTCAGCCTAGCTTCCTCCCTCTTTATTCACTGCTTTGTTCCACAAGTCCTGGGAGCTCTTGGAGGGACCACAACATTGGAACTGAAACAGCTGTGTGCCCACTGCCTGCTTCTGAGCCTCACACTGCTTGTTTTCAATAAAAGACATTTATTTTTTTTTAATTGAACTGTAGCTGGTTTACAATATTGTGTTAGTTTCAGATGTACACAAAGTGATTCGGATATATGTGTCTGTCTGTATATTCTTTTTTTTCGATTCTTTTCCGTTACAAAATATCGAATATAGTTCCCTATGCTATACAATAAATCCTTGTCATTTATCTGTTTTGTATATGGTAAGCCTCACCCTGCTTCAAACTTACAGGTGGTGTTTCCTGGGAAAAATGTTGTCAAGGGGTCTGAGGCCATACATAGCAGAATTTTAAAAGAATTTTTAGTCCCAAGCATCTTGGACTGTAAGTATTTTGAGGCTGTCTCTTCATCTTTGACAGAGGCTGATGTGGTTGGTGATACAGCTGGTTTGCAGTGACAGCCAATGAAACCCAAGTTGTTTAAACGAGAAGCAGGTGAGGAGGGGGGCTTAGTGTTTCCTAACGGAGTAAACTTAGCTGTACTCAGGGTATTTGGCTTGTCAGAAGTTAGTTTTAGGACAGAAAGTAGATTGAAAATGTGTTTTAATACTACGCTTAATGCGAGTGAAAATCGTGTCTGTGTTACTACAGAGGTTCCCTTTTCTTCCTTGTAAATGACTGTGGATAAACTACTTCACCCTTCTGGATGTCGATCTCTCTACATCAAGCTTTCCACATACGGAAAAAAATGGAGATGGTAAAAGACAACAGATTCTGATAATCTTTTGGTCAGGAAAGAAATGAGTGCAAGCTGTCTGGCTACTGCTGGGCAACCACATAAAACTGGAGAAATGTTTGTCCGAGATGTTGCGAAACACTATGGTTTTCAAGAGTCTGAAAGGTTGCTGATGTAATATTCTGAAATAAAGATGGAAATGACACTTGGTTATCGATGACTAGCCATGTGGCTCTTCCTTATTATAGTCTAAAAAGAATGGAATTGAAGGGTTGTGCTGGTGGGGGCAGTGCTGGGGCAGATTGGACACTGAGGTCTGGTTTGACTTTTTTTTTTTAAAGAAGCTTTTTGTCATTATTCTGTTAGCAAAGTCCACTTGACTTTGACTTGGGCTGTCCTGCCACCTAGATTTCATCATTCTTCAGTTGGTTTGTTTGTTTTTCACCTAATTGGAAGCAAACAATGGAACTGATAAGTCAAGGAAAACAGAGCTGAGATTAAGCCATCGACTTCTGCTCCAGTTTCTAAACTGGTCACTTCTCTCCCTGCCAACCTTATATAAAGGGGCTCCCGGCGCCCCAGGGTCAGCAGAGGGACTGACCAGAGTCTGCTCTTGGAGGAAGGAGGTAGGACTCGGCATGGGAGAACTTAAGCAAGTGCCTATTACTTGCCCCAGGGAAATCCTTCCAACATTCTATTTTAAGGCATTTTCTGGCAGGGAACATTTATCTTTTTTTTTTTACATCTTTATTGGAGTATAATTGCTTTACAATGGTGTGTTAGTTTCTGCTTTATAACAAAGTGAATCAGTTATACATATACATATGTTCCCATGTCTCTTCTCTCTTGCGTCTCCCTCCCTCCCACCCTCCCTATCGCACCGCTCCAGGCGGTCACAAAGCACCGAGCTGATCTCCCTGTGCTATGCTACTGCTTCCCACTAGCTATCTATTTTACATTTGGTAGTGTATATATGTCCATGCCACTCTCTCACTTCGTGCCAGCTTACCCTTCCCCCTCCCCGTGTTCTCAAGTTCATTCTCTAGTAGGTCTGCCTCTTTATTCCCATCTTGCCCCTAGGTTCTTCTTGACCATTTTTTTTTTTTAGATTCCGTATCTATGTGTTAGCATACGGTATTTGTTTTTCTCCTTCTGACTTACTTCACTCTGTATGACAGACTCTAGGTCCATCCACCTCACTAAAAAACTCAAATTTGTTTCTTTTTGTGGCTGAGTAATATTCCATTGTATATATGTGCCGAATCATCTTTATCGATTCATCTGTCAATGGACACTTAGGTTGCTTCCATGTCCTGGCTATTGTAAATAGAGCTGCAGTGAACATTGTGGTACATCACTCTTTTTTTTTTTTTTTTTTTGCGGTACGCGGGCCTCTCACTGTTGTGGCCTCTCCTGTTGTGGAGCACAGGCTCCGGACATGCAGGCTCAGAGGCCATGGCTCACAGGCCTAGCCACTCCGCAGCATATGGGATCTTCCCGGACCGGGGCACGAACCCGTGTCCCCTGAATCGGCAGGGGGACGCACAACCACTGTGCCACCAGGGAAGCCCTACATGATTCTTTTTGAATTATGGTTTTCTCAGGGTATATGACCAGTAGTGGGATTACAGGGTGGTATGGTAAGTCTATTTTTAGTTTTTTAAGGAACCTCCATACTGTTCTCCATACTGGCTGTATCAATTTACATTCCCACCAACAGTGCAAGATGCTTCCCTTTTCAACACACCCTCTCCAGCATTTATTGTTTGTAGATTTTTTGATGATGCCCATTCTGACCGGTGTGACATGATATCGCATTGTAGTGTTTTTTTTGTTTTTTTTTTTTTTTTTTGCGGTACGCGGGCCTCTCACTGTTGTGGCCTTTCCTGTTGCGGAGCAAAGGCTCCGGACGCGCAGGCTCAGCGGCCATGGCTCATGGGCCTAACCGCTCCGCGGCATGTGGGATCTTCCTGGACCAGGGCACAAACCCATGTCCCCTGCATCGGCAGGCAGACTCTGAACCAGTGTGCCACCAGGGAAGCCCATCACATTGTAGTTTTGATTTGCATTTCTCTAATGATTAATGATGTTGAGCATCCTTTCATGTGTTTGTTGGCAGTCTGTATATCTTCTTTGGAGAAATGTCTATTTAGGTCTTCTGCCCATTTTGGGATTGGGTTGTTTGTTTTTTTGATATTGAGCTGCATCAGCTGCTTATAAATTTTGGAGATTAATGCTTTGTCAGTTGCTTCGTTTGCAAATATTTTCTCCCATTCTGAGGTTTGTCTTTTGGTCTTGTTTATGGTTTCCTTTGCTGTGCAAAAGCTTTTAAGTTTCATTAGGTCCCATTTGTTTATTTTTGTTTTTATTTCCATTACTCTAGGAGGTGGATCAAAAAAGATCTTGCTGTGATTTACGTCAAAGAGTGTTCTTCCTATGTTTTCCTCTAAGAGTTTTATAGTGTCTGGTCTTATATTTAGGTCTCTAATCCATTTTGAGTTTATTTTTGTGTATGGTGTTAGGGAGTGTTCTAATTTCATTCTTTCACACGTAGCTGTCCAGTTTTCCCAGCACCACTTATTGAAGAGGCTATCTTCTCTCCTTCGTATATTCTTGCCTCCTTTATCAAAGATAAGGTGACCATATGTGTGTGGGATTACCTCTGGCCTTTCTATCCTGTTCCTTTGATCTATATTTCTGTTTTTGTGCCAGTACCATACTGTCTTGATTACTGTAACTTTATAGTATAGTCTGAAGCAGGGAGCCTGATTCCTCCAGCTCCATTTTTATTATTTTATTTTATTTTTTTATTTATTTTTGCTGTGTTGGGTCTTCGTTTCTGTGTGAGGGCTTTCTCTAGTTGTGGCAAGCAGGGGCCACTCTTCATCACGGTGCACGGGCCTCTCACTATTGCAGCCTCTCTTGTTATGGAGCACAGGCTCCAGGCGCACAGGCTCAGTAGTTGTGGCTCAGGAGCCTAGTTGCTCGGTGGCCTGTGGGATCCTGCCAAACCAGGCCTCGAACCTGTGTCCCCTGCATTAGCAGGCAGATTCTCAACCACTGCGCCACCAGGGAAACCCTGTTGGAAGATTTTTAATCACAGTTTCAATGTCAGTTTTTGTGATTGGTCTGTTCATATTTTCTGTTTCTTCCTGGTTCAGTCTTAGAAGGTTGTGCTTTTCTAAGAATTTTTCCATTTCTTCCAGGTTGTCCAATTTATTGGCATAGAGTTGCTTGTAGTAATCTCTCATGATCCTTTGTATTTCTGCAGTGTCAGTTATTATTTCTCCTTTTCATTTCTAATGCTATTGATTTGAGTCTTCTCCGTTTTTCTCTTGATGAGTCTGGCTAATGGTTTATCAGTTTTGTTTATCTTCTCAAAGAACCAGCTTTTACTTTTACTGATGTTTGCTATCATTTCCTTCATTTCTTTTTCATTTATTTCTGATCTGATCTTTATGATTTCTTTGCTTCTGCGACCTTTGGGGTTTTTTTATTCTTCTTTCTCTAATTGCCTTAGGTGTAAGTTAGGGTTGTTTATTTCAGATGTTTCTTGTTTCTTAAGGTAGGATTGTATTGCTATAAACTTCCCTCTTAGAACTGTTTTTGCTGCATCCCATAGGTTTTGGGTTGTCATGTTCTCATTGTCATTTGTTTCTAGGTATTTTTTGATTTCCTCTTTGATTTCTTCAATGATCTCTTGGTTATTAAGTAGCACATTGTTTTGCCTCCATGTGTTTGTATTTTTTACAGATTTTTTCCTCTAATTGATATTTAGTCTCACAGCGTTGTGGTCAGAAAATGTACTTCATATGATTTCAATTTTCTGAAATTTACCAAGGCTTGATTTGTGACCCAAGATATGATCTATCCTGGAGAATGTTCCATGAGCACTTGAGAAGAAAGTTTATTCTGTTGGTTTTGTATGGAATGTCCTATAAATATCAATTATGTCCATCTTGTTTAATGTATCATTTAAAGCTTGTGTTTCCTTATTTATTTTTATTTTGGATGATCTGTCCATTGGTGAATGTGGGGTGTTATCATCCCCTACTATGATTGTGTTACTGTTGATTTCCCCTTTTATGGCTGTTAGAAGTTCCCTTATGTATTGAGGTGCTCCTATGTTGGGTGCATAAATGTTTACAGTTATATCTTCTTGGATCAATCCCTTGAACATTACGTAGTGTCCTTCTTTGTCTCTTGGAATACTCTTTGTTTTACAGTCTATTTTGTCTGATATGAGAATTGCTACTCCAGCTTTCTTCTGGTTTCCATTTGCATGGAATACCTTTTTCCATCCTCTCACTTTTAGTCTGTGTGTGTCCCTAGGTCTGAAGTGGGTCTCTTGTAGACAGCGTATACACAGGTCTTGTTTTTGTATCCATTCAGCCAGTCTGTGTCTTTTGGTTGGAACATTTAATCCATTTACATTTAAGGTAATTATTGATATGTATGTTCCTATTACCATTTTCTGACTTGTTTTGGGTTTGTTCCTGTAGGTCTTTTCCTTCTCTTGTGTTCCTGCCTGGAGAAGTTCCTTTAGCATTTGTTTTAGAGCTGGTTTGAATGAGACCCTTTCTGGGTAGAGTAATCTTGCTTGTAGGTTTTTCCCTTTCATCACTTTAAATATGTCCTGCCACACCCTTCTGGTCTGCAGAGTTTCTGTTGAAGATCAGCTGTTAACTTAGTGGGGATTCCCTTGTATGTTATTTGTTGCTTTTCCCTTGCTCTTTTAGTATTTTTTATTTGTATTTAATTTTTGATAGTTTGATTAGTATGTGTCTTGGTGTGTTTCTCCTTGGATTTATCCTGTATGGGACTCTGTGTGCTTCCTAGACTTGATTGACTATTTCCTTTCCCATATTAGGGAAGTTTTCAACTATGGTCTTTTCAAATACCTTCTCACTCCCTGTCTTTTTCTCTTTGTATTCTGGGACTCCTGTAATTCAAATGTTGGTGTGCTTAATGTTGTCCCAGAAGTCTGTGAGACTTCCTCAATTCTCTTCATTCTTTTTTCTTTTTTTCTGCTCTGAGGTAGTTATTTCCACTATTTTATCTTCCAGGTCACTTATCCATTCCTCTTCCTCAGTTATTCTGCTATTGATTACTTCTGGAGAATTTTAAATCTCGTTTATTGTGTTGCTCATCATTGTTTGTTTGCTGTTTAGTTCTTCTGAGTCCTTGTTAAACCTTTCTTGTATTTTCTCCATTGTATCCCCAAGATTTTGGATCCTCTTTACTGTCATTACTCAGAATTCTTTTTCAGTTTGACTGCCTATTTCCTCTTCATTTGTTTGGTCTGGTGGGTTTTTACCTTGCTCCTTCATCTGCTATGTATTTCTCTATGTTCTCATTTTGCTTAACTTACTGTGTTTGGGGTTTCCTTTTCGCAGGCTGCAGGTTCGTAGTTCCTGTTGTTTTTGGTGTTTGCCCCCAGTGTGTAAGGTTAGTTCAGTGGGTTGTGTAGGCTTCCTAGTGGAGGGGACTGGTGCCTGTGTTTTGGTGGATGGGCTGGATCTTGTCTTTCTGATGGGCAGGACCACATCCGGTGGTGTGTTTTGGGGTGTCCGTTCGCTTATTATGGTTTTAGACAGCCTCTCTGCTAATTGGTGGGGCTGTGTTCCTGTCTTGCTAGTTGTTTAGCATGGGGTGTCCCACACTGGAGCTTGCTGGTCATTGAGTGGAACTGGGTCTTAGCATTGAGATGGAGATCTCTGAGAGAGCTGTTGCCGACTGATATTCCATGGGGCCAGGAGGTCTCTGGTCGTCCAGTGTCTTGAGCTCAGCTCTCCCACCTCAAAAGCTCAGGCCTGACAGCTGTCCAGAGCAGCAAGATCCGTCAGTCACATGGTCAGAAGAAAAGGGAGAAAATAAAGAAGGAAAAAAAATTATTAAATTAAAAATATTATTAAAATATAAAAGTAATATAAAAAGAGAGCAACCAAACCAATAAACAAATCCAGCAATAATAACAACTGCTAAAAACTATAGTAAGATGAACATAAAAATCAGAAACTAGTCAGCTGCATACAGCAAACCGCAAGTCTACAGTTTCTCCCGAAGTCTACCACCTCATTTTTGGCATGGTTCGTTATCTATTCAGGTATTCCACAGATGCAGGGTACGTCAAGTTAACTGTGGAGATTTAATCCCCTGCACCGGAGGCTGCTGGGAGAAATTTCCCTTCCTCTTCTTTGTTCGCACAGCTCCTGCGGTTCAGCTTTGGGTTTGGCCCTACCTCTGCGTGTAAGTCGCCCTCTGGCTTCTGTTTTTCTCCCTGACAGGAGGGGGTTAAAGGAGAGGCTGATTAGGGGGATCTGGTTCACTCAGGCTGGAGGGAGGGATGGGTACTTAACACGGGGCGAGCCTGTGGCGACAGTGTCCAGCGTGACGTTGCACCTGCCTGAGGCACGCTGTGTGTTCTCCCGGGGAAGTTGTCCCTGGATCATGGGACCCTGGCAGTGGTGGGCTGCACAGGTTCCCAGGAGGGGAGGTGTGGATAGTGACCTGTGCTCGCACACAGGCTTCTCCGTGGCTGCAGCAACAGTCTTAGCAGTTCACACCCGTCCCTGGTGTCCCGCTGATAGCTCCAGCTTGCGCCCATCTCTGGAGCTCGTTTAGGCGGTGCTCTGAATCCCCTCTCCTCACGCACCCCGAAACAATGGTCTCTTGCCTCTTAGGCAGGTCCAGACATTTTCCTGGACTCTCTCCCGGCTTGCTGTGGTGCACTAGCCCCTTCAGGCTGTGTTCACGCAGCCAACCCCAGTCCGCTCCTTGGGGTCTGACCTCCGAAGCCCGACCTCAGCTCCCAGCCCCCACCCACCCTGGTGGCTGAGCAGACAAGCTTCTCAGTCTGGTGAGTGCTGGTCGGCACCAATCCTCTGTGCGGAAATCTCTCTGCTTTGCCCTCTGCAGCCCTGTTGCTGCGCTCTCCTCTGTGGCTCCAAAGCTTCCCTCCCCGCCCACCCACCATCTCTGCCAGTGAAGGGGCTTCTAGTGTATGGAAACCTTTCCTCCTTCACAGCTCCCTCCCACTGGTGCAGGTCCCATCCCTATTCTTTTGTCTCTGTTTTTCCTTTTTTCTTTTGCCCTACCCAGGTACGTGGGGGAGTTTCTTGCCTTTTGGGAAGTCTGAAGTCTTCTGCCAGTGTTCAGTAAGTGTTCTGTAGGAGTTGTTCCACACGTAGATGTATTTTTGATGTATTTGTGGGGAGGAAGATGATCTCCACGTCTCAACTCCTCTGCCATCTTGAAGGCCCCCTGGCTAATGATTTTCTACAGGTTTATTGGGGGTGGTGTGGGATATCCAAGGCTATCTCATAAGCATTTAAAGCTAAACAAATGGAAGGAATAGGAATTTAAGACTGTGACAGGGTAGTCTTGATGTTTTCCCCTCCACACCTAGGTGGTCCCCACAAGTTATAGAAAGAAGAAAGCTAAACTGCTTCCTAGGAAGTTTGATGTAAACCAGTTCCTCAGCTTTTTCCTTATTCTCCTACTTTTTCATCTATATTAAGTGTTGTTTAATTTCAGCATGTGTACAGCACTTGCCATTTTACTCATGGAAGCAAGATGCTGTATTAGTAAGTGTTTATTGATTACTTCTGGGCCTCTCGGCAGAATTGAATTAGAGCCAGGTGCTACCCCTTTGTGCTCAATGGTAATTTTTGGGGGGGGGGATTTCCTTATAGAAGATGAAGAAATATATTCTCTTTGCTGACAACAGTGACAGTGGAAATTTTGTTTTTTACCCCTGTAAATGCCAGGGTACTTAAGTGTGGCTTCTTATTTTTAGCCGAATGATGAGTAATATGATTCAAGTCATTTTTTTCTGTAGCTGTCTCCAGTACTGTTTTTATATATAAACTGAAGAGACCTGAAGTTAAAAAGTGACTTCTCCTTTCTGCATTAAAAAACAAAAAGAAAACCTCAGAGTTTAAAATCTGAATGACAAAGCCAAATATTCATCCTCTATGTTATCCCTGATTTGGGGCAGGAATGATTTGCCTCTACATCAGGAATTTTCATGAAATGTGCTGATAGCAGTACCCTCGTTTCTTTTCTCTAAAAGTGTCTTTACTTTTGTAAAACAGAAACAGTACTTCTTCAAGAAAAGAATATTCATGGATTCAAAAGCCTGAAATCTTTATAAAATTTTTACCTTCTGTGTCAATTTTTCATAAGTTGGTAGCCTTTCATTTTATTCATAGAGCCTGAAATTCTTTGCCTTCAAACACCACCCCCTTGTTTGCTTTATATCTTCTTAGAAGAAGGTATGAATTAAGAATAAGAACTGCTAAGTTCTTCAACTCACTGGCCTTTCATTCCTTAAGGCCTATTTTATCATAATTAGGTCTTATTTCCAAATACAGAGCAACTTTTTAGGTGTCAGATAGCCCATCCTCTTGGAGAAGAATGTTTATATGAATGTGCAATACTAATACTGATCATTACCATGTCCCAGATTGATAAAATTGTCATGAACTGGTACACTCAAATCTGTCTGGAATCATGCCAGCATGGGCTGAAATGGTAATTACTGAGAAATAATGGGCAGGATCCCAATGTGTCTGCTACAGCTTCCTGTAAATTGTTGTTGTTTTTAACCATCTTAACCACTTTTAAATGCACGGTTCAGTATTCAGTATATTCACATGATTGTGCAACCATCTCCAGAACTTCTTCATCGTGCAGAACTGAAGTTTTATGCCCTTTAAACAACAGTTTCCATTTCCCCCTCCCCTAGCCTCTAGCAACCATGATTCTTTATAGTTTGATTGCTCTAGATACCTTTTATAAGCGGAATCATGCAGTATTTGTCTGTGACTGGCTTATTTCACTCAAGATTCATTCATGTTGTAGCATATGTCAGCTTCGCTTCCTTTTTTAAGTTTACATAAAAGTCCACTGTATGTATATACCACATTTTGTTTATCCATTCATCCATTGATGGACACTTGAGTTGCTTTTCCCTTTGGCTATTGTGAATAATGCTGCTGTGAACATGAATGTACAGATAACTCTTCAAGACTCTGCCTTTGTTTCTTTTGGGTATAATCACAGATATGGGATTGCTGGATCATGTGGCAGTTTGTTGAAATATTTTTTGAGGAATCACATACTGTTTTCCATCGCAAATGCATCATTCTATATTCCCACCAACAGTGCACAAGAATTCCAGTTTCACCACCTCCTCACCAACACTTATTTTCTGGCGTTTTTTTCGTAGTAGCCATCCTGATAGGTATGAAGTACCTGTCAGTTTTTTATTGCTTGATTCTTAATTATGAATAACTAAGGATCACCAGATGTTCGCAAAGTGAAAAAAAAAAAAAAAGAAAACTGAATAGAAAATAAATGACCTCACAGAAAACAGAAATAAGTTAAACAGTAAGAGAGCTCGTTTTATTATTTTCAGGAAAATGTGAGTAGATGCTGTATCCATAAAATAAGATGCTCTAAAAAATGAACAAATGACAAAACATTTAAAATGTGACTACTGATAAACAACAAGGTCCTACTGTATAGCACAGGGAACTACATTCAATATCCTGTAATAACTTATAATAGAAAAAATCTGAAAAAGAAATATATACACACACATATACATACACACACACACTATATATATATATATATATACACATATATATATATTAAGTGAATCACTGCTGTATACCAGAAACTAACACAACATTGTAACAATTAAAAAAATGTGACAATTGAAATTTAAAAAATACTGAAAGCATGGAAGATAATGTTGAGGCAATCTCTTACAAAGGAGAACAAAGAGATACAGTAATGGAAAATATGAGAGAAAAAATAAGTCATAGAGATTAAGTCTATGAGAGAGAACAAAAGAGAAAGAAGAAACTTACCAAAGAAATATTTTAAGATAATTTTCTAAAACTGAAGGACCAGAATGAAAGGAGTCACTGAATGTCCAGTACAAATGAATAAAGTACAATCTACAGAGAAAACATGCAGTTTCAGAAAGTTCGGAAACATGCAGTTTCAGAAAGTTCGGAAAGTTCTGAATAAATGGAAGCTTCTATAAGTTTCTTGAGGAAGAAAACAAGATAAACATAAAAACAGGCAACCCACAAAGGAACAAGAGTCATAGCAACAAGGGATGCAGTCTGTTCAAGGGGTAAAACTAGGTTTTTGAGTGAAATTTTCCAGTTTAGATTTCTCTGTCTAGCAAAATTCTCAGGCAAGTGTGAGGGTAGAGTACAGATATTTTCGGATATGTCCTAAGAGGAAGAAAAAACGGGAAGTTGAAATTCTGAAAATAATTCCAGCCCAGTAGTATAATTCAGTCCGAGGATGACAACTAGGTTGTACTAACTAATTGGTAGCAATTAACCATGATTAGAGCAGAAGAAAAGTGATTTAGGAAGAAGTTATCAGAATAGGTATAGGTGAGGGAAAGGGATTCCACAAATATATTACTCCCTTTGATTCTTTAGAAAATATAAGGAGGTGAGACAGATAAACATTGCAAGAGGAAAAACAAAGGCAACTAGAAACTCAAGGAAAAGTAAAGAGCTGTACAGAAAGGAAATAGAACCATATTATACCATTTAGCTCTAAGAGTGAACAATATTTATGGAGTCATCATTATATAGATACTGTTTATTGATTTCAACTTTTAGAATTAAACTATAAACAAAGCATGGAAGACAGTCATGGCTACAAAACAGATGTAAAAGATACCAATCTTACACTATAAAAGTGTTAGTGTGAGCAACAGAAGTTCAGAATTGGAAGTTAGAGAAGAGAAACGAAGGGTACTCATAACTCTTCATTCTCACAGAGTGGGAAATTAAGAAAAATTCTTCCATCTGTAGCAGTTGGAAGGAGAAATGAAGAGATAAGTATAGTATCTAAATACAAAGAAAACCAACAAGGAAACTAAAAGTAACAACTAATACCTAAAATCAATAACTTGAGAAATAATAAGTATGCTATTTAGTGAAATACAGATAATCAGAAAAAAAATTGAACATTTAAATAAAAATGGTTGCTACAGGGGAATGGCAGCAGCTGGGATGGGGTAAAGCAGGGGACTGTGATATTATAACTCATTTCTTGACCATTTGATTTTAAATAATATGTATAGATCACATTGATTAAATGAAAGTTTTTAATAAAAACATGTATTAAAATTAAATCTGTAGCAATAGTGGAATGGAACAATAACACATGGCGTCTATAGAGAAACATGGAAAATATTTGCTGTATGTTGAACAATCTGTGAAAGTACAAGTGTAATATGATCATAACTTCATCAAATATCTGTGCATTTAGACAGAAATTAAAAGGTAATATGCCAGGTATTGTGTAAAATTGTGAATGATTCTCTTTGCAAACTTTAATATTTTTACATTGGTTTTTCAAGGATACAGTTTAGTATTTATGGTTATTATATGCAGCTGTTTAACCTTTCAGGAATATTTATGAAAATGTAATGTGACAGTGAATTACATGAGAAAATAGCATCCTATAAACACGCTGCCTTGGCACTAAGAAAGGTCACTTTGGCTATAAAAGAGTTACAATGAAGAGGACCATTTATTTAGGCTATGCTGATCAGTTTCCAATTTCTCCCATTTCAGATATGTAAATTATTGCTGAAAACATGGTTTATGTTTATCATAAATGGATTTTATGTCACTGGATGAGTTGGCTTCATTGCTGGAAATCTGCACTTTTATTCCAAGCAGAGTCTTGCTGTTGGGAGACAGGAGAAGAGATGGTCTTAGTTTTTAATATGCTTTGCAAATGATTGCTTTCATTAAGTGATTTGTGTTTTCTATTGGAGACTTACAAAAGAAGTGTTTTGGTTGGTCTGTTCTTTTGGTTGGTCTGGGCCAAGACTGGCATCAATACTTGTATACCTGGAGGCACCTAAACCACACCTGAGCTAGTTAATACTTATGCTTCCAAACCACTCAGGACCAAGTTGCTGCAGAATAGAATTCCTATAAAACTTCCTATTAAGTTACTTTTCTTTCTCTGTTGATCTTATGATGCTGAAATTAGAGGAAAATGTGTTCTATTTGTTTTCACAATGTCTTATTTACAGGGGTGGTAGACGTGCAGAAAAGAGTTAACATAACAGGCCTGAGGGCTTCTTTAGTAGGATCTGCTTGCAAGGCTGGCCTTTGGCTGGCACTTGAGAATTTCACACTTGACTCATTCCCTTAAGAGATAAGGGTGATCCACTGGTCCTAGACTGTCTGCATAATGTGATTATGCCAAACACCTGCTTGCTTCTGGGAATCTAAGATAGTGGTATGTGCTAGGCAGAGGGTGCCTGTGTGACCATACCCCGATAAAAGCCTTGTGTGCTAAATCTCTAATGGGATCCCCAAGAAAAACATTATATACTATTGCATTTTTAGTTGCTAGAGAAAGGAATATTCTCAAGTGTACACTTTCTCAGGAGGGACACGTCAGAAGGAAGCCTGGCATTGATTTTTCTGCCTGTGTCTTTTCCTATTAGGATCCAGCTGTATATCCTTACTACATGGCTGTGATAAATCCTAGCCAGGGGTACAACTATATGCTGAGTTCCACAAATCCGAGTGAATCTCCGAAAATGGAGGTGATATTTGGGATCCATGAAACAGTAGGAAATAGATTAATCATGCCCCTTTTCTCTCATTTCTCCAAACCACCCCCTACCACCACCAGGTCAAAGATTTAAGAGTAATTCTCAAACACATTTACTTTTTTCTAAGAAAGGACTAGTAGTCCAACCAGTCTGAACCAGTGTGCCTCCACTGAGGTTATACTTTCAGCTTAACTTTAGAACTACTTCAAGATTTCATGTTTTTAAATGGGGTTTAAAAGTAATCAAGTTTTTTCTTCTTTTTTTTTTTAACACATCCTCTACGATACAGTGAGCTACCAAGAATTTTTTCTGCTTCCCTGTTTGGAAAAGTACATAGAACTTTTTAGACTAGTACTTCTGGCAAGTAATACCATCTTCTCTGACCAATGGTACTACAGGTACATTCAAAATACGGAACTGTTCATGTCCTCTAAGAATAAAATGCAGAAGTCACATGGATATTGAAATGAAGAGAACAAAACTATCCTCAAGCAGGCTGCTCAGTTGTGGCCAAGGGGATAGAAACCTAAAAACACCCAAAGGACTAAACGTGTCACTCATGGTTAAAGATATCTGCCAGGTGGAATTATCAAAGATTTATAGGCTCTGATGAGCTGCTGACTAGAGCAGTGAGCAGCCTTGCTGAGTGTCAGAAGAGTGACCTACTAGAGCCAATCTGCAAGGACTGGAAAGGAAGGGCCAGATACAGTAACTTATTCATGGCTATAAAAGGGAGACCTTGACATGCCCACACCACTGGACCTCTAGAAACTTTCCTGAGTGAATTACAACAGGAGAAAAATCAGACTTCTATGCAGTGGATGCTTGATGGATTTTTAGAAGCCTAAGCCATAGAGGCGAGGACCTTCAAGATGGTGGAGGAGTAAGACATGGAGATCACCTCCCTCCCCACAAATACATCTACATGTGGAACAACTCCTACAGAACACCTACGGATTGCTGGCAGAAGACCTCAGAGTTCCCAAAAGGCAAGAAACTCCCCCACGTAACTGGGTAGGGCAAAAGAAAAAGAAAAAACAGAGACAAAAGAATAGGGATGGGACCTGCACCTCTGGGAGGGAGCTGTGAAGGAGAAAAGGTTTCCACACACTAGGAAGACCCTTCACTGGCACAGACATGAGGTGGGCAGGGGGGAAGCTTTGGAGCCATGGAGAAGAGCACAGCAACAGAGGTCCAAAGGGCAAAGCAGAGAGATTCCCGTGCAGAGGATCAGGGCCGACCGGCACTCACCAGGCTGAGAGGCTTGTCTGCTCACCCGCCACGGTGGGTGGGAGCTGGGAGCTGAGGCTCAGGCTTCAGAGGTCGGATCCCAGGGGGAGGACTGGGGTTGACTGCATGAACACAGCCTGAAGGGGCTATTGCCCCACAGCTAGCCAGGAGGGAGTCTGGGAAAATGTCTGGACGTGCCCAAGAGGCAAGAGACCATAGTTTCAGGGTGCGCAAGGAGAGGGGATTCAGAGCACTGCCTAAATGAGCTTCAGAGGCAAGTGCGAGCTGCAGCTATCAGTGCGGACACCAGAGACGGGTATTAACCGCTAAGACTGTTGCTGCAGCCACTTACAAACCTGTGTGCAAGCACAGGTCACTATCCACACTTCCCCTCACAGGAGTCTATGCTGCCCGCCAGGAGTCTGTGCTGCCGCCAGTCTGTGCTGCCAGTGTCCTATGATCCAGGGACAACTTCCCCGGGAGAACACATGGCGTGCCTCAGCCAGTTGCAACGTCATGCTGGCTTCTGTTGCCACAGGCTCACCCTGCACATACCCCTCCCTCCCTCCAGCCTGAGTGAACCAGATCCCCGTAATCAGCCGCTCCTTTAACCCTCTCCTCTCTGGGCGAAAAACAGACACCAGAGGACGACCTACATGCAGAGGCAGGGCCAAATCCAAAGTTGAACCCCAGGAGCTGTGTGAACAAAGAAGAAAAAGGGAAATATCTCCATGCAGTCTCAAGAGCAGTGGATTAAATCTCCACAGTCAACTTGACATACCCTGCATCTATGGAATACCTGAATAGACAATGAATAATCCCAAAATTGAGGTGGTGGACTTTGAGAGTAACTGTAGACTTGGGGTTTGCTGTATGTGACTGACTAGTTTCTGATTTTTATGTTTATCTTAATATAGTTTTTAGAGCTTGTTATCACGGGTGGATTTGTTTATTGGTTTGGTCGATCCCTTCTTTTTTTATTACATTTTAATTTTTTAAATGTTAACAATATTTAAAAATTTTTTATTTTAATAACTTTATTTTACTATTTTTTTTTACTTTCTTTTTTTTTTTTCCTTTTCTTCTGAGCCGTGTGGCAGACAGGGTCTTGGTTCTCCAGCTGGGTGTCAGGCCTGAGCCTCTGAGGTGGGAGAGCTGAGTTCAGGATATGGGACCACCAGAGACCTCCTGGCCCCACGTAATATCAGTCAGTGAGAGCTCTCCCAGATCTCTGTCTCAACACTAAGACCCAGCTCCACCCAACCACCAGCAAGCTCCAGTGCTGGACACCCGATGCCAAACAAGTAGCAAGACAGGAAAACAACCCTATGCATTAGAAGAGAGGCTGCCTAAAATCATAATAAGCTCACAGACACCCCAAAACACACAACTGGACATGGTCCTGCCCACCAGAAAGACAAGATCCAGCCTCATCCACCAGAACACAGGCACCAGTCCCCTCCACCAGGAAGCCTACACAACCCACTGAACCAACCTTACCCACTGGGGGAGACACCAAAAACAACAGGAACTACAAACCTGCAGCCTGCTAAAAGGAGACCCCAAACACAATAAGTTAAGCAAAATGAGAAGACACAGAAATACACAGCAAATGAAGGAGCAAAGTAAAAACCCACCAGACCAAACAAATGACGAGGAAATAGGCAGTCTACCTGAAAAAGAATTCAGAGTAATGATAGTAAAGATGATCCAAAATCTTGGAGATACAATGGAGAAAATGCAAGAAACATTTAACAAGGACCTAGAGGAACTAAAGAGCAAATAGACAATGATGAACAACAGAATAAATGAAATTAAAAATTCTCTAGAAGGAATCAATAGCAGAATAACTTAGGCAGAAGAACGGATAAGTGACCTGGAAGATAAAATAGTGGAAATAACTACCACAGAGCAGAATAAAGAAAAAAGAATGAAAAGAATTGAGGACAGTCTCAGAGACTTCTGGGAAAACATTAAGCACACCAACATTTGAATTACAGGAGTCCCAGAATAAGAAGAGAAAAAGACAGGGAGTGAGAGGATATTTGAGAAGACCATAGTTGAAAACTTCCCTAATATGGGAAAGGAAATAGTCAATCAAGTCCAGGACGCACAGAGAGTCCCATACAGGATAAATCCAAGAAGAAACACACCAAGACACATACTAATCAAACTATCAAAAATTAAATACAAATAAAAAATATTAAAAGCAGCAAGGGAAGAGGAACAAATAACATACAGGGGAATCCCCATGAGGTTAACAGCTGATCTTCAGCAGAAACTCTGCCGACCAGAAGGGTGTGACAGGACATATTTAAAGTGATGAAAGGGAAAAACCTACAAGCAAGATTACTCTACCCAGAAAGGGTCTCATTCAGATTCGACGGAGAAATTACAACCTTTACAGACAAGCAAAAGCTAAGAGAATTAAGCACCACCAAACCAGCTTTACAACAGATGCTAAAGGAACTTCTCTAGGCAGGAAACACAAGAGAAGGAAAAGACCTTCAAAAACAAACCCAAAACAATTGAGAAACGGGTAATAGGAACATACATATCGATAATTACCTTAAATGTAAATGGATTAAATGTTCCAACCAAAAGATATAGACTGGCTGAATATATACAAATACAAGACCCATGTATATGCTCTCTACAAGAGACCCACTTCAGACCTAGGGACACATACAGACTGAAAGTGAGGGGATGGAAAAAGATATTCTATACAAATGGAAATCAAAAGAAAGCTGGAGTACTAATTCTCCTATCAGTGAAAATAAACTTTAATACAAAGACTATTACAAGAGACAAAGAAGGACACTACATAATGATCAAGGGATCAATCCAAGAAGATATAACAATTGTAAATATTTTTGCACCCAACATAGGAGCACCTCAATACATAAGGCAAATGCTAACAGCCATAAAGGGGAAATCGACAGTAACACAATCATAGTAGGGGACTTTAACACCCCACTTTCACCAATGGACTGATCATCCAAAATGAAAATAAATAAGGAAACACAAGCTTTAAATGACACTTTAGACAAGATGGACTTAATTGATACTTATAGGACATTCCCTCCCAAAAGAACAGCATACACTTTCTTCTCAAGTGCTCATGGAACATTCTCCAAGATAAATCATATTTTGGGTCACAAATTAAGCCTTGGAAAAATATAAGAAAATTGAAATCGTATCAAGTTTCTTTTCTGACCACAAGGCTATGAGACTAGATATCAATTACAGGGAAGAAATCTGTAAAAAATACGAACACATGGAAGCTAAACAATACGCTACTAAATAACCAAGGGATCGCTGAAGAAGTCAAAGAGGAATTCAAAAATACTTAGAAACAAATGGCAATGAAAACACGATGGCCCAAAACCTATGGGATGCAGCAAAAGCAGTTCTAAGAGGGAAGTTCGTAGAAATACAATCTTACCTCAAGAAAGAAGAAACATCTGAAATAAACAACCTAATCTAACACCTAAAACAATTAGAGAAAGAAAAAGAAAAAAAACAAAGTTAGCAGGAGGAAAGAATTCATAAAGATTAGATCAGAAATAAATGAAAAAGAAATGAAGGAAATGATAGCAAAGATCAATAAAAGTAAAAGCTGGTTCTTTGAGAAGATAAACAAAATTGGTAAACCATTATCCAGACTCAAAGAACAAAAGGGAGAAGACTCAGAGCAACACAATTAGAAATGAAAAAGGAGAAGTAACAGAAGACACCGCAGAAATGCAAAGGATCATGAGAGATTACTACAAGCAACTATATGCCAATAAAATGCTCAACCTGGAAGAAATGGACACATTCTTAGAAAAGCACAACCTTCTGAGACTGAACCAGGAAGAAATAGAAAATATGAACAGACCAATCGCAAGCACTGAAATTGAAACTGTGATTAAAAATCTTCCAACAGGGCTTCCCTGGTGGTGCAGTGGTTGAGAGTCCGTCTGCTGATGCAGGTGACACAGGTTCGTGCCCCAGTCCAGGATGATCCCACATGCCGTGGAGTGGCTGGGCCCGTGAGCCATGGCTGCTGGCCCTGCGCGTCCGGAGCCTGTGCTCCATTACGGGAGAGGCCACAATGGTGAGAGGCCCGCATACCGCAAAAAAAAAAAAAAAAATCTTCCAACAAACAAAAGCCCAGGACCAGATGGCTTTACAGGCAAATTCTATCAAATATTTAGAGAAGAGCTAACACCTATCCTTCTCAAACTCTTCCAAAGTAGAGCAGAGGGAGGAACACTCCCAAACTCATTCTATGAGGCCATCATCACCCTGATACCAAAACCAGACAAAGATGTCACAAAAAAAGAAAACCAGAGGCCAATATCACAGATGAACATAGATGCCAAAATCCTCAACCAAATACTAGCAAACAGAATCCAACAGCACATTAAAAGGATCATACACCATGATCAAGTGGGGTTTATCCCAGGATTGCAAGTATTCTTCAATATACACAAAGCAATCAATGTGATACACCATATTAACAAATTGAAAGATAAAAACCATATGATTATCTCCATAGATGCAGAAAAAGCTGTTGACAAAATTCAACACCTATTTATGGTTAAAAAATCCTCCAGAAAGTAGTTATAGAGGGAACTTACCAACATAATAAAGGCCATATATGACAAACCCACTGCCAACATCGTTCTCCTGGTGAAAAACTGAAACAATTTCCACTAAGATCAGGAAGAAGACAAGGTTGCCCACTCTCACCACTATTATTACACATAGTTTTGGAAGTTTTAGACACAGCAATCAGAGAAGAAAAATAAAAGGAATCCAAATCAGAAAAGAAGAAGTAAACTCTCACTGTTTGCAGATGATATGACACTATAAATAGAGAATTCTTAAGTCACTACCAGAAAACTCCTAGAGCTAATCAATGAATTTGGTAAAGTAGCAGGATACAAAATTAATGCACAGAAATCTCTTGCATTTGTGTACACTAATGATGTAAAATTTGAAAGAGATGAAAACACTCCCATTTACCGTTGCCACAAAAAGAATAAAATACCTAGGAATAAACCTACCTAGGGAGACAAAAGACCTGTATGCAGAAAACTATAAGACACTGATGAAAGAAATGAAAGATGATACTAATAGATGGAGAGATATACCATGTTCTTGAATTGGAAGAATCAACATTGTGAAAATGACTATACTACGCAAACCAATCTACAGATTCAATGCAGTCCTTATCAAACTACCACTGGCATTTTTCACAGAACTAGAATAAAATATTTCACAGTTTGTATGGAAATACAAAACACCCCAAATAGCCAAAGCAACCTTGAGAAAGAAAAACGGAGCTGGAGGAATCAGGCTCCCTGACTTCAATCTATACTACAAAGCTGCAGTAATCAAGACAGTATGGTACTGGCACAAAAACAGAAATATAAATCAATGGAACAGGATAGAAAGCCCAGAGATAAACCCATGCACATGTGGTCATCTTATTTTTGATAAAGGAGGCAACAATATACAATGAAGAAAAGACAACCTCTTCAGTAGATGGTGCTGGGAGAACTGTACAGCTACATATAAAAGAATGAAATTAGAACACTCCCTAACACCATACACAAAAATAAGCTCAAAATGGATTAAAGACCTAAATGTAAGGACAGACACTATCAAACTCTTAGAGGAAAACATAGGAGGAACACTCTGATGTAAACCGTAGCAAGATCCTTTTTGATCCACCTACGAGAGAAATGGAAATAAAAACAAAAAAGAAGCCAAGTGGGACCTAATGAAACTTAAAAGCTTTTGCACAGCAAATGAAACCATAAACAAGACGAAAAGAGAACCCTCAGAATGGGAGAAAATATTTGCAAATGAAGCAACTGACAAAGTATTAATCTCCAAAATTTATAAGCAGCTGATGCAGCTCAATATGAAAAAAACAAAAAACCCAATCCAGGGCTTCCCTGGTGGCGCAGTGGTTGAGAGTCCGCCTGCCGATGCAGGGGACACGGGTTTGTGTCCCTGTCTGGGAAGATCCCACATGCCGTGGAGCGGCTGGGCCCGTGAGCCATGGCTGCTGAGCCTGCGTGTCTGGAGCCTGTGCTCCGCAACGGGAGAGGCCACTACAGTGAGAGGCCCGTGTACTGGTAAAAAACAACAACAACAACAAAAAACCCAATCCAAAAATGGGCATAAGACCTCAATAAACATTTCTTAAAAGAAGACGTAAAGATGGCCAACGAACACATGAAAAGATGCTCAACATCACTAATCATTAGAGAAATTCAAATTAAAACTGTAAAAAGGTATCACCTCACACCAGTCAGAATGGCTGTTATCAGAAAATCTACAAACAATAAATGCTGGAGAGGGTGTGGAGAAAAGGGAACCCTCTTGCACTGTTGGTGGGAATGTAAATTGATACAGCCACTCTGGAGAACAGTATGGAGGTTCCTTAAAAAACTAAAAAGAGATTACCATATAACCCAGCAATCCCACTACTGGGCATATACCTTGAGAAAACCATAATTCTAAAATAGTCATGTAGCACCGTGTTCATTGTAGCACTATTTACAATAGCCAAGACATGGAAGCAACCTAAGTGTCCATCAACAGATGAATGGATAAAGAAAGTGTGGCATATATATAGAGTGGAATATTCCTAAGCCAGAAGAGGAAGCGAAATTGAGTTATTTTTAGTGAGGTGGATAGACCTAGAGTCTGTCATACATAGTGAAGTAAGTCAGAAAGAGAAAAACAAATACTGTATCGTAATGCATATATATGGAATCTTAAAAAAAAGGTTCTGAAGAACCTAGGGGCAGGACAGGAATAACAACACAGACGTAGGGAATGGACTTGAGGACATGGGGAGGGGGAAGGGTAAGCTGGGACGAAGTGAGAGAGTGGCATGGACATATATACACTACCAAATGTAAAGTAGATAGCTAGTGGGAAGCAGCTGCATAGCACAGGGAGATCAGCTCGGTGCTTTGTGACCACCTAGAGGGGTGGGATAGGGAGGATGGGAGGGAGGTGCAAGAGGGAAGGGATATGGGGATATACGTATACGTTTAGCTGATTCACTTTTTTATAAAGCAGAAACTAAAACAACATTGTAAAGCAATTATACTCCAATTAAATGTTTTAAAAAAAAAGTAATCAAATTCTTGAGGGCTGGACCGAACAGGCAGAACTGATAAATCATTAGATGAGTGAATTAATAGTGTGTTGACTTTTCAACTGTCAAGTGAAATTCAATGGTCCTTTGTTTCTTTAGGGTCCTTTGCCCAATGTGATAATTCACAAGGGATTAGAAGAGGGTGTAGGCTGTTCTAGGTGCTCCAGCCACATTTGCCTTCACTCTGCAACACTGTCTCTTTAAGCCTCAAGGCTTTTATACGTGCTGTTTCCTCTGCCTGGGACTCTATTCCACCTAGTCTTCACGCTGCTCACTTCCACTCATGCTTTAGCCTGTGGCTAAAAGCTTCTTCCTAAGGGAACTCTTTTTCCCAGACATAGGGAGATCTCCTTAAATATACTGCTTGTGTTCTGCACTTCATCTTTATGCATCTGTCAATTAAATCCTTGTGTGATATCTGTCTCCCCTGCTAGTCTATAAATTTAATGAGAAACGGATGGTGTCTGTCTTGGTAACTATTGCAGCCCTAGAACCCAAGGTAGGACCAGCTACATAGTTAACCCTCAAAATATGTTGAATAAAGGCATGAAGAAACTGTTCGGTTGTAATGGTAAACCATTTTGGTCTCACTGCATGTGTCTGTGTCTCAGGTTGGACTGAGCCACAAACATACTTTATTTTTCCCCCCGGGACTTACTAATCTCTTCTTTTTTAAAATTTTATTTTATTGTATTTATTTTTTTATACAGCAGGTTCTTATTAGTCATCAGTTTTATACACATCAGTGTATACGTGTCAATCCCAATCGCCCAATTCATCACATCCCCACCCCCACCCCCCGGCTGCTTTCCCCCCTTGGTGTCTATACGTTTGCTTTCTACATCTGTGTCTCAATTTCTACCCTGCAAACCGGTTCATCTGTACCATTTCTCTACGTTCCACATATATGAATTAATATACAATATTTGTTTTTCTCTTTCTGAGTTACTTCACTCTGTATGACAGTCTCTAGATCCATCCACGTCTCAACAAATAACCCAATTTCGTTCCTTTTTAAGGCTGAGTAATATTCCATTGTATATATGTACCACAACTTCTTTATCCATTCGTCTGTTGATGGGCATTTAGGTTGCTTCCATGACCTGGCTATTGCAAATAGTGCAGCAATGAACATTGGGGTGTATGTGTCTTTTTGAATTATGGTTTTCTCTAGGTATATGCCCAGTAGTGGGATTGCTGGATCATATGGTAATTATATTTTTAGTTTTTTAAGGAACCTCCATACTGTTCTCCAGAGTGGCTGTATCAATTTACATTCCCACCAACAGTGCAAGAGGGTTCCCTTTTCTCCACACCCTCTCCAGCATTTATTGTTTGTAGATTTTCTGATGATGCCCATTCTAACTGGTATGAGGTGATATCTCATTATAGTTTTGACTTGCATTTCTCTAATAATTAGTGATGTTGAGCAGCTTTTCAGATGGCTTCTTGGCCATCTGTATGTCTTCTTTGGACAAATGTCTATTTAGGTTTTCTGCCCATTTTTGGATTGGGTTTTTTGTTGTTGTAATACTGAGCTGCATGAGCTGTTTATATATTTTGGAGATTAATCCTTTGTCTGTTGATCTGTTTTCAAATATTTTCTCCCATTCTGAGGGTTGTCTTTTTGTCTTGTTTATGGTTTCCATTGCTGTGCAAAAGCTTTTCAGTTTCATTAGGTCCTGTTTGTTTATTTTTGTTTTTATTTCCATTACTCTAGGAGGTGGATCAAAAAAGATATTACTGTGATTTATGTCAAAGAGTGTTCTTCCTATGTTTTCCTCTGAGAGTTTTATAGCGGCTGGTCTCTAATCCATTTTGAGTTTATTTTTGTGTATGGTGTTAGGGAGTGTTCTAATTTCATTCTATTACATGTAGCTGTCCAGGTTTCCCAGCACCACTTATTGAAGAGACTGTCTTTTCTCCATTGTACATCCTTACCTCCTTTGTCATAGATTAGTTGACCATGGGTGCGTTGGTGTATCTCTGGGCTTTCTATCTTGTTCCATTGATCTATGTTTCTGTTTTTGTGCCAATACCATATTGTCTTGATTACTGGAGCTTTATAGTATAGTCTGTAGTCAGGGAGTCTGATTCCTCCAGCTCTGTCTTTTTCCCTCAAGACTGCTTTGGCTATTCGGGGTCTTTTGTGTCTCCATACAAATTTTAAGATGTTTTTGTTCTAGTTCCGTAAAAAGTGCCCTTGGTAATTTGATAGGGATTGCATTGCATCTGTAGATTGCTTTGGTTAGTATCGTCATTTTCACAATATTGATTCTACCAATCCAAGAACATGGTATATCTCTCCATCTGTTGGTATCATCTTTAATTTCTTTCATCAGTGTCTTATAGTTTTCTGCCTACAGGTCTTTTGTCTCCCTAGGTAGGTTTATTCCTAGGTATTTTATTCTTTTTGTTGCAATGGTAAATGGAAGTGTTTCCTTAATTTCTCTTTCAGATTTTTCATCATTAGTGTATAGAAATGCAAGAGATTTCTGTGCATTAATTTTTTATCCTGCAACTTTGCCAAATTCATTGATTAGCTCTAGTAATTTTCTGGTGGCATTTTTAGGATTCTCTATGTATAGTATCATGTCATCGGCAAACACTGACAGTTTTACTTCTTCTTTTCCAATTTTTATTTCTTTTTCTTCTCTGATTGCCATGGCTAGGACTTGCAAAACTATTTTGAATAATAGTGGTGAGAGTGGACATCCTTGTCTCATTCCTGATCTTAGAGGCAATGCTTTCAGTTTCTCACCATTGAGAATGATGTTTGCTATGGGTTTGTCATATATGGCCTGTATTATGTTGAGATAGGTTCCCTCTATGCCCACTTTCTGCAGAGTTTTTATGATAAATCAGTGTGGAATTTTGTCAAAAGCTTTTTCTGCATCTATGAGAAGATCATATGGTTTTTATTCTTCAATTTGTTAATATGGCTTATTACATTGATTGATTTGTGTATATTGAAGAATCCTTGCATCCCTGGGATAAATCCCACTTGATCATGGTGTATGATCCTTTTAATGTGCTGTTGGATTCTGTTTGCTAGTATTTTGTTGAGGATTTTTGCATCTATATTCATCAGTGATATTGATCTGTAATTTTCTTTTTTTGTAGTATCTTTGTCTGGTTTTGGTATCAGGGTGATGGTGGCCTCATAGAATGAGTTTAGGAGTGTTCCTCTGCAATTTTTTGGAAGAGTTTGAGAAGGATCGGTGTTAGCTCTTCTCTAAATGTTTGATAGAATTCACCTGTGAAGCCATATTGTCCTGGACTTTTGTTTGTTAGAAGATTTTTAATCACAGTTTCAATTTCATTACTTGTGATTGGTACGTTCATATTTTCTGTTTCTTCCTGGTTCAGTCTTGGAAGGTTAGATCTTTCTAAGAATTTGTCCATTTCTTCCAGGTTGTCCATTTTATTGGCATAGAGTTGCTTGTAGTAGTCTCTTAGGATGCTTTGTATTTCTGCGGTGTCCGTTGTAACTTCTCCTTTTTCATTTCTAATTTTATTGATTTGAGTCCTCTCCCTATTTTTCTTGATGAGTCTGGCTAATGGTTTATCAATTTTGTTTATCTTTTCAAAGAACAAGCTTTTAGTTTTATTGATCTTTGCTGTTGTTTTCTTTGTTTCTATTTCATTTATTTCTGCTCTGATCTTTATGATTTCTTTCCTTCTGCTAACTTTGGGTTTTGTTTGTTCTTCTTTCTCTAGTTCCTTTAGGTGTAAGGTTAGATTGTTTACTTGAGATTTTTCTTGTTTCTTGAGGTAGGCTTGTATAGCTATAAACTTCCCTCTTAGAACTGCTTTTGCTGCATCCCATAGGTTTTGGGTTGTCGTGTTTTCATTGTCATTTGTCTCTAGGTATTTTTTGATTTCCTTTTTGATTTCTTCAGTGATCTCTTGGTTATTTAGTAACGTATTGTTTAGCCTCCACTTGTTTGTGTTTTTTACATCTTTTTTTCCTGTAATTCATTTCTAGTCTCATAGTGTTGTGGTCAGAAAAGATGCTTGAAATGATTTCAATTTTCTTAAATTTACTGATGCTTGATTTGTGACCCAAGATGTGATCCATCCTGGAGAATGTTCCGTTTGCACTTGAGAAGAAAGTGTAATCTGCCGTTTTTGGATGGAATGTTCTATAAATATCAATTAAATCTTTCTGGTCAATTGTGTCATTTAAAGCTTCTGTTTCCTTATTTATTTTCATTTTGCATGGTCTGTCCATTGGTGTAAGTGGGGTGTTAAAGTCCCCAATATTACTGTCTTACTGTCTATTTCCTCTTTTATGGCTGTTAGCAGTTGCCTTATATATTGAGGTGCTCCTATGTTGGGTGCATATATATTTATAATTGTTATATCTTTTTCTTGGAATGATCCTCTGATCATTATGTAGTGTCCTTCCTTGTCTGTTGTAACATTCTTTATTTTAAAGTCAATTTTATCTGATATGAGGATAGCTACTCCAGCTTTCTTTTGATTTCCATTTGCATGGAATATCTTTTTCCATCCCCTCACTTTCAGTCTGAATGTGTCCCTAGGTCTGAAGTGGGTCTCTTGTAGACAGCATATATATGGGTCTTGTTTTTGTATCCATTCAGCAAGCCTGTGTCTTTTGGTTGGAGCATTTAATCCATTCACGTTTAGGGTAATTATTGATATATGTGTTCCTATTACCATTTTCTTAAATGTTTTGGGTTTGTTTTTGTAGGTCCTTTTCTTCTCTTGTGGTTCCCACTTAGAGAGCTTCCTTTCGCATTTGTTGTAGAGCTCGTTTGGTTGTGCTGAATTCTCTTAGCTTTTGCTTGTCTGTAAAGCTTTTGATTTCTCCATCAAATCTGAATGAGATCCTTGTCGGCTAGAGTAATCTCAGTTGTAGTTTCTTCCCTTTCATCACTTTAAGTATATCATGCCACTCCCTTCTGGTTTGTAGAGTTTCTGCTGAGAAATCAGCTGTTAACCTTATGGGAGTTCCCTTGTATGTTAGTTGTCGTTTTCCCCTTGCTGCTTTCAATAATTTTTCTTTGTCTTTAATTTTTGCCAATTTGATCACTATGTGTCTCTGCATGTTTCTCCTTGGGTTTATCCTGTATGGGACTCTCTGTGCTTCTTGGACTTGTGTGGCTATTTTCTTTCCCATGTTAGGGAAGTTTTTGACTATAATCTCTTCAAATATTTGTAGGGTCCTTTCTCTCTCTCTTCTCCCTCTGAGACCTCTATAATGCAAATGTTGTTGTGTTTAATGTTGTCCTAGAGGTCTCTTAGGCTGTCTTCATTTCTTTTCATTCTTTTTTCTTTATTCTGTTCTGCAGCAGTGAATTCCAGCATTCTGTCTCCAGTTCACTTATCCGTTCTTCTGCCTCAGTTATTCTGCTATTGATTCCTTCTAGTTTAGTTTTCATTTCAGTTATTGTATTGTTCATCTCTGTTTGTTCTTTAATTCTTCTAGGTCTTTGTTCAACATTTCTTGCATCTTCTCGATCTTTGCCTCCATTCTTTTTCCGAGGTCCTGGATCATCTTCACTATCATTATTCTGAATTCTTTTTCTGGAAGGTTGCCTATCTCCACTTCATTTAGTTGTTTTTCTGGGGTTTTATTTTGTTCCTTCATCTGGTACATAACCCTCTGCCTTTTCATCTTGTCTATCTTTCTGTGGATCACAAGCATATCTTGAGATATAAGGTTGGAGTACAAGTAGTTTATTTAGAAGGCTATTTCAAGAAGTGTTGGTAGGTGCAGGGAAGTGAGGCAGGGAAGGGGAGCCAACCCAGGGTGAATAGCAGGTCACCCCAATGGGCAACTGAGGCTCAGTCCTGCTGGGGCCTCAAAGATGGTGTAGAACTTGCCTCAGAGCTGTTCTGAGCAGTGAGGAATTGGATATTTAGTCACTAATTTCCTCCTATCTTGTTTGAAGGCTACCCCCTGGATCATTAACTCCCTAATACTTCTTGGCTTGAGGGCCTTGCAGGCTCCTCTGGCTAGGGTTGCCCCTTAAGCAAAGAGGAGAAAATGCTTGTAATTGCAAGACCTCAGCCTTAGTGGAATGCTGTTGAGGTCATACGATGATAGGTCACCAACAGCTTATGGGACAGTCAGAAATTCAGCTGGATGAAACTGAAGCAAGGAGCATCTATAATTGTGTCCTATGGTGAAAATGAAAGGAAAAAGATAAAACTTTATATATGCAATTGTTATCATTGCTCACATATATTTGAGAAGTATGTGGGGGCAGTGAGTTGCACGAGAAGCTAGTACACGATGTATGTATAGCTGTGGCCATAGGAACATCATATTGGCTATAGAGTTGGAGATGCTGAAGAAAGTTCTTTCAGAGTCCCTGAATGAGTGCCTGGGACCATCTCACCTCTGTCCCATGGAGCCATATCTATCAAGAGGGACATTGTCTGCAGTGTTTAAGTGTGTTTTGTAACTGCTTAAAGATTTTTAGGAAACAGTCCTCCTAGGTTGATGTTATCAGGTGGAATCTAATAACTGACCTGACTTTAACAAGGAACTGAAACATCCCAGGTCTGAGTATTGGGCCATAATCATTACTTGTTTTCAGAACATCAGCATAAATATCAAGTGGACTGTCTCCATACCTACTGACTTACTTTCCCCTCAGTGGAGCGGTTTTATTTCCACAGCAAGGTTGTTATAAAGACTACAGGAACCATGCTGAGAAATTATGTAACGTGTGAAAATGCAACACTTTTTTATGCCATTTCTGGGAATTGTAGGAGAAGGAACCACATATTAAAAAATAAGGGGTGGAAATAGGAAAATGTTTATTATTTATAGGAAAGGAAGCAATTATATGTTCTAGATTGAAATTGATAATGAGCCCACTCAAACCCATTATAGTTGAGGAGCAAGATGAGAAAAATTCAACAACGTGGGGGTATTGTTGGGCAGGACTCTGGAGTAGGAATTCTCTGTCCCATATTTTAGGCCTGGCAGGTTGCCAGTTTGGTAGCTCTCAGAACCTCTGTTGGATGCTGGTGTGGGATGATCAGCTTCAGTTCCAAACCAGGGAAAATCACAATCTTGGATCCTCAGACCACCACAAGGCATCTCCTGTTGGCTTTCCTGATCTATCCCAGGGAAAGAGAACAAGCGTTACTGAGCAAGGACCACGTGCCTGACCCAACGTTAGATATATCAATATTATCTCATTTAACACTTCTAGCTGCCCCATGACCTAGACATTGCAGTCCCAGTTGCAGATGAAGAACCTGAAACACAAAGCATTAAGCATTGTTTCCCAAGGTCACCCAACTAGTAAGTGGTGGGACCAGACTCATATTTATCTGGTTCCAAAGTTTGTGCCTTTGTACCACCCTGTGTGGCACAGGTGACCTCTCCATTTTCCCATGACCTTGGGAAATCAGTTGAAGTGTTATTATCCTTGTTTCCTGTGTTGGGGAATGTAAGGCCGTGCATTTAACCCTGCCTGGCAGTGTCGCCTTCCCAGAGCAAAGTAGCCCTTTGTATTAGCGTGGTGGCAACCCTATGATGGACTGAGATGGTGGGCAAGGAAGCAAGACATTACAGAATACAGAAAGCTCTCACTAGAACTCAACATTGTTTAAACTATTTTCTGCAGAACCCAAAAGAGAGATGGGAGAATCAGAATATCAGAGCGTCTGGTACTCTGAATCCAGTGGTCAGACAGAAGGAAAGAATTTACGTTTCACAGTCAACTTTCCATGTGGTTTTGGTTGGCCCAGATTTCAGATCTTTTGTTTTTTAGGCTTGGGGGCAGGGAGGGAGGTGGCTATGAGACATCTTGTTTTTTTCCATCATATTGAGTCACAAGTTGTCACTTTGGCTGCTGAGCTGATTTTTTTTCCTCAGTATCTCTTTGGGGTGTTACCCTGTGAAGAGAACTGTAATTTCAGTGGAAGAATTCTTTCCTTCATTGCATGAGATTCTTGGCTGAGGCCACAAACTAATTGGATTCTGAAATGATGCTGTATAGAAAACTCATCTCTGAATCTCTGGGGCTTCCACCAACCAAAATGGGCCGACTCTGTTTTTCACAAGTCAAGCTAATTTCCAAATAATGTAGCAACAGTTCGGGCAATAAGAAGAGGGAGGGAAATTGATTTTGAAAGCCAATTTTGAGAGAGGAATGGAAAAAAAATTTGGAATTTGGAAGGTAGGGAGAACCAGACTGGTATATGGTACAACATGAGTCATGAGGGATTTAAAAAAAATATTGGGTCCCAGACGTTCTGGTTTCACTGGTATGGTATGGACTGCAGCCTTGACATTGGGATTTTACGAAGCCAAAATTTGAGAACCACCAGATTAGAAAGTCATGTGTGTTCTTCTCAGGATTTTGATGTCAAGGTAATTTTTAGAGGAAAAACAAAATTTGCTCAGATATACAAAGAAGGCAGTTCTAAAGTCTGATTGTGAGAAACTAGTGCCCACCCTCACAGCTGTGCACACATCGCTTTCCATATTACTCACAAACATGGGGGTCTAGCTGGAGCAGGTACCTCAAGCAGTGGACTGATTGGAAGGCACTTCTAATTCAGAGATGATGTTTTTATGTTTCATATTTTATTACCCATAGTTCCTGGAGCACTGCTCTGTTTGTGATAGTTTGAAATTTAAAAATGGAACCCATCCAGGGCCCTTTTACCTCTAACATTGGCTGCATAACGCAAGGCGCAGAAGCAGTTTGACACTGGGCATTTCTAAATGTCAGGCTAGGCTGTTGGATGACTGACAGGCAAACCAGAGAGACAGGCAGAGCATAAAATTTGAGCTAGTGATAGAATCTGTGCCGGACCCAGTAACTGACAGGCTGCTAGTGACCCAGGCAGGAGATCTGCTAAGTCCTTCCTCTGGAGCTGGAGCCCCACGTTTGTCAGACATCCTAGAAATCATATCTGGCTGCTCCAGGCAGTGACAAACGTGGATGTGCTTCACTCTGGTAGGCTCCCTTGTTAAGTCTTCTCTGGTTAGCAGAGTGGTTTATCTTGGGGGCTGTTCACCTTGGAATTGAGTTCTTATCTGTCCCACTGTGCCTGTCCCCTGGAGATATCTGGCCTGAGTGAGTGAGTGAGAAACTCCATCCACCTGTGTTGTCATTCAGGGACACAGATGTTTTGGATTCGTGACTTTTCCTCGGTGCCTGGAGAGATGTGGGTGTTGTCTGAAGTGGTCCTGTATTCAGTTGTTGGCCCACTCGGGGAATTCTGAAAACTGAACGTATTCTAACCCAGAATGGCACATCTCACTAAAAGAGCCATGCACGGGCTTTGTTGAGACTGCCCTCATTCAGATTAAAAGTTGGAAAATATATGCAGTCTTTGTGGGTGGGAGTGGAGTGCCCCATCCCCCAACCCTTGTCACTGACACATTGGGTGGCACATCTGACTCGTGCCCAATGGGGATAGTCATGGCTTTCACCTCAGTGGTCTTCTTCTGGCCTGTGCCCACCTGAGAGCCACATCACCTGCTCTTTGGTGAAGTAATGGGACTTTATCCCAAGTTCCAATTCCTCACCTCCTCTCTCTCTAGATCAGAGATCTCAAGCCCGTGTGATCACATGGCCAGACAGATGAGACGAGGGGAGAGAGGCCAGGGTAAGAGACACTAGGGGTGCTAGGCACTGCTGCAAACTGGAGAAGAGGTGACCCATCTACGGGGAACACCTGCTACTTAACTTCAGCCAGTTGTTGCCAAGAAAGAACTCGAGACCTAAGAGTTTCAAGAGAAATTGTAACTACAGAATAATACAAAATCTTTGGATTTTGTATGTGGACAGCAAATTCATATTTTAAAGAGAATGAGACAGACAAAACTGCTATGTGTTAGATAGGATCTGGGGCTCCACTTCCGGTCACTCTAAGAAGCAGCTTCTTTCCATGCCTTTGGATCTCCCTAGACCTCCCACCCCACCCCTGCCTCTCCCTGCCTCTCAG
This sequence comes from Delphinus delphis, assembly GCF_949987515.2. Lineage (NCBI taxonomy): Eukaryota > Metazoa > Chordata > Mammalia > Artiodactyla > Delphinidae > Delphinus > Delphinus delphis. Next base: position 77,950,134 of record NC_082684.1, on the reverse strand, counting down.
TACTATACGTGGGCATGTAGGAGGGGTCCAGCCCTGATATCAGGGCTCTCTGTTATCAGTGAGATAACAGATGAGCTGGGTATGGGGTCCTGGGGAGATGTTTGCCTTTCACCCATAGAAACCTCATCCCACAGGAGAGAAGACTTAGAGAGGCGCCTTCCTCCTTCAACCCCCTTCATAGCCTTTGAAACCCAACCAGCCTCTTTATTTCCTTGGTCAAGAAACTAAGCCAGTTGTATGTTGTTAATACGGCTAAAATAAGGTAAGGGATAATGTCTGCAGAAGAATTGGAGCTTATATATTCCCTGAGAAGGAAACAACATACATTTGATTTTTGTGATCTATCAAAAGCCTAGTCTATCTAATATAATATCTATATAATGATATAATCTATTTAAACTCTTTCTCTGGTGTCCCATTATGATAAAATATTCAACTCAGGACTCCTTAAAGAATGATCCTTTATAATTTACAGTACCTTTAAATAAAATGTAACAAACACATAATGTTTACAGAAACTACTGAGGAATTACCTTTTTTTAAAGTTTTTTTTTTTTTTTTTACAGTGTATAGATCATGAAATGTCAGTGGTCAAAGTTGACAGGTTTTGTTATTAGAAACTATCAGCAATAAAGACGTAGACATAGTGAATGGACTTGAGGACACGGGCGGGGAGGGGAAGCTGGGGCGAAGTGAGAGTAGCATCGACACATATGCACTACCGAATGTAAAATAGCTAGCTAGTGGGAAGCAGCCGCATAGCACAGGGAGATCAGCTCGGTGCTTTGTGACCTAGAGAGGTGGGATAGGGAGGGTGGGAGGGAGGCTCAAGAGGGAGGGAATATGGCGATACATGTATGCATATAGCTGATTCACTTTGTTATAAAGCAGAAACTAACAGCACTGTGAAGCAATTATACTCCAATAAAGATGTATTTAAAAAAAGATATGGGGATATATGTATATGTATAGCTGGTTCACTGTGTTATAAAGCAGAAACTAATACACCATTGTAAAGCAATTATACTCCAATAAAGACGTGAAAAAAAAAACAAATTGTCAAGGCGGCCATTCATCCACAGCGTTTGTTATCAGGTGTACTAGATGTTAGTGTAGCAGCAGTGAGAAGAATTTGGGACTTTGTAATATCTTAACTGTCAAGAACATAAGTAGTGGACTCAGGGAATGGTGTCTGGCAACTTCACAGTCAGAAAGTTGGGGATCTGAGTCAGAATTAGGTCACAAAAATTTGGTTGTGCTGGGGCTTCCCTGGAGGCGCAGTGGTTAGGAGTCTGCCTGCCAATGCAAGGGACAGGAGTTTGAGCCCTGGTCCAGGAAGATCCCACATGCCGCGGAGCAACTAAGCCCACGCACCATAACTACTGAGCCTGCGCTCTAGAGCCCTCAAGACACAACTACTGAGCCCACGTGCCACAACTACTGAAGCCCACGTGACTAGAGCCCATGCTCCGCAACAAGAGAAGCCACCGCAATGAGAAGCTCACGCACCACAAGGAAGAGTAGCCTGCGCTCGCCGCAACTAGAGAAAGCCCGTGTGCAGCAACGAAGACCCAATGCAGCCAAAAATAAATAAATAAAATAAATTAAAAAAAATTTTTTGGTTGTGCTAAAATATACTATCTTGACAGAACGTCTTTGAATGGCAAATCGATCTGTACTAGGTTCACTCTGTGTAAAGCAAGAGAGTTCTCTCGACGTGGGATTTCAGGGAGATGGTTTGTCCCGTGCTCTTCTTACCTAGGCAGTGGAGGCTTTGGTTGCCTCCTATGGGAGTGAGGGGGTGTCGGGAGCACCGTGAAGCACAGAGGTGAGCAGGGACCTTGAGCTGAGGGGTGATGGGTTGTTCAGACCCCCCGGGGCAGAGTTGAGCCACGTGCCTGGCCCTAAGGAGAGTGAGGCCCCAACCTGGAGGGGTTCCCTCACCCCGGAGAACGTGGGCATCTCCAGTAGTCAGGGTACCTGGGTGCTGAAGGGCACTGTAAGCTGTCACCTGCCCACAGCATGCTGAGAATGGACCTTCCAGATTGTGCCGACATTTCTTGGGTCTCTAGGTTGACTGTTTAGTTTCTCCAAACTGTAGCATTAGATGTAAATCCAGAATCCTACACAAGGGTTGGGATTTAGATGAGTAAGCACCGAGAGTCCTAAGAACACAGAGACCTCGTAGTAAAGAGCACAGGCGTTAGAACCCATTACACCTGGGGCCAGATCCTGGCATCACCTTTCATAGGTGACCACCTCTTTCTAAGTCTCTATTTCTTCACCCGTGAAATAGACCTATTTTGTGGCGAGACTTCGATGACATAATTTTTATTTGCTCATTATCAATTTAAGCACAACATTTATAGTACTATTCAGGTCCGAATTGTCACAATTTAATAAATTAGTTGATCGAGAATGAAGTTCTCTCTTGTGACTCCTTTTCCTTTAAAATCCAATCTCCGTGATGAAGATTATTGATTGAACCTGTTGCTCTTTTTGAACTATTTATTTATTTATTGGTTGCGTTGGGTCTTCATGTTCGCAGTCGGGCTTTCTCTAGGTGCAACGAGCGGGGGGCCGTTCTTTGCTGCGGTGCACGGGCTTCTCTTGCTGCAAAGCAGCTGCTTTAGGCGCACAGGCTGCAGTAATTGTGGCACGGGGGCTCTAGAGCGCAGGCTCAGTAGCTGCGGCGCACGGACGTAGTTGCTCGGCAGTATGTGAGATCTTCCCGGACCAGGGCTACGAAACCGTGTCCCTTGCATTGGCAGGCGGATTCCTAGCCACTGCACCACCAGGGAAGTCCCGAACCAGTTGTGTTCATGTGCTGGGAGAGAACAGATGAGGCCCTGAGCCATTTCCCTGCTTAGAGGTTGGTGAAAGCTGTAGAGGGCTGAGTTCTATCGTAATTTGAACTTCCTTCGCAGAGACCTTCTTCCTTCATGAGAGCTGCAAGAACAAGGTAAGAGAAAGGGGCAATTTCCTGCAGTAAGTGAGGAAGTAAAGAGTACGGGTGCTTGAATTTTTTAGAGTCTGAAAGGAAAAAAATAGCTTCCATGGCAAGGTGCCTGAGTTGGCCTCCACTGGGGAGTGGTGTTGCTAAAGTTACCATCACTGATTCTTTCTTCCCCCAGCTCACACTTCAACATACTAAAGCTCTGACCTGAACGAGAAACAATATTCTGTGAACCTTCTTTTGTAAATTTTTTGTTCCCTTTTCTTGCCTCTGATCTGTGAGCGACTGTCTGGGTCAGTCATACTCACCTAGAGTTAAGGCAGCCTGGGCAGCTCCATCTTAGAGAAATCACTTGCTGGGCCAGCAGGATGCCTAACCACCCACCGTGACCTGGTCACCCAGAAACAACTTTTGGTTGCGTAAGACATACTTTCCGGTTACCAGGACATGTTGAAGGCATTAGCAACCCTGGGCCAGATATGAACTAGGGCTCTTCTTATCTGCACTGTGTGAGGTGTGTCCCTCAAGAGTCTCATTTAGTGCTATCTTCTGCTCAGCTGTTATGAGGTCTTAAAAATAGCCCTGCTTTGTTGGGTGAAACATCCTGAAGGAGAATGGAGTCAAGGAGCCCCTGGATGCCTTCCTTCAGATGATGGAAGTAGTGCATTACATTTAGAGAGCACTTTTAACTTCTCAAAGCTCATTCAGAAACTTAATAATTTTATCCTCGCAGTAATAGCCTTGGTCAGGATGGGTGTAACTTTCTTGTTGATTTCACAAGCGCTCTATATATTGCATGAATTGAAACCACCTGGTAAAATCCTGTAACAGGCCATCCAGAGATTATATTCAGCTGTCCCCCTCCCCAGCTGAATCCTGTATAGCCATTAAAATGATGCTGTAGAAACTCTGGAATTTCTGACGTGTAGAATACTTTTTACACGGACAAATGTTCACATTATTTTACTGGAAAAATTGGGCTATAAACAATATGTTCAGTGTGATGCTGTGTGGAAAAAATGTCATATTTCTTTCAGACTAATATTGTTTTCTGTTAACATTTGTAAAATGTATCCTTATTTTAAAATGTATTTGCTCCACTCTTACATGATTCTTATTATAAGAATGGTAACTCTTATATTTGATAGCATTTGGGGATCAATTAGGATCTCTCTCCCTCTCTCTCAAATCCCTATCTATGTAAATAACTGAACAAGGACATCTACCAAAATCTTAACAGTGATTATCTCTAGTGGAGGACTGTGGGTGATTTAATTTTCTTTTTCTTTCCTTTGTGTTTTCCAAATTTTCTGAGCAAATATATTAATTTCAACAGTGACTTTTAAATACTTGATTTATAATGTGTGTTAGTTTCAGGCGTACAGCACAGTGATTCAGTTATACATATGTAATATATACTCTTTTTCAGATTCTTTTCCCTTACAGGTTATTATAAAACATTGAGTATGGTTCCCTGTGCTATATACAGTAGGCTCTTTTTGGTTACGTATGTTATATATAGTAGAGTGTGTATGTTAATCCCAAACTCCTAATTTATCTCTCCCTGGCCCCTTTCCCCTTTGGTAAGCATAAGTTTGTTTTTAAAAAGATAGTATACAGATACTTAAGACCCCAAGACCCCTTAATCAGGGCAGTGCACTGTAACAGAGAAAGATGAGGTTCTTTTCCCATGATTATTATAAAGTAGCAGATAGAGAATCAAAACAGCTACAAATACCTCCTGCAGAAATGGTTAAATGTATTTAGAGAGAGGTTGCTTTGGGGAAAAGGGAATATAAATAAGTGTAAATATTGTGTTTTAAGAGCTTTTTCTTGGTCATAGATATTTCTGTACAATGTAAGAATATCAGATAGGAAAGACATTATAAGACACTAAAAAATTCCTACTTGTTTTTGTGGTTGATTCGTTCACAAGTGTTTTCCTCATAGAACAGGGAGACTACAGCTGTTTCCATTTTATAGCTGAGGAAGGGCAATGAATAGCACTGCTGAAGTGGTATGATTAGTAAATGACGTGGAATTCAGATTTCCTAATTTGATTTTCACTCCCCAAATACTGAAGGTGCAGAGGAGGCTTGGCTACATCTTTTGCATCATATATGCGAAAAAGCGTTCACCAGGTACTCGGTGTTACCGCCATACTTGTGTAGATTCACAGCCTGCCCGGGATGAATGTCCTTTATTCATCAACTTAACCCAGACCTCTACTTGAGAGCCTGATTTATGGCGGAAACATAGGCTAGTGTTGTCTCTGTTAATACTGGGCTGAACTTAACATATGAAACAGCTTTGCTAGACTCGGGCCACGCTAGCTTTGGGGATGATCCGTCCATTTGGCATAAATCCTGCACAGACTAAGAGCGTGTCTGTCAGAACTGGCCCTAGGTAGGGGGCTGCCCAAGGACTACTACTGAAGGACTCAGAAGACTGCTGCTGTGGGATATCAAGTTTGTGTTTTTAGACTTGCTGCTGTTTGTTGTTATGAAATCCTGTGACCAGTAAGGGCCGAGACTAATGAGGTTGACCATGGTGCCAGCTGCAGAGATGCTAGTGGTCAGAGAACTTCCCACAGAGGGATAGCGGTAGGCAGTGCCAGCCCCTTGGTCTCAGCATGACCCTGCTGTGAGTGACCACGTCTACCATCACATGACTAGAGACAGAGTTATTTAAATGAGCATTTATTGGCATTTCACTGTGGTACTTTATTTTAGTTTGCATCTTTATTACGAGGGAGCATAGAAATGAATGAGAGGCTGGGACCGCTGATTTGGACATGAGGAACCATAAAGACTTTGCTTCTGAACGACTCTGTAAAGAGGTTTGAAAGCCAGTAACTGATGAAAGATCCCTTTAGCTACCTATGTTGGTATTTACTTTCTAACCAGGTATAAGTAGCAAATTAAACCTGTTTGTGACAGTGCTTTTTCTTTTTTTCAAACTCTGAGCCAATATCTTTATCTTTATAAAATATCTGGGTTTGTGAAGATAAGCAAATTTAAACGCTAAATAAGATATGTGCTTAAAGCCATGAAGCTAATTCTGAAGACTATACTGAGAAATGCCGAGATTTGTTTTGTTTTGTTTTTTCTGTTAGTGGGTATTAGATGCATTTAGTAATCAGAGCTGAATTGAAATACTTTATATGTCAAAGGTATACTTTACCCAGTAATGTATATGCCTGATACATAGTAAATGTAAACATCCTTAATATATAAATATATATACACAAGAAATGAAGTTGTGAGTCTTTCGGTGTTAATAGGTTCGATGAAATCTCTGAAGATTCTTCTAGGTCAAATTGTAAATTTCACCGTAGAATGATAATTCTGTAACAACTTTCAGTAAACATGTATGATGCGTTGATATAAACGTAATTTTAGAAAACTTAAAATGAATCATTTTTCTTTTTTCATTGAAGTCAATAAATAACCACAATTTCGTCTCCCATCAGCTTCATGGCCGATAATTACATTCAGATATTTCTGTGTATCCTTGACATTCAACGCCGAGCTTAAATGGTTAAGAGGAATCGGTTCATAATCAAGTCCATTGTTTTCTCCGATTTCTTCACAATATCGTTACTCCTAGTTAGATTTGGCTGAGTTTGTTCTTTAAATAACCCTTGGATGGTTTCCAAATTAGAGCCAGGAGAGAGATTCTTAGCCAGCCATAATTTTAGAGGAGCTGTAAAAAAAAAAAATGCCATTGCCACAAAGCATATGGAATATCTTGTCAACCCAGAGATAAGCACTTGTTTGGTGTGGATAGTTCTCACTTATAATAGCAGGCCACATGTTCCTGTGCTGTCTGAAGTGTTTTGCCTCTCCCTTTCAGGGGTGATGTGGCAGTAAAGTAATGGGTAGCCTTCATCTGGAGTGGTGCCTTTTATTAGTAGGAATGATGACAGGATATAAAATCAAAATATTGCTTGCACCGTCGTCTTTTAGCTTATACTGTTGACTATAAAGGGAACGTATTGGTGCTATTTAAAGGGAAGGAACTCACTTTTATTGAACTTTTACATGTTCGTGTGCTCATTTAATCCTCACAGCAATTCTAAATGGTAAATGTTCATCCCTTCTTAACCACTTTAGAAAACAAGCTTCAGAGCTGCTAAGTAACTTGGCCAAGGGCCCATAGATGGGGGTGGCTGTGATCTGAATTGAAGTTGATCTGATCTCAAAGCTCAAGTGCCTTGGGCTAGACCATTCTCTTAAGCCTTCTGCCTTCTGGTTTGTGCATGCACAATGACTGTCATTGAAATACCGAATTCAATTAGCACAATAAACATATCACAAAATAGGGATCTATTTATGATTTTAAATGAAGAATGTCTGCTGACTTACTGTTGTTACTTTTTTTTTTTTTTTGGTGATACGGGGGCCTCTCAACTGTTGCGGCCTCTCCCGTTGCGGAGCACAGGCTCCGGACGCGCAGGCCCAGCGGCCATGGCTCACGGGCCCAGCCGCTCCGCGGCATGTGGGATCTTCCCGGCCCGGGGCACGAACCCGTGTCCCCTGCATCGGCAGGCGGACTCTCAACCACTGCGCCACCAGGGAAGCCCTGCTGTTACTTTTAACTGTCAAAATTGGAAAGTATTAAGCTTGAGTTACTGTTAAAAGCATATAAACCAAGCAAATTATTAAAAAACTGAAAGGCATTATCACTGTAACAAAGTCTTAATGTAAATGGAAAATAGTTGAGTTCATAATACGTTCATAATAAAAGTATAAACAGGACTGACGTGAATTCGATTTTTGAAAGCTGTAGACTAATTGTTTTTTCTTTCTAGATAGAATGTGTACTTTTAATCTATACATATAATCTTTGTTTAAAGTCTTTTTTTTTTTTTTTGGTATTGGATGTCAAGTGTCCGATGGGCTATCTCTCGGGGAAACTTGGAAGCAGAATGAAAAGAGCGTGAATCCTTAAGTCAGATGGCCCGAGTCTAAGTCCTGGTTCTGCCACTGACTGGCTTGGTGACCTTGTGCACATGGTAAACTTGGAAAGCCTTGGTTGTCTCATTTGGAAAGTAGGAACCATAACATTTCCTAGGTTGCTGCAAAAGCCCCAGTGAGATAATATTTATGGAAATATTGTAAATACACAGAGTTCTGTGAGTCAAAAGTGATGATACTTTCTATCAAACATACAAAAGAAAACTTGGGTCTTCTTGGGTGAGTATTTTTAGTGTGAGACGTGGCTTAGTGATCTGAGTGAGCGGCCATGGCTAGTTTTCATGCTCTAAGGCCACAGTCCTGGTACCGGAGACCGAGGCTGTAAACCACACTCCTGACATACTGCATTAACGATGTGGCTTAGAGTTTAACTGGGTGATATGCGACCTTATAAACTTTCTTGTGTCGACTCTCTAGGGATGTTCCCAGGGGCTTTTTACTGAGTTATTTGGCGAAGCTTCTGGGCCAGAGATAAGATTCTGGGACCATAGGAAGTTTATCTTGCCTTTCATAGTGAAAAGAAATACTGTTGAGCAAATCTGGAGAACCATGAAATCTCTCTGGTGTGCTGATATATTCTTTTAGCCTGGATGTATTATGTGTTCAATAAATAGTTTCTCCAGTAGAAAACAGTGCTCAACTCATTGGGTAGATGCTTCTCTGATACTTACAAGCAGGTGAGGTCTGTATGTAGTAATGATATGTATTCACGATGTTTCAAGTGTGAAAAACCCAACTCAAATGAGCTTGCAAAACGGGAAGATTATTTGCTAGTGTAATTAGATAGTCCAGGTGATGATGTTGGCTTCAGACACAGTTGAACTGAGGATTTAGACGATGTCATCGGAATTCTCCTCTGTGTCTTTTGGTTGGCTCTGCTTTATTTTCAGGCAGGTTCTCTCTGTGGGGACAAAGAGACCCACGGCGGCTCCAGGCCCTTAGCATCCTCACTGCTGTAGATCTTGGAGAAAAGAATGTGTTTCTAAACTCTTCTCTACCATCCCTATTAATTCTGAAAAGTACTTTTAATGGCCTTGCTTAGGTCATGTGCCTACCCTTGGACTAAACAGCGTACCTAGAAGGGTGTGTTATTCTGACCATCCAGCCTGAGCTGTCTGCTCATCCCTGTGGTTAGAAATTGTGGTGTTCAATTATAGTAGGGGGTTAGGATGGAAAGAGCACCCCAGTGGTTCGTTAGCACTTTGTGTGCTTTGTCGAGCATACATGGACATGGCATTGTGATTGGATGTCAAAGAAATGCCTTCTTCCGTTAACATCTTCTCTGATTAGAGAGGTGATTAGGGAGGAGGGAGTCTCAAGGAGTAGATAACTGATGACAGATAAGTTGCTCCCTTTGGCCAGATGGCTGGACCTCCGAGGGTTTCAGTGCCCCTCTCAGGAATCCTCCAACCGTTTTCCCCCGACCTCTGGCCTCACCCCACCTCCATAAAACCTCTATCTGTGATCTCTTCATATCAGCCTGACATGAACGTGTAGACCAAATGAGATTTACTTGCCTCTGAAGAACATTTACACTGGAGTGTTTTTCAAAGATAAGCTTTTAAGAGCCAAAGAATAAAGAATTACCATGAAACAATGGACAGAAGGTCTCTAAATGGGGGTCAGGCAGCCCTGCCCTGCAAATCCTCAAGTAATACAGTGCAGGCAGGCCCCTAGTCTGCTGCGGGCTACAGTCTCCAGCCCCTGTGTTCTGAAGAATCAGTTTGGACATAGCTGAAAGCCGGCCGATGAGAGCCCTCCCGTTGGAGAGCGAAGAACCACCTCGGGACGGTCCATTGATTCCTTCCACAAATGTTGATGGAATTCCTGATCCATGCCAGCTCTGAGTCTGGGTTCTGAGGCTACATCAAGGGGCACAGCAAAGTTCCTGACCTAACTGAGTGTTCATTCTAGGACAGGAGAGAGAGCAACAGTAAATAGAAAGGCAAATGAATGACTCTGTTGGCAGAGAAGTAAAGCGGAACAGTATGGTGGAGGGGAGAAGCCGCACTGGACAAAGGCCTGATGGAGGAGTGAGATCGAGCTTTAGAGAGATCTGTGGAGAGAGTTCCAGGCAGTAGGAACAGCAAGTATCTGGGCCTGAGATGGGCCGCGCTTGGCGTGACAGAGGAACAGCAGGTGAGGTAGCTGGAGCCAGAGTGCTGGGGGCCTTGGAGGCCACTGTAAGGACATGGACTCGTACTCTGAGAGAGGTGGGAAGGCCCTGGAGAGGTGACATGCCCCTTCACCCCGGTAAAGACCCGAGAGCTGGGTAGCTCGTTTTGCGTTGCTGGATGGAGTGGGATGGGGTTCATGTAGCTCCCTACCAGCTAAGTGGAACCCTCGCTCCTTGGCAGTGGAAGAGAGTGAGTGAAGAGAAAATGGTGGCATCTACAGAGAACAGGAGTGTGAAACAGAAAGGCATTTACTCCTCCTGTGGCTGCTGGGTTCCAGATTAACCATGAGCTTTACAGTTGCCATCTGAGCGGCTCCTGCAGCATGTGTATTCTTCCCTTCCCCTTTTCTCTCAAGAGTCAAATCTAGTAGTGTTCTCCTGTACAGTGTTGCTTGGGAGTAGGGTTCCCAGATTTAGCAAAGAAAAAGAAAAAGAAAAAAAAACAGGGACACCCCAGCAAAACTTGAATTTCAGATAAACAGCAAATAACTTTTCAGTATGTCCCAAATGCCGCATGCCATCTGGTATTTTATCTGGTACTCTGTCCCGTGCACACTAGCTGTCTTGGTCTCTCCAGATTCTCAGCTCTGTCTCCTTTACTCAGGCTCCCCCTGAGGGTCCCCTCCATATGCCACAGCCTGGAACCCCTTAGGCAGAAAGCAAGGCCAGCTGTTGGGCTCACCACCCTTCTTTGCCTGATGGCCAGTGTCTTGAAAACCACTGTTTCATACACACTATCTTGTCCTAGTTTTATTTATTTATTTTTCTCTATTGTCATTTCAGGAGGGAGGGTAAATCTGGTCCTTCTGTCTCATCTTGGCCAGAGGTGGGTGCACAAGAGGCAGTATCATAGGAGTTTATCTCTCCTGGAGTTGTAGCTATGCTTGCAAAACAGCTGAATTAAAACCAACCTCTTGGAGGGAATCAATCTATTTTGTAGACTAAAAAAGATACGAGGGAATCAGGCAATGCCAGTTCCCATTCCCTTTTTCCTTCAGGCCTGGATTGGAGGAGGATTGCAACCCAAGAGATACCTGAAAGTACTGGGGTCTAGTGGTCCTGGGATTCAAATCATGTCCATAGCTTAGAGCAGTCCAAAGAGGTATAAACCCAAAGACTATAGAAGTCAAGTTCAAATAGATTCTGTTCTGTTTCCTTTCTTTCATTGTTTGGTTTTGAACCTGGAAAAATTGTACATCTCACTGCATAAACACGACCTGGGGCTCTGTGTACAGTGATAAATGGGAGCGAGAGGAACCGTGTAACTGGCACGTATAATGCAGCTGCCTGGGGAAATCGCGTCACAGCACTGATGAAGCAGAGATTTGGGCCCAATCTGCTAGGTCATCAGACTCGGGCGCATTATTGCTCCTCATTTATTTTTAAATAGCTGAACACGATGCTTAGCCTCCTCAGAGACAGGCCCAAGGCTCCCTAATTTGGAATCATCTGAGAAGAATTGAACAGGCAGGTCGCCTCTACAGGGGCAATTAATTATTCACTACGCGTCAAGATGTTGAGAATGATTTGTTACAAGTTTAGACAAACTTTTTGTCGCTCAAGTTCATCCTCATTATTCAAGTGCAGGACCAGCCATCCGTAATGGATTCAAGAAGAAAAGCTTGTCAGGCGAAATAAACTGACTGATTAGAAAGCAACGAGCAGTCTGTGTGTGCTTCGCTGCATTATTTTCATCTAATTGTCAGAGTTGGAATGGAGTTGTAAACATCTCTCAGAGAAGTTTGCTCTTCACCCTAGATTCTTTCAACTCCCGAGTGATAGGAGGGTACAAGCCCTCAGACCACACAACAGTGGGTGGAGGGCCCGGCTGGGTACCATTACCACATCCATCCTCGGCTTAGAAGCTGGCTTCCTGCTGGTACTCAGCTTCTCGGCCCCCTCCACCTGGATTTTTCTTGCTCGGGCTGTTTGAAAGTTATTTCCCTAGAGCCGAAATTGTCTTGCTGAGCCCCTGAGAAAAGTTATGAGATATCCAGACTAAATGTAAACAATAGGTTGTTGTTGTGTTTACACAACACTCAGCTATGACATTGACATCTTTGAGGGATTAAGTGAGGCAGGCAAATGTACTTCCTGCCTTAAGGAGTAGGGGGCAGACGTTTGTAATCAAAGCAAACAAATCTATCTGCTACATTCTATTCAAATGTACGTGGTGAGGGGAGTTTATGTGGCCACGTATAGACATGAGAGGGAATAAGGTGTAAGGCTTGTTTAGATAGGATACTTGTGGGGTCATTAGGCAACCTCACCTGTTCCCTGGGCATGCTCTGTCTTCCAAATTACTACTTTTTTTTTTAATTAGTTGAGCAAAGCTGCCAAAATCTAAATCATAGAACTTCCCACAACCTCAAATTTACCTTGAGTTAATTTCCCTGACTGCTCACATGCAAAAGATCATGAGGGCTGCAGAGGTTTCACACTTTCTGAGAGGCTATGTCTTTGTCAGAAAATCCTGTTTCTGTGCAGGTCTCTGCCCTTTGGCTGTGCAGCCATGGCTTCTCATGGACCTTGCTGGTGGCCGTCACCTCACCAATAAGCCCCAAGGTGTAGGGAGAAAACTGTCTGACCCTTTGCAAACGTCTGGTCTGTCTTTCCTATCTTTTGGAGGTTTTCTGTAGTCATCAGCTCCATGAAGACATTTTAGGGCCAAATTAACCCCCAAGAAAGAATTTGCCACAGTTGTCCGCCAAGAAATCTCATGTTACTGTGAATGTAATAGCAACTGTATGTTTCTTGGGTGTCGGTTACACCTGTTGGTGCTACTCATTCTTCTTCTTAGTGAAGAGTTTCTAAGTTACTTAGGATAGTTACTTAGGCAAACAGATTATGAATATGACCACTGAAATGAAATAGACTCATTTCCCTTTCAGAAGCAGTTATGGGCTCACAGAGGCAGTAGTCTCTGGCAAAAGAATGCAGCTTTTCCATCTAATGACCCCTTTGGCCTGCGGCCGGGAAGGGCGGGCTGTACTGGGCACTGACTTGCCGGTGACCTCTTCCAAGTGCCAGAGGTATGTTCCTGAGCTCGATCTGGGCTTTGATGCCGCTGCTCCCCAGGGGGCAAGCTGATGGTGGAAACTCCGGCTCTCTTTAAGCCCTTGGGAGAGGCAGCAGGTGGTGGTGTGTGGGTTTCCATCAAATAACTCAGTTGTCAGCAGAAGGATCACTTTGCAGCCACCCCAACCAACAGAACGAGTTTGTTGGCAGAGGTCTCCCTGCCCACTGGGGAAAGGAGAGGAAAACCCCATGGTTTCCCTTCAGGGCCTAACCTTTGTCACCAGGGCTCAGGAGGATGGGACTCAGGCCTTTTCCTGTATCTCTGGGGATGGACAGGTTTGCTTGTAACTCTGAAGCTGAGCAGCGTGGCTAAATCGAGCTTCTGCTCCACTGGTGCATTTGCAGAACGGTCCTCCGGTTTGCCTGTTTCACACCCTCCCACTTCGGCAGCTTCCTGTTTGCAAACAGATTTGCTTGTTAAATGGAGAAAACCAAGTCTGTGTGCATTTGTGTCAGGGAAAGGAGGAGGAAAGCCAGTCTTCCTGGAGGAAGGCAGCTGGGGTTGAGTCTGGATCAAGAGAAAAAGATTCTGTTTGAGAAAATAAGATTCCATAGGATGGTTTTTCCGTCTTTTTATTGTGTTCTTTTTGAGCATAGGAATGGTCTGTCCATCTCTAAACCTAAAAGGCAAGGGTACCGTCTTGATAATCATGATTTTTTTAATACCAAGATTTCTTCATGTATAAAGTAACTCTCCTCTTTTGAAGAAAAAAAAATGAGGCATTCTTGCAACCTCTTGAATTCTGGCATTTGTGCTTCTAGGAGAGGTTTCACTATGCTTTAGAAAAAGAAGGTAAGTTGCATTTCCCAGGAAACATGGTAGAAGCACATTTGTATTATCCAAATGCTTTTCTTGCTGATTTAGAGGATTCTCAAAAGATTTATGTCTTGGGCAAGAGTTCATACTATTTTAGCAAACTTTTCAAAAGATGAACATTAGGAAGAGATGCTTATCAAGCATGATTTCCAAAAGGCCTGAAAAAACTCTGAAACCAAAGTAAAGAACTGTTCATTCCTAGTGGAAGAGTCATGCTATTTGATAGACAAGATAGTCTTCTTTTAAAAGTAGTCATTGCAGTGCAGTATGTTAAGCGCTACGATAGAAAGTGAACCAGTGCGATAGGAGCCCCGAGGACAGCAAGAGAGGGAGTGATCACTGCAAGCCAGGGGGTGGGGAAGGCTTCAGAGAGGAGCTGACACTTGAACTAGACTTTAAAGGAAAAGTAGAAATAGAACAGATGGAGAAAATGGAAAGAACATTTTCCAGGGAGCAAGAAAGGCATAAAGGAAGAGAGCAAGACAGGGAAGAGCTGGACAAAGTGGGTTGTATGAAGAGGTCAGTGTGGCCAGAGGTGGAAACACATAGAGGAAAATGATCCTGGAATGATAGTTGGGGAAACTGGACTTCATCCTATAGAACATAGCCTATAGAATAAGTTAGCCTGTCAGTGATGTGCACTTGAAGGTTTTTGAACAGGAGATGACTTTAGGTTTGTATTTTAAGACAACTAACTCTGAAGCAGTATAACTGAGTACCTGGGAAAGGCAAAGTTAGAAGCCCCACTAAGACCAGGCATAAAGTTATTGTCCAGAGACATGAGGGCCTTGACTTCAGACACTGGGAATAGGGATGAAGACAAGGTGACGTAGTCACAAAATATTTCGATGATGTAGAAAACAGGATTTGGAAGTTGACTTGTTTTGGGGGGAATCGGGGCAGTCTGCTAGCGTGTTGAGGGCAGGAGCTAAAATACAGCTCTGAGTTCTAAGGGAATGAATGGAGGTAAAGAAGAGGCAGCCATGAGGATAGAGGAGTCTTTATTTCCAGAAGCTTGAATGTTCAGGAAAAGCAGAAAGCTGAGTAGTCTTTGGTGGGAGGACATGGGGGTGGTGCATGGCCATCCTGCTGTGTGTGTCATAATGAGGGAAACTTAAGTTTTTGGTGGCAGTAGTTGGTGGAGGGGGGCGGGTAGGACCAAGTAGGAAGAGAACAAATAGAGATATAAGAGCAAGGGGATAGTTAGTGGGCAGAGGTTCCTGAAGAGACATGAGCAGGGTCTGGGAATCAAGAATTGGGTAAAGGAGAGAAGTCAAATTCAAAAAAGCCACCGTGGCAAGTTGAGGTTGCTGAAACCCTCAGTTCTACCTTTTCGGGAACAGTGGCTCCACAGGCTTGGAATTCTTCAACTTGGAGCGAGCATCTTAGTGTTCTTTCCTGTTTCTCCTTGCTGCTGACCTCCCTAGAAGGGACAGGGAATCCATTTCAAGTTGGTTCTGGCTCTTGGAGATGGGCTGTGCCAGGAAGCAACCAGTATGGTGTTGGACTCTCCTGTCTCCAATCATAACATTGAGCTCCTGCCCTCCCCACATTTTTTTTTTTCAATCTATGTGCTTTCCTTTGGGCTTTAGTTTGAAAACATGTGCGGAAATAAAGTGTCTTGTAAAGGGTTGTCTGACACTTAATGGAAATAGTACCTTTACCTGACAATGTGACCACATAAAATACACTTTCTTTCTTTTTTGGCCTTTATTATGTTGAGGTAGGTTCCCTCTATGCCCACTTTCTGAAGAATTTTTATCATAATGGGTGTTGAATTTTGTCAAAAGCTTTTTCTGCATCTATTGAGGTGATCATATGGTTTTTCTTCTTCATTTTGTTAATATGGTGTATCACATTGATGGATTTGTGTATATTGAAGAATTCTTGCATCCCTGGGATAAATCCCACTTGATCATGGTGTATGATCCTTTTAATGTGCTGTTGGATTCTGTTTGCTAGTATTTTGTTGAGGATTTTTGCATCTATATTCATCAGTGATATTGGTCTGTAATTTTCTTTTTTTGTAGTATCTTTGTCTGGTTTTGGTATCAGGGTGATGGTGGCCTCATAGAATGAGTCTGGGAGTGTTCCTTCCTCTGCAATTTTTTGGAAGAGTTTGAGAAGGATGGGTGTTAGCTCTTCTCTAAATGTTTGATAGAATTCCCCTATGAAGCCATCTGATCCTAGACTTTTGTTTGTTGGAAGATTTTGAATCACAGTTTCAATTTCATTACTTGTGATTTGTCTGTTCATATTTTCTATTTCTTCCTGGTTCAGTCTTGGAAGGTTATACCTTTCTAAGAATTTGTCCATTTCTTCCAGGTTGTCCATTTTATTGGCATAGATTGCTTGTAGTAGTCTCTTATGATGCTTTGTATTTCTGTGGTGTCCATTGTAACTTCTCCTTTATCATTTCTAATTTTATTGACTTGATGCCTCTCCCTCTTTTACCTGATGAGTCTGGTTAATGGTTTATCAATTTTGTTTATCTTCTCAAAGAACAAGCTTCTAGTTTTATTGATCTTTGCTGTTGTTTTCTTTGTTTCTATTTCATTTATTTCTGATCTGATCTTTATGGTTTCTTTCCTTCTACTAACTTTGGGTTTTGTTTGTTCTTCTTTCTCTAGTTCCTTTAGGTGTAAGGTTAGATTGTTTATTTGAGATTTTTCTTGTTTCTTGAGGTAGGCTTGTATTGCTATGAACTTCCCTCTTAGAACTGCTTTTGCTGTATCCCATAGGTTTTGGATCGTGTTTTCATTGTCATTTTTCTCTAGGTATTTTTTGATTTCCTCTTTGATTTCTTCAGTGATCTCTTGGTTATTTAGTAATGTATTCTTTAGCCTCCACTTGTTTGTGTGTTTTACGTTTTTTCCCCTGTAAGTGATTTCTAATCTCTTAGTGTTGAGGTCAGAAAAGATGCTTGAAATGATTTCAATTTTCTTAAATTTACTGAGGCTTGATTTGTGATGCAAGATGTGATCTATCCTGGAGAATGTTTCATGTACACTTGAGAAGAAAGTGTCATCTGCCGTTTTTGGGTGGAATGTCCTATAAATATCAATTAAATCTATCTGGTCTATTGTGTCATTTAAAGCTTGTGTTTCCTTATTAACTTTCTATTTGGACGATCTGTCCATTGGTGTAAGTGAGGTGTTAAAGTCCCCCACTATTATTGTTACTGTCGATTTCCTCTTTTATAGCTGTTAGCAGGTGCCTTATGTATTGAGGTTCTCCTATGTTGGGTAATATATATTTATAATTGTTACATCTTCTTCTTGGATTGATGCCTTGATCATTTTGTAGTGTCCCTCCTTGTCTCTTGTAACATTCTTTATTTTAAAGTCTATTTTATCTGATATGAGGATAGCTACTCCAGCTTTCTTTTGATTTCCATTTGCATGGAATATCTTTTTTCCATCCCCTCACTTTCAGTCTGAATGTGTCCCTAGGTCTGAAGTGGGTCTCTTGTAGACAGCATATATATGGGTCTTGTTTTTGTATCCATTCAGCAAGCCTGTGTCTTTTGGTTGGAGCATTTAATCCATTCACGTTTAGGGTAATTATCAATATGTGTGTTCCTATTACAATTTTCTTAAGTGTTTTGGGTTTGTTTTTGTAGGTCCTTTCCTTCTCTTGTGTTTCCCACTTAGAGAAGTTCCTTTAGCATCTGTTGTGGAGCTGGTTTGGTGGTGCTGAATTCTCTTAGCTTTTGCTTGTCTGTAAAGCTTTTGATTTCTCCATGGAATCTGGATGAGGTCCTTGCCAGGTAGAGTAATCTTAGTTGTAGGTTCTTCCCTTTCATCACTTTAAATATGTCATGCCACTCCCTTCTGGCTTGTAGAGTTTCTGCTGAGAAATCAGCTGTTAACCTTATGGGAGTTCCCTTGTATGCTATTTGTCATTTTTCCATTGCTGTTTTCAATAATTTTTCTTTGTCTTTAATTTTGGCCAATTTGATTACTACGTGTCTCGGCGTGTTTCTCCTTGGGTGTATCCTGTATGGGATTCTCTGCGCTTCCTGGACTTGTGTGGCAATTTCCTTTCCCATGTTAGGGAAGTTTTTGACTATAATCTCTTCAAAGATTTTCCTCGGGTCCTTTCTCTCTCTCTTCTCCTTCTGGGACCCCTATAATGCAAATGTTGTTGCGTTTAATGTTGTCCCAGAGGTCTCTTAGTCTGTCTTCTTTTCTTTTCATTCTTTTTTCTTTATTCTGTTCTGCAGCAATGAATTCCACCATCTGTCTTCCAGGTCACTTATCCGTTCTTCTGCCTCAGTTATTCTGCTATTGATTCCTTCTAATGTATATTTCATTTCAGTTATTGTATTGTTCATCTTTGTTTGTTCTTTAATTATTCAAGGTCTCTGTTAAACATTTCTTGCATCTTCTCGATCTTTGCCTCCATTCTTTTTCTGAGGTCCTGGATCATCTTCACTATCATTATTCTGAATTCTTTTTCTGGAAGGTTGCCTATCTCCATGTAGTTTTTCTGGGGTTTTATCTTGTTCCTTCATCTGGTACATAGCCCTCTGCCTTTTCATCTTGTCTGTCTTTCTGTGAATGTGGTTTTTGTTTCACAGGCTGTAGGACTGTAGTTCTTCTTGTTTCTGCTCTAAAATACACTTTCTGTGCTTCTTTTTTTTTTTTTTTTTTTTTTTTTGTGGTATGTGGGCCTCTTACTGCTGTGGCCTCTCCTGTTGTGGAGCACAGGCTCCAGACGCACAGCCTCAGCGGCCATGGCTCACGGGCCCAGCCGCTCCGTGGCATGTGGGATCTTCCCGGACTGGGGCACGAACCTGTGTCCCCTGCATCGGCAGGCGGACTCTCAACCACCGCGCCACCAGGGAAGCCCTGTGCTTCGTTTTCTTTTATCTGTATAACTTAGGCATTGGGTTTGATTACCACTAAGAATCATCCTTTTAGTTCCAAAATTCTGTGGTGGTGTGGCTCTAACTTGAATTGGTGCCCATTTAAAAGACATGAATCTGAACGAAAAAGTGATACAGAATGTGCTCATCAGTGAGGGAGCCAGTGTTGATGGGCCACATATGTTTAAAGTCCCCATGTCACCTTACCAGGTATCTGCAGTACAAGGGCATTTTGCCTGTGTAAGCAGCGTATGCTTCAGCTCAGAATATATGCCAAGCACACTTGAGAACTTTTGTATTTTGCAGCTGAAATACAACACAGCTGGCCTCCTAAATGATGTAAAGTCTTCCTCTCCACCAGCAGAATTAAAACTAAGAGACTGTTATGGTGCCTCTAAGAGAGTGGAGATGCAACCTATAATTATGAATTTATCAGACAGTAGGTGACTTTCCACAAGCAATCCTTAACATGTTACCCTAATCATACTTTCTCCTCTGGAGAATCCACCCTTGTTTTCACAAATTTGAGTTGCATGGAGGATGGAATAGGGGAAAGAGATGTGTTGCTCATCCTTCAAGGCTGAAAAAAGAAAATTTGATGGGTTTTCTCCTTACCTGAATCCGAGCAACCAAAAGATAGAGGAATCAGAGTGTCAGGGAGATGGGTGTTCAGTAGGTGACCTGGGTGTCTCAAGCCCAGGGTCCTGTGTATATGTCTCCACAGAGCTTAATTCATGCCTTTGTGTCATGTTACTTGTGTTGGTATTTAAGTGTAGCTAATATTTTTCTAATGGCATAGAAGAGCAAGGTGAAATCCGTTGCATTTCTTGTAGGCTCTTCCTTTCAGAGTTGAGGTCCCTTCACATCTCTTATTTGTTTTTGCAACACCCTGGTTAAGTAGTGTTTACCATCCTCATTTTGCACAGGAGGAAGTTAAGGCACAAAAGAGTCAGATTCAGCCTGGCAGGTGAGGGACAGGTGAAGCACTAGAGTCAGGTCCAGCACGTCATTGTCCTTCTCTTTAGACGGAAATAAAAAGAAATTAAATTTTTAAAAAGCAACTGATGTTTGAGTTGTTTGCCTCGTTCTTTGCCTACCTTATAAGAAAGGAATCTATTTGCTTCTGATCAGGGCCTACCATGAAATATGCCCAAATAGGAGAAATAAAAGAGCAAAAATATTGTGGGTCAGTACCCACCATTGGTAAAGTGGAATCCCACTATTCCCGTTGCCTGTATGTTGCAAATGATAAGCTGTCATTCTAGGAGTGTTTTTGAGCACTTGTGTTGTGTCAGGCAGTGTGCTAGGCACTGAGGATACATGGTGAGCCCTCACAGAGCTCACAGTCTAGTGGGAAGAAGAGGCAAGGAAACAGATGATTCAGATTATATGAAAAATGCTGTGATTGCAGTAGTACAAGGTATCACAAAGAGGAGGACATGAGAGAGGAGCCAAGAAAAGGAGCCTCTTTTCTTGGGGATGCTACATAGTTGGGGAGGATTGCCTTGAAAAGATGACTAAAATACATCTGAATAGGTTAGCCAGGTCAAAGAGAGATTCACTTGCTATTTATTCTATCCAGAACACAGGCCTGGAGGTAAAAAGATCCCTGTGAATTAGAGGAGAAACTTAATGAAAGCTGAGTTGGTGCCTGATGAGACAGGAGAGAGAGGCAGAGGCCAGATATGGCAAGACTTTCAAAGCTGTCAGGTATTAGAAGGGCCTTCAGCAGGGAGTGCATCTAATCAGAGCTGTTTCCAATCAGTCATTCTGGGTCTAATGATAGGCTGGAGACAAGACTAAAGGCAGAGAGCCCAGTTGGAGTTTGTTCGCCATCCAGATTGAAAATCCAGGCCCTGGACTAGGAGAATAGTATTGAGGATGGAAGTAACCTACATGGGGTGGGAAAGATTTAGTGGAACTTGGTGATCATTGTACGAGGAAAAAGACAAAGGAGTGAGGCTTCAGGGATGAGGCCTGGGTTTCTGGTTCTGAAACCCAGGGAAATGGTGAGGTAAGGCAGTGGCTCCGAGGGATGGTAGGAGACAGTGAGCTTGCTTTTAGACACCTTTAACTTTATCTGTGAGAAATTCAAGGAGAGACACCCAGGAGGCAGTGGAGGAGGTGTGGACCAAAAGCCCAGTTGAGAGATGTAGGCTGGAGATCAAGATCTGAGTCTGAATCCTTAGCAAAGGAATCAAAGCTTTTGGGGCTTCGAGGTCAGGGGTGAGATGACCCAGACACACAGCGGAGAGCGGAATGAGGGGAGGACCTATGCGAGAACCAGAAGGCAGGCGCCATATAAGGGAAGGAGAGAGGGAGAAGGGTCATCAGAGGAAATTGAAAAGGAGCATCAAATGCAGCCAAAAAAGACAAATATTGCGTAATGCCTGCCACTTACGTTAAATGGCCGGGACAGGCAAATCCATAGAGACAGGAAGCAGACAAGTAGTTGCCAGGGGCTGGGGAGAAGGGAAAATGGGGAGAGACTGCCAATGGGTATGGCGTTTCTTTCTGAGGTCATGGAAATGTTTTAAAATTAGGCGCTAGTAAACGCTGCACAATTCTGTGAATGTACTGAGAACTACTTAATTGTACACTTTGAAAGTATGATGTGTGAGTTATATCTTAAAGTGTCCTGTATAAAGGGAGCTTCAGTAAACCAAACACCTTGATTATGGGAGAAGTAGAGTTAATGCAAGGTTGCGGGGCACAGGGATTTTGTAAATTGGTATCAACTTTCACCTGCTTTTCTCTAGATCCTTCAGTAATCAGGCTGAGCCCATCCACCTCTGAGAATCGCATGTGCCTACAAGTTTATGCTTACAATTCAGTAAATTAAAAACAAGAGACCAACATGAGAAGGACGTCTCATTTCAGAACCACAAGACTGTGAAACGTGTTTTTCTTGTTACAATAAGCACAAAGCAGCCACAATGTAAAAGGACTCGGAAGGCATCCAAGGCTTTGAATTACCATCATTTTTCACATCACTCCTGAGTGAACGGTTATTTTTTAAATTTTTAAAAAATGTAACCCAAGAATAAACAGAACCTATTCTTGCAGAAATGGCAATTTAAAATCTTTTGACTTAAGTCAAAAGTGTGTTTTGCATTCCTGCTTCTGTGAGCTTAGCCTCAGCCTTCAGTCTTCCTGGGACCCTGCTGAGCTGCTGTCTCCCTGTTGCTTTAATTCTCCAGGGCTACCCGGGGAGTTAAAATGGATAAGTTAACATGGAAGCGATGCAAGGAAAATCCAGCCCAGCCACTAGTGAGAGCCGGTACATGGGCAGCAGATTTGGAAGAGCCAGGTTCATGAATCAGTCTTAGGAATTAGTCCAGTTCAAGTTTATGGCCCTTATGTTTGTAATGATCAGCTCTTAGTAGAACTGTTTCAGGGGACCAACTTTTCAAATGTAAAGGATGTCTATGCATGTATTAAAACTGGGAATGCGGAGGCTCAGAGGAGTGACTGACAATCCCAGCTTCACATGTGGGATTAAGTCAGGGAGCCAGCGTTGAAACCTAGGGCTTCCCCCCTCCTGTGGAGCTCATCATCTTTTCTTGCGACATCAGCTGCCCCGTGGGTCCAGCCTTGGGTGTGGGAGATGGGGCACACCTGAGTGAGGACTTATGGAATGGACTTGCTAAAGGGCATAGGTGAACCTCCTCTGGGCCTGGACACTCAAGACTGGGCCAAGCCACATCCTTCTGAAATGAGCATGTTAAAAGCCTCTTTGAGGTTCTGATGAAATGCGGCATGACCTTTAGGTAAACTTCTCAGCTAGGCCCTTGGGGACTTGATCACAGAAGATTCCAGCTTGTTTCTTTTTGGAATGCCTCCGAAGACCAGCACGGTCCCTGACGTGGTGTCAGATAGTGGCTCCAGGAGAGAGGACTCAGAACACAGGTCATTTCCAAGTGCTGGGCGGGGGCCTGGCTGCCATAATGGAGCAATGGCTCAGGCTTACTGATACTACGCAGTTCCAAAGAAGCAGAAGAGCAAAACTTGGATATTTGGGTCTAATTCTTTGTTCTCTAGTGGATCCAGCATGCTGGTAAAAGTAGGAACTCGTTAGCATGATCAGAGTAGCACAGGGGAGGGAGAAATTCAGTGGTGATTCCTGTCCATTCAGGCCAGGGGTACTAAGTAAACTCCAACTGAAAAGTAGTCAAAAGTTTACTTTAAAGCTGATTGTGAAGGATGTGGAATAAGTTTTCCAAATGAAATAATAGTAGAAATGGGGGTTGTAGGTAGTAAAAAATTGAGCAGAGCTGGAATTAGCTAACTGATGAAAGGGGAAATCCAGGGAGCGTCACAACAGGCAGCCTCTTGGAGGGGAAGAAGAAAGGAGGTGACTGGGGAAAGAGCTTCCTTAATATAGCCTCCATTTCAGCCATAAAGAAGTGCTGTAAGCCCAGGATGACGTCATTCCTAATGTTGGAATTCTCAATCCTAAAGAACTAAATGCTCATTTTTAATTATGGTCATGTAGGGCCGATTAGGCCCTAATCATGCTGACCAAACTCATGGGAGTTTATCAGAGTCTCAGTTTGTTAATTTTTATTTAGAAACATATCTTTCTGATGACTGGAAAACCCCCGATGTGTATCAACTCCATCTGCTAGATAGTGCCTCAGAGTAACCCAATTATCAGATGTATTTAGAAGCAGAACGACAAAAAAATGGTTGGATTTTAAAGAAGGTTTATTGAGTCACATAAAACGTGGAAGCTCTTCTGCTTAGAAACAGACATATTTAGTGACAAAAATAATCAAATTACCCATCTGAGGTTGGTAGGATTGGATGATTACTAACATTTTTATTTTTCACCTTCAGATTTGGTTTCCCTTCGTTGCAATGCAACTCGGTGCATCTCTATAATTGAACAATCCGATTTCACAGGGAGCCCATTTTCAAAAAACCGCATCTCATTTGCCTTCTCAGGAAACTTCCTCAAGTTCCAAAGTGTATGGATTTCTCACAGTCCCACAGGTGTGGCGGTCCTCTGCAGCTTTTCTGACTTTGATTGTTCGATGTTTTATTTCATACCTTGTATTCAAACCGAAATTTGATGTCCATTGAAGTACATTGAGGAAGTATTGATACCAATGCAGGACCACTCCTTAGAATTTGAGGGATCTGAGTTTTCGTTCCCCAGCTGAGTGCTGGGCTTACTGTCTTGCCCATTTGTTAGAAAAACACTTACGGAATACTAGTCCCTGTTGAGAGAAGTGAAATGGCATATTACTACTTTCAACAGAATAACGGTCTAGTAGAATACAGACATGCAAGTAAGCAATGAGAATATTATAATTGCTATTATAGAGGGATCAATAAATAAAGGCAACGGACCATGGGTAAGGAGGCTCGGAAGTCCAGGGAAGTCTTCATGGAACTGAAACTTGATGATAGATTGTTTAGGCATTTGCTAGATGATAGAATTTGGGGAGGGGAGCAGTTAGTGAGCCCTTCCTAAGCACATGGAATAGCATAGGCAAACAGAGGTACGAGAGAGCCCAGATGTCCTGGGGCCTGTCAGTATCCCTGAAGCATAGTTAAAGAGAAAGCAGAGGTGATGTGGGACGAGCCTGGGCTTAGATGGGTAAGTAGGAACCAAATTAGAAAAGGTGTTGCATCTCCTGTAAAATAGTTTAAATATTAGCCTGTTGGTTGTAGGAAGCCAGTGAATTCTTTTGAATAACATATTTTGAAGGTTCTCAGTTCATTTGCATATATTGTCATTCTTATCCAGCAGGGAGGCCAAGTTCCACACAGTTCTGTACACAAGAAGGGTTGTGTTTATTCCCTCTGGCAAAAACGGTTGAGGCAATTCTGCACATTCGTTTTTTGTTTTTCTTTGAGGGAAAATTTTTCTTATCATGGTAACATATGTATAACATAGAATTTGCCATTTTAACCATTTTTTAAAAAATTAATTAATTTTTGTCTGCGTTGGGTCTTCATTGCTGCGTGCAGGCTTTCTTTAGTTGCGTCCTGCAGGGGCTACTCTTAATTGCGGTGCATGGGCTTCTCATTGCGACGGCTTCTCTTGTTGCAGAGCATAGGCTCTAGGCATGCGGGCTTCAGCAGTTGTGGCACACAGGCTCAGTAGTTGTGGTGCATGGGCTTAGTTGCTCCGCGGCATGTGGGATCTTCCTGGACCAGGGCTCGAACCCGTGTGCCCTGCATTGGCAGATGGATTCTTAACCACTGCGCTGCCAGGAAAGCCCCATTTTAATCCTTTTTAAGTACAATTTTTAAAGTACATTTTAAGTAAAATCCAGTATCATTAAATACTTTCAAAATGTTTGTAACTATCGCTGCTATTTCTAAAACTTTTCCATCACCCCAAATAGAGGCTCTAACCAATAAGCAAAGACTCCCCGTCCCCGCCCCACAGTCCCCTGGTAACCTCTAATCTTTCTGTGTCTGTGAATTTGCCTATTCGAGGAATTTCACGTAAGTGGAATAATCATGCAATAATTTTCCTTTTGTGTCTAGCTTATTTCACTTAGCAGAATTTTTCCAAGGTTCGTCCGTGTTGTAGCAGGTATCAGAACATTGTTCCTTTTTATAACTGAATAATATTCCATGGTATGTATATACCACATTACGTTGATCCATTCGTCTGTTGCTAGGCACTTGAATTGTTTCTACCTTTTGGCTATTGTGAATAATGCTGCAATGAATATTGGCCTACATGTATCTGTTTGGATCTCTGCTTTCAGTTCTTTCGGGTATAAACCTAGAATTGGAATTGCTGAGTCATATGATAATCCTATGTTTAACTTTTTAAGAACCGTTAAAATGTTTTCCACAACAGCTGCACCATTTCCCATTCCCACTGCCACTGTAGGAGGGTTCTAATTCCCTTACATCCTTGCCAACACTTATTTTCCATTTTTGGTGTTGTTTTATTTTATTATTATGGCCATCCTAGTGGGTGTGAAGTACAACCTCATTGTGGGTTTGGGCCCACTAGTTTTGAGATATGCAAAGACCTTTTCTAGTAAGTAATACCAAGCTTTGAAGACATTTTTGTTCCTGAGGCTTCTTAAGATGTGTTCCTATTTTTGCCGTGAAAAATGATGTTTGATTGTAGATTTGTATTTCCAAGTGAATGGTTGTCATTGGAGCATTCTTTCAAATTTTTAAAGTAAGACAATTCTTTTTTTTTTTTTTTTTTTGCGGTACGCGGGCCTCTTACTGTTGTGGCCTCCCCCGTTGTGGAGCACAGGCTCTGGACGTGCAGGCTCAGCGGCCATGGCTCACGGGCCCAGCCGCTCCGTGGCATGTGGGATTTTCCCGGACCGGGGCACGAATCCATGTCCCCTGCATCGACAGGCGGACTCTCAACCACTGCGCCACCAGGGAAGCCCTAAAGTAAGACAGTTCTTTGCTCTGTAATACCCTCTATTGCATTCGGGATCAATTTGCTAAAACAGCAGCTCCTGGCTATCACTCTATGCTAGTGATACAAGTCGTACTTTCTTTGCCTTGGTTCAGATCCTCCTTGTCTCTGTGCTGGACTAGGGCACTGGCCTGCCTGCTGCCCTTCCTGCCTGTGATCTTTCCTTCTAGTTCTAAGAGCATGAACGTTGGAATCAGACCCTGATCGGAGACACTGGTCTATCTCAGAAGTGTCGCTCCCTGTGACACCTTGGGCAAGTCATTTAATCTCACTAAACCCTGTGTCCTTACCTCTAGAAAGGGGAAGCAATAGCATCGGCTTGATTGGCCTGCTGTGAGGACAGTACATGCTGAGCCCTTGGTACCTGGCTTAGTACACACAGCAGGCTCAGTAATCGTTAAGTGGGGGCTCGTTGTGCAGCCTGCAGACTTACTTTTCTAAAAATCTGATTATAGAACTCTGCTTGAACT
Source organism: Delphinus delphis (assembly GCF_949987515.2). Classification (NCBI taxonomy): domain Eukaryota; kingdom Metazoa; phylum Chordata; class Mammalia; order Artiodactyla; family Delphinidae; genus Delphinus; species Delphinus delphis. The sequence goes on along the minus strand of NC_082684.1, from coordinate 77,923,374 downwards.
AACTTGGATTTCTGTTTTCTCAAAACAAACTTCAGACTAGTTGGCAGTGCATACAAGGCCCTTCACAGCTTAAGTTGCTAGCCTTGTCTGCTGCTTCATCCCTTTTCCTCAGCCTGTGAGCCACTGACCAGTGTAGACCAGACACATTCATGTGACCAGAGATTAGCGCATGCTCTTCTCTCTGCCTGACTGAACCTCCTATAAGGAATTTGTCCTTGACTCTCAAGCCCACAGAAAGACGTCTTCTCTTTGAAGCCCCACCTGACATGCTGGGCTGGGTCATGGCTCACTTATCTATGTTACAGTGATTATCTGTTGTCACATGGGTGTTGTGCCTTAGACTCCTCTGTCTTATTCATCTCATTTATTGGATCTCATTTATATTATGCATACTGTGGGGTTTGATCAAGATGTGAATATGGGAAATACTTTACCTGCACAAGTCATTTATGGAAACCAGCCCTACTCCCTTGTTCTCTAGTGACATGGTTGGTCAGAATTAGAGGTAGAGTTTCTGTATCTTAAAACTTACCTGTCTTTCCTGGTGGCCATGTAGTCCTCAGAACAGACTCCTTAAAAGTGAATCCTATTTGCTGCTGTGGACCTTGACTGTGTTTTATTTATTCAACAACTTTATTGAACACCCAGTTTGTGTAAGTCAAGGGACACAAAGAATTGCATTAAGACACAAGAGAAATCCTGCTGTTTGCAAAGAGGTTGAGAGGGAGATCACAGTAGGTAGCAATTCAGAAGTAAACACTCAATAAAATAATCCTGCGACATCTACAGTCGACAGTGAGTTTTCTGATGCCGGCTGTTAAGTCTGAAGTTCTACTAGGTTAAGACTCACAGTTTTGTCAGTTTTCATCTTTTAAAAACAATGTGTTGATATGTTCCTTCATTGTTGATAACCCGCCTTCCTGACTCTCTAACCTTAAAAGCTACAAATTCAGTAGCATTCTTTTGAAAAGACGTTAACGAAAGGGGGAGGAGGTGTGAATCAGGAGAAAAGTTCTAGCAAAAAGCACAGCCTAAGCATTCTTTTTAAAACTAGACATAAAACTTAATTTTGAGCTTCTTGACAGTTAACGCAAAAAAGAATGATAAAGTAAATATTAGGAACTGAATTAACACTTTGAAATATTATGATTGTAAAACTTTGAAATCGCTTAGTTAAAAGCTTTTCTTTGTTTTTAAGAACATGTAGTGATTGTACGCATCCACTGTGGTCCTTCATGTGCTTCAGCCTTGCTTCCAGATCTGAGATGATGTTGGATCCAGACTTGGAAGTGAGGATGGGCCTTTGTTCCTAAGTTTGAAAGATAGTGGACTATAGGCTCTCGCTATTATTCCATGTTTTTTAGTTAGTCATTAAAAATGTTGCTTCTGGAAGTGGCACCTGCCATCCTTTTAGTGGTAAAAGTGTAATATTTTTGTACTAACAGCCGCTTAGTAGGTACAAAAAAGACACAAGAGTTACATGGTTTAGTAAATGCCTTTACATGCATCTAATTGGATTCAGCCTTCCCAGTAACTCTCTAATGTTTTGAATCCATCCACATTTAACATGGATCAACCTGAGACTCATAGAGGTTAAGTAAATCAACAGCTGATTTGTGGCAGAACCAGGATTGGAAATCAGGTCCGGGGATTCTCTGGCCTCGTTTGCTCCATTCCACCATGCTCAACAAATATTTGTTAGGTTCCATAGCTAACTGGCTAAACAGTGCCTCTGATGGATGCAAGGGTCCAGAGGAGAATACGCAGCAAAGTGTTGAACTTGAGTGTGTATGGATATGTGAGTCAGTGGGTGTTCATGAAAAAAAGTGCAGTAGTATCAAAATTTAATGTTCTACTCTTTCTTGAATTTAGCTCCGATCTCATTTTAGAGAGCTGGTGTCAGAAGATATTTCTGCCTAAGGATCAAAAAAGATTCAAACTATGATGATTGGAAACCAGTAATAGAGAACTCTGCTCATAGCTACAATTTTGTGTGTTTATGAGTGTACTTTTCAGTAAATATTTATAACTAGCATTCTTTCTTCCTTGAAAAATACATTTTGGGATGATGACTTTAAAAAAACAAATTTGATTTTCATTTTCTGAAACTGGCTATTGTATGGCAGCCCATCACTGGAAGTTTATTCGTGACTGTCTCTGAAATGAACTTTTATGCATCTGTGCAAAGCTTGCCTCATGTCTCCAAGTGGGACCAGTCACCAATCAATGGCATCACAGTGAAAGCCAGAGGTGGAAAGGGAGCAGGTCCAGACCCACTAACATAACACATGAAACTAGAGACTGAGATTAAAGAGGTGTCATGACTACATATCCCTTCCCCTATTCCTGCTGAGAAGTCTTATTCTAGATCAGAGCTCTGATTCAAAGAAAATAGCGAAGGGCAGGTCTTGAGTAGACTAGAAATGTTGATGCAGGAAATGCCATCTTGGTGAATCCTTTCTCTTTTCTCTCCTTCCAGCCAAAGACATCTCTTTGACCTCACCTCTTCCTCCTTGTCTATCCCAACCATGAGGTATAATAATCTGCCATGTATGTCCATTACGTTTGCATAGTAAGCTCCTTGAGGGAAAGGCTCATGTCTTTGTCTTTGGCTTGTAGTAGAAGGCCACCTGAAATTCTTGAACAATCTGGAATTCCTAGATAAGCCTCATGTTCATCATACATCTAGAACTATGGTGCATTTCCTTACTTCCCTACATCTTTCTCCATCTCTTGTGTTGCATGAGAGTGAATAAGCTACTCCTGTATCAAATGACTCTGTGACACTTGACATATGAGCACTTGGTAATTAGTAATGATATGGGCACTATCTCAGGTTTAACAAGCTCTACTGCAAGAAGGATTTCACTTTCTCTCCCTTAATTTCCTTTATGAAAATTATCGGGCTTCCCTGGTGGCGCAGTGGTTGAGAGTCCGCCTGCCGATGCAGGGGACACGGGTTCGTGCCCCGGTCCAGGAAGATCCCACATGCCGTGGAGTGGCTGGGCCCGTGAGCCATGGCCGCTGAGGCTGTGCATCCGGAGCCGGTGCTCCACAACAGGAGAGGCCACAACAGTGAGAGGCCCATGTACCGCAAAAAAAAAAGAAAGAAAATTATCTTGGTGTGTGCAGATATTAAGATCTGTACTTTGAAGATTTTAATAATCCTTACCCAAATATCTTGGATAAACAAAATCCTCTATATTGTTGGACAAACAACAAAAACTATCTCAGACCCTTTTTTCTGGGTCTTCTCACATCCATTTAAGGCAAGATAAAATGCCCATGTGGAAGTACAACCTTAATCTAATTTTATTCAGGGTTTTTTTCTCTCCTTTCTTTGAAGAGGAAGATGCATGGGAAAAATTCTCAGATTCATTCCAATTCTAAGATTACTTGATTCCTGATTCTTTTCTAGCATTCACATAGACCCAATTTGGTCAGACGTTGTTTCTGACTTGATGTTTTAAAGTGAATAATATAATGAGTTGTAGCTTAGAAGAAATATTTCAATGAAAAAAATAGAGTTGTTAACATGATTCTCTAGGGTACTACATTAAGCTTTTCACTAAAGTGGGTTTTTTTGAGAGATAATTGACGTATTATATTAGTTTCGGGCATACAACATAATGATTATATGTGCATATGTTGTGAAATGATCCCACGATAAGTCTAGTTAACGTATCACCACACAGTTACAAATTTTTTCTCTTTTTTGATAAGAACTTTTAAGATCTACTTCCTTAGCAACTTTCAGATATAGAATACAATATTATTAACTGTAGTCACCATGCTTTCATTACATCCCCATGACTTTTTCACTTTATAACTAGAAATTTATACCCTTTGACCATCTTTACCCATTTCACCCCCTACTTCCCGCCTCTGACAACCACGAGTCTGTTCTCTATATCTGAGTTCAGCTTATTTTTAGACTCCATATATAAGTAAGATCATACAGTTTTTGTCTTTCTCTGACTCATTTCATTTAGCATAATACCCTCAAGGTCCATCCGTGTTGTCACAAATGGCAAGATTTTATTCTTTTTTATGGCTGAATAATGTTCCATTGTGCATATATATATCATAGTTTCTTTATCCATTCATCCATTGATCAACACTTAGATTGTTTCTATGTCTTGGCTATTGTAAATAATGCTGCAATGAATATAGGGGTGCAGATATCTTTTCAAGTTAGTGTTTTCATTTCCTCTGGATAAATACCCAGAAGTGGAATTGCTGGATCGTATTTTTATTTATAGTTCTAATTTTAATTTTTTGAGGAACCTCCATACTGATTTCCATGGTGGTGGAACCAATTTACACTCCCACCAATAGTGTATAAGAGTTTCCTTTTCTCCACATCCTTGCCAGCACTTCTAATCCCCTTTTATTCTTTTTAATAATAACCATTCCAACAGGTGTGAGGTGATATCTCATTGTGATTTTGATTTGCATTTCCCTGTGATTAGTGAGGTTGGGCATCTTTTCATGTACCTGTTGGCCATCTGTATATGTTCATTGGTAAAACGTCTATTCAGATCCTCTGCCCATTTTTAAATCAAACTGTTTGGGGATTTTTTGCTATTGAATTGAATGAATTCTTTACATATTTTAGATATTAATCCCTTATCAGATATACGATTTACAAATATTTTCTCACATTATGTATGTTGTCATTTTATTTTGTTGATGGTTTCCTTTGCTGTGTACAAACTTTTTAGTTTGATGTAGTTCCCACCTGATTATTTTTGCTTTTGTTGCCTTTGCTTTTGGTGTCAAGTCCAAAAAATTGCCAAGAGCCATGTCAAAGAGTTTATTGCCTATGTTTTCTTCTAGGAATTTTATAGTTTCTATTTGAGTTATTTTAATCCAGTTAGAGTTGCTTTTTATGTATGGTATAACATGGTGATCCAGTTTTTTCCTTTATTATGTGGCTGTCCACTTTTCTCAGCACCATTTATTGAAGAGACTGCCCTTTTATCATTTTATATTCTTGATTTCTTTGTCATAAATTAATTGACCATATATGCACAGGCTTTTTCTGGGCTCTCTATTCTGTTCCATTGATCAGTGTGTCTGTTTTTATGACAATATCATACTGTTTTGATTATTATAGCTTTGTAATAGACTTTGATATCAGGGAGTGTGATTCCTCCAGCTTTATTCTTCTTTCTCAAGATTGCTTTGATTATTCAGGGTTTTGTGGTTCCATACAAATTTTAGGATTTTTCTTTTATCTCTGCAAAAAATACCATTGGAATTTTGGGGTTGCATTGACTCTGTAAATGGGTTTGGGTAGTACAGACATTTTAACAATATTAATTCTTCTAATCCATGAGCACAGAATCTCTTTATATTTATTTGTGTCATCTTCAATTTCTTTCATCAATATTTAGTTATCAATGTACAGGTTTTTCACCTCCTTGGTGAAGTTTATGTCTGTGTATTTTATTATTCTTGATGTAATTGAAAATGGTATTATTTTATAATTTCTCTTTCTGGTAGTTCATTATCAGTGTATAGAAATACAAAACATTTTGGTGTATTGATTTTGTATCCTGCAACTTTCTAAATTCATTTATTAGTTCTAATAGTTTTTTGGTCGTGTCTTTGGATTTTCTATATGTAAGATGACATCATCTGCAAACAAAGCAGTTTTACTTCTTCCTTTCTGATTTGTATGCCTTTTATTTCTTTTTCTTGCCTCATTCCTCTCTCTAGGACTCCTAATACTATGTTGAAAAGAAGTGGTGAGAGTGGGAATTCTTGTCTTGATCCTGATCTTAGAGGAAAATTTTTCAGATTTTCACCATTGAGCATGACGTTAGCAGTGGGTTTGTCATATATAGCCTTCATTATGTGAGGTACATTCCCTTTATACCCATTTTATTGAGAGTTTTTTTTTATCATAAATGAATGCTGAATTTTGTCAAATGCCCTTTCTGCCTCTATTGAGATAACCATATGATTTTTATCCTTCATTTTGGTTAATATGGTATATCACAATGATTGAAATGCAGATATTGAACCATCCTTGCATCCTTGGAATAAATCCCACTTGATCATGGTGTATGATCCTTTGAATGTATTGTAGAATTCAGTTTTCTAACATTTTGTTGAAGATTTTTGCATTGATGTTCATCAGGGCTATTGGCCCATAAGTTTCTTTTCTTGTAGTGTCCTTGTCTGGTTTTGATACCAGGGTAATGCTGGCCTCACAAAATGAGTTTGAACGTATTCCCTTCTGTTCTAGTTTTTGGAAGAGTTTGAGAAGGATTGGTATTAATTCTCTTTAAATGTTTGGTAGAATCTGCTAGTGAAGCCATCTGGTGCTGGGCTAAAGTTTTACAAATACCCAAGGTAATGAGACCTCATACCAGAGTGTGATTTGAATGTCTGGTGACTTCTGTTCCTTTAAGCTGTTGAAATTCTTTACTATTGAAACCTGAGAATTTTAAGAGGAGCACCTACACAAGAATCTTGTCCTCGGCCATCAAAATGGCCAGTGGCTCCAACATCTTGGGAAAGAAACAATACTTTATGTTTAGGAATGGGACACTGCAGGAGTTTATTCCTCCTTTTCTCCCACTCTGATCCTTTGTGTTTTGTATTACTCCCTTAAACTAATTGTTGAAAGAGATGTTGCAGGAGGCCTATGAGGCTAATTTTTCAATGTGTCTAAGTGTTTGTAAGAGTTACACCACCAGGGACCTCAGAGAAGTTATAATTTTATTTCTCAGTTTTTATGGGTTGATGTGGAAATCTGTGAGAAAGCCAGGAAACATTTTTTAGCTCAGTGAGTACCCTACATTAGTGAAGAGTAGGAGTCACTAAGGATTGTCATGTTGCTCAAAGAGATTTAATTTTTTACTTATAAACTACCTTCCTTGCAACAGTAAAGGCAGCCTCTTCTGAGAAAGGTTTAAAAGATCTGAAATAATAAATTATAAGTATGTCGTGATGCAGGATTCCTCTCTTTCTTCCTCTTAGCTTCTGGGAGGCTAAGCTTTTAATGGTGATTACGTATCAGATTTGAGCTTACGGTGGTCTTCTAATTCACTGGTTAAAAAGTGCCATTGATGGCACTAATGTTTTCATTGTGCTTTTAATAAAGTTCTTTGGATAGAAGAAACACTTCCCAGAATTCTGAATGCTTCCCCAACAATCCTCTACATCCCCTCTCAAAACCCTGTTTTGAGGGACTTCTTCCTTTGTACATTTTGCTTAAATAGATTTATTGAGAACTTTTTGAACATGTATAGGAAAATCACAAAAATCCAATGAATAATTTAGGAAGCTTCTTAAAATGACCGGATACCTCTGACAGTTGGCTTTTGGAAAGGCAGAGCTCTGTTAAATATTATATGACACAAATAATATTTCTTTGCAGAAGATGGGTTATTATTAGTGTTTCTTTAGGAAATGGAAATAGCAGCAATGGGATAAAGACATTTGTTTGGTTTTCTACAATTCCTTCAGCCAGAAGCTCTTCAGAGCACATAGGGCCTTCTGGCTGGGTATGCCTGGGGTTGGTCTAATAAGAGAGGGGCATTCATTTTACCAAATGAACGAGTGAGATTTCTAGCCAACATCAGAAAAAACTAGGGAAGAGGAGGTGTAGATTGTTTGAGAGACATGACATGACTGCTAGTAAGCTCATCAAATCCTGGCAGCCTTAGAAGAGAGTCTAAAATGCTTTCTTACCACTCCACTTTTTTTGGACCCACCTTCTGTATCCCTGCTCAGAAAAATGACTGAACTCAGGGGTCCAAAAGAGAATGGGTCAAAGTGAACTTCCCTAAATAAAGATGTTGACAATATCAAAACTAGCTGAGAATGTGGGGTAACTTGGACCCTCACTCATTGCTGATGGCACTATAAGTTGGTACCACTACTTTAGAAGGTGAGTTGGAAGTTCTAACTCAGCATTTCTGCTTCAGTATATCTAGCAGGAGGTAAGCATGAGAGTGTCCACTGCCAAATAATAGAGTATTTCTATACCATGGGAAAGTAACTATGAACCATTTAAAGGGAATAAGCTAGGTCTGTTCCAGCTCAACACAGAGGAATCTCCAAGATGCATTGAGTGGGTGGAATAAAAGTTGAGATATATACATATATATGTATATATATATATACACACATACATATATATTTACATATACACATAATATTATATTTGTATTAATGCCTTTTATGAGATAGTGTATAGTTTCTGTTGCTACATTTACATACAACCACACATAGATATGAGCATGTATACGAGTGTGTAGGTGTGTCTGGAACGAGATTAACCTAGTTTTACCACTGGGAAGAAAGAGGAAACAGGGATGCAGGATGATCACAGAGGCTGTAGACTTTTCTGAAATACCAAAAAGTCTTAAATACATGCTCATGTATTACCGGTGTAATTTAAAGCTTAGAACAGAAAGGAGAGCATTGCCCTTTTCGTAGAGGGTGGGACTGGGAAGTTTGTGGGGCTAGGGGAGGTTTTTGCATGAAAGTGATCTGCGACATATTTTAGAGAACAAACAACTTGACTGATTGGAGATAGGAGTTGCTTCTTCTAAGTCAGTGGGTTACCCTCATGTACAGTGCTTTCCCTTGCCTTACTTCCGATTTGGCTACTTGTAAAATGTGAATGTAACAGCTAGCTCTCGTTTATCTCAAAGGTGCCTCAGAAACATTATTCAGTTTCAGATGAGAATATGTTCTTTCCATGGCTGCATAAGTTTTTTAGAGAAAGCCAAGATGAGTGTCACAGAAGGAGCTTGTGAAGATCATAAAAAATCATAGGTGCCAATGTACAAAGATGACTAGGACAGCAGGAAAAGAGCCGCGTTTGCGCACAAAGGATATTATTGAACAGCACAGATGTAGTTTTCAAAACAATACACCTACATTTAACCTGCCAGCCCTCATCCTGTGGCTGCAACATCTATTTGATAAAAGTCACTGTTGCAAGATTTTTCCTTCCCTCCGGGTTGTGCAACTTCCTGTCACTTTAAGAATCCCGCTCCTGGGCTTCTCTGGTGGCGCAGTGGTTGAGAGTCCGCCTGCCGATGCAGGGCACACCGGTTTGTGCCCGGTCCAGGAAGATCCCACATGCCGCGGAGCGGCTGGGCCCGTGAGCCATGGCCGCTGAGCCTGCCCGTCCGGAGCCTGTGCTCTGCAACGGGAGAGACCACAACAGTGACAGGCCCGCGTACCGCAAAAAAAAAAAAAAAAAAAAATCCCACTCCTGAGCTTTGCAACAAGGCTGCACTTAAGTCGAGTTTTCAGACTACCATGGAACTAGGCTTGAAGTAGAGTCAACTATCTTATCCATCAGTTTTTTTTTTATTATTATTGTTAAATTACGGTGAAATTCTTTCATTTATTTACAGAGAAACAAAATATTCTGTAGGAAGTATTAAGCAGGATACAACAAAAAGGATACATTACATTCCTATTTGTCTCTTAGGAGAAAAGAAGGGGAGAATTTTTTCTAAAATTTTATCTACATTGTTTAAAATATTTTCTGGCAATTTGAAACAGTAAGTTGAAAACAGTCATCTTTGTGTTAAATCTAGAATGTCTATTTTTTTTACGATTATGCCAGTAGTCATTAAAATTCTCTTTTACTTGTTTTTATTCTCTACCTCAAATAACCCTTGTTTATTGCACTTAATTCCTCTATAAACTAGTTGGCTGAAAAGTGGCCTTGTTGGGAAGCAGGTACAGAAGGTCTGTTGTAAATAGTAAGTAAAATTATCCATCAGTTTTTGGCCATGGGAAGCACTTATATTCCACTAGATGCAAAGCTGTTTCTAGTTCCACTAATTCCACACTGAATTAGTTTTTCAGTGTGTGGCTTATACGAAGTGAGGATAGAAAAGTCAATAGAATCCATCTCTTTGGGTTAATTTAATCTAATCTTACAACCTTGGAAATAATGCCCATCATATTGGCTGCATTAAATTAGTTTATTGATTAACCCTTTCACTTGGTTTGTCTATTGCTTGAAATCTATATTAACCTTTACCTTTGTCAGGCTTTGACTCAGGCTAACATTCTGGAGGAAAATGAAATGGGATCTTCCAGTTCATTGCTCTCTGCTGTATAGAGATGCATTTTAAGTTGTATATAGTCAGGTATGTGTTTTCTGTTAGTGTTTACGGAGCATAAAACTGCTGCCCAGAGTTGGACCCAGGGGTCACCACACTGCTCAGTTTGCTGTCTCCCACAGGAAATCCACTGTTAACAGAAGAGCATCCTGGTGTGATTTCTGTTTTACAACGTTAGTATCAAAGGTTAGGCCCCCAAACCCTTTATTCCATTATTAGACCCTGAGTATACCTTCCGATTTATCTAAAGCTATTTTGGTCATTCATCATTTCATTTAATATATATATATAAGTACATATTAAGTGCTCAAAACTTGTCAGGTTCTGTGTGTTGGACATAAAAGATGGAAAAGAAGTACATACTCTCAAAGAGTTTAAAGGGCATTTGGGAAGATTAATGTGTAAGTAAATAAATGCAGTATTAGGAGTATGAATAAAGGTAAGAAAAGTTAAAAATGAGAAGTAGCCCATATATATCTTGATTCTGTAGCAGCTTTTGCAGTAATGAGTTTCACATGATTATATAAGAAGTACTTTTAGTGTTTTAAAAATAAAATGTATATGTGTGAGAAAGCACCTAACTTAGTAGCTAGTACATTTCAGGTTTTCAGTATATGTTAGTTTCCCCTTCTCTGGAGCTTTGAGTTGCCTGGTCTATACCTTTGGATGATAAATTGATAGATTCCAGTTACATTCCTTTTCTAGTCTCATCTTTTAGATTGGCTAACTCTTGTATTTTAGTGTGACTTCATTTGGTACAACTTCCTCCCCTTGATCATTATACTTAATCTTTTTGAATCTTTTCCAGATCCATTACATTTTTCTTTAAGAACAACAATTTGAACTGCACACAATGTACCAAATACGTAAGCACCCTTGTTCTCCAAAATTACAGGATAATATTTTGTACCTTTTCTAATGATCATTGACATTCTGTTGGCCATTTTTCCAGGCAATAACACACTGGGTCAATGTCATTAAAAATAGTTTGTGATGTCATCAAGTCTTCTTTTCTAAGTTGTGCCAGAGAGAAAGCTTATTAGGCAGCTGCAAAAATATGGGTTAATTTTTTTTTTTTAGTAAAAAAATACTGTCTTGTGCTCGCCCATGGTGACATTCACTGGTTGTTTGTTTGTTTTGTTGATTGTTTGCCACTCATAGCTTCAGAAGTTTGCTCTGCAAATCACCTCTAATGCCATGGTGGTTGTGGTACTTACAGTTCATATTGCTGCAGAAGCTCTGTGTCATCTGCACACTTAAAGATCTCAAAGTATATTTGCTCCAAAAGGTGTTAGAACTCAGTTGAATCCATTCATTCCCTCCCATATTTCCAGTGTGCCTAAAACTACCTCCTTTCTATAATACAGAACAGCACTGACCAATTTCATGGCAACATTTTTGAAAAGAGAGTTTGCTGTGGAACCTTGGCAATTTTATGAAATATTTCATACACGTAAAAATACATAGTGCCTATATGTGAGCTACAAAGAATAAAGGTAAAATGAGCCCATGTACTTACTATTCAGCTAAACCAACCTTATTGATAACCGTACTCCTTACCTAACTGTATGGCTTTACCTCCTCCCCAGAGGAAACCTGGGACCAAAATTTTGCATTTGTCATTCTCTTGCTTCTCTTTAGGGTTTGCTACATTTCTCTGAACACTAATAAACAATATTTTTTTCTTTTTGAAAATTTTAATGTAAATGGTATATTCTTCTGGAACTTGTATTATTACTTAATATTGAGAGTTTCATTTATGTTGATATATATAGTTCTCATGAGTTAATTTTCAATTGTTCTCTGGTATTCCAGTGCATGCATTTGTCACAATGTATTTATCCTGTCAGTGGAGAGTTAGGGATTTATTTTACATGTGTGTTTGTCTGTGTGCTGCCCTATTATGAACATTCTTGTACTTGTGTGAGAACTTCTGTAGGATTTATACTTAGAAGTGAAATTGATGAGCTGTGTACATCTTCATTCATATTGTCTAAAGCCAAATTGAATTCCAGAGTTGTGCTTTATACTAGTTTACGTTCCCACCATCATTTTCTGAATCCACCTTGCTGTACTGGTTTTTGTTGGACTTGTATATTTTTTGCAAATCTGATAGAGTGAACTGGTGTCATATTGTGTTTAATTTTTATTACTATTGAGGTTGGGCATCTTTTTCACGTTTTTACCAGACATGATCTGTGTTTCTTTTCTTTTCTTTTTGTTTTTTTATGGAAACGCCTGCTCATAGTTGTTTTTTTTTTAACATCTTTATTGGAGTATAATTGCTTTACAATGGTGTGTTAGTTTCTGCTTTATAACAAAGTGAATCAGTTATACATATACATATGTTCCCATATCTCTTCCCTCTTGCGTCTCCCTCCTTCCCACCCTCCCTATCCCACCCCTCCAGGCGGTCACAAAGCACCGAGCTGATCTCCCTGTGCTATGCGGCTGCTTCCCACTAGCTATCTACCTTACGTTTGGTAGTGTATATATGTCCATGCCTCTGTCTCGCTTTGTCACAGCTTACCCTTCCCCCTCCTCATATTCTCAAGTCCATTCTCTAGTAGGTCTGTGTCTTTATTCCTGTCTTACCCCTAGGTTCTTCATGACATTTTTTTTTCTTAAATTCCGTATATATGTGTTAGCATACGGTATTTGTCTTTCTCTTTCTGACTTACTTCACTCTGTATGACAGACTCTAGGTCTATCCACCTCATTACAAATAGCTCAATTTCGTTTCTTTTTATGGCTGAGTAATATTCCATTGTATATATGTGCCACATCTTCTTTATCCATTCATTCGATGATGGACGCTTCGTTGTTTCCATCTCCTGGCTATTGTAAATAGAGCTGCAATGAACCTTTTGGTACATGACTCTTTTTGAATTATGGTTTTCTCAGGGTATATGCCCAGTAGTGGGATTTCAGGGTCATATGGTAATTCTATTTGTAGTTTTTTAAGGAACCTCCATACTGTTCTCCACAGTGGCTGTATCAATTTACATTCCCACCAACAGTGCAAGAGGGTTCCCTTTTCTCCACACCCTCTCCAGCATTTATTGTTTCTAGATTTTTTGATGATGGCCATTCTGACTGGTGTGAGATGATATCTCATTGTAGTTTTGATTTGCATTTCTCTAATGATTAATGAAGTTGAGCATTCTTTCATGTGTTTGTTGGCAGTCTGTATATCTTCATTGGAGAAATGTCTGTTTAGGTCTTTTGCCCATTTTTGGATTGGGTGGTTTGTTTTTTTGTTATTGAGCTGCATGAGCTGCTTATAAATTTTGGAGATTAATCCTTTTCAATTGCTTCATTTACAAATATTTTCGCCCATTCTGAGGGTTGTCTTTTGGCCTTGTTTATGGTTTCCTTTGCTGTGCAAAAGCTTTGAAGTTTCATTAGGTCCCGTTTGTTTATTTTTGTTTTTATTTCCATTTCTCTAGGAGGTGGGTCAAAAAGGATCTTGCTGTGATTTACGTCATAGAGTGTTCTGCCTATGTTTTCCTCTAAGAGTTTGATAGTTTCTGGCCTTACAGTTAGGTCTTTAGTCCATTTTGAGCTTATTTTTGTGTATGGTGTTAGGGAGTGATCTAATTTCATACTTTTACATGTAGCTGTCCAGTTTTCCCAGCACCACTTATTGAAGAGGCTGTCTTTTCTCCACTGTACATTCCTGCCTCCTTTATCAAAGATAAGGTGACTATATGTGTGTGGGTTTATCTCCGGGCTTTCTATCCTGTTCCATTGATCTATCTTTCTGTTTTTGTGCCAGTACCATACTATCTTGATTACTGTAGCTTTGTAGTATAGTCTGAAGTCAGGGAGCCTGATTGCTCCAGCTCCATTTTTTGTTCTCAAGATTGCTTTGGCTATTCGAGGTCTTTAGTGTTTCCACACAAATTGTGAAATTTTTTGTTCTAGTTCTGTGAAAAATACCAGTGGTAGTTTGATAGGGATTGCATTGAACCTGTGGATTGCTTTGGGTAGTAGAGTCACTTTCACAATGTTGATTCTTCCAATCCAATAACAGGGTGTATCTCTCCATCTATTTGTATCACCTTTAATTTCTTTCATCAGTGTCTTATAATTTTCTGCATACAGGTCTTTTGTCTCCTTAGGTAGGTTTATTCCTAGATATTTGATTCTTTCTGTTGCAGTGGTAAATGGGAGTGTTTTCTTGATTTCACTTTCAGATTTTTCATCATTAGTGTATAGGAATGCCAGAGATTTCTGTGCATTAATTTTGTATCCTTCTACTCCACGAAGTTCATTGATTAGCTCTAGTAGTTTTCTGGTAGCATCTTTAGGACTCTCTATGTACAGTATCATGTCATCTGCAAACAGTGACAGCTTTACTTCTTCTTTTCCGATTTGGATTCCTTTCATTTTCTTTTCTTCTCTGATGGCTGTGGCTAAAACTTCCAAAACTATGTTGAATAAGAGTGGTGAGAGCGGGCAACCTTGTCTTGATCCTGATCTTAGTGGAAATGCTTTCAGTTTTTCACCATTGAGGACAATGTTGGCGGTGGGTTTGTCATATATGGCCTTTATTATGTTGAGGAAAGTTCCCTTTATGCCTACTTTCTGCAGGGTTTTTAATCATAAATGGGTGTTGAATTTTGTCAAAAGCTTTCTCTGCATCTATTGAGGTGATCATATGGTTTCTCTCCTTCAATTTGTTAATATGGTTTATCACATTGATTGTTTTGTGTATATTGAAGAATCCTTGCATTCCTGGAATAAACCCCACTTGATCATGGTGTAAGATCCTTTTAATGTGCTGTTGGATTCTGTTTGCTAGTATTTTGTTGAGGATTTTTGCATCTATGTTCATCAGTGATATTGGCCTGTAGTTTTCTTTCTTTGGGACATCCTTGTCTGGTTTTGGTATCACAGTGATGGTGGACTCGTAGAATGAGTTTGGAAATGTTCCTCCCTCTGCTGTATTTTGGAAGAGTTTGAGAAGGATAGGTGTTAGCTCTTCTCAAAATGTTTGATAGAATTCGCCTGTGAAGCCATCTGGTCCTGGGCTTTTGTTAGTTGGAAGATTTTTAATCACAGTTTCAATTTCAGTGCTTGTAATTGGTCTGTTCATATTTTCTATTTCTTCCTGATTCAGTCTTGGCAGGTTGTGCTTTTCTAAGAATTTGTCCATTTCTTCCAGGTTGTCTATTTTATTGGCATAGAGTTGCTTGTAATCTCTCATGATCCTTTGTATTTCTGCGGTGTCAGTTGTTACTTCTCCTTTTTCATTTCTATTTCTATTGATTTGAGTCTTCTCCCTTTTTTTCTTGATGAGTCTGGCTAATGGTTCATAAATTTTGTTTATCTTCTCAAAGAACCAGCTTTTAGTTTTATTGATCTTTGCTATCATTTCCTTCATTTCTTTTTCATTTATTTCTGACCTGAGTTTTATGATTTCTTCCTTTCTGCTAACTTTGGGGGTTTTTTTATTCTTCTTTCTCTAATTGCTTTAGGTGCAAGGTTTAGGTTGTTTATTTGAGATGTTTCCTGTTTGTTAAGGTAGGATTGTATTGCTATAAACTTCCCTCTTAGAACTGCTTATGCTGCATCCCATAGATTTTGGGTCATCCTGTCTCCATTGTCATTTGTTTCTAGGTATTTTTTGATTTCCTCTTTGATTTCTTCAGTTGTCACTTCGTTATTAAGTAATGTATTGTTTAGCCTCCATGTGTTTGTATTTTTTACAGATCTTTTCCTGTAATTGATATCTAGTCTCATAGCGTTGTGGTTGCAAAAGATACTTGAAACAATTTCAATTTTCTAAAATTTACCAAGGCTTGACTTGTGACCCAAGGTATGATCTATCCTGGAGAATGTTCCATGCATTCCATGCACTTGAGAAATGTTCCATGCAAGTTCCATGCACTTGAGAAAAATGTGTATTCTGTTGTTTTTGGATGGAATGTCCTATAAATATCAATTAAGTCCATCTTGTTTTATGTATCATTTAAAGCTTGTGTTTCCTTATTTATTTTCATTTTGGATGATCTGTCCATTGGTGAAAGTGGTGTGTTAAAGTCCCCTACTATGAATGTGTTACTGTCCATTTCCCCTTTTATGGCTGTTAGTATTTGCCTTATGTATTGAGGTGTTCCTATTTTGGGTGCATAAATATTTACAATTGTTATATCTTCTTCTTGGATCAATCCCTTGATCGTTTTGTAGTGTCTTTCTTTGTCTCTTCTAATAGTCTTTATTTTAAAGTCTATTTTGTCTGATATGAGAATTGCTACTCCAGCTTTCTTTTGGTTTCTATTTGCATGGAATATCTTTTTCCATCCCGTCACTTTCAGTCTGTATGTGTCTCTAGGTCTGAAGTGGTTCTCTTGTAGACAGCAAATATGTGGGTCTTGTTTTTGTATCCATTCAGCCAGTCTGTGTCTTTTGGTGGGAGCACATAGTCCATTTACATTTAAGGTAATTATCGATATATATGTTCCTATTCCCATTTTCTTAATTGTTTTTGGTTCATTATTGTAGGTCTTTTCCTTCTCTTGTGCTTCTTGCCTAGAGAAGTTCCTTTAACAGTTGTTGTAGAGCTGGTTTGCTGGTGCTGAACTCTCTCAGCTTTTGCTTGTCTGTAAAGGTTTTAATTTCTCCATGAAATCTGAATGAGATCCTGGCTGGGTAGAGTAATCTTGGTTGCAGGTTTTTCTCCTTCATCACTTTAAATATGTCCTGCCACTCCCTTCTGGCTTACAGAGTTTCTGCTGAAAGATCAGCTGTTAACCTTATGGGGATTCCCTTGTGTGTTATTTGTTGTTTTTCCCTTGCTGCTTTTAATATATTTTCTTTGTATTTCATTTTTGATAGTTTGATTAATATGTATCTTGGCATATTTCTCCTTGGATTTATCCTGTATGGGACTCACTTTGCTTCCTGGACTTGATTAACTGTTTCCTTTCCCATATTAGGGAAATTTTCAACTATAATCTCTTCAAATATCTTCTCAGTCCCTTTCCTTTTCTCTTCTTCTTCTGAAACCCCTATAATTCGAATGTTGGTGCGTTTAATTTTGTCCCAGAGGTCTCTGAGACTATCCTCAGTTCTTTTCATTCTTTATTCTGCTCTTCAGTAGTTATTTCCACTATTTTATCTTCCAGGTCACTTATCCGTTCTTCTGCCTCAGTTATTTGGCTATTGATCCCATCTAGAGTATTTTTAATTTCATTTATTGTGTTGTTCATCATTGTTTGTTTCATCTTTAGTTCTTCTGGGTCCTTGTTAAATGTTTCTTGCATTTTGTCCATTCTATTTCCAAGATTTTGGATCATCTTTACTATCATTATTCTGAATTCTTTTTCAGGTAGACTGCCTATTTCCTCTTCATCTGTTAGGTCTGGTGCGTTTTTATCTTGCTCCTTCATCTGCTGTGTGTTTTTCTGTCTTCTCATTTTGCTTATCTTACTGTGTTTGGGGTCTCCTTTTTGCAGGCTGCAGGCTCATAGTTCAGCAAATATATGGGTCTTGTTTTTGTATCCATTCAGCCAATCTGTGTCTTTTGGTATCTGTCCCCAGTGGCTAAGGTTGGTTCAGTGAGTTGTGTAGGCTTCCTGGTGGAGGGGACTAGTGCCTGTGTTCTGGTGGATGAGGCTGGATCTTGTCTTTCTGGTGGGCAGGTCCACATCTGGTGGTGTGTTTTGGGGTGTCTGTGGACTTATTATGATTTTAGGCAGCCTCTCTGCTAATGGGTGGGGTTGTGTTCCTGTCTTGCTAGTTGTTTGGCATAGGATGTACAGCACTGTAGCTTGCTGGTTGTTGAGTGAAGCTGGGTGCTGGTGTTGAGATGGACATCTGTGGGAGATTTTCGCCATTTGATATTATGTGGAGCTGGGAGGTCTCTTGTGGACCAGTGTCCTGAAGTTGGCTCTCCCACCTCAGAGGCACAGCACTGACTCCTGGCTGCAGCACCAAGAGCCTTTCATCCACGTGGCTCAGAATAAAAGGGAGAAAAAGTAAAAAGAAAGAATTAGTAGAAGTAGAAAGAAAGAAGGAAAGAAGAAAGAAAGAAAGAAAGCAGGGAGGGAGGGAGGGAGGAAGGAAGGAAGGAGGAAAAAAGAAAGAAGATAAAGTAAAATAAAATAAAGTAAGATAAAATATAATAAAGTTATTAAAATAAAAATTAAGGAAAAACATTTTTAAAAAAACGGACGGATAGAACCGTAGGACAAATGGTGGAAGCAAAGCTATACAGCATAAATCTTGCTCTCAAAGTCCACCTCCTTAATGTGGGATGATTCGTTGTCTATTCATGTATTCCACAGATGCAGGGTACATCAAGTTGATTGTGGAGCTTTAATCCGCTGCTTCTGAGGCTTCTGGGAGAGATTTCCCTTCCTCTTCTTTGTTCGCACAGCTCCCAGGGGCTCAGCTTTGGATTTGGCCCCGCCTCTGCATGTAGGTCGCCGGAGGGCGTCTGTTCTTTGCTCAGAGAGAACGGGGTTAAAGGAGCGGCTGATTCGGGGGCTCTGGCTCACTCAGGCCGGGGAGAGGGAGGGGCACGGAGTGGGGGGTGGGCCTGCAGCGGCAGAGGCCAGCGGGACGTTGCACCAGCCTGAGGCGCGCCATGTGTTCTCCTGGAGAGTTGTCCCTGGATCCCGGGACCCTGGCAGTGGCGGGCTGGACAGGCTCCCCGGAAGGGGGGTGTGGATTGTAACCTGTGCTCGCACACAGGCTTCTTGGTGGCGGCAGCAGCAGCCTTAGCATGTCCTGCCCGTCTCTGGGGTCCGCGCTGTTAGCCGCGGCTCGCGCCCGTCTCTGGAGCTCCTTTAAGCAGCGTTCTTAATCCCCTCTCTTCGAGCACCAGGAAACAAAGAGGGAAGAAAAAGTCTCTTGCCTCTTCGGCAGGTCCAGACTTTTCCCCGGACTCCCTCCCGGCTAGCCGTGGCGCACTAACCCCCTGCAGGCTGTGTTCACGCCGCCAACCCCAGTCCTTTCCCGGCGCTCCGACCGAAGCCCGAGCCTCAACTCCCAGCCCCGCCCGCCCCAACGGGTAAGCAGACCAGCCTCTAGGGCTGGTGAGTGCCGGTCGGCACCGGTCATCTGTGCGGGAATCTCCCCGCTTTGCCCTCCGCACCCCTGTTGCTGCGCTCTCCTCTGCAGCTCGAAGCTGCCACCCTCTGCCACCCGCAGTCTCCGCCTGCGAAGGGGCTTCCTAGTGTGTGGAAACCTTTCCTCCTTCACAGCTCCCTCCCACTGGTGCAGGTCCCGTCCCTATCCTTTTGTCTCTGTTTATTCTTTTTTCTTTTGCCCTACCCAGGTACGTGGGGGGGTTTCTTGCCTTTTGGGAGGTCTGAGGTCTTCTGCCAGCGTTCAGTAGGTGTTCTGTAGGAGTTGTTCCACGTGTAGATGTATTTCTGGTGTATCTGTGGGGAGGAAGGTGATCTCCGCGTCTTACTATTCCGCCTGCTTGTAGCTTTCCCCCATTTTTATACTGAGTTACTTTCTTTTCAAAATAGTTTGTAAGAATTCTTACATCTTATAATGTACATTATAGCTGTTAAGCTGTGGGTTATATGTTATAAGATCTTCCAGGTTTTGGCCTGTACTTTTACTTTGTCTGTCTTTTAATGAAACTGTATTTTTAGTTTTAATGCAGTCAGATGTATTAGATTTGTAAGATATGTGATATTGTTTGTTTCTTAAGTGATCCTTATTTATCACAATGCGCAAAGTATACTTCTTCTAAAATTTTGAAAGTTTTTCTTTTTACACTGAAATATTTAATCCACTGGAATTGATGTTATATGTGTTGTGAAGTGAGGATTTAGTTTTATTATTCAGGTAGCTAGCTAACCAGTTGCTAGGTGTCATTTACTGTAATGATTTATACTTGCACCTCTGTCAATATCAAGATTGTATGTGTGTCTGTACGTGAGTTAAAGTTCTATTTGATTATAAGCAATAGAAAATATTAGTAAAGTAGCCTGTTAAATTAACATGGGACTTATTTATCTCATGCAGTAAGTTGTCTGATGAAAGGCAGCTCAGGCTGGCATAGCAGTTCAAAAGCATCATCAAGAGCCTGAACTTATTTTACATTACGACTCTGCCATCCTTCACATCCTTAACATTTTCCTCATGGTTACAAGATGGCTGCCGCACCTCCAGGCATCATATTTGTGTTCAAGTCAGGAAAAAGAGGGGGAATTGTAAAGGACAAAGACCCAATCCTTGTGATGCTTTACCTTGTATTTTTCAGGAAGAGAAATTTTCCCTTAAGAAATCTTATTGTATTCAACTGTTAAAAAATGCTAGCCTTAGCTTAAAGGAGACTAGGAATTTAAATAGAGTGTTTAACTGGGTAGCGTCCACTGCAGAGGAAAGCAAGATGGAATGTGGTTGAAATAAGTATTGAGTGGACCAACTTACTGTATCTGCCACAATGGCCTGTTTCTGAGCTATACTTTTCCATTGGTCTTATATGCTTATGTTGGGCCCATTACCACATTATCTTACTTACTATAACTTTGAAAGAGTGTTGTTGTGTGGTAGGGCAAGTCCTTCTTCCTTATTCCCTATTGTTCTTCTTTCAGGCATCTTAGCTATTCTTTTTTCTTCCATGTAATTTTTAGAATGATCAAGTTAAAGCACACACACACACTGGTTATTTTTGTTGCATTGTACTGAATCGATAGATTAATTTGAGGATAAATGACATTTTTACAGTGTCTTTTTTCTCTTTGATCATGGTCCATTTATTCAGGTCTCCTTTAATGTCTTTCAGTAACGGATATATGAGTTTCTCCTGAAGTTGATAGATTTGAAAACATAATGATAACTAAAAGAAAGCGTGCGATCAATGACACATTACCTCGTATGTCAGATAAATATACAGGCACATAAAACAGTAATCTGCACTTTATAAGGACTCATACAAAGAAGGATACAAATCATACACATTAGGATGTTTTCTATGGGTGCTCTGGGATCGAAGTAGAAATGAAAGTGAATGGGCCAGTGTTGATTTATGGACCAAGATGTGAGGAGTATTATTAGCTCAAAGTTCAAAAAGTTAAAAAACTAAAAGTCCCATAATCTTTTGTTAATGTATTTTCCTGGTTTATTTGTTGTTATTTAAATCTTGTTGTTTTTTTAAACTTCATTTTGTAAATTTTTGTTGCTGGGACATAGAAATGCCTTTTTTTTTTTGGATGTTTATCTTAGAACCCACCACCTTGTAAATTTCATAATATTTCTGTTTGTCTTTGAATTCACTTGGGTTTTCTATACACGAAAGTATATAGACCGCAAACAATGACAGTGTTTTTCTTTTGCGATATTGCATGGTACAATGTTGAATAGTACTAGTGATAGTGGATATACTTGTTTTAATTTTTAAAGGGACTGCTTCTAGTGTTTTATCACTGAAGATGACTTAAGCAAGTTCCCTTCACTTCCTAGTTTGCTAGGGAGTTTTTTTGGTTTGTTTTTTTATTTTTTGTAAATGACTATTCCAGTGCTGCTTCTGCATCTATTAAGATCATCATAGCATTTTTCTGCCTTATTCCATTAATGTGATTGGTGCAACATCAGAAAGTATATTTATGTGCTCAACCTTAGAATCCCTGGAATGTGCTCAATTAGATTATGATATAATATCTTCTTCTTACTCTATTGGATTCAGTTTGCCATTATTTTGTTATTGTTGTTGTTTTATAAATTTATACTCATGAATGAAGCAGTCTTTGTCTTTTCCCCTATTCCCCTTAAGTGGTTTTAATCTCATAAAATAAAGTAGGGAAGGGAATATTTCCTATTTCTTATCTCTATTCAAAATGTTTTAAGACTAAATTAACTACAACCATAAAATGGTTGTGTGACTGTGGATGAGTTACTCAGTCTCATTAAGTTTTCACTTTCCTTATAAATAAAATGGGGACGATAATAGTACCAATGCCATGAGATTATTGAGAGGATTCATTGACATAACCTTATGAAGCATTTAGCTCGTTGACTGACATACAGGAAGCAAGAGTACAAAAATGATGGATACGGTTGTATTATCCTTCATTAGTCCCTTTTCATCCATAAACATATGGACTTGCTCTTTTCTTATGGAAAACAGTTTGCCTTTCATGTGCTGTAATTACACAAGCATGGATATTTGAAACCACCGAATGCACTAGGATTAATTCCCTTCGAGCACAGGTAGAATAACCAAGCATCAGAGGGCAGGTCTGTGGCAACAGGAGCTTGTTCCTTGGCTGATAACTCTTGTTCTGGTTTGATGTCAGAGCAACTAGCAACGTGTAGGTCAAAACAAATTCCCTTTAACTTCTTGAACTATAACTCATCTTTTAACAAATTGAGTTCAACCTCGTGCAAGGTGTTACGGGAAATATGAATAAAATTGAGACTTGGTTGTGGCGCACCACCTTGAACCCAGGTAAACAAGGAAGCCTGTAGGTGTACACATATGTGAGCCTCACAGCTTCACTGAGGCAGTCACCTGAGCCTTGATCCTGCGTGAGTTTAAAGATAGACTAACTAGTAGTTTTCAACCGGGGGTGATTTTGTCCCCCAGGGGATATTTGGCGATGTCTAGAGATGTTTTTGGTTGTTACAACTGGGGTGTTGGTGGCGCTCCTGGCATCTGGTGGATAGAAGCAAGGGATGCAGCCGGAACATCATACGATGCACAGGGCCGCCCTGATAACAAAGGTCCAAAATGGCAGTAGTGCTAACTTTAAAACCCGTATGTATTGAAGTGACTCTGCAGCATAGCATGTCTAGGTATCTTTTGGGTTTCTTGTTCAAAATTCTAGAAATTTTAGGCTCCATCCCTAGAGATTCTGTTTCAGCTTACTAGAACCCTAAAACCTGGATCTTTAAACATGCTGATGAATCTGATGTGGGTGATCCAGGAATTTCTTAGGAAATACTGAAATAAGTACAGTGTGAACATTTTAGTGAATGCGTTGACCAAGTACCTGGAAGCCAAAGGGGAAAGAACAGTAGAGCAGCACCAAGAATAATAGTTCTTAGAGCTCAGGTTTCAGGAGCAGCCAGGCTCTCATTGGCTTGTTCTCCTGCTGGTAACAATGATTTCTCAAGTCACTCGCCTTTGTGCAGCAGTGGCTTCTTACCCCAGGTACATACACAGCACAGCTGAACAGTTTGCCTTATTGCACACTCTGTGCTCAGCCAGCCACATCTTCAGGGTCACTTCAGTGGCAAGGATCTGCCATCATTTCTAGGCAGGCTGCAAACAAGGCTGAGTGCTGTGGATTAAAGTTACAGTACTCTTCACAGAAATGTATGTATTGCAATCCTGGTTGCAGTTAGGGACAAGAGAACCCAGAGGAAATTGCACGTCAGATTTTATTCTCTGTTTGCCAAATTGTTCATTCTGGCTTTTGGAACATCCGTTTCAGCAACAGTGTTAACTAATGTCCCTTTGACCAAAAGCCCCTTTGTAGGGATCGTCTTTGTATAATAGGTGCTTTTTTAGCTAATACTTACATAGCAGTTACAGTTTTCCAGGAACTTTTCTGAGTACTTGACATTGATGATTTAATTTTTGAAATAACCTTGGTGAGTAGGTGCTATTATTATTCTCATTTTTAAGGTGAGGAAATTGAGGCAGAAGAAGATAAATAATTTCCCCATGATCACACAGATCGTGCACATGGAGACTGAAATCCAGACACTTGGTTCCAGAACCCGTGCTCTCAGCCACTTGACCAAACCAACTCTCTCAAACATTATGATCGTAGAATTAAATTTACAAAATGCTCATGCCCTAAAAGTTCATTGTTTAAAGACCTGTGCTTTTAACTGAATGCTCTGCTTTATACATTTGGCTTTTTAATTCCATTTTATTTCTCAAAATGTACTAAATACCTTACTGCTGTTGACTATGAAATACCTGTTGCAGGTCCTTACATGGTCACCACATTGGATTCCATGGTGAACATCTTGCTGGAGACTGAATTATTTCCTTGAGCATAGGAAAGAGAAGAGAAAAGATATTAATTGTACAGAAAGGAAGTGTTTTTCAGACATTTCACTGGAATATCATTCAGCAAATTAATTCTCAGTTACCACTTTGGGGATTATCCGTAGGTATTTTCAAACTTCATTTTCTCTACTGCTCAGCCGGGCCATAGGCTGTTGACTGTAGGACGGAACCAGAGAGAAGGCAAAGCTAAAAACTGATGTGTCAGTGAGTGGCTTTTGAGTGAACCAAAACAATTTTTGTGATTTCTCAACTTGGTATTGTCTGTCCCCTGCATTTGGAAGTTGACTGTAATGATAAAGTAATCAGTGTAATAAATTGCCTATTTTTTTTCCCATCCAAGAGTGGAAATGTAGCTAAAAGATGGTTGTGAAAACAATATTCAGCTAAGCAGTTGGATTTCCATAACGAATTAATTATGTCATTTCATGCCATTTCATTTTTATATTCTCCCGTAACCAGGTTAGCTGTTTTCATACAACTTACCTTTGAGCATTTGTGTTCAATTTTTCTGTTTATTTTGCTTAATATGAGGTAGTTTAAAATTTTAAATGTATTTAATGTCCTCATATTTTGCTTCTAAAATTCTTTTCAAAGTTTCAAAGAAGAATTAGATTTGAGGATTTCAGTGTGAAATGGTTTTCTGCGATGCTTCCGGCCAAACTAAATAAGAGAGGATATTGCAGAGAAGTGACGTTCAAAAATGGCAATGCTGATGACAAAGACAATTAGTACTACGGGTTATGACCACCTGACTATATCAGCAGATTGCACATGGCTTGGAAATGTCACCTTTTATTTCCTTTCCTCAAGCCAAATAAATTTTAGACAGAAATTTCCACCAAGGCAGTATTTCCTTTATCTGGAGGTCACTTATCCAGTATCTGTGAGCATTTAAAATATAATTGGCAATCTAATAATAAGCAGAGGCCTCTGAACAGCCAAAATGGATGTCACAAAGCCAAAACACTAATTGCATGTATTCACTCACCGAAAAGGGCCCTAACCAAAAGACATTTGTTCCTAAAATAAGTAGTTCTAATTGTTTTGCTAATTAGGATTTCCAGACCACAGCACAGTAGAAGGTGGGAGAAAGGAGGGAATTACAAACTGCATAAACAAAAGCACAACATTTCTTGTGGATAGCTAAAAAATGAACCAAACCCTGGAACAAGTCAGAAACAAGCAAAGGCTGATGCCCTGGGGCCCTTCAGATACAGTCAGGCCACAGCATCATTATTTAACTTGATTACGATGACCCTAAGTGATTAACCGTAGGCTAAATTATGTTCAGTAGGGGCCATTTAATAAAGCAGAAGTTTATAATCCATTTAAAAAGAGATTAACCCATTTTTCCCCCTGAGAAATTAGTGAACAGCCCCTAATAACATGATAATATCACATCAAAAGTGCTGCGTACTTAAGGTGGCAAACAAGGTTGTGATGTTGTTCAGAGTAGTAATTGTCAGGTTGTCAAGCCCTTTTCCGTTTTAGGTGACACGGGGACCCCAGAGTCTGGAAATGATGGAGCAGGCACAGTTAACATGCCCACCTTGCTCGTGCATTTGGGAATTCATGGGCTATGTCGCAGTCACCTGTACACAGCAGTCGGCTGCTCTGTCATATTTCCCCTTGTAATTCCCTCTTGTTTTCTGCCTTCATCTAGCTCCTGCTGTCTTTGGGGACTTCAGCCTACGTGTTGACAGTTCATCTGGGGTTCCTGAAAATCTGTTACCCCGCAGCACAGCACAGTTCCTGGGGGGAGGCAGCCATGGCCTGAAGCCGAGCTCTCTCACAGCCTGTAGGTTATATTGGGGTGATCATTGCAAGGTGCCCCGTGGGCCTGAAATGAATTTGAGGGCTTTGTGGTTATCAGTTTTTTGAAATAAAAATTTCAGTCTGGAAAACCAAGTTGGGACCCACAATAATACACTCTGGGGGGCATTTTGCCCTTTGTCACGGGCTGCGAATGGGGTCCGTGCTCAGAGCTGGGAGGCTATCACAGACTTGGTCTAGGCAGGTAGGTGACACTAATTATTCAGCTCCCTGAGCAGGAAGCTTGTTGTTAGAGCCAGGAGTTTTCTTAGCAGCAGCTCCTCCAATTAAGCCGATCTGCATTTTAACTTCCTTTCTGAAAAAGAGAAGGTTTAAAGGTATTTCTTATTTCGCTAATTTCAACTGCAGAGTAGTAAGGAAAATGTGAGAGAGCCACAGTCCCTACTTGGAGGACTCTTGTTTGGTGGCTGTTTACCATCACTGGCCTTGCTCATGGCACAGTGGTGAGGGCAGGACCTCCCTGCCCTCGGGATGCTTACATTCCGGTGGAGAAGAAAGACAACAGAGAAAGCACTTGAATAAATACAGATCGTGGTAGCTCTCTGGTATATTAGCAGTGGTGCGAGACAGGGCAAAGGCGGGGGTGGGGGGTGGATAGCTCAGCCTCACGTTTCTGGCTTAGATCCGAGGTGTGAGTGAACTGCCACATATTAAAACTATCAGAAGAGCGTGGCAGGCAGAGAGAATGGCCAGGGTCAGAAGCCCTGAAAGGGAAGGGCTTGACATGTGCAAGGACTGAAATAAGGCCAGGGTGAGTGGGTCCTGGTGACCTGGAGGGACAGTGCTGGCAGTTAAGGTAGAGGTGAAGGCAGTGGGCAGCTCATGACGGGCCTGGGAGGACACGATAAGGCATTTGGATGAAACCTGAGGAAAACTGGACACTACTGAAGGTTTGTAGCCGAGGAGTGGTTTGATCTCTTAAGTTCTATAAAGATTGCATTTGACTGCTAAGATGACCGAGGAGAATGAAGCAGGAAGTTTGAGTTAAGAAGCTTAAGTGGTGGCCAGAGCAGAGGTGATGAGAACTTGGGCTGAAGAGTCAGCAGTGAGGTTGCTGTGAAGTGGGAACACGGGTATGGTTTGCGGGTGATGGTGATGGGAGCTGCTGAGGGGCTGGATGTTGGAGGGAGATAAGAGAGAGGGTGGGATTGAAAATGAACATGTGAGCTTTGGACAGCTGGGTGAATGGTGGTATTTGCAGTATTGAGGAAGACACAAGAGGAAATTAAAAGGTCTGTTTGGGGCATAGTCACATTGAAATGACTATTAGCCATCTAAGTGAAGAAATAAATCTTACTTTTCCTGATTGACGTCCCCTCTGGAGAATGCGGCAGATGCGTGGTAGGCCTTAGGTTGGCTAAATATCATTATAAATTATTTTTTTTTTATTTGTGGCGTGCAGGCTCAGTAGTTGTGGCTCGCGGGCTTAGTTGCTTCGTGGCATGTGGGATCTTCTCAGACCGGGGCTTGAACTTGTGTCCCCCGCATTGGCAGGCGGATTCTTAACCACTGCGCCACAAGTCCAGGCCCATGCTAAATATCATTACATTGCAGAGAAGCTGCCTCTGTTTTTCATTCTCAGATGTGAATGTCAATTCCCATCTCTCCTTATCTCATTTTGCCACAAGAATAAGTACACACACACATATACATACATGAAAACCCTTTTGAGACTCAAAGAAGAAATTCAAGGGAAGAATTCCATTTGGATTTTGATTGAAAAGCTAAAAAATCATTTTGATGAAATGATTTTTTATTTTGATGGAAGTTAAAATATCAACATAATTGATCCTTATTTTGTACTGGGATACTGGATTATACATTTTATAGCCAAAGAGGAAGATTGATGTAATTTTTTGTACCATCAAAAATAACAGTAGAAGTGCTTTAAGTTAGATAATGAAGATGTGCCTTGAGATTCTGAAGGTTCTGGGACCTTGAGCCACCTTAGTAGGAGACTTGCTTCCCTTAAGCCTGTACATGAACTCTCAGGCATGGCTTCAGTGTCCAAAGCCCTGAGGATAGTGGATGCAGTTTCTTAAGAATATTCCCACCCCTCATGTTTATTTTCTGCATGAGAAAGTTTTAGAATGGGAACAAAAACCTATCCTTTTCTGTGATCTGGAGAAAATGCCTTTTATTACTATTGGCCTAGCTTCTGTTTTCCTCTTCTCTTGCTCAAATTAGTGTTCTCATGAGAACCAGGCAAAAGAGATTAGGGTAAAAGATTTTCTTTTTAACTTGAAGACATAGGAAAAACTGAGCTTTTCCCTCCCAGGTATGGAAGTTTTAGAATAAACACCAACATCTCTTTTTATGGGTAGAAATTGTTACAAAAACAGACCCAATGCGTTTGTATTAGTTTGCTAGGACTGCTGTAACAAAATACCGTAGACCAAGTGGCTTAAAGAAAGAAATGTATTTTCTCACAATTCTGGAGTTGAAGTCTGAGATCAAGGTGTTAGCAGGGTTGGTTTCTCCTGAGGCCTCTCTCTCTGGCTCACTGATGGCTGTCTCTATCCAGTGTCTTCATGGCCTTCCTTCTGTGCCTGTGTCTGAATCTCCTCTTCTGGTAAGGAGACCAGTCCTAGTGGATTGGGGACCAGCCTAATGACCGTATTTAACCTTAATCAGTCTTTAACCTTAAAGAAATAATTAAGGTTAAACATAACATGGTCATTAGACTGGTTATCTCTAAATGCAGTCGAATTCTGAGGTACTGAGGTTAGGACTTCAACACATGGATTTTGAGGAACACAATTAAGCCCGTAACAGTATTTCAATCTTATAAGACTCCTCCCCCCATAAAACTCACTCTGGTGTGGAAACTTCCATCCTTTCTATTAAAAACACCAACAGTTGTTAGCCATTGTGGATTCCCTGTCTCTGCCCCTTCCCTCCACACACACCGTCCCCTGTCTCCTGCGCCAGTGCAGGTGTCTTCTAACTGATGCCTGTACCCTCCCTCCAGTCCGTCTCCCACACGATGTTCAGAGTGACCTAACACACAAATCCTGTTATCATCCTGTTTGATATCCTTCAGTGGTTTCCCATCTTCTAAGAGAAAATCTAAACTCCTCAGGCTAGCCTCTTACGTCCTAACCCCACTTCCTTTTCTATATTCCTCCCAGATTTGCCCCCTGAGTGTCAGTCACGAACTGTGGCTGCTTCTCTAAGGTGCCGGGCTCTGCACGTGCTTCTTCTCTGCCAAGGGCACCCTCCCTTCCCTTACACACTTTGATGCGGGCAAGTTCTGCAGCGCCTTCACAGCCCTGCTCAATGGCCTCCTGCTCTGAGAAAGCTTTTCTGCTCTGTTTCCAACATCTGCAGTCGATTACGGACTCTTTATGAGGCCATATTGTACTTCTCATCTTACACCACGATTCTTTACTTGCTTCCCTAACTTGGATTAGAGAGAAATGAGGTAAAGAACTGTGTTCAATTTTGTATTCTAGTGTTTAGCCTGACATATAAGTGCTTAATCAATACGAAGGTGAAATATGTATAGGTGTTAGTATTAGCTTGAAGGAAGCTTACATTTCACTTATGGTTCATTGCTTAGGACTTGGTATTAATTACTTTAAATTCGCATGCTCTCATCAGCCTCACACAGAACCCCCCGACTTCAGCCGGTAGCCATTAAGGTGACTAGATGATGATGATGAGAACTGGGTACAGAGTGGCAAGTATTCTTCAGAACAGGTAGAACTGAATATCCTGTTGATTAGCAGGTCAGACGCACTCTCTTTGACTGAGACGGCTTCCCTGTCCATCCCATACCCATTCACAAAGTGCTCTCCTCTGAGCAGTATTGCACTCTTGGACTCTTCAAGGGGTCAAGGTGATATTTTGCAGTGCTCTCTGGTCATGCAGCCAGTCTGCTTGTGCTCCCTGTGGGAAGGACAGGAGAATGGCAGGCTGCTTCAGAAATACGATATCCCTCTAAAGCTGAATCGTCAGATATGGTAGCCACTGGCCATACGGAGCTATTGACATTTGAATAAAGTAAAATAAAATGAAAAATTGAGTTCCTCAGTTATACTAACCATATTTCAAGTATTAAATAGCCACATGTGGCTGGCGGTTACCATATTGAACAGCACAGACTGTAGAACATTTCCATCATCACAGAAAGTTCTGTTGTTCAGCCTGGCTCTAAAGATTAGATCCAACTTTTTTGCTGGTCATTTACTTCAGTAGATGATAATCACAATACGCACCATTTAGCGTGCGCTCACCGTGTGATGGACTCTAGAAAATCTCCAGTTGAGCCTGTGGAAATGGAAGCTCAGTGAATTAAGTAGATGACTCAAGATCCCCAACTTAGAAAGTAGCAGAGCTAAAATAATCATAAAAATATAGTAGTTTTTTAAAATTACTAATTTAATAGGTACAAAATGGTCCTTCATTGTAGCTTCAACTCGCAGTCTTCAACAGTAAAATTGAAGAGCACGAAGCTAGTCCTAGAGAGATTGTGTCTTGTGCTAAGCTGGTCTCAAGTTCCCCCTGCCCAACTTATCTTGGTCCCCAGTACCTTGAGGTACCTTGGTACCAGTACCTTGAGGTACTGGTACCAACTGGTACTTGGTCCCCAGTACCTTGAGGTGGCCGAGTCTTCCACTGAGGGGTTCCCAAACTCGAGCAGCCCCTCTCGGGGAAGGAGAAGTTTCTCCAGCTGCCAAACACGAGAAAATGTGAAGGCAGTTGCCCATCCTGACATATCTCATGACAAGGAGAGGTTTGAGCTCCGTATTGCTTTTTGTTCCTCCTCCTTTTCTGGATCCAGATCGTGTTTAATTGGGACTAAAGTAGGTAAGACTCTGAGGCAGCCCAGTCTACCAATGAAAAGATGCTCTGGTTGAACAAGAAAAGGACCTTGAAAGTCTTAAGGATGTGAATCCTTTATTCGTGTTTCTATGTGACTTACAGAACACCTTGATCGGGGGAGACTATTGTAGACTTCCTAAAGAAATGGACAAATATTTCTAAAGAAGGGAACAAAGAAAAAGCCTTGACAGTAAGATTTGAAGGTGACTGACACTTGTGAAATAAGGAAATGTGCATAAAATACCAGTCACAGAGAGCAGTTTCCACAGACTGTGACAAAGTAATGACGGGCCTTTAGCTGATAGAGCAAAGGAAAGATTTATCTGGAAATCAATTCTTTTTGTTTCAGTGTAGTTGGACTCCTAAAGAAAATTAAAGACAGAGTGAGGGAACTGAGGCCATGGGAAGGGGATTCTGGGCCTCATTAGGTGACAGAGGATGACAGGTGATGGCACTCTTCTCATACAGTCAGTTCCTGAAGACAAATGGCTTTGTCTTGGTGGTCCATTCTGATTGATTGGAAGGGGCTGCCCCCTGGAGTGTGGGGTGATTAATTCTCTGTACCTTCCACAGGTTCCAAAAGGGAAGTGTAGTACAAATGTCAGGTATTTGTGATACAAGTTGTCTGAGAAGAATGTCCTGGGGAGACTATCAGTGCTCAGAACATCTGATATACAGAGTAATTAGTTATCTGCTGCTGCATAACAAGTTACCCCCAAACTTAGTGGCTTCAAACAACTTTTATGATCTCTCCGTTTCTGTGGGTCAGGAATCTGGGTGTGGCTTAGCTGGGTCCTCTGGTTCAAGGTGTCTTACAGACTGCAGTCATCTCAGAGTTCTATCGGGGGAGGAGATATTTCCAAGCTGACTTTCCTTGCTGGCTGTTAGCCAGAGATAGCAGTTCCTGACCACACGGGGCAGCGGACGTCCACCAGAAACAGCAAGAGAGGACAAGAAACAGGGCAGCCAGGGTCTCTTTGGAACCTAATCTTGGAATGACGTCACACCATTTTGCCGCATTCTTTTCATCAGAAGGAAGTCCCCAGGTCTAGCAACACTCAAGGGGCGGGATTCCACAGGGTGTGAACCCCAGGAGGGCGGGGGTTCAGGGGTTCCCTGAAGGCCATATGAGAGCCTGTCTGCGCCATATTGTAGTGGGAGGGCAGGATATTGAGCACGTTACAGAAATACATTTGTGTTCCTGGTAATAAATTTTAAAATGTAACAGTGCCGTGTGTAGTCCCGTACTGCCTATTAAAAATAACACAAATGCCATAGTGAAACCTGGAAAAACCCTGACAGTTCCCTAAAGTGATAACATCATGAGCCTGGAAGTTTTGACAAAGTGTGTAGGAGGTCAGTAACTTTGAAGCAAGGATCTCTTTGCTCCAAAGACCTGGAGCCTGTGTCAGTGTGAAACGGAGGTATTCAGCCAGAGGGAAGTGCTGAAGACACTGACATTTTGGAAGGAGAGAGACAAAGGGGAGTCAGGGAAGTGGAATGCAGTCTGAATGAGGTGGGAGAATACCCCAAAGGAAATGTAAACCTATTGTGAATTTTTGCTTAGGGGCAGTCCTGTCATTCCCTATTAGAGAGCAGAGTATCCAGGGGTTCTCTCTCCCATCTCAGTCCCCTGTCCCCTGCCTTCCTGTGACTGAAGGATTGAGACCTAAAGAGGATGGAGCAAGAGATAAGGCAGCAGCATGGAGCTAGTTCCATTGACACCTTAGCAGGAACCCCCCTCGATGGAAGAATGCTGGGGGCATCACTCACCTGCATGGCCTCACCCAAAAGGTCTGAGCAAGAGTCTGATATTCTCCAATGCCCTTCTACACACACAAAAAAACATCCTGCTAACTAATTAGCTCTTGAGTCTATTGGCTGCACTCGATTTGGGAAAACAAGAGCCTGATCGTGAGTTTCTAACACATAATTGATTCCTCAGGCCAGGAGGAGAGAGGGGAGGGACTGGGTGCCGCCCAGCCCCAAGCCATGCACTGCAGCTCTGCCCGCAGCAAAGGCACGTTTCCTGCCTTTATCTCAGGCTGCCCCAAGTCTGAGGTTTCTGTACTGCAGTTTACAGAGCCCGAGTGCTGAGGCGAAACCTACGGTTGATATACGTAGCCTTTGTTTAGACTGCAGAGTCTGCAGGATCCTTATCTTTGCAGAAGCATCAGCCCAGGCTCCCTGATCTTCCCAGCAAGTAAACAGATTTTGGTCATGCCCAGTTCGAGTGCACCTGTAGGTGCCAGGAAAGAAAAGACTTCCAGAACACGTGCTCTGGACCACAGGAAACAGAGCAATACTGTGTGTCTCCTATCCGGGGTGCTCGTCACTGCCCTGCTCCAGAGTGGGAGACATGCTTACTGACCTTCCAGCTCACAAGTTCCAGTGCCTATACCCAGCCCTTCTGAGCTTTGCAGTGATCTCTGGAAGAAGCAGAGATGGGATGTGCTTTGGGTCTTTGGAGGCTCGTTGAGGTGGCTGAAGCAACCCAGCGCTGGCAGAGGCAACATAAAGATGAGGTGACTTTTCCCCTATCTCTTCCAGCAGACCTGGATTCTTTTCTTTTTTTTTTTTTTTAACTCCCTACTTTGTACATTTCATACCCATGACTCATTTATTGTGCAACTGGAAGTTTGTACCTCTTAATCTCCCTCCCCTATTTCTCTCCTTCCCCAGCCCCCCAGCAGACCTGGATTCTCATTTCATCCCTTCCACTGTGTAGCTTTGGGTAAATGACATGTACCTGGAGCCTTATTAGTTTTCTCCTTTGTGAAATGCATATGAGCTTATAATCACTATTGATGAAGTACTGTTTACAAACTGCCTAGCATGGAACCGGTGCGTAATAGGCACTCAGTAAACGGTGGCTTTCTCCTTCTTTTCCCCAGCAGATAGCAAGGGCTGTCAGTCATTACACCTATTCGATCCTGTGCCCTAATCTCCTCTCTCTCTCTTTTTCACCCTCATGTACCTTTCAGGATACTAACAGTTCCCATTTGCCTGGTAGAGCCTCCCACATAGGACTGGATGAAAAAGAGTGCCCACGGGCTGCGAAGCTCTGTTAGAAGTTGTCAGGATCGTCAGGAAAGAGGAGCCCAAATTAAAAAAACAAACAACAACAAAAAAAACCCTGCAAAGAATGTATAATCATATTAGTGAGGCAGACGAGCAGGTTCTGTTAGCGTCGGGATTATTAACGTGTCTGTGGCACCTGCAGCGGCCTGCCAGAATTTGGCTGAATGGAAGAGAACCCAGAAGATCTAGAGGTCAGAGGTCAGGTCCCGAGAGGAGCCTGGGGCTTACAGAGCAAGGATGATAGGGTCCCAGGCAAATCGGCAGACTGAAAACTAAAGTTGAAGGCTAAGAATTTGGGCCACTGATATTCGTTATGATCTGATTGTTTCCCCGCATGCATGACTACGTCACTTCTCACAATCGTCTCGGACTTGGGCGTTATTAACCTCATTTTGTAAATAAGGCTCACGGAAGCGAGGACTTACCCAGAGCCACAGAGCCAGTGAGTCATCTAATCACTCAAACCAGGGACTTGGGAATTGCATTTTGGTGCTTCGTCTGTTACGTCTGCTGTCGCAGACTTCATCAAGGGCACTGGAAGTCTGGTTAAAGGACAGGAAAATGCCTCTGTACGCCAGCAACCAGCTAGGACTTGAGAGTGGGGCAGAACTTCGTAGGCCAGGGCCTGTGTATTTGTCTCTTTCTCAGAAATAGAGCTGGTTTCAAAGAATGGGAAAGATCCCAGCGTATTGGGAGTGGACTGGCAAGCTTGGTTATGGGGTCCAGAGCGGGCTGTTATTTGCTGTTTGGTCGGTGCTGGTGATTCCTCAGAGGCTGACAGTTCATTGCAGGACAGAAACAGGACCCTCCTCATTTAACCTACAACTTCCAAGAGCAGGACTGATATTTCAGGTTTGGGTCAGCAATCTGTTGGGGGAGTTTACATTGTTTAGGTTTAAAGTAGCATCTCAGTTGTCAAAAAAAGCAAAAAGCAGCCCAATGTCTCCTTCTAAACCATGGTTGTAACTTTGGAGACATCAATGATAAGTCTGTGAAGATCAGTCTATTCTATTGTTATACATAGGCCTTTAAATATTGGTTATTCTTAAAGGTTTCTCAAATAAAATATGGTAGTAATATTAACAAAATACCATTATCTATGGGATGCTTGTTATGTGCAAGGATAGTTTCAGGGGTTTTACGTTTACTCATTTCATCTCAAACGACGCCTGAAGCAATTATTTATTATTCCCATTTCACAACCAAAAAAAGTGAGGCAAGAAGGTAATAAACTTTGCCAAAGCCTACATGGCTAGATTCAGAGATAAGATGCCAACCCAGCCAGTCTGATTTTCAGAGCCTGGTACCGTTCACTACTCTGCTGTAATGGGTTTTCTATGAAAATGGAAGTAGCCGAATCAATCAACTCACAAGACAGACTTGAAAAACATCTTAATGCCTTAACTGTAATTACATAAAACCCTACAGAATATGATCCTGCCAGTGGAGGTTATCTGTCTTTGCATGCGTAACTTGTCAGATGAAATCTCCGGAGCAGCAAGGCCCACAGCACTCTGGCTCCTTTTCCCTCTCTTCGAAGACTCCAGCGAGGTTCGCTGCTATTGAAACTAGGATTTTCGTCTTAGGGGCAGCAACTGGAATTGCAGCTTATAGCTTCAGAAGGGAATCTAGGGAAGCAACGAGTTGTATCTCTAAGCTCTAAATAAACTAAGACCTTTATTAAAATATCTGTCTGGGGCTTCCCTGGTGGCACAGTGGTTAAGTATCCACCCTGCTCGCCACAATTAAAGAAAAGCCTGTGCGCAGCAATGAAGACCTAATGCAGCCATAAATAAATAAATTAGTTAATTAAAAAAATACATTAAAAAAACCATCTGTTTGTCAACTGAAATGGAAGAAAGTTGAGAAGGCCAGGTGCCACCTTAGAGCAAGATTCGTGGACAAGTAAATCTTAACTACTACTATTCAGAAGGCCTTTTGGCATTTTGTGTCCGTTTAGCTCTCATCCTGGCCCAGATGCAGTGGATTCCACAAGCTTATTCCAGCTTTGCTGGTGGTTACCTTTAACTGTTTGGGAATTTTTATGTATTCTTCCTCTAGAGTCGTCTCCCCATAAAAGTCTGGCATTACACGTGGTAGAAAGAGAGAACATCCATTTGCATGATTGCCTGGGTGAGAAAATCCTACATACCGATTACTTGTCCATAAAAAAGCAGAAATCTGAAGAGGAACATATGACAATTCTGTAGGTTTAATGCAAAAAGATCAACTGGTATAGTATAAAGAGTAACAGTTTAGCCTCCCTAAAAGTGTACATCTGTATGCAAATGTTGACGATGCCGTTATACCACAAACTCGTTACCCTTGGAAAATAAGCAGATGGTATTGCATTGTCTTTATGTTTCTGCAATAGTCAACACACAGGTTTCAGTTTATGACTTTTTTATTGTTGCAAAAGCAGCAAGGATGTTGCTTCTAAAGGAAGTATTAGCTTCAGAGGGGCAAACATAGGGTTAACTCACACACAAACAAAGGAACCGAGATGCACAACAGTGAGTAACTCTTTGACTCAGTTGGAGAGGCGCAGTGAGTTAGACATAGGCTTTCCATTCCATTCCGTCCTCTTTCTGAGGATCCATAGGTAAATGCTGGACTCATGTTGAACTAGGAGTTGCTGGGTTCTTGGCAGGCTGAGGCTCGTGGGATGGAATTGCCCCTGAAAACTGAGTCACGCCAAACCTGAACAACAGGCATAGTGGGAATTCAACTAAGGCTCGAGGACATCCCGTTGGTCTGTTCCTTTCGTTCTTTCTGAGGTGGAGGTTCCCTTGGCAAAGTCCTGTGATGACACTGGAGAACTGGAAACCATGGCTCCTGACATCAGGGAGCTGCCCGTAAAGAGAAGACTTGAAGGCTAAGAAACAAGGAGCCGCACTGTTGCTGAGCACGCTCAAACCAGAGCAACTGGCCAGAGAGGGCAATCGAGGTGCCTGCTCCTGGGACCGTTTAACCCAGCCAGCTACTCCGATGCATGTGACATCGGCCCTTTCTTTCTGCCTGCTTCCCCCTCCAGTGGCCTGGCTTACCCAATAACAACTAGAAGTTAAACAGTGACTATATTGGTGCAACAGGCTGAGGTTAAGACCCTGGGCCAGCGAAGCTCATCATTCATTCCTGAGGCATTTACTGGACACTTCCTCTGTGCAAGGCCTTGTTCGAGGCACACAGACGAATCAGACATGGTCCCCATCTTCAGGGATCTTACAGCCAGCAGACAGAGGCAGACAAACCTGCAATTAGGGTACAAGGTAATAAATGCAAGGCCAGAGGTGTGCAGGGAGTCCTCTGGAAGCACAGTGGTGGGCCTTTCCAGATCATGAGTCTCAGGAAATAGGGAGTGTGATGGAGACAGGTGTTCCAGGCCTGTGCAAAGGCCCAGAGGTAAGAGGAAAGCATGGCACTCCAGTAGCAGCTCCAGAGGGCTGAAGTTTAGCATTTGGTGGAGGGGAGTGAAACAGAAAGCCCGGCTCAGGAAGGAATCTATTGTGATCCTAGGGGCCTAAATCAAGGCAGGAGCAGTGGGAATGGAGAGGAGGGGAGGAGGAAAGGAAATTCTAACGGGGTATGTGAGAGAGGAGCTGTGGGTGCCTTCCAGCCTTCTGCCATGGGTGTGTGCATGAATGCCAGTACCTGTCTGCCCATACAGGGGGTGCAGAAGGAGCAAGTTTGGGAAAGGAAGGATAATGAGATGCTTTGGATGAATTGACTTGTGGTGTGTCAGGGACATCCAAATGGAGATGACCATTTCATTCATTCTAACGCGGGGGCCTGGGAGATCGAGGAGGTGTAAGTGAAGGAGGTGTGAGTCGAAACCAGTGACTTGGATGGAGTTATTCGGTAAATAGTACGAGCAGACAGAAGCCTGAGGAACTCCCAACTCTCAAGGCGTGAGAGAGGCTGAACGAGAGGGGAGATGATGGGAACGCACTGGGAGAGTCGTGCGTTGCCTTAGAAGCCAAAAGAGAAAACGTTTCCAGAAAAATGAAGAGATTTGCAGTGCCCATGGCCACATAGGTCAAGAAAGACCAAGTCAGAAAAGATCTCCCAGATATGACAAATTGGAGGTTACTGGTGACCTAAAGTGAGAGCACCTGGCTGCAGGAGCAGAGAGAATATCACACATTATTGACTAAATGGTTGAGGCTTTGTCGCATTGTCACAAGGGACAGACCCCAGGAATCCGGGTCTCTGGATGTTGGTTCTAGACAAAAGTATTAGGCACAACTGCCTACCTTGTTAAACAGAGAGCAACGAAAATACTTTATTGCCCGTTTATTTGCACATGATGCCATGCTAAACGGAGGACAGGGAGAATTAAACACAGTTTATGCATTTTTTGTGGAGCTCACGTCAAGTGCATGAGTATCAAGGTGCTAAAATTGGGTAAATCGACCCAAAATAATCTTATTTTAATGGCTATTTCCGCAGAGTTGTGTTCTTACAGAATTCCGATCATAAGCTACTTTAAACACTCCCAGAAGAGAGGTTTCTGTATTCCGTTTGTAAATAACTGTAATCCAATCTTGATAACTTATGGTCGTGTTTAACCCTCCCTTTCAGTAAGACCTTCCTCATATCGCATTTGAGTCTTTTCTGCTATATCTTTAGGGCTCTCCTGTCTCATTCTGACCTCAGCGGATAACAGATGGTTACCTCTTCCATATATCAATCCTGCCTATCCTTGCAGATGAATAATACATTTCCTTCCTACTTGGAATTCCCCAGGCCAAATAACTCTAATAAAGCCTAAAGAATTGATCTCACAGAATACCAAGAGGATTAACTAGTTAACAAGCACTGGCTGTGGGTAGGCAAAGCAGGGTAGCACATGACAGAGGAGGTTTTTAATTTGGAAAGAGAAGTGTGCAAACTAGTATTCAGTATTACAGCTTTCAGCAGCTTTTTATGATATCTTCTGGAGCTTCACATGTGAATTTTCCCCCTCATTGGTGTGAATGAACTCCCAAGAGTTCATTTGGATTCAATGACTGCTGAGGTGCTTCTCTAAACATGCTATGGTTCCACGTAGACCACTTTTCCTCCCCTTATCTTGGTCTGAAGGGATATTTGCACAGGAGAACCTGGTCATGGCAATGCAGGGAAGAGTGAGGGCATGTGCACTTTCTTAGCATTTTGCTGGTGGAGGTGGATACTGCTTTGGGCTGTTCCTGGTGTGGTCTGCTCTGTACAGTCTTAGTCAGTCAAGGCTGAATCAGAAAATCATCAGAACTACAATTAGTTGCAACTGTAGGATAAAATAGGGGCCTTTCTGTATCGTTGATCTGATTCATAAAAAAGAAAACTAATATAATAATAATTATGTATACATAATATTGTAAATCACCTATACTTCAGTTTTTTTCTTCAGAAATGTACTTAATCCCTTCTAATATCTTTTATTTATTTATTTATTACTTTTTTTTTTTTTTTTTCCCCCTGTACGCGGGCCTCTCACTGTTGTGGCCTCTCCCGTTGTGGAGCACAGGCTCCGGAAGCGCAGGCTCAGCGACCCCGGCTCACGGGCCCAGCCTCTCTGCGGCATGTGGGATCTTCCCGGACCGGGGCACGAACCCGTGTCGCCTGCATCGGCAGGCGGACTCTCAACCACTGTGCCAACAGGGAAGCCCCTATTTATTACTTTTTAATTGAAGTATAGTTGATTCAATGTCATGTTAGTTTCAGGTGGATATCACATGATTCAGTTATATGTATATTTATATCTATTCTTTTTCAGATTCTTTTCCCATATAGGTTATTACAAAATATTGAGTAGAGTTCCCTGTGCTATACAGTAGGTCCTTGTTGGTTATCTGTTTTATACATAGCAGTGTGTATATATTAATCCCAACCTCCTAATTTCCCAACCACCTATTTTTCAGTTTTTAAAAAGCCAAAATAATAAAAGCAGTGGATGGTAATGCTTAACTCTAAGTCAACTCAGGGTTTTACAACTGAAAATCATTAAAGGAAAGGTTCTTGATCCCTGGGACCATAAATACTGCAGTGACTAGACTTCTGCTCGCGTTCAACACATCCATAGCCACCTATAGATGAGCTGTGATTTCAAAAGTTTGTTTGAAATACATTTACTTCTAAGTCACACAAATTATTTAGCATTGTGTGATCCCAACCATAAATGTTCCTCACCTTTCGGCAAGAAGACTAACATGCGCTCCCTGTTTCCAGGTAGAAAAGAATACGTGCCAAAGAAAGAGATGGATACCTGTTAGCTTTGGAAGCTCGTTTAGATATGCTGACTCCTGCCACTGAGAAGGAACTGTGTTACTGAGGAGGGGTGGAGAGCACTTGCTTCTCTTCCAAAATCGGCCACTGGGCAACTCTGAACAGTTCCCTTATATGTTTTGAGGCTCGGTTGTCCCTAGCTGCAAAGCACTTCCGTTTCTTTAGGGAATGTAAAGAGTGTTATTCATTCAAAATGGTTTTACTTGCTCTTCGTTGAAGTTATCAGAGAAAGTCACTCACACTTGTCAAGGAGGGGTTTGGGAGTGGATTGGGGAAAGGAGAGGAAAGGGCCACAAGTGTCATGGCATAGATAGTGTCAGGTACATTGAGAACATTCAATAAGTACTTGCTGGTTTGTTGGCAAGCTTTCCGTTTCAAACTTCTCATCCATTGTGCATTTATCATTCCCTAGTTTTGGAGGAGTCTGCGAGATATTAGTTTCTCCTGGTGATTCGCTTATAGCTGACAGATCATCTTCCTAGTCGCCTGTACTCAGGGAGAAGGAGCCTCATGAGGCAACATTATAAAGGCCTAGCAAAAAAGAGGAAAAAGCAATCAGGCTATGTTCTAGAGAAGCACACCTGACCTGCCGAGGGGCCCGCAGATGACAGCCTTTGGTGATTGGAGGGTCTTGGGTCAGCCGTGGCCTAGCTTTTGGATCCTTGATTAAAAGGAAATGGGGATACCTGATCTTTCCCCCAGGATTTTCCTTTTATCACACCCAGAACTCACTTATTTTTCCCCTGTGATTCCATACCTGTATCAGGGTATCTGCCGGCCGCCTCTGACTTCCCTAGTTGTCACCTCTGACCTGAGTCTGGAAAGGAGTTCTCCACCCTCGCTGTGCATCGGCCACCTGGGGAGACCTGCACCCAGCACCCTTCCCTAGAGATTGCCATCATTTGGATCAGGGTAGGGCCCCGGAATCAGCATATTTTAAAAGCGTTCCAGGTGATGCTCATGTTCACGTGTGGTTGAGCGCCACCGCTTTGCAGCAGAGGCAGGTGTGTTTTTTTTCCCGTTGACTCGTCAAAGTGAGAAAAATTGGGGACAAAACAATACAGAATAAAAATGGGTTTTTTCTTTCTCATCAAGAAAGGCTAGGCTTTGTGTCCTGGAGATCTGGGGCTTCCTTCTGCTCTGAGGACTTTTATTTCCCATAGTCTCTTGGAGGTGAAAATTTGAGTGGTCCTCGTAGGGGATGGGTCCCGAGACTTGGACAGGGTGAGGCCAAGTTGCCAAGCCTGGCGAAGCCTCGCTTTGGAGGCTGGAGAGAAGGGCGTGGCAGGGGCTTCACAGGTAGCAGAGACCTTCAGCCCTGCCCGTATACTACCCAGGAGATGGTAGGGTAATGGAGATCAAGATGCTGATTCTGAAACACCAAGAACTCGGGGACCACAGTCTCTGTGCCTAAGAAGGGTAAAGAACTACTGGATCCCTGCCCGCAAATGGACCACACAGACTTAGAAAATGAGCATCTTGGCAGCAGTCTTGATGGACTTAGGACCCGCTGCTTTGCTCCAAATTTTGTGGACTGTATAAATCTCCTGGGATTGTTACCCAGCCCTGGGGAGGGGAAAGCTTCCCTGAACATGACTGAGATTGAAATTATTGCAAGTCAGGATTCAGAGCCAGACGTTACTATATTTAGAAAAAAAGGCAATATGGCATTTTTTTTTTTTAGATATGAGGGATGTGGAATAAATACTACTCTGTGTAACAAAAGGAATTAAGCAATCCAATTAAATAACCCCATCTCATATGCTTTTAATTTTATTGGGTTTTCATTAGATTTTGGTTTGCCCAAGAACTCTGAGGACTTTTGCTGCAGAAGGGCACTTGCATTTTCTAAGGCTGTTCATAGAACGTAGTGCTCTCTGGAATTTAAAAAAAAAAGTCTCGGCAGGATTTAGGGGCGGCAGTGGTAGTGAATGGTGGAGGTGGAGTGTGGACGAAAAGAATGACCCTGGGGTTTGAAGTTCTATTTGCACTTGACTAAGATCAAGAAACAATTGGGTGTTTATCCTTTATTTAAGAAAGAGGAAGCTACCCCTTCAATGAAAGTCTTCCAGCTGCA
This sequence comes from Delphinus delphis, assembly GCF_949987515.2. NCBI lineage: Eukaryota > Metazoa > Chordata > Mammalia > Artiodactyla > Delphinidae > Delphinus > Delphinus delphis. The sequence continues at coordinate 77,881,190 of NC_082684.1, read as the reverse complement.
ACCACCCACCTGCCACCAGCCCCAGTAAGGTGAGAAATTGAAAAAACAGCATTGCTAAGTGGGAGTCGTGTCAATTATTAAATTACTGAAATGCTTTCTTCACCAAGGAGCCTCCGTATAGTGGGAAGAATGTGGGTTTTGGAGTCACACAGAACAAGATTGAAATCCCCACTTGCTAGCTCTGATGCATTTTTGTCTTCTCAGGACCTAGCAGTGCATGGCGTATAATAGGCATTAATAAATACTTCATAAATTAATGAATAATGCATGAACGAAAGCAATAGCTATCTGACTCCAGGCCATTACTTAACCACATCTGAACCTATGCCCAAGTGGCTTTACCTATAGGACAGGCATACTGATGACTAACATGATGAGGTTTTTGAAATTTTATAAACTATGAAGTTTTTCGACCTGTGCCTGGTAGGTTCTCCTTATATTTCATTCGCCTGCTAGCACACACCTTCCCTCAGCACTGTGTATTTGCTGATTTGTGATAGGAAGAGCCTCACTGAATTGAAACCATCAAGTATGGGACATTGTTGCACACAGGAGCCAACTTTTAACCCCAGACTAGACTCTGAGAACCGAACACTGAGTCCTGCCCCAGGAGGATGTGTCAGAGTGAATCCCTGTTCGTAGGAACAGGCTCGGCTCCGCTTGGCTTCGCTTTCATGGGTCTTCCGTCTCTTCATGAGGTGTGTCTTATGATCCCCGACAGTGTCTGGTTTTGATTCCTGACTTTCAGGTCCTCGTGGCCTACAGCTTTTTACTCTGCTTTGACCAACCGTTCTGATCCACTGTTTCTTCTCACCTTCCTGATTTTCATTCAACAAGCATCTGTGGCATGTTGGCCACGTGGTAGGTGTTAGGGATACCACACAAACAAGGTGGAGATGAGCAGATGTAATCCTTGCCTTCCAAGCAGGAAAAAAAAAATCTGGTGAGAGGGGATTTCAATAAGAAATCCAAGAGGGGTAAGTTCTCTGATAGAAGCACATACACAGGAGCTCAGCCTGGACGGAAAAGGCGTCAGGGAGGGGAGGGAGAAGTATCTCAAATATTCCTGGGTTCTTTTGTCTTACTCAAATTCCTCTGGTCCTGAATTATATTATCCTCTCTGCAAACCACTACCACAGAAAGCCCATTTGAGCCAATCTATATGGTGATATAGTCACCCACTTAGATTGGGGGCTCCAGGAGGGCAGACGCCTTGCCTTTGTTCACTACTTCACTCCAGGACATGAAACAGAATCTGGTGTATCAGTAGGCACACAAATATTTCTTGAATGATTGTATGTAAGCTGGAAGACATGGATAACTTTTTAAAGAAACTAGTCCTGGACAGTTCATAGGGCTTTATGCATCCTTCAACTATGAAAACACTTCTTTTGCCTTTAAGTGATCTATTTTCAAAGACTTAGCCATCTAAATGTCGGCGCATAAATTCCATTATAACCTGTTGGCTTCATCAAGCATCCTTTTCAAAAAAGGAACAGTGTTCCCTAGCTATTAGATTGTGTATGGAAATTGCTGGATGCTTTGTTCTTGCTTTCAGATACGACATCTGTCAGTAAGTTGGAGTGATTATGGACACACACAGAGTAGTCAAGTGTATCTTACATGTAGGATACTTGAGTTTTGTTTGCTTTTTCTACAGATCTTAAAGGGGAAAATTTCAGACAGCTCCCTGCCTGAGGCACTGCCTTATGCTAGTAGAGAGAAACTCCAAAGTTAGTTTATGTCCCAGAAACAGAAACAGATGGTCCTGTGACCCACTCCCCCCCCCCACCCCGAGCATAGGGATTGTTAGAAGATTTGACTTAAAAGGCGTTGACTGTCAAGGGTGAATTGCATGGCCTAGGGAAGGCATTATGCGTCAAGTCAGAAGCCACAGATCCCAGAACCAATGACAAAAGCAAAGGAAATTGACCTAAAGGATAGATCTGATCACATAAACACGCAGGTATCGTTGCACGATTCATCAAGGTCTCTCAGTAGTGCTGTTGGTAGAATCAGAATCGGATGCTCTGTGTCTTTCTGGGGTTACGGTGCTCAGGGTGTATCAAGATGGAGAAGGTGCGCAAACTCATCAGCTGTTACAATACAAACGTGGGAAGTTGAAGTGTGCTGGTCAAACCCCCTTTTTCTTTTTTAAATTAAAAAAATTTTTTATTTTATATTGGAGTATAGTTGACTTACAATGTTGTGTTAGTTTCAGGTGTACAGCAAAGTGATTCATTTATACCTATACATGTATCTATTCTTTTTCAGATTCTTTTCTCATATAGGTTATTACAGAATATTGCATAGAGTTCCCTGTGCTATACAGTAGGTCCTTGTTGTTTATCTATTTTATATATAGTAGTGTGTATATGTTAATCCCAAACTTCTAATTTATCCCTCCCCACTCCCTTTTCACTTTGGTAACCATAAGCTTGTTTTCTAAGTCTGTGAGTCTGTTTCTGTTTTGTAAATAAGTTCATTTGTATCATTTTTTTAGACTCCACATATAAGTGATATCACATGATATTTGTCTTTGTCTGACTTACTTCACTTAGTATGAAAGTCTCTAAGTCCATCCTGTTGCTTCCAGTGGCATTACTTCATTCTTTTTTATGGCTGAGTAATATTCCATTGCATATATGTATCACATCTTCTTTATCCATTCCTCTGTTGATGGACACTTAGGCTGCTTCCATGTCTTAGCTATAGTGCTGCTATGAACATTGGGGTGCATGTCTCTTTTTGAATTATGGTTTTCTCTGGATATATGCCCAGCAGTGGGATTGAAGGATCATACAGTAGCTCTATTTTTAGTTTTTTAAGGAACCTCCATATTGTTCCGTAGTGGCTGCATCAGTTTACATTCCCACCTTTTTAAAATTAGTTTCAGAGCAATGTTAGATCCAGAGACTTCCCTGCCACAACTATTATCGACCCTTGCTCCCTCTTAGGTTAGACATCTAACGTCATGATTTGTTTTAGTGTTCTAGCTTTTTCCCTCTCGCTCTTCATCCCGGCTGATGTGCCTAAAGAAGAAAGAAAGCAAAGGGGTGTGTGTATGCTCCCAGGTGTGGTCACTGGTGTAGGGGAGAAGGATTCAAAATATCAAGTTACAAATAATTTTATTAAAACAAAACAAAGCAAAACCCTTCCTGTGGGGCCTGAAATTCCCTTGGTACCAACTAGATCATTATTTTTCTATCCTGTGAGAATCGAAAATTTAAATACATTGACCATTATATCTAGGAGAAGATGTCATAGGTCACTGCATTCTTCCATGTCGCATAGCAGCATGTTCTATCCGAGAGGGACTTAATTGCATATGGGAACCCTAGTGCCTGCGGATCTCCCTAATAAATTCAGGGAAGGCTTTCCTCTTTGCCTTCTTCTCTGCAAGTTCCAAAGGGTCCAAGCCATGGGGGAGGCCGAGTCGATTTTATCATCAGACTTCAAATTCAGCCTTCTCGGCAATGGGAAACGTTTTAAAGAGGAAACAGGACACTTCTTTCGGTTGCTGGAGCATAGAGGGCCAGAGGGTTGTAGGCTGTGGGCTGCTTCCTTTGTTTGTCAGCCCTTAACATAAGCAACTCCAGCTGAAACTGAGGAGTGTTTGGATGCTTCCTGTAAAGGAATAAAAGGGTGTGATGAATTCATCGGTTTTGGAGGGCACTGTATTTAATAGGAAATAAAACCACTAGTCTTTTATTTGGTGGCGGAGTGCCTACCTGTACCAGGCACTGTTTAGGCCATTGGAGATACAGTGGTGAGCAAAACAGTATTCATGGAGGTTACATTCTAATGAAGGAGGAAAGAGATAAGAAACAAACAAGCACATGTTCTTAGGCAGTAAGTGCTAGTGCAGAAAGAAGGAAGATTAAGCAAAATGGGGAGCGCAGAGTGGGAATGGGGTTGTAATTTTATATTATCAGAGAGGCCTGGGAAGGCCTCTCTGATAAACTGACACTGAGCAGACACCTAAAAGAAGTGAGGAAAGGAGCCCTGCAGGGATCTGGGGAAGAACATTCTGGGCAAAGAGAACAGCCAGTGCAAAGGGTTGCGGGGAGGAGCATGCTTCAAAAATTTGAGCTCCTAGAAGGAGGCCAGTGCAGCTGAAACTAAGTAAGCAAAAAGAGTGATAGAGGAGGGATCACAGGCAGGTAGACCTATTTTTAGGACCTCGTAGGCCACAGTGAGAATTCTGCCTTTTTCCTGAGTAAGACAAAGCCCCTGGCGAGTTTTGAGTAGTGGAGAGACATGATCTCAGTTAAAAGCCTTCCTCTGCCTACTGTGTCGAAAAGAGATACGAGTGGGGAGTAAGCAAAGGTGATTGCAGTAATGGTGACAAGAGGCGATGGCATGACCAGGTGGTGGTGGTGAAGAGGATGCAAGATGGTCCAATCAGATGTATTTTGAAGGTAGAATGGGTGGGATTTGTTGCTGGTGTGAAAGTGAGGTGAGAAAAAAGAGGAATCAGTATGACTTAAAGGTTTTTCTTTTGCCTGAGCATCTAAAGAATGGAGTTGCCACGTCCTGAGATAGATCACAGGAGGAACGTACAGGGGAGATGATTAGGAATTGGGCGTATTAAGCAATTGGAGATACAAGTCTGGAGCTCAGAGGAGAAGTTTAAGCTGGTGATGCAAATTTGAGAGTCATTAATATTAATGACTACATATGGTTTTTAAAGCCATGAAACCAAATGAGATGACCAGGGAGGGGAGTTCAGTTAAAGGAAAGAACTCTGAGGAATAGTCTGGGAGCACAGCTCCAGCATTACACAGGCTAGGCCAGCCAAGGAGCTGGAGAGGGAACTGCTAGTGAATAGGAGCAAAAAGCAAGAGAAAGTCTACCCTATGAACCAAATGATGAAAGTATTTCAAAAAGGGAGGAACGATAAACTATATCATCTTTGTCTCTTGGGGTCCTGTCATTTCCATTTTATTGCATTTCGCAGCAACCCATGAGTAGTAAGGAACCAGAGACAGGAGCCATTCCTAAGTTTTGACAGATTGGAAAAACAACGAGTTCCAAAGGTGTAATCGTACTAAAACTGAAACAGACAATAGCAACAGCAAACCCCTAGAAATGTTATCCTTAGAGGCACAACATAATGTCAGCCTCTAGAGCTGGACGTCAGGCGAGTTAATCTCCTCCCTCAGTCATCACCTTTAGCTTCATAATTTTTTAAATGGGATTAAGAATATTTGTAGCTCCCATAGGGCCATGGTGGAAGTGAACAGCGTATCATAGAGCCTTTTATATATCCCAACGATGTCCATGTTGGCATTCTAGACCCTGCAAGTAAGAAAATACAGAAGTCTCTTTACGGTGCAATTTTTATACATAAATATTTTGTTAATATTATGAGTTGTTTTCAAAATATATGATTCTTTCATTAAATTCACAAATATCTGTGCTTTTCTACGCAGTGCCAGGCACTGAGGATCACGGGGAAACGAGAGGCCCCCGCTCGTAAGGAGCTTCGACACTAAGGAAGCAAAGAGTTAAAATGATTGATACTTAGAATGTCCAGTAGACCGCCAGTGCCATTAATCCTTGTGAAATCATCTGCGGATGGTCTCGTCATCCCAATAGCCCACTTATTTTTCATTTAAGAGATGCTTTGGGGTAAAGCCTTAGAATGAGCTCTGTTACCCATGTCTGTATATATTTAGCAGGTAGCTCTAACCGTATCGGTTCCCAAAATAGTGCCTGATGTTCAAGATGAGTAGCTAGGCCACATATTCCTTTTTAAAGCAATAAATGGTTATGGATTGTCCTCTGCAGTCATATCTGCACTTAAACGTGGACCATGAAATCTGCTGGACTGCACTCTGTCCCACGTGCTCCCGCGCTTCTCTGTACCAGTGATGTGCACAGCTCACTATGGGGCTGTCATCTGCTGCCTGATGATCTACCTCAAATAGGGCTGTCAGCCATTTTGTTTTGTCCCAGAGTCCTTTGCGAATGACCCAGAGAGAAGAGGGAGAGCCAAGGTGCCTCTGGCCATCAACTCCAAGATGGCGAAAACGGACACTCCAGTCCTTGGGCTGGGAGGCAGGGGGTAAGAAAGGAGCAGTAGGGATAGAATAGGCAAACCCCATTCATTTTCAAGTTCAAAGTTCTTTAGCTAGCAGAGTACAGAAAGAACTTTACTTTGTCAGAGGCGACCTGTGATAATATGAAATCTCAGCAAAGAGAGCTGAAGGCTGTAGATTCTTGTTCAGGGACAGTCAGTCAACACCAGCACAGGCTCAAGCTATGACAGGAGCAGCTGGTGCTCGTGAACCACATAGCTTGGAGGGATGCTGATATATGATATACCTTGGATTTTAATCTTTTTCTCCCCTCTGCTACAAGTTTGGGGATGATGGTCACTCCTTCCATTGTTATAGTCATGGGACACAGGGAAGTTTGGTTTTCTTCTTTAGTTCTCCGGCTGTTCTCTCTGGCATTGTGCTCTGTGATTTGGTTACTTTATAAGTCGTATGGCCACGTGAGAGGGCTGGGCTATATCTATTTTTATCGACACCATCACCATGGGCCTTAGAGTCTGGAAGACAAGTTTCAGACCTATTGCTAAGGTCAGTCTCTTGGAGTCGAGAGCCAATTTGGCACCATGGTAAAGAGGACAGGCTCCTGATTCATGAAATCCTAGGTTCAAGGTCAGAATCTGTCACTTGCATGCTCTGCGGTGTTATTAATTAACCTCTCTATGCCTCGACCGCTTTATCCACAAATAGAGAGAATATTAGTACCCATCCAAGGGTGGTTGTAAGGATTAAACTGAGATTTTGGAACGTGGTGGCACATCATGGCTGTTCATTAAATGGTCATTCATTAAAATTGGCTAATTCCTTAGAGCTTTGGTCTCCTCATTCTCAGAACGGTTGTGTTGATATGAGTGTTAAATAATCTGGCGGGAAATTTCAGCAGAGTGTCTGGTATGGAGTGACTGGTTATTATTATCAGTAATAATAACAGCTAAGCAACAGAAACTAGAAAATTTTGAAATGGACTCTAAGGCCGCATCGTTGCTTGTTCCCTATTACTTCGTTATGTCAACGTCTGTTCTCTTTTGATGAGATTACTCAGTTCTGACTCGCCAGTGAAGCAGGGACCCTTTCTACACTAACTGTTGTTACGTGAGAGTAGAGAAATCCGTCTTTTAATCGGATTCCGTATCCCAATCAGTCAACGTGATTTTACCAAACGCATTATGTTCCCAGCTTGGCTGGGGAAGCAGTTTTCTGCTCTAGCAGAGTTTGTAAATAACTGGGCTTACAAGGTGAAAACACGCCCATTCAATAAGTTATAACTGGGTGTATAATGTGTATAAGGTGCCATGCTTGTGAGTATCCTGATAGGTGTAAACTTGAACCAGATGGGGATCCTGCCCTCAAGGGGTACAAAGTCAACCGAGAGGAGCTGAGAGAGACCATGGATATAGAGCCTAGACTGGATAGCAGGCTCTACCCCTTGCCACCATGAGACCTTAGGCAAGTTACTTAACTGCTCTGCACAGGGGCTTCTCATTTGTCAAATAGAGATTACAATAGTACCTACCTCATAATGTTGATGTGAAGCTTAAATGGGTTATGGTGCATAAAGCACAGTGCCTGTTACACAATCAGAGATTAGCTAACGGGAGGCATTTCCAAATATAACATGGAGCTGGGGATAAGACATGCATGTGAATAATCATAATGCAAGAGTAGGGTGATAATTGCTATGGAAGTGCGGCAGGAGAGGTGACATGGCCTGGGCTTCATAAAGGATGTGGTATTTGAGCCAAGCTTGGGAGGCTAGGGAATCTACGAACTTGGAAAAATAGGGCAAATCATGGCAGCTTTAGAATTAGAGACAGCATGAGCAAGGGCGTGGAGGTAAAGAAGGCCAAGGACGTCTGTAGGGAAGAACTTGGGAAGATAAGTTGGAAGGTGAAGGTCCTCATATGCTAGTTCAAGAAATTTATATTTGTTTTATGGATAGTGTAGACACTCATAGTGGATTTTCAGCAGGAAAATGATAAGGTAGGAGCTATGCCTCCAGGAACAGACCAGAGGAAGAATGTTCTGGGTGTTGTTATAGCCTTGTCCTGGGCTCTAGAACTCCAGTCTCTCCTTCCTCTGGCCCATTTGCTGTAAGACAGGAGGGAGAGGGGGCTCATAGATAGACAGGGGGTGACGATGCTGAGCCTGGGCTGCAGAGGGGTTGGATGTGTCATGAACAAACACAGGAAACATAAAATAAGAGTAGATGGAAAAGGAAGCCTTTTGATGCATTGGGACATATTGCTTTGAGGTGTTGGTAAGTCCGTGGATCAACCTAGGAATAGGTGGAGGTTTGGGACCTTGGGATGCCTTCAGGTTGGAGGTACAGGTGGCATAACGACTTCTCAGAATAAAACTGGAAGCCTGAAGAATGGATGGGGTTGCTAAGGGGAAATGACAAAGACCTATCCTTGGGCAATCCCTATATTTAGGGGTAGCTGGAGAAAGGGAACATGGGAAGGATCCATTGGAAAGGTAGGAGAACTTAGGAGAATACAGAGTCGAATGAAGGAATGGAGGGATTTCAAGAAGGAGCATTTCATGGAGGCTGAGCAAGACTTATTTGGGAGGCAGTAGGCAATAGGAATGGAGGAGAGATAAGGTTAGAGGTAAAGGGGAGAACTCAACAGTGGTGGGGAGGGACGCTTTAAAAGCCAGACAGAGGGCTTCCCTGGTGGCGCAGTGGTTGAGAATCCGCCTGCCAATGCAGGGGACACGGGTTCGAGCCCTGGTCCGGGAAGACCCCACATGCTGCGGAGCAACTAAGCCCGTGTGCCACAACTACTGAGCCTGCACTCCAGAGCCCATGAGCCACAACTCCTGAAGCCCGGCACCTGGAGCCTGTGCTCTGCAACAAAAGAAGCCACCGCAATGAGAAGCCCGTGCACCGCAAGGAAGAGCAGCCCCCGCTCACCGCAACTAGAGAAAGCCCGCACGCAGCAACAAAGACCCAACGCAGCCAAAAATAAATAAATAAAATAAATAATAATTATTAAAAAAAAAAAAAAGCCAGGCAGAGACCTTTTGACTTACTTGGTAGAAATCCAGAAACCTTTATGTGACCTTACAGAGATTATTTCCTGGGGACCTAGGGGATTCATACCCCTCACCCTTAACGACAGAGGCTGGGTCTGAAAGGTCTCACCATTCCTGATTATTGTGCCCTCTTACAGATGGAAGGTATTATTATTTGATATTGACCGTGTTGGATCTGCTATTAAGTCCTACAAAAAAGGACAAATTTTATGGTCTGTTTCCAGTGAATAAAGATTCAAACAAGCTGAGAATGCATTACCAGAAAAAAACCCCATAAATTTATAGTAGACCAAAACTTCAAAATTGTGTTGTTTTCTCTATCAAAAAATCAATCATTTTCCTTGCTGGGGTGGTGGAAATAATGGAGCTGGCAGTGCCCTCTTGGAACTAGACGTCTCGATGAAGGGGAAAGCAAGAATAGTGAAAGAGAATGAGAACGCAGGCAAGCGAGGAGATTGCATCTATAGAGTGAGATAGTCTAGTTTTGGATTTTAGAATTGGAATCATTCTAGGTTATGACAGGGAATGTTCATTAGAGTGTGTTACTAAAACAGAGCGGCAGTCATTAGGTCTAGGTGTTCTTCTTGAATAGATTGTCCACATGAACCTTGAAGCTACTTGAGATGATGGCAGAAGCAGAGTGGAGAAAGGCTGTGGGCTGGGCTCTCAGCTGTCAGCTCCATCATGACAGTATTAACAGATCTCCTCTTATAAAACCTGGTGTACTCCACGGTAGCCTGGAAGAATTCTGTGCCCTTGGAAGGTAGTCAGTACCTGTGTGGTGAAATCACACAAAAATGTTTATCAAAGTTCCTGATTGTCATTAAGAGTCAGATAAATGGTGGGAGAAGTAACTAGTCTGTTGATAGATTGCCAGAGAAGATGTGGAGATTGGCTATCATGTGTCTCAGACTAGAAGAGTGTTTGTACCTGAGTAGAAGAGGAATGATCTGAGTTGGCACTGGATGTGAGGAGAGCGTGAGCTTCTGGGGAGAGGAGATAACAAATGTGGAAGAATTTCCAACCTTCAATTAAAGGGGCTTCCTTGGAAACGGAATTATCTGGAAATTCCCAGGTTTGCTTTAAATCAAAGGGAGAAAGGAAGTGAGGTAACAAGAGGGGAGAAAGTATACATCAGTATAGGGATCAATAAACTAGATAGGGCTGGTAACTGGGGGGGACTTGTGTTCTGTGTTTCACTAGGGAGTGAGAGAATTCATGAGATGGGTTAAATGAACTCATCTTATGATTCCAAATGGTGCAGAGATTTCCGGTCAAGCGCTCCAAGGATCCAGATGTCTGTCTATTGAAGGTTTGTGGAGATAATAGCTGCTGTCTGGAGCGAAGGCAGGTACGGGCTGCCACGCCAGATGGTGTCTGTAGCCAGGTCAGCACGGAGCATACGGTTCCAGACAGCATGTGGAAAAATGCGAAAGTGTTTGGAGAAGGGTGCGTTTGACCCAGAGTCCCACACCACCTGTGTCCCCCACGGTGCTGACTTGGACAGCACCTGTACATGGGTGCTCTTTAGGAAGTGGTTGCTGAGCCAGACCAATTCTTTTTTTTTTTTTTTTAATAAATTTATTTATTTATTTATTGGCTGCGTTGGGTCTTCGTTGCCGTGTGAGGGCTTTCTCTAGTTGCGACGAGCGGGGGCTACTCATCATTGCAGTGGCTTCTCTCTGTGGTGGAGCACAGGCTCTAGGCACGTGGGCTGCAGTAATTGTGGCTCGCGGACTCAGTCGTTGTGGCTCGCGGGCTTAGTTGCTCTGCGGCATGTGGGATCTTCCCAGACCAGGGCTCAAACCCGTGTCCCCTGCATGGCCAGGTGGATTCTTAACCACTGCGCCACCAGGGAAGTCCCCAGGGCAGTTCTTTTATTTCATCAGTTGATTGGCAGCCTAGGTTGTGAGGTTGTGAGTTATAGCACAGGTCAATTTCAAAAGACAAAGATCCCGAGGCAGCTAGTGCAAGGTGGTTTGGGCACTTTGGGGTGGAAAGAGCATGGGAAAGGAGATCATGGAAAGGGATTCTCTAAGACACATATTGGAAAGAAAACCCCGTCGACTTTCACTAGTTCGTGAAAAGTCTGGTCCATAGAACCACTCATGTGATTTCCAGATTTTCCTGTTTTCACTGGGGCGTGGTGCGTAGGTGGGAGATATTTAGATATTTCTCAACAGGGGTCCTCTTGACTTTTTGGATAGGTAAATTATGTGTTATGAGGACTGCCTCTATGCAGTACAGACCATTGAACGCCCACGGCCACTGTTTTGTAGCACTCTTCCATCAACTCAGAGTACTCCCCCACGGCCTGTGCCCCTTAGGGAGGATGGTGTCACCGCTGGTTGCTGTGGGATCTGGGGGAGACTGCCCCGCGGGGAAAAACTTCATCCTTGTCAGAGATTTCCCTGAGCCCACATGTTGAGAATAGTGGTATTCTGGAGTTTTCTTCTGTCTCAGTTCGAACGAAGACTGAATTCTGGCTTCACTAGATGCAGAGGCTTGAATTTATTACTGACTCAATTTAGTGATGAACAGTGACATTTCAGTGCTAGTGAAAGTGTGGAGCTTTTTTAAATTCCCTCAGTCTGCACCTCGTATGTCTGTGGTTTGTGGCTTCTCGAATTTCCCTGCTGCCCCTAGCCAATCCCTGGGCACCTACAGCCATCTTTCTGGGGGTTGGTTCTATTGACTCTCTTCATGTTCCCACCAAGTAGAGGATTTCATTTTTCCACATGACCACATAGGCTGTAGACACAGGTGAAGAAAACCCGTGCCCATTTAGTATGCCTTTCCAATACTCCAGGACAGACACTAACACCGGGGACAGGGGAGTGAGACGGGGAAAAGGACAGCCATTGCTAAGGAGAAAGCTCACCTGGTGCTTCTCTGGTTACTCCTTTTTTTTTTTTTTTTTAACATCTTTATTGGGGTATAATTGCTTTACAATGGTGTGTTGGTTTCTGCTTTATAACAAAGTGAATCAGTTATACATATGTTCCCATATCTCTTCCCTCTTGCATCTCCCTCCCTCCCACCCTCCCTATCCCACCCCTCCAGGCTGTCACAAAGCACCGAGCTGATATCCCTGTGCTATGCAGCTGCTTCCCACTAGCTATCTACCTTATGTTTTGTAGTGTATATATGTCCATTAACTTCACCATGCCTGGAAATCTTTTTGATGTTTGCAACCCAAAGTCAGGCGGTAGCCGAGAGAGAGCATGTGGACTGACAGGTGGGAGGAGTAAGGAGGGAGTGGTTGGTAAGGAGAAGGTTTTCCTCTCCGCCTCAGGCAGGGTTGAGCACGAGGTGAGCATATTAGTGTAAATGGAGGTCAGCCTCATTTCTGGACCATCAACCAGAGGAATGCCATTCAAACAAGGTGTCTGCAGTTGGAGGAGGGCTGCTTTTGAGACTGATGCCTCCTTGGGAATCCAGAGTGGCTCCCCTACTTGGCCTTCAGCATCTCCTTCCAGCCTGGCTCCTCCAGGTTTCTTTCTGTCTTCCTTTCCCATATGTTTGACACCCATCTGCTGCCTCTCTCCACAGCCTCCTCTGTCACCTCCGGCAGGTGCGTTATCACTGCATGCACCCCCTCCCCCCCGACAAAACACATCTCTTCTCTCCCTGACATAAAATGGACTTTCCCTCCACAACTCCCACCTCCTTCAGATCTCTGCTGTTGTCTCTGTCTCCCTCCATCTCACCTCATTGTTTCATTGTTTCTTTGGAGAGATCGCTTAGGTTTACTTTCATGTTCACTCAAGTGTTGAAACCAACTGCTGGCTTGGATGGTGGGCAGTTTGTACATTTCACAAGTGAGGCTCACGCGGTGTATTTAAGTAGTACCTCTGTTCCATGTACTTGCTCTCTCTGACGCCACCCCAGATTTGAGGAGAGTCCTAACTCAAGGGAGGAGCTCGGTGGTGCCACGAGAAGAACGAAGTCTCCTTTATCTAATAATCAAAGACATGTGCCCCTCAGTGCACCTGGTAAAGGCACAGCGAGGTGCCCTGGGGGCTTGGCTCTGCGTGGGGATGTAGCCCCCTCCCTGCTCACGTGGGTCTCTGTTCCCCTGGCAGGAAGATGAAGTGGTCCTCCAGTGCATCGCCAACATTCACAAGGAACAGAGGAAGTTCTGCCTGGCAGCTGAGGGACTTGGGAATCGCCTGTGCTTCTTGGAACCCACTTCAGAAGCCAAGGTGAGGTTGACTGTCTGCCCTGCACCTTCCCGTTTGGCACCCCGAAGTCGTCTAGGGGATGGGACTGCTGGGATATGGTGGTGAGGGTGATAAGGATGGTGAGGAAGAAATCTGAAAGGACACATTTATTTTTAAAATGGGAAGCAGATCAGAACACTGTCTTTCAGTGTTCAGCAGGGCACGGAGGATGCCTTGAGGTCATTGTCAGTCTTCACGGAGGAGGTTCTTTTAGTACCTCCAGCGCACCTTCCTTCTTGTTAATTCCTAGAAATCTGAGTGCGTGTTCTGTACTCCCAGCTATCGTTTTATTGCTACAGGGACTCATATCCTTGGACCTGTGTTGCACAGCAAGCTCATCACTTTCAGCTGTGACTGTGCTGAGATTGTTGTAACTGCCTGCTGTGCCCTGGGGGCAGAGAGGAATGTTTGCTCTGGTTCCCACCTGCGGGGTGGCATGTAACATCATCTCTCCTCAGCCAAACTTGGTTTCCTGCATTTTCAGTTGCTTTCTGCTTTTCCTGAACTGTATGTCAGATGGATCTGTGTGCCCAGTGTTCTCACAGTACTTTGTAGTCCTGGAAAGACCTTTATATCAGTCAGGGTTTTCCAGAGAAACAGAACCAATAGGATCTCTCCGTTTTTCTAGATAGGTGGGTGGATGGATGGGTGGATGGATGGATGGATGGGTGGATGGATGGGTGGGTGGATGGATGGATGGGTGGATGGATGGGTGGGTGGATGGGTGGGTGGATGGATGGGTGGATGGATGGGTGGATGGATGGATGGATGGATGGGTGGATGGATGGATGGATGGATATATATGGATTTATTTTAAGGAACTGGATCATGCAATTAGGGAGGCTGGCAAGTCTGAAATCAGTAGGTTCAGATCAACTGGAAACTCAGGAATTAATGCTGTCTTAAGGCAGATTTTTTTTCTCCTCCAAGAAACCTCAGTTTTTATTCTTACAGCTTTCAACTGATTGGGGGAGGCCCACCCACATTATCAAGGGTAATCCCCTTTAAAGTTGACTAATTGCAGATGTTAATTACATCTACAAAATGCCTTCACATCAAAACCTAGATCGGTGTTTGATTAAATAACCGAGTACTGTAGTCTAGCCAAGTCGGCGCACAATTAACCATCACCCCTCCACGCTCAGTTTTTCTTACAGAATCTTTTTAAATTTTAAATCAGAAGATGGTTACATTTTCCAGTGAGCCCACCTGATTGATATGTCATTTCTCCATGTGAACATACACAACACAGGCACACATGCAGAGTCTGTGCTCATCGTAGCGCAGCAGATGTGCACCGTGATGGCTGTGTCTCCCAGAAGCCCTCTCTTCTCCCTCACCCTGCTCCCTCCCGTGTAGGTCACTGATCCACAAGCACAGACATATGTATGTCAGTGGCATGTAGGACAGGGTCACGTTCAAATGAATGCCAGAGCAAAGAGACAAGGAAGATTTTTATCTTTTTAAAGGTCTTAGGCTTGATTTCCCTGAAGCCTTTTCTCATTTACTTTTGTTCTTAGCTAGGTTTTTTTCTTTTCATTCCCAGCAGTCCGGGATAATAGGAAGCTCATTAGATTATAAGTCAAGCAGTTAATTCTCAGCCATTAGCTCATCATGTGACCATGAGCAAGTCGCTCAGTCTTGTTTTCAGCTTTCTCACCTGCCGGAGAAGATGCAGCCTGGTGCAGTAGAAAGAGCATGGGCCTGAATTAGAAACCCATGGTACCATTTTCTAGTCATCCACTGAGTGGGTCATAGGACGTTGGTTTGGGGCACAGCTCTGGAACCGGACTAGCAAGAGTTGGAATCCTGTCTCCACCACTCACCAGCTAAGCCAGGGCCTTGAGCAAGGTATCTCACCTTTCTGAACTTAGTTTTCCCCTCTGCCTAGTGGGAATTTAATAGGACCTACCTAATAAGGTCGTTATTAGGATTAAACGAATGAATACGTGTGAACCACCTAGCACATTGTAAACTCTATTTAACCACTGGCTATTGTGATTTACTCTTACCTAGACCAGATTACCTAAAACAAATTAAAGAGAGCTGTATATCATAATCTAAGAATTCTTTGTATCTCACAGGTGTAAAAATAATAAACTACAGCACTCATAAATACATTAGGGTTAAGACGAATCCTTCCTAACCCCTGCTTGACTAAGTGATTGTCCTTATTTTAATTTTTCATTTTAAATGTAAAACAAGATAACACGACTGAAGAATTTTTAAACAAAATAGAATGGGTCATCTATAACTGTATTCCCTTGTCACAACTGTTTTCATTTTTGTTCTGCACTCTGGCCTTTGTCCACGTGTACCCATATATTTTCAAAGTCGTACTCATAGTAGATATTCAGACATTCCGCTTTTTTTCTTTCATGTTTCAGTCAGTTCCATATTGCTATGTAGCCCTCGTGGTTATTTAAAAAAAAAAAATCATGTATGTGGTTTTGTTGGTTTACTGTTGCTTCCTGGAGTAATGTCCCGGAGAAGAATTAATGATATCAGAAGGATAAACAATATTA
Source organism: Delphinus delphis (assembly GCF_949987515.2). Classification (NCBI taxonomy): domain Eukaryota; kingdom Metazoa; phylum Chordata; class Mammalia; order Artiodactyla; family Delphinidae; genus Delphinus; species Delphinus delphis. Next base: position 77,865,347 of record NC_082684.1, on the reverse strand, counting down.
AACTACTTTCTTAAAAGGAGATACCAGTTGTTACAGTTAGCACACCCACTATCATGTGAGTGTCTCTCTTTTATATACAGTATGAAGAAAATGTCCCATGAGGGCTTCTTACAGAAAAACAGGGTAAAGTTCCTGGAAAGGATAGAGTAGGTCTTCAGAATTTCCCGTCACCACTCCTGAGAGCAGCCTGCTAGATGAGCCCATTTTCTGTGGCTTCAGGCTTTCCTACAACCAGCTCCAACTATCGCACACACCTCTTCTGGCCTGTCCCCTCCCTTTTCAGTAGATACTTCTCCTAATTCTCTACCATCAGATTTCACAACCAGCTGTGCCATTCTTAGGCTTTTGGAAACTAATATAAGCCATGCAATGAGGTGAGAAGGCGTGTGTATTCCCAAGGCTGGCACTGGGCATGAGACACAGATCTCAAATGTCACTCTTATCAGCTGGCTAGAGCCAAATGGTGACCTTGGGCATTCCCAGTCAAGGGTATTTCAAGCTAGTTGAGGCTCAGAGAGAGAAAACTGAGATGAACTCTAGGGAGAAGAAAGACCTCAGAGAAAGAACAGTTGAGATAAGGTACTTAAAAGAGATTCTCAGTATATGAGCCCTGAGAAAAAGAGGTCATATTGAAGCAAGGAGTGAGAGGGCAGAAGAATAAGAAGCAGAAGTATAAGAATGTGAACACTTGCTATAGACCTGGAGACTGTTGAGCACTTGGGAGAGTTCTTGTGACTTTGATTCCTATTTGTCATGGCCCACCCTTCTCTGAAGGCCCCTTAAACTGCAGATATTAGTTCATGAAAGCACCCTTATTCAGCTTTCCATTCTAATGAGCACAGCTTGGGGAGTTAAAAGGTATTTTGTTTTGTAGGGAAGACTCAGGGTTAAAACCAGAGACCAGGAAACATCGAGGGGAAGTGTTGCTTCTCTATTTTATCAGTAGCAGCAAATGTTTATTGACTGTCATTTTTAAGTGGAAAATGTGTTCCCAGGAATCAGGAATTTACTACTTTTCCTCTGGTTCTTATTATATCTCATCTATGATGTATCTGCAGTGTCCACAAGCGGGTTGTCTTTGGTTCAACTTCACATCCAGACTCATAAGATGCTGATAGACCCCAGTCTGCTCAGTAGGACAGGGACCACAGCTTGCCTGCTGGGAAGTGTTAGGCACTCCTGCGGGAATCCTTGCAGCCATCCAGGGGCTGCCTTCCGAATCCCCACCCCAAATGACAGCTCAAGTTCAAAGAGACAAGGTCCACATCAGGCAGGTGTGGAGTCATGGCTTAAAAGCCATGGCTTAAAAGCTTCATGGACCCCAGGAGCCGGTGTATCTTGTAACAACTCCATAGACGTAGCTTTTGAGATGCCCATGAAGGACCACCACCACTACAAGTGTCATCGTACTTGGGGAAATCACAAATATAGGACTCTCCATGAGGTACTGGTGGTCTTTCCAGTCCAGAGACAGGCTACCAATCTGGGATCATTTTTACCCTAAGTAATGTTCCCTAGTAACATAATTAACATATCAGTTTTATCAAGTTGTCCCAAGAACAAAACTGGACAATTAACCGAAGGTCAGATTCTCATGCCGAAAGAGAAAATTTCATAAGCCTTATCCCATAGGAGTCTTCACTGATGACCATTACGTAACTACTGCAGCCCAACACCTTTCCAAATCCTGACTTCCACCTTCCTTAATTGTATTGTAGATCATCAAAAAGGAGGAAAAATATGGGAACTTTTTGTTTAAAATCAGTTGCAACAGACTGAGGTTTGTTTGTTTCACTGATTTTAATGACAATGAAACTGCGATTGATGAAGTGAAACAACTTACTCTAGTACCCTTCAAAAGCCAGTGTCACATCTAAAGCCTTTGGGCTCTAGTGTCTCAGAAAAAAGTTCTACCTCTGTCAGGGAACATTGTGTCTTACTGATCATGGTTTATTCAAAGTGAAAAATCCAGTTTCATATCTAATTTTCAAACTGAACATTTTCAGGGTAAATTTTATTCCTATTGTTTTCACCTCGTCTTTTGAAAACTGAAAAATAGTCTGCTCTGGTTTCTGAAAACTTGTATAGGTTCTCAAGACCCAGAATTAAACATTTGCGATTGTGCAAACATCATTATGTCAATGACATGAATTAGGATAGAATTCTTGGCTAAAAAACCCTTATTTTCTGTTGCTTTTATTATCTTCAGCTCAGAAAGATTTACTGTTTATTCCTAAAAAACTAGGCCTATGCTAATTTACAGACAGGCTCAACCTGACGTTGTATACCCTTTTTTGAACTTCTGATTGTTACTTTAGTGTGTAGTATTCTCTATGGACTTGAGATCTTATGAAAGGCCAAACTATTATAAAACTTACTTCAAAAAATTCCCTTGTCTTACAATATAAAGAGACTTACACATTAATATAAAGAGACTTAACACATCTTTTTGGTTTTTTAACAGTTATCAAGCATCATATGCCGCGGTGCTTACATCCTTTCTTTCATTTAATCTTTACAACCCTATGGAGCAAATATTATTCTCATTTACAGAAAAAGGAAGATAGAACAATTGAGACAAAGTTAGATGACTTCCTGAAGATGATTCATTACAAACTCGAATCACTGTCTAATTTCTATAATGCTCATCAATAAAGAGTATTATGACTCTAACTTATTTAATTATAAAGAAGCCATATTTCTTCAAGTGGTTAGATTTTAAGAATACCTGGGCAGATCTCCACACGCCTCCCACAACCTTCCTTCATGTGTGCTCTGAATGCCTGACATTCCAAAGTTAGAAATATGTATTTTGCCTAAATCAAACAATCTATTAAAATGCAGATGCTCTCAACACATGAAGCAATATTAAAATTTTTATAGCTAATTTTTTACAATATAAAGATTATCATATTTTTTCCTAGAAAGTAAGTTTATAAAGGGGTGATAAGGCAGATTACTAAGTGCCTCAGTATTGAGATATAAGGCACAGAAACACTGTAAATGGGGTAGTGGAGGGGTGATCAAAACATCCATTGCATTGCAGTAGGATGGTTTACTTGTCTTTTCTCCTGCCCTCCACCATTCTGTGATCACTAAAGTCACAGACTATATAGGCATACCTTAGAGATATTGCAGGTTTGGGTCCAGACCACTTCAATAAAGCAAATATCGCAAAAAAGTGAGTCACACGAAATTTTGGTTTCCCAGTGAGTTTAAAAGTTATGTTTACACTATAATGTAGTGTATTAGGGGTGTAATAGCGTTATGTCCAAAAGTAACAATGTACATAACTTAATTTAAAAATATTGCTAAAAAAATGCTAACCGTTACCTAAGCCTTCAGCCAGTCGTAGTAGTAACTCAAAGATCACTGATCACAGCTCACCACTACAAGTATAATAATGAAAAAGTTTGAAATATTGTGAGAATTACCAAAATGTGACACAGAGATGCAAAGTGAGCAAATGTTGTTGGGAAAATGGTGCCGATAGATTTGCTCAACATAGGGTGGCCACTGACCTTCAATTTGAAAATAAAGCAATATTTGCAAATCACAATAAAGTGAAACATAAAAAAAAAAAACTATGCTTGTATAGTATAGCAGTTAAGAAGCACAGCCGTGGAGCTAGAATTTCTGGGCTGGTAATTTTGGCTTCACTGCCTAATAGCTTTATGACCATGGTTCAAATGACTTCTCTCTCTTTGCCCCAGTTTCTTCATCTTTAAAAATGTTCCCATCTCATAGGATTATCATGAAGATTTAATAACAATGGTTTATAATTGTAAAGTACTTACATAGGGCCTGACACATCCAAAGTGCTATTTAAGCAATAGCATTTATTATCCCCAGAAGAGGGTCAGACACACATTAGGTCCTCAGGAACTGTTGCTTTATTCAGTTAAGTTACCCATGTACTGAATTAATTAATTAAAAGGCCTGGATTTGAGGATCAGCAGGACATTTGTGACCTTAAAAGTGACATATAAAGGAGAGTCAGAGAGAGTAAGTTAGATAAAAAGGATTAAGCAATAAGCGAATGGTTTTAAAAAGTAAGATGAATTAGTGGGATGTAGATTTTTATGTTACTGATTTCTAATTTAATTTTAATATGGTCAAAGAACATACTCTGTATGATTTCAATCCTTTGCAATTTATTGGGACTTGTTTTTCAGCCCAGCATATGGTATATCTTGAAGAATGTTCCATATGTACTTAAAAAAGCTGCATTCTGTAGTTGTTGAATGTAGTGTTTTATGAATGTCAAGATGAATATTCTTACTAAATTGTATCTACTTATTCTGTCAATTACTGAGAGATGTTAAAAACTGAAGATTTGCCTGTGTCTTTCGTTAGTTCTGTCAGTTTTGTTATGTGTATTTTAAAACTCTGTTTTAGGTGTGCACATTTAGAATTTTTGTTTGTTCTCTGATGAATCGGTCCTTTTCTCATTATCAAATGTAACTGTTTATCCTTGGTCTTACAATATACATTGACTGATACTAATCTAGCCGTAAGCTTTCTAATGCTTACTGTTTGTGTGGTATATCTTTTTCCATCTTTTTGTTTTCACCTTGTTTTTATCTTTATTTTTAAAATATGTCCCTTATAAACAGCATAGAGTTAAGTGTTGATTCCCCCCCATTCTATAATCTCTACTGTTTTATTGGAGTGTTCAGTCCATTTACATTTATTGTAATAGTTGATACTATTGGGTTTTAGTCTACTATCTTGCTATTTGTTCTGTGTGTGTATATATACCCTAGTTTTTGTCCCAGTTTCTCCTTTTCTGCCTGCTTTAGAATAAATCAAATATTTTTAAAAATGTCCCATTTTATCTCTTCTATTGGCTTTATAGCTCTACTTCTTGGTATTGTTTTTCACTAGTTCCTTTGGGGATTACAATATGAATCCTTAACTTATCACAATCTTCTGTGAGTTACTATTACATTACTATCCTTATCCTTTGTGCACTATTGACATGTGTTTTATTTCTACAAGTTATATAGTGTGCAATACTTTATTATTTTTGTTGCAAAGAGTCGATTGTCTTTTAAAGAAATTAAGAAAAGAAAAAAGATGGTTTTTATAAAAATAATATCCAGGTATGTAACATTTTTAGTGCTCTTCAGGTTTTCCTTTAGATCCAGATTTCTATCTGGTACATTTTCCTCCAGCCTGAAGAATATCCTTTAGCGTTTTTTCATAGTGAAGATCTGCCAGAGACAAACTCACCCAGCTTTTTTTGTTCACTGAGAATATCTTTATTTTGTCTCTGTTTTTTGAAGGATATTTTCTCTGGTTATAAAATCCTGGTTTGACTTTTTTCTTTCAGCACTTTAAAGATGGTGTTGTGTTGTCTTTGGCCTGCATTTATTTTTTTTTAATGAAAAATGAGCTATCATTTTATCATTTCTCTATATGAAATAAGTCTTTTGCTTTGGAAGGTTTTAAGAATTTTTTCTTTATCTTTGATTTTCAGCAGTTTGAATGCTGTATTTGAGGGTGGTTTTCCTTCTATTTATCCTGCCTAGATGTTGCTGAACTTTATGGACCTCTTGGTTGAGTTTGTCTTTTTTTATCAAGTTTGGAAATTTGACAGCTGTTACCTTTTTTCTTCGTTGCTTCGCATGGGCTTTCTTTAGTTGCAGTGAGCAGGGGCTACTCTTCCTTGCTTCTCATTGTGGTGGCTTCTCTTGTTGTGGAGCGTGGGCTCTAGGCACATGGGCCAGTAGTTGTGGCTCGTGGGCTCTGGAGTGCAGGCTCAGTAGTTGTGGCACATGGGCTTAGTTGCTCCGCAGCATGTGGGATCTTCCTGGACCAGGGCTCAAACCCGTGTCCCCTGCGTTGGCAGGCAGATTCGTAACCACTGCACCACCAGGGAAGTCCCCATTACTTATCTTTCTTTTTTTCTTTTTATTTAATATCTTTATTGGAGTATAATTGCTTTACAATGTTGTGTTAGTTTTTACTGTATAACAAAGTGAATCAGCTATATGTATACATATATCTCCATATCCCCTCCCTCTTGCGTCTCCCTCCCACCATCCCTATCCCACCCCTTTAGGTGGTCACAAAGCACCGAGCTGATCTCCCTGTGCTATGCGGCTGCTTCCCACTAGCTATCTGTTTTACATTTGGTAGAGTATATATGTCAATGCTACTCTCTCACTTCGTCCCAGTACATTTCTCCCTCCCCATGTCCTCAAGTCCATTCTCTACATCTGCATCTTCTTTATTCCTGTCCTGCCCCTAGGTTCATCAAAACGTTCTTTATTTCTTTTTTTTAGATTCCATATATATGTGTTAGCATACAGTATTTGTTTTTCTCTTTCTGACTTACTTCACTCTGTATGACAGACTCTAGGTCCATGCACCTCACTACAGATAACTCAATTTCATTTCTTTTTATGGCTGAGTAATATTCCAATGTATACATGTGCCACATCTTCTTTATCCATTTATCTGTCGACGGACACTTAGATTGTTTCCATCTCCTGGCTATTGTAAATAGAGCTGCAGTGAACATTTTGGTACATGACTCTTTTTGAATTATGGTTTTCTCAGGGTATATGCCCAGTAGTGGGATTGCTGGGTCATATGGTAGTTCTTTTTTTAGTTTTTTAAGGAACCTCCATACTGTTCTCCATAGTGGCTGTATCAATTTACATTCCCATCAACAGTGCAAGAGGGTTAACTTTCCTCCACACCCTCACCAACCTTTATTGTTTGTAGATTTTTTGATAATGGACATTCTGACTGGTGTGAGGTGATACCTCATTGTAGTTTTGATTTGCATTTCTCTAATGATTAGTGATGTTGAATATCCTTTCATGTCTTTTTTGGCCATATGTATATCTTCTCTGGAGAAATGTCTATTTAGGTCTTCTGCCCATTTTTGGATTGGGTTGTTTGTTTTTTTGATATTGAGCCGCATGAGCTGGTTGTATATTTTGGAGAGTAATCCTTTGTCAGTTGCTTCATTTGCAAATATTTTCTCCCATTCTGAGGGTTGTCTTTTCGTCTTGTTTATGGTTTCCTTTGCTGTGCAAAAGCTTTGAAGTTTCATTAGGTCCCGTTTGTTTATTTTTGTTTTTATTTCCATTTCTCTAGGAGGTGGGTCAAAAAGGGTCTTGCTGTGATTTATGTCAAAGAGTGTTCTGCCTCAGAAACGAGTTAGTCTCAGACAGCAAACCTTCAGTCTGCAGTTGATCCCAATGTCTACTGGCTCAATTTTGGGACAATTCGTTGTCTATTCAGGTATTCCACAGATGCAGGGTAAATCAAGTTGATTGTGGGGATTTCATCCACTGCTCCTGAGGCTGCATGGAGAAATTTCCCTTTCTCTTCTTTTTTTGCACAGCTCCTGGGGTTCGCCTTTGGTTTTGGTCCCATATCTGCATGTAGGTTGCCCTCAGGCATCTGTTCCCTGCCCAGACAGGAGGGGGTTAAAGCAGCAGCTGATTAGGGGGCTCTGCCTCATTCAGGCTCGGTGGAGGGAGGGGCACGGTAGTCATAATTGGAATGTGAGGCGAGCCTGCGGCGGCAGTAGAAGCCAGCATGAGGTGGCAACAGCCTGAGGTGCGCGGTGTGTTCTCCCTGGGAAGTTGTCCCTGCATCATGGGACCCTGGCAGTGGCAGGCTGCACAGGCTTCCAGGTGCGGAGGTGTGGATAGTGACCTGTGCTTGCACACAGGATTCCTGGTGGCTGCAGCAGCAGCCTTAGCATTTCTTGCCCGTCTCTGGTGTCCTCGCTGATAGCCACAGCTCTCACCTGTCTCTGGAGCTCGTTTAGTCAGTGCTCTGCCTTCTGTGTGCAGAGAGGGAAGGAATCCCCTCTCCTCGCTCGCCCTGAAACAATGGTCTCTTGCCTCTTAGGCAGGTCCAGACTTTTTCCCGGACTCCCTCCAGGCTAGCTGTGGCGCACTAGCCCCTTCAGGCTGTGTTCACGCAGCCAACGCCAGTCCTCTCCCTGGGATCTGACCTCTGAAGTCCAAGTCTCAGCTCCCAGCCCCCACCCGCCCTTGCCGGTGAGCAGACAAGCCTCTCAGTCTGGTGAGTGCTGGTCGGCACCAATCCTCTGTGCAGGAATCTCTCCACTTTGCTCTCTGCACCCATATTGCTGCGCTCTCCTCCATGGCTCCGAACTTCTGCCCCGCCCAACCCCTGTCTCCACCAGTGAAGGGGCTTCCTAGTGTTTGGAAACTTTTCCTCCTTCACAGCTCCCTCCCAGAGGTGCAGGTCCTGTCCCTATTATTTTGTCTCTGTTTTTTCCTTTTTCTTTTGCCCAACCCAGGTGCGTGGGGATTTTCTTGCCTTTTGGGAAGTCTGAGGTCTTCTGCCTGCGTTCAGTAGGTGTTCTGTAGGAGTTGTTTCACATGTAGTTGTATTTTTGATGTATTGGTGGGTATAAGGTGATCTCCATGTCTTACTCCTCCACCATCTTGAAGGTCCCCTGTTACTTCTTAAAATATTTATTTTGCCACACTTATTCTCTCCTGCTGGGACTCCAATTACGTATACATTAAACCATTTTATGTTATTCCATAGGCCACTAAAACTCGGTTCATTTTTTTCAACTATATTTCTCTCTGTGCTTCAGTTTGAATAATTCCTGTTGACTTATTTTTGTTTCTTTAATTTAAAAGTGCCATTAACTCTCTCCAGTGAATTTATTTCAGATATTGTATTTTTTTAATTACAAAATTTTCAGTAGTTTATTTCTAAGGTTTACATATTCTCATCTCCCATTGTTCTTATTTTTTTCTGATAAATTCATTAACATTTATAATAGTTATTTTAAATCCTGCCTACTGATGCCAGTATATGGGTTGTCTGTGGATCTGCTTCTTATGACTGGTTTTTCCTTTGATTATGAGTCACAGTTTCCTATTTCTTTGCATGTCTAGTAATTTTTATTTTATACTGAAGATTGTAGCCGATGTTTTGTAGTTATTTTGTTTTCACTTTTCTTTCCCTAAAGAGTGTTGTGTTTTGTTGTAGCAGGCAATTAAATTACTGGTGGAGCTCCTTGATCTTCTGGAGCCTTGGTCTCTTTTAGTTTTGCATTTAGTTTTAGGATATAGTCGTTAGTCTTGGGATGTAGCCCATCTGGGTTTTAAGGAAAATCCTGAAGTGTTTCCTAACCCCGTCTAGAGAGTTAGGCTTGAACACCAAATTCTGACACTCCAAAACCAGGTAGCTACTGAAACCTTCCTTCCTTTTAAGCATTCCAGCTGTTCCTTTCCATTTGATACTTGGAGTGCTGCCCTGTACAGTTGATGAGTGGGCCAGAATTTGAGGGGTATTTTTATTGCCGATTTGGAGTTTTCATATACAGTGGTTCCCTCCTTTTTCCACATTCTCCTCTTCAATTTCCTGACATTCCAACAACCCCAAACTCAGCCCTCTGACTCCACAGCAGCTTTTTTTCTTGCCATCAATCCCCTATAAAATCCGTAAACAAGGGAGTGGCCTCAGGGGAAATTTTAATTAAATGTGCATATCACCTACTTGGCTTCCCTTCTTTCAAGAGTCATATTTTTCCCTCCGGCTTTAGATTGCTCTCCAGTACCTTCAAACAGTTATCTTTTTAATGTGTTTCCAAAATTTATAATTGTTATTGTCAGGAAGATTATTCTGCTGTAAGCTTCTCCACTGTTACCTGAACCAGAACCTCTTCAGTGAGTGTTCACTGCTCTGTGAAGCAGCTGAGAGTTAAAAGAAGAGACAATGGTGTTGAAGCAAAATCTGGGTTATAAAGAAGGAGTTTCCATGATGAGAGAGACAGGCATGTTTTAGGCAGAGAAAAAGGAGGCCGTAGAGAAGGAGAGACTGAAGCCATAAAAGAAAAGGCGGGGGGGGGGGGGACTAACGTATGGCACTGTTAGTGAGGGAATTAACTGAGAGCAGCTCTGGCATATGCAAAAGAGAAGAGGCGAGGGCACAGGTTTTGAAGTAGCAAAGATGGGAGTTGAACACACACGGGCTGATTGTCAGGCGAAAACATGAACTTGTGGAAACTGTATAGGTCCTTCATATGTAAAAAGGACATGAATAGACAGGGATTAAATTGACTTCAGGTGTGGTTAATGGGACGTATAGGGTGGTGAAGGGATCAAAGTGGGAGGAGTCAAGTGTAACTAGAGTTAGCTGCCTATGGATGACATGTTGTTTAGTGAAATAGGGCATGTGGGAGAAGGAAAGTGTTAGGACAGATAGTGCTTATGAACTGGATTTGGGGCATATTGAATTCAAAAGTCCTGGAAAGCATCCAAGAGGAAACTTTGATAGGCATCTGGATGTATGGATCAGAGAGGTTGGAATGGAGATAACATTTAGGAGATATTGGCTTAAGGATAGCAAATCAAGCTCTGAGAGGGGAAATAATATGGATTAAGAAGGGAAGAGAAGAGGGCTTGGAAAATGTAGATATTTAAAGATGAGTAGAGGAAGAGAAACACAGCACAGAGAAGGAGGAGGAGAAACCTAAGAGATCAGAGGGAAAATAGGCATGGACAATGTCATAGAAGCCACAGAAATCACGGGAAGAGTGTCAAGAAGGAGTATGGTCAATAGGGTAGGATGTCCCTTGGAGGCAAAGTAATGTGAGTTTGGAATGTGTCCATTAGATGTAGTGACACGGAGGCCAATGGTAGTCTTGGTGAGAGCTCGCTCAGTGGGGGGACAAGGGCAGAGCCAGTTTAGCCGAGGTGGAGCGCAAGCAGAAAAGGAAGACAAAATAAAGACAGCCAGTGCAGAAATCTCTGAAAGAGAGAGTGACGGCTGGAGAGGGTCAGAGGATGGAAGGATTTTTGTAATAGAAGAGGCTTAAGTGTGGTTAAGTCTTAAGCATGTTCCCATGCTGATGGAAAGGTACAAGTGGAGAAAGAGAAGAAGGAGATGCAGAAGAGGGAAGGGATGCTTTAGTGTGCAAATTGCTGATACAGTGGAAAGGGCTGGTATTAAGAACAGAGATGAGGAACTGGCCTTCAAGCAAGGAAGACCTCCTATTTCCACTGAAGAGGAAGAAGGCAAGGCTGGGAGGAGACCTGTAGGTTTTGTGCAGAAAGTTTTGGTGAGTGAGCCGCCTAGAGGTGTGAGGGCACAGCAGGGAGGGCCAGCTGAGGTTGGTAACCATGACTTTCCAGCGCTACCAATTTTCTGAATTGTGTCATCTTGTGCAGCAGCTCTCCGCAGGCCCAGCGCAGGCATGGAGAAGGCGGATAGTTAAATTCTGCCGGGAGTGGGGTAAGTGTCAAAACGGCAAGAGAGTTTAGGAGACTGGACCATGGAATCTTGGAATTTAGGCTGAATGAGGAAAGAACTAAAGACAGGAGGAGACTGTGTGAGTGAAAAGGATTAAGGGGTGTAAATAGTGATGAGAGTTATTGAGTAAGGAAGCCCGCTGAAAGGGGACTGCATGGTTAAATCGTGGGGTGCGTCCATCAGAGGTTTCCGAGTAGAGCAGTTTGGCTGAAACTAGGCCCCAGGTGTATGACCATGAAAGAGGGTGGCTGAACTACAGTATAGAAGATCACTGATGAAGAAGAAGCAAAATAACTGCGAAGCTGTAATATGGGATAGATTATTCATAGAGCCCATTAGTTTCCTAGGGCTACTGTAACAAATTAGCATAAACTAGGTGGCTTCAGACAACAGAAGTTTATTCTCTTACAGTTCTGGAGGCTAGAAGTCTGAAATCAAGGTGTGAACAGAGCTGTGCTCCCTCCGAAGCCTCTGTGGGAGGATCCTCCTTGCCCATTCTAGTGTCTGGCAGCCCCAGGTGTTCCTTGGTTTGTGACAGCATACCCCCAATCTCTGCCTCCATCTTTATATGGCCCTTTTCTGTGCGTCTGTCTTCACATGGCGTTTTCCCCTTCTTGTAAGGACATCAGTCCTATTGGATTAAGTCCCACCCTAATGACTTCATCTTAACTTGATTACATCCGTAAAGACCCTATTTTCAAATCAGGTCATATTAACAGTTGCTGGGGCTCAAGACTTCAGCATATATTTGGGGGGAGCACACAATTCAAGAAATAGCAATGTGAGTGTTCTAATCAGCAAGAGTGGGAACGAAAAAGGGCCAGAGAGTTCAGTGAAGATGGGAAGGTCACAGAAATAAACAAATAGCAAAAAGGGAGGCAGCAAAGGGTGATGTCTCCAGGCACAGGATGCTTAAAGGAGAAGGAGTTAACTTGTGGAAGAGCAGTGATCTAGAAACAGTCCCGGGAAGGAGAAGGACACAGACCCAACCTCCTAAGCCCAAGTTATCTGAAGAATGAGAGAATAAGCATCTGGAATCGAGAGGGCCCCAAGGGAAGATTGTTCACACTGGGTCAGGGACTATTGTTGTTTTGTGTAGGCAGGATAAAGGGCTCATTTCCTACTGGTCCATATGTGAATTCATCAAGTCGAAGGGTTGGAGTCTAATCCTAGGGATGCTCAGATTCTGAAAATCCTGGCTCCACGGTCCCGTTCTTCCCATTCGGCAGCTAAATGGTTTTCTTTCCAGAAGTCTTCTTTCCATTTCTGCATCCACATTGAGCCTCACGCTCTGCTGTTTCTAACGGTTAAGAGACGAGAAGGGAAACAGATATCCAAAGGAATAGCATAGAAGTCGGGAGCAACGCATGTCAAGTTTATTAATGCATTTGTCAGTTGCCGGATCCGAGGACCTAGTTAAAGAGAAGGAAAAAAGTGTCAACCCTGAGATCTCCTCTCGTCTATATTGTCCTTCTTACTATTTGAGTTATTAATACTGTGTTGATAACTTATCTGCTTGAGGCAATACCGTCCCCTCTTTTTCTTTAAAGACAGCCTGTACCTTTAGTGGTGGGAATCTTCACAAAGAATTTATTCAGTGTGTAAAGTGGCACCATTGCTCTGCTGCTCATTTGTCATTTACTTGTTCACAGCAGGCAAATGGCCCCAGGTGAATTATGAGTAGGTGTTATTCATACCCGGGCTCCTCTGCAGCGCTTAGTACTTTGCTCTTCAGACCTAATAGCTGCTATTTTGGTCTTGATTAGCAGTATTTTTTCTTCCTCCCCCAACTCTTGAACTTACTAATTAGACCACAAAGACTTGCCTTTTCTTCCTGTGATTGGGGGAACATCTCTCTTCCAGTTGTTACTTTTACATGGAATTAAAAGGATGCATTGCGTTCGTGTTAGAATTTGAGTCAAAAACCCAAGGCATGTTACATCCATCATTTTCATTCCTTGTGGGTGTTTTAAAACCTGGGGATAAAACCTAAGCCATGCTGACGGCCTCTTATGTGATCTTTTGAAATGATGTGCGTATTCATAATTCCCAGATGAAAGTATTGTTTACAAAGAACGGAATAGTGATTCAAGAGATCTGGTTTTGCTCTCCCTCCAACGTGCTTTAAAATGTTACACAAAATAACCTCTAGGATCTGATTTGCCAGCCACTGCATGAGGAGAGTTTTGTAAAGGAAATGTTCAAAATTGTTTTAGAAGTTAAGATTTACAGACAGTTAAGTTGACAACTTTATTTCTCTACTTTTCAGTAGTTCGTTGAGTAGTTTTTAAAGTGACCTGAACAAACTACATGAACTGAAACATTTTACGAGTCATTTGGAAACAAATCTTGTTTGCTCTTAACTTCCTGTTGTGTAGCAAATAGTTGATTTTAAATAATTCAAAATGCTATGGAGAATTAATTTGTGTTTCTTCATCCAAGTTATTTCAGGGAGTGATTACAAATTGTTTTTAAAACAGTCATTCCGGGATTAGCTGCTTTCTCTGTCAGTATGTTTTCCAATCATTTTTCTTCCATTCCACTTAAACTCAGCTGAGCTTTATGCAAAGCCTTTAGATGAGAACGACTGGTACAGGAAAGCTGTTTGTAAGCCTCTGTCTGACAGTTCTTTTTGAGCTATTGAGTGGTTGACAGGATTTTAAAACCCTTGACCCTAATGATCCATTTCTCATTAGAGCGCTTTCATCAAAGACTTTTGCCTTAAGCGCTACTTTAGCACTTCGCTATACATCCCAACATATTTCGACTTCAAAATAGAATAGATTATCATCTCTTTGGGGCGGTTCAGGTACAGTACTGCCTCAGAGCACTGAGGGCGGAATAATTGATTTCCACCCCACCTCCTCCATCCCAGGGGCAGTCACTTGAGACTTGAAATCTGAATCATTACCCTGGTAAGCTGTAGCATCTAGGTTCAAACAATTCTTCTTTTACCTAAAGATGAGGAGAGGTTTTAGAATTTAATGCAAGCTCTGAGACTGAGTGAACGCAAGAAGGCTTACTATTGTCATTCAGCAAAACCTCTTAGTAAACAGCTAAAGGGAATTAATTTTTTTGTGAAAAATACAGCCAAGAAAGATGAGAACTTTTTGATGTTCATACGGAAGTTTCCAGAACCTCCTCTGATCACCTTTCTGTTTGAAAAATGAGCACTGTGGTTTCGCTCACTCCCTGATTTCCCAGGTAAATTGTGTCATGAATGCTTTATCCTTGAAGATGATGATCCTAGCCAGCACCTGTGAGCTTTGGCACTGAGCTCACCCAGAAAGGCTGAGGTTCTCAAACTGGAATGAGCATATCCTTCAATCCCCAGCCTTGTCTTGCGTAGGGCCAGAAATCTGCTTTTATTTTTTTTTAAACAAACTCGTGTCTGGTTCTTATGCAGGTGGTCCACAGACCTCACTTTCAGAAATTGTGGAAGGTCTGAATTTGCAGTCATCGGCCTTATACATCTGTTTCCTTGTTTGACTAAGTAATGACAAAGTAGCTAGATGTCATCACAAAACGAGGCAAAGCTACCACCGACCTTGGCTTCATTAGTATCATGTTCACCCTTACCTACAGCCTGCCATGAAAAGTTTCGAATTGCCGTAGTAATGAATGAACTTGCTTCTTTGCCAAAATGTCCACGTTTACTAGAAAGCCAGACATGGCGCTCATCTTCATCTTATTCACTAGAACATAAGGATAAATGCTGCTGGAGAGCAACTGACTAATTTGAGACACTTTTAAAAATTAATTAATTAATTTTTGGCTGCATTGGGTCTTTGTTGCTGCGCACAGGCTTTCTCTAGTTGCGGTGAGCCAGGGCTACTCTTCGTTGCGGCGCACGGGCTTCTCGTTGCAGTGCCTTCTCTTGTTGTGGAGCACGGGCTCTAGGCACACAGGCTTCAGTAGTTGTGGCGCGTGGGCTCAGTAGTTGTGGCTTGTGGGCTCTAGAGCATGGGCTCAGTAGTTGTGGCGCATGGGCTTAGTTGCTCCACAGCATGTGGGATCTTCCCAGACCAGGGACCGAACCTGTGTCCCCTGTACTGGCAGACAGATTCTTAACCACTGCCCCACCAGGGAAGTCCTAATTTGAGACGTTTATCTTCATAAGGTCTGACAAACTTATCTTGGGTCACCATGAGCAAGGACTTTCCTTTCTGAGGTGTGGCATTGCTCTTTCAGCTTCTGTCAGTGTGTTCATCCTCTCTCATGGCACCAATGGTTGACACAACCATTGTGTGTTGGAGGTAACTCCTGATGAGGTTTTCCCTTTCCCCTTCCCTCCTGAGTAATGTGCCCTGCAACACCTATTCTCTGTCCTCATTGTTGATGGGAAACCTCACTAACCTGGCTTAGTTGTCTAGCGTGGATAAGGAAGGGAACTGAAGTGAAGGTTCTGTCGCGTGAACTTGGATGGTTGGGCAGAGGCAGTATTTGACATGGTATTTCCTGGTCACCTTCACCGGATGCTGAGTGATGGGTTGGGTTCAAATAGGAAGAGACTGAGTCTCCTACTGGTTTCCTTGTGTTTATCAAAGCTGGCTCACGACCTGAGTGAAAGGTATCAGTGACTTCGATGGGAGACGGTTTGGAGAGAATGGAACCCAACACGTCTCCACAGTTGAATGAGCATTTTGATGTTTGTTCATCCTTCGTACTTGGAATGCTTCCTGGTAAGGGTGGCACTACTGAAGTAGATATAGCCCACTCCACTGAAGCAGCGCTTATTATTAAGTGAACATTTTTAACTCATGCAGCTACTTCTGACTGGCAGTGCTAAATTCCTCTCTAGTATACATGTTTTAAAATATCTGTGTTGAATATTACATGCCCCCTTGTAAATGGGGGCATGTGATACTAATCCTTGCACATGTAAATATCTAGCGGTAGTAGTTTAGCTCAGACACTGTGAGGCAGTTGAAGGGGGTAGGATATAGGAGGACTTCTTCCATATTGGAGCAAAGTATTTATAACTGTTATTTATTTCCACAAAGGCTTTTTAAAACTGAAACTTTTATGAACGTCTATCCATATACTCCTGCCAAAAGAAAAAATTTGAATCCAGAACTTAGTTTATAGTGACATGTTTATTTTTTCCAAAACAAAACTTCCATGGAGGGGACAAAAAGTAAAAACTGCATTTGCACATTGGAATTTGGATTCAATCTGAGAGTGGGAAGGAGGCATTGGAAAAAAAATTCAGACCATTTGGAAGCCAAGCTGTCGTCCTTGCCCTTTGGCACCCCGAGCTTTATCCACTTCAGATCCAGAGCCTCATGGAGCTGTTACTGTAATCAAGCAGGACTCAGTGCACAGGAGGTTCTTCCCGATAATAATAGTGGTGAGCATTGCACCTAAGGGGACCGAGCTGCCATTGCGTACACGGTGTCTCTGTTCCATCAGCCTTTAGTTGAGCTTGGCATTGTCTCTTCTCTTGTGGGCTCTTCAGAAGGCTTTCCTCAATCTTCCCCTTCCTGTGTGTGATGAGAGGCCAAGAGACACACATTGTCCCCTCCTGAAGCTGCTGGAGGAAATGGAGAAGCGCCTTGCCATGGAGAAAAGCTTTGCCATGGTTTCTAAATTCTCTGACAAACACGTCATTTCTCAAAAGGGAGGAGAGGGCAAGTGGAATTGCCAAGGAATATATACACTGCTGGTCAGTGTTCCTCCCACCAAAACTAAAGGAAACCAAGCTGGAGACTAAAACACAAACATTAGGTTGAGACTAGACTTTCCTGCCAGTCCGCCCCCCTCAGCTTTGATCTCATCTCTTGATATTTCTGCCTATCACACCTCATTCCGACTCCACCATCCTGTACCCTGTGCTGTTCCTCCTGCTGAGGCTGGTACCCCTAATTTATTCATGGCACATGGAACACACATGCTGGTTTCATCTCCTTACTGACATGCTGCCTTTCCTCTTTCCTGAGCTCTGCTTTTTTTCCCAATATGTAAGATCTTTGGAATAACAACTTCAGTTTCTCACAGTAGATCCCATTGAACACTAGCAAATTAGGGTCCCATTCCTTACCACAGAGCGTTTTGTATTGCCTGTGCTACTCATTAAGCTAGAGTTTCATTTATGACCGTATTTTTTTTTAGGGCCGTGCAAAGAGTCATTGTTTCCGCTACCTCCGTCTATAAACAGTGGGTATTGTTTGCTGCTCCTCCGCACAGCTTGTTTTTTCCAGGTGCGAGTGTTCCACATTTCTACCTTTTGGCACCTTTGTTATTCTACATACCGACCGTGCCAGGCAGGGAGGCAAAACTTGGCTCAATCAAGACCCAAGTCCACCCTCCAGCCTGTGAGTGATGCATTTTCCCAGCAGGCAGTTTTACAAGCCAGCTGCCCAGCGTTTTGACTCTGATTCTTTGGCCGCCCCTTCTTCCTTATTTTAAAGAACACAAGCTTCACAGCACTGATTTTTGCCAGACTCTTGGTGACATTTTTCCTATGTACCAGAAACAACTGATGCTTGCAGAATAGAGGCGTCCAGGGTACCTCAGCATTACTCTTGGTTGGGGCCATAGCAGGCAAGATCATAAAAACAACAATTATGTGGATTTCAAATTATTGGGTTATTCATTTGAAAGAAATTCTTGTATTTTGATGAATTGAACTCGTTTAATGAAAGATCTAGAGTAAGAATCAGTTACTGTCCAGGGACCTGACTTTACTTGTTTGGTCCGGTTACTCTACAGTATCTTTCAAATTGGGGTCAGAGACATCCTGCTTCAGAATCACCTGGGAGATTCTTTTAAAGTACCACCTGGAGAAGGGTGCCAGGAATCTGAAATGTTAGCATCCTTGCCCGGGAGATGCTTGGGCCAACTGCATTCACACTTCCAAAACAAGCTTATTTGTGTTACCTCTTGTGAGAAATCTCTGAGCATCATCAAAAGGATAGTTGATGTTGCAAGTGTGGCTCTTACTTGAATTAATAAACATTCTCCCTATGAGAGGCTAGACTGTAATGGATCCGTGGATCAGTGTGAATTAAACAGCCAATATCTGGGCATTTGAGGGATGAGGCAAAGAAACAGTGATTGTGGGTGTTTTTAGTTCTTTATCACTTTGGGCTGGTATTTCTTGGCAGGACTTTTGTCAAAGGATATTGGTCCTGCAATTTGGATTTCCTGCTTCTAGGTGGCAGTGGCTTCTCGCTCACGTAGGAAGTGTTTCAGCAAGTGTTCTGCTCAAGTAAATATTTAACTCCCTAGTAGAAGCTTATTATTTTATTTTTTTTAAATATCAACAGCTTTCTGTAACTTGGTAATCTTCCTCTCCCTTATGCATAATCAACTTATTCCATCCCTTTCCTTCTGCATACTCCCTCTTTCTTGGAGTAAAATCTCAGGCCAGCATGGCGTCAGATGCTGCAGTTGTTCTGCTCACGACCATGAGTGCTTTTGCTTCGTACGTCTCCTTGTGCTGTGGTAGTGATTCTCCACAGCTGTCAGTCCTCCCAGGGATGCTCACTATTCCCTAGAATGAAGAACCGCCAAGAGACTGGGGGATACTGAGAGCATTGCCTTCCTGTGGTTGATTCCTCGGGCATCAGAAGGCATCTTCTTCACTTCATTCCTTTAAAAGATAATAGAATCTTTCTCCTCTCTGCCCAGAAGGAATGTTTTCCAGCTATAAGTTTAAATTCTATGTGCCTTACTGTTTACGGATAATGGGTTTTGTTAGCAAAGTTCAGGCAAAAATTGGAACTCAAATGTTTCGAATAGTTTCTGTATATATTTTCAGAAAGACCTTTCTGAAAGATCCTTTTCCATAGCAAAATATGTTTTTTAAAAACTTAAGCGAGGTTTTATACATTTTAAACTTGTTTCATGATAGCTTTTAACACAGATAGGCAAAGTCTCTTCCCTCGACATGTTTAAAATCTGGACGTACACACGTTTAAAATCTCCACATGTATGTCCTTGGTGGAAACTTGTCCCATCATGCCCAGAGTTGAATTGCTTTTTGGAAGAGAGAGCTTACGTGGTAAGTTGGTTTCAGATTTCAGAACTGCATGAAGATGGAAATGAGCGTGCTTGCCAGGAATCTCAATTTTAGAAAGCTCTTGAGTCCCGATAGTCCCACAAACTGCAGCCCGTAATCTTTGCAGTAGCCATTCCAGAGTAGAGAACTCTTCCTGAGATAGTCAAGAACCTAATATGAAGTCCTTAAGTTATTAAAGTATGAGAATTGGAAGGAGACTTCCCTGGTGGTCCAGTGGTTAAGACTCCGTGCTTCCACTGCAGGGGGCACGGGTTCGATTCCTGGTTGGGAAACTAAGATCCCCACATGCCGCTCGGTGTGGCAAAAAAAAAAAAAAAAAAAAAAAAAAGAATTGGGAGGAGGTAGCCTAGTAGAATTAGAGTTCCACAACACAATGTTCGTATAAGGATGAGAACCTTCTCTTCAGGAATATTGACACAGTATCAGAAAGTGTTGAGCTTGGAATTCCCGATTTAAATGCTATTCTCAGCATGTGGTTGTGGGGAAGTGTTTCAACCTTTCTGAGTCTCAGTTTTCTCATTTATAAACTGTCTATCTATAATCTTTTTGCTAAAAGAGTTGATGTAAGAGTTAAATGAGGTAATATTTATAGAGGATTTAGTACAGTACCTGCTACAATGATATAGATAGGTAAATAGATACATTTTAAATGTATATATGAATTCTATTCTTATTTCTCCACTTGCTCATATAAGTTTTACCTAATTCCTTTGTATCTCAGTTGACCCACCTCTAAAATAGTTGTAAAGCCACCAACTATTTTTGTAGAAATACAGAGACTGGGCAACAGCTTCAGGTTTAAATGTTCACTATATAACTTTCTTCATTATAATCTATCAAAAACTTAGCAGAGGTGACAAAGGTAGATTTAAAAGGCGCTTAACTGCATAAATACTTAAAACCTGCTTGGGGTGAGATGTAGGTGTTAGTTTGGTTAACGATCGGCTCTGCCTTTGGAGTATAAACACAATACAAATAATTATGTATTATCAATAACAGAGAGGCAGTCCACAAATGAGCTCATGTGTGCTGTAGGTGGATGAGATCATGTCTGTGAAGTGCTTAAAGCTCCTGAAATACAAGCTACATGTCCCATCTCTAGCCATCGTGGTGCTCACCCATAGGAAGTTGGTCTTATCCAATGCCACACTGTACCTAGTGGGGCCAGATTGACCTGGAACATTTTCTGGAGGAGAGGATAATTTTCTGCCCCCGAGGGCTTGGGAAGTCTTCTCATCCATAGTCTTTGAGTAGGACTGCATTGAGCCATCATAGGGAGATGGTTTTCAGTCCTGTGGGAGGCACTGTGGTGAAATGGAACAGACAAGGCATGTAGAAGCCAGACCACTGGGGACAGAGTCCAGCTCTGCCTCTTGCCAGCAGACATGGTGCCCATGGAGGTGAGTTGGGGGGATGGTGAATTAGGCGAAAAAGCAAAGGGAAGTAAGGACAGAGGTTCTGGAAAGCCTATAACTTAAAAATGCTGCTTCAACGAATGGAATTTTAAACAGAAGGGAAGAATCCACACAAGGAAATGGAAGGATAACTCTCCCATCTTGTTCATTCATTAAACAAAAATTTGATTTCTGGCTCTGTGCCAGGAGCTACTTGCCCACGTAAACCCTCTTTAGGCCACGCTCCAGCCTGGGCTGGCCTTTCCCCATCCCAACATGGCTGAGAGGCCTCTTGGTCCTGTAAGACATATACTCTCCAATTTAGCACTGAATGTAAACTTTTTTATTGTTTCATAAAGTCTCATCTATGGTAGATCTGTCTCTTCAAATAGCTTAAGAATGCCTTAAAGGATAGAAACCATGTCTTTTCTCTTTTGTTCCCCACAGCAGCTAGTACAATACTGCATGCATACTGTTAGGTTCTCTAAATACTGGCTGACTGCCTAATGGACATGGGAAAGGGAAGTAAGGTTACTTGGGCTGACTTTGGTTGCTGGGTCTCCAGGAATTCTCCTTTTGTGGAAAACATGTGTCATTCTCTCAGGTTCCTCCTCTTCTCCCAGGTGAGCCTTCCTCTGCTGACACCTGCAGGGATACCACTACATCATCACAGAGACTTTGCTCTCCCATCATCATTCTGTTGCCCAAATGGAGATCCAGGGACAATCTGCCAAGTGCAGTTACTGTCTTCGTGGTACTTTTGACCCTTGGTGTGGCTTGTTCTACCTGAATTCTTTTTTGCACTCTTTTTCCATCCGATAGAAACACCGGTTATCTTCCACTCCTCTCCTACGTCCAAGTAGTCACCAGATCTTCTCTCTCTGAACTTCTGAAGATTTTTCAAATTCACTGCTTTATCTCCATTTCAACTACCATTATTTTAATTCATGCCATTGTCCCCTTGTAACCAGTTTATTGCAACAACTTCCTAACTAGTTTCTCTGCCTTGGTCTAGCCCACTTCACACTGGACCTGCAGTGATCTTTCAAAGATGCACATTTGATTTGGTCGCTTCCTTGAATGTAGGCTATTGCACTGAAGACAGAGTCCAAAATCCTTGGCAGGATGACTCAAGACCCTCAGTCTAGCACCTACGTCTTTCTCAGCCTCACCTCTCCCCCCCCTTTGCTTGTTCCCCTCCCCCTCCCCCTCTCTCCACTCCAGCCCTGTTCAACTCTGGGTGCTTCCTCATGCTTCCTTACCCACCTATGGGCCTTTTGAATCATACTTTGGAAATTTTCCGTTTGCTCCCCCAATTCTCCACGAGACCGCACAACCTTGAAGAGCAGGGATTTTGCCTTATCCTTACACAAAATAAGAACTTCAGAAATAGTAGATATATACATAAACATTTAAGTGAGTTATTGATATGTGGATTTCACTGCCCTGTGTGGACAACATTTGACATTTATTGAGTACTTACTATGTGCCAGACCATATCGTAAGTTCTTTAAATATAAAAAAGTAGTTTATTCTGAGAAGCGGGTACTATCAGATCTCTACTTTACAGGTAAGGAAACTGAGGCAAAGAGACTAAGTTATCTGCCTAACGTCATTCAGCTAATAAGCGGTTGAACAGAGATAGGACCTCAGGCAACCCTGTGCTAGAGGGTTCGCTCTTAGCCAATATAACCTGTACTGCTTTTCATTCAAAGCCATTGCCGCACTTACAGGGTATATTGTGGAGGCGCGGCCATAGGAGAGCCAGATGGGCTAACAGGGAAGTGGGAGGAGACCCATGACGATGAGAGAAGAAGGGTCCCTTGAATCTTAAGCAGGAGGCTTGGGGAAGGGACTCAACAGGCAAGGGCATGCTTAGCGCTGCAACCACCGCTACCATCGGTCACATACTCTCGGATAGTCTAGGACACACAGAGTCAGCTCAAGAAGGCTTGAGTTGCGCACTTGCTGTTCTGTCTACTAAGGATAGCAAAAGTAGAGTCAGACACAGGTTTTGCAAGATACCCACAATCTAGGGAAACAGACTGCGTTGCGTGAAGAACTATGTAAGCCACAGCGACTGTGGTTAACAGCGTAATAGAGGGAGAACATCCCTGTTTCTGTTAACTATTTCTTCTCTTCGTTCCCCTGAAGGATTGCCTTGTACAAACTAGTACCCTGGTGAGTGTACATTGTGGGGTACTAGGTAGAAAAATGCTAAATGAATCCAATAACAGGAGTGTTAAATTCCCACCTTCTTGGACTTAGTAAGCCCCAGAAAAATACGTTGAGTGCAGCGAGGTATATGTTACATAGACTTACGGAACTTGGAGGGTCCATAGGCCTTCCCTTTCACTGCTTTCTACACGGTGGGGTTAAATGAATACCTAGCTCCTGGCTCATGCAGAGCCCTGGCATCTCAAGGTTTTCTGTAGGACATTTGGAAACATGGTGCTTCTCTAGGCTGAGGACAGGGCTGGGGAGAGTGATGAGGAGCTATTTCAGAACAGATGTCAACAGAGCCCTTCTCTCCGTGCTGAGAATCATCAAACACATGCCCCACGCCTGGCAGGCAGTGACCGACGCACAGGCTCCAGAGCCCAGACACAATGAGCCGGCCTCCTGGGGGAATTCTCATGCTGCAAACAAATTAGCTTTGATGGACCAGTGGCCTTGGCTTATTCTTGGCAAATGTGGAGGTGGGAGCTCAGGCCGGTGTGGAGTGTAATTAAGGATGGCAGCTGGTGGAGCAGGTCAGATGGCTCTGTGCTCTGCACTCCATGTCACAAGTTGCTAGCTATATTTTGTTTTCCTCCAGATATTTCTGTTGCCCTGTTCCCTCCCCTGCCACTGCCCACATGTTGTTCTGCCTGCTCTTGGAGTGGTGTGACCTTATCCCCGAGCATGGAGAGTCCAGGCAGGACCACACGCTAGAGGAAGAAAAACTAAACTGTAAGGAAACTATGTAAACCAGTGGCAGATACAGTGTTCCCCTGTGAGATGCTTCCCCCCACTCCCCGTGCTCACTCTCCCTCTGTCAATGTACCCATCTGTACCAGGAATTAAATCACGACCACCTTGGGACTTTTAACTTCTGGAGGGAAAAGAAAAATGTAATTGGAGCACGCCTCATGTCTGGTATCCATGGTCCTCTATCAGGATGGGGGATGGCATCGCCGGGGGAGAACGCCTATCCCTGTCCAAGCAAACCAGAACAGGAGGAAAGAGAGCTGACAGAATCACACAATCTCATATAAGGACAGGATCTCTAGCACTTGGAGCTGTGAACCTTTCTGTCTTAAAGAGACTGGACTAAATAGGGTTCTTGTAAAAGTGAGCGTGAATGTTGGGGTCGTTCAGCTGATTAGCCAAAACGCACCCTTTAAAGTACCAGCCATACCCGTAGACATTCCTGATTAGAGAAATCTCCAAATCGCATGCTCTAGTGAAGTGAAGGAGGAAGTGGACACACTCAAACCCTAGCTCTTTTTGCTTCCTATTCTGGTGACATGAGATCAAGAAAGACCAAGATGTGGTAGGAAAAAAACCTCTGTAAAATCTTCTGAGTGGCATCGTCTTTTGGGAGACTGAGTCGGACTATATATATTTGTGGCATATGGTCTTTAGGGAAATACTTTATCATATTATTGCCTGGTACTTGTAATGATGCGATATGTACTCTAAAAACACTTCCTGATGTGAAGCCTTGCCCTGCATCACCAGCCGTCTGCTTGTTCAAGTCTCATACAAATGAGTTAATTACCTGCAGCAGGAACAAACGTTGACAACGAAGCAAGAAACGTAAAATAAAGGCTGTTGTCTCCTCGTGTTACATACAGTTTCTCCTTGGTTACATCATGTTCATAAAGAGAACTGGGCAATTTCCTGTAACACCAGAATTCTAGGGAGTCTGGGTTTTTAGGATTTCTGACTGTAGAGATCCTAAGTAGAAAAGTATTTAAGTGGCAAAATGTAAGTCACCCATGGGCCAGTAGCCTTCAGGATAGGATGAGCCACTATTGGCTTACGGGGGTCTCAGAACTTTACTAAAGGGAAAGAGTGGGCAGGTCCGACAAGTGGGACGTCAGTTTATTTTTGAGGGCATTGAGGTTGGGGAAGAGGAGGAAGAAGGTACAAATACAAACACTTGGAAATTAAAGGGAAATCAAAGATCACCAATTCCATAATCTTTATTTAAAAAATGAAAATGTTGAAAATCAGAGGGGTTGTATGTGCTTTAATAGCAGGCTTGCTTTTAGCTTTTAAGTTGGAGCTCCATAGAAACAGTGTTACCTGTCTCGGAGTGTTAGACATAGCTGTGGGTGACTTCCGGTCCTCATTCCTTATTCCTGTTACTCTGATGGTGTCAATGTTCAGCCAATATCACAGAGGAAACAAAGGCTTGGTGTGCAAGGTGACTATAAGCTGTGTTCCCAAAGAAAATGATGTATCGTGGAACCGGATTGTAAACTCCTGAAGAGCATTGATTTTGTTTTGCATGTCTTTATATCTTTCTCAATACCAAGCACTGTGTTTTGCAGAAATATAAAACTTAAATCTTTGCTGATTGAAAATAGTCTAGGGCTTCCCTGGTGGCACAGTGGTTGAGAATCCGCCTGCCAATGCAGGGGACACGGGTTCGAGCCCTGGTCCGGGAAGATCCCACATGCCGTGGAGCAACTAAGCCCGTGCGCCACACCTACTGAGCCCACGTGCCACAACTACTGAAGCCCGTGCACCTAGAGCCCATGCTCCGCAACAAGAGAAGCCACCGCAATGAGAAGCCCACGCACAGCAACAAAGAGTAGCCCCCACTCGCCGCAACTAGAGAAAACCTGCACAGAGTAACAAAGACCCAATGCAGCCAAAAATGAATGAATGAATGAATGAATAAATAAATTTATTAAAGAAAATGGTCTAGTTGTGAAAAAAATCTGTAATGTTTTCATCAGCAGCAGGAACAGAGTTAAGTGTATGGATTTGGAGACAGAGTGTCTAGATTTGAATCCAACTCACCCAAGTGTAAGCCATGACCTTGGGCAGGTGACCTAACTCCTCTGTGCCTTAGTTTCCTCGGCTGTAAACTGAGAGATAAACAGTATGTATACATGGAGTGATTGTGAAGATTAAATGAGCCAATATAAGCAAAGCACTTAAAACAATACCTGGCACAGAAAAGTACTCAATGAGCATTAGCTATTACTAGTCAATCTGCAGAGAAGGCTGTCTGTTATTGAGAAATGTTTGAAAATATCATGGTGTTACCTGAGCATATAATAAATTAGAATGATTGTTGTAGGGGTCATCAATTTCTTTGTTCAGAATTAAATTTATGTAGCTCTTAATCCTCTCTTTTTACACTGTGGCATCCAGATTTTCTTAACAAGGAATTGGGTTCCCTATTTTGGTCACTATTGCTGAGTGTTTGGTCACTATTCTGGTCTTGTCCTCCTACAAATTATTGTGGATGAGATCCCAGTGACTTTCTTCCTTTGGTCCCACCCAGACATCAGTGTCGATCAGCCTTCGCTCCTTCAGCAAGGCTGGATGTGTATTCTTCTCCCATGTGTGCCCCCAGCCATTACTCAAGCTGATCCTGACATTTTGGTCACTGTTCCCTTGAGACTTAGGGCTTTTCTTCTCCTCATCCTTTAGAATCCAGCTTGAAACCCATTTTAACGTGAATAAAAAGAAAAAAAGCTACCTTTTGTACTCATTCATCCATCCATCGATCCAAGTGTTACTTTGATTCATAGGCTCTTTGCCCTTGAGATGTTATTGTGTGACTGATCCCCAACTGATATGAGTAGGTATCCTCATTCTGGTTTTATTTCCACAGTATGTTCCTCCAGATCTCTGCGTCTGCAATTTTGTACTGGAACAGTCCCTCTCTGTCAGAGCCCTACAGGAAATGCTTGCCAACACAGGTGAAAATGGCGGCGAAGGGGTGAGTACCTGAATTATGTCCTTGGTGGGGTTTGGGATACTCCATAGCCCAAAAGTATACAATTCAATTCATTCCTCCAGTTTTGAACTAGAAAACCTTAGTTTTCTAGTTTCCTTGAGTCAATCCTCTTACTTAGCAGCCCTAACTCTGCTTCCTTTGGGTTAACGAACTTCCACCAGAAAATAGACCATCATTAATGCTGCCTGAACAGGGCATAGGACATTGAGCCCATAATCCACTGGGAAATATGGAGAGGCTGAAAGGGCCTTGGGACGTGGGGTGTGGATACCTGTTAGGCTGGTTGTTTTTTCTTGGGAAAGTCTCATCAGAGATTTATGACTGTCTCAGTGCAGCACAACCAGGTTACAGCATTTTGGAGAGGATTTCCTGTAGAATGCAGAATCTTTGACATGTACCCAGATTTCCACAGTTTCACTCATGATGAGCAAGTACAAAGCTGTCTTGAGTTTCTGTTGTTGGTAAAATTGTCTCTAAGTCTTTAACTGAGGGATGATGGTCTCCCAAAGGTCTCCCAGGCAAGACTTTGGCTAGAGACTTCAGAGTAATGTTGACCCTTTCACTGATGACCCACATCTATTTATATGCATTTAGCATCAAGTATTTTAATTCTATGGCCTGTATATCTGAAGTCCAAACACCCCTCTCCACCCCCGTTAGATACTTTATTCGATGACTGTCCTTTATCTTCTGCGTTACTACCTCAGACTAACTGCTTTGATTCCTTCTGTGCCTACCTCCCCTATGATTTTTTTTTCACTCAACTGTCATAATGTTCTTTCCAAAATGCAAATCTAATCACTACACTTTACTATTTTAAAATTCTCTGTCTGCCCATTACCTTAAGAGAAATCCCGAATTCCTTAACTAGGCATAAAGGCCTTCAGGATTTGGTGAGCCCTGCTTACCTTTCCTGCCCCGTCTCTCACCCCCCCACCCCAAGCACTCAGTGATCCAACCACGTTGAATTCCCTTCACTTCCTCAAACACGACAACTCTCTTTACCCCCAATCATATGTGTCAGCTGTTTCCTCCATGTAAAACAGCTTTCTCCTCTTCTCTTCCTTTATGTAATCTTTACTTCTCCTTCAAGGAAGCCTTTGTTGACCCCGTAAGTCTAGGATGGGTGCCCTTGCCTGAGCAACAGTCAATAACTAGTTCTTACCATTGTGTACTATAATTACAAATCTAATTTTTTGCATCTTATACTGCACATAGGTAGGAGTATTTGCAGGACCTAGCACAGTTTATTACTTGAAAGAACTCATACATCATAAAGAAGTGTCTCATTGGTGGTAGAAGAGACAATGACCGTAGACTCAAGAGAACCAATGTTTACATTTGGGTCATCTTGCGGCTCTTAATGTGATCTTACATAAGTCTTCCAATCTCTTGGCGCCATAGCGTTCTCATCTATAAAATTAGGATGTTTAATTAGTTTTCTAGGGTCCTTAACACCAATACTTGCGATTCTTTACTCTTTCGGCTTAGAATAGTATGCTTTCATCAGCCACCTGAAAATAGCTTTTCCTTAGAGCATTAACGCAGGTGAGTTTTTGTTCTTTTGATGTTCACTGAAATCTGAAACCTGTGTTCACCTCCTCCTGACACAGACCTCAGTACCCCATGCTTTCCTCCTTAGGTACATACCCTCAAACGTTTCCAGTTCAGTGGAACGGATTACTTTTTTTTTTTTTTTTTTTTTGTGGTACGCAGGCCTCTCACTGTTGTGACCTCTCCCGCTGCAGAGCAGAGGCTCCGGACACACAGGCTCAGCGGCCATGGCTCACGGGCCCAGCCGCTCCGCGGCATGTGGGACCTTCCCAGACCGGGGCACGAACCCGTGTCCCTTGCATCGGCAGGCGGACTCTCAACCACTGCGCCACCAGGGAAGCCCCAGATTACTTTTTAATTGTTCCCTTTTCTTTCTAGTATACTTAACTCATGATTTACAGACACCTTTGGTGAGAGAAACCTGCTTGATGTGGAATATCACCACTTTCAGTGTCAACCAAGATCAGCTAGACCCTGCCAATATATGACCCAGTATAGCAATTGGGAAGATAGAGAGAAGCTGTGTTAACTGGAGAATTATCTTGTGTGCATTCTCTTATCTTGTTTGTTCACAAAGTGCATTTCAAAGGACTGCTTTTTCTTTACCGTTTAGTTTGAGTAGTTCAGGGAATCCTATAGATGACAAAGTAAATTGAAAAGTTCTGTTTATAACCCTTGCTCTTCTTTGTTGCCAAGAACTTAAACAATAGTCTTAACTTGATTTGTCTTTTGAAAAAGAATAAATAACAATTCATTTTCCTAACAGAATACTAATGCCAACTTAGTAAGATTGAATTCTTAGTTTGGGAACATATGAATAAGACATACCTGAATTACCAGCCGTGTTATAGCAGAAGTGTATTCCATACAGTTATATATTTCAGGGGCCATCTTTAATTTATAATATTTAAGAACCAATATGTTCAATCTTATTGGAGGAGCCATTCTCTTTGAAAAATCAAGTCCAAAATAAACTATCCATGACATTTTTAATATTAAAAAGTCACTGGATAACAATCAGCATGTTGGGTCAGACTCTGAAATTTCCCCATGTGTCATATGGTTGTTTTGTGCCATTTTACCAAAGAAAAGAGCGTTCCAACAGTTATTGCCCACGTTGATACATTATTGCTATTATTATTAATAACTAGAGGTCTTAGAGCTAGAGGAAGGGATTTGAAAAGAGAGCTGGAGTACAGATAGGAGAGGGCACTCTTTTTAAATGATTTAGATTTTATTAGTTATTGGTGGCTCCACTAGTTACCTGAACAGCAGCTTCAGTTGCTGTAACTGAAGATATAACAACTGAAGCGTTGCTATAACTGAGAGTCCTTGGAACTCTCTCACAATTCCATCTGGGCTCTCAATCTTTATAATGAGAAATAATATTTTTATATAACCTCTTGAGCCTGAATGTTTTGCTTTTCTGAAGTGACTGCTGTGCCCACTTACTATTAGTACTTAATTTGATTTGAAATGATAATATTCAGCAGGGAAGAAAAAGAAAAAGTGGAAAAATCAAGAAGGAAGTGAGTTAACACGACAGAGCATAATGATTCTCCGGGGAGCCTGGGGATGTTTGACTGGGTTTGCACCTCCTCCGCATGCCAGTCCATTCTGTTAGGAAACAGGCATTTACTGCTTTTTAACAGATATTACTTTCCCTAATGATCACGACTGCCATCAAATGGGTTGCTTTGAAGACGGTCATTTTTCCTTCTAGGCATAAACTGGTCCTTTTGTGTCTGTTCACTGCTGCACAGCAACTGAACTTTTTTAAAAAAATGACGTGGGTTATTTGTTTATTTGTTTGATGAGCGTATAGAAGCCTTTTTGCAAGGATAGACGGTTCTGCAGCAATTCCTTTGGCCGGCAAAGAAAACAGAGGTGTCCAGCTTGGTTTAACGACCGACCGAGTTTATTATGGAAATGTCCTTAGCTACCGCCAGTAGCCTGTGGGACCCAGCTTTATGTTGAGGAGAATGAATGATGAGGAGGCCCTGGGGGCAGAGAACGTCAGTGCCCCTCAGAGTCCGCGGTCGCTAAACTCATCCTTGGGTCACTTTACCGCTGATTAAATGCTATCTGATGTTATTCTGGGAATATTACCAAGAGATGGATGCTTGGCACTGTGGCCAATTAAATAGCTGGAGTTTGATGTAAAATCCCTGCATACGAATATTAAGGTATTTTCACATTTTGGATTGATAGAACCTACGGTTTGTGAGGTCCCCAACCACCTTCAGCAGGACCTGGGGCTAAAAAGGATGTCACCATCTCCCTCTGAGTCCTCAGTCGTCATCATCCTATGGCAATGACTTTGAATACAGACCTAGCAGCATTTGTGGTGAGAGAAGCTCCGTTTTTGGAGTTAGGCAGATGTGTTTTCAGTCCAGGCTAAACTGGAGTGAGTGACCTCTGGGACAAATTGTTTCCCCTTTCTGTACTTGACTTTCCACACCTTCAAAATGCAACCTCCCTCATAGGGTTGGGTGAGAATTAAATAAGTGCTGACAGGTGCCTGTGGGTGTGGAAATGAATATTGGTTCCTCTTTTCATCTCGGGTCTACTTCCTCCTGTCACAGATCCTCAGGCATATTCAAATGCCTCAAAGGAAAGAGAGACCCACACTGTATGACCAGGTGCATGTTAAATCGAGGGCCGAATAACTACAGATGGGTTTTGACGTGAATGAACGTAATGCTTTTAAAAATGAAAGGCCTTGGGCTTCCCTGGTGGCGCAGCGGTTGAGAGTCCGCCTGCCGATGCAGGGGACACGGGTTCGTGCCCCGGTCTGGGAAGATCCCACATGCCGCAGAGCGGCTAGGCCCATGAGCCATGGCCGCTGAGCCTGCGTGTCTGGAGCCTGTGCTCCGCAACGGGAGAGGCCACAACAGTGAGAGGCCCGCGTACCGCAAAAAAAAAAAAAAAAAAAAAAAAAAAAAAAACAAGAAAGAGATAAAATATACGTGTAAGAAGAATTAATGTTACGGTTGTATAAGATCACTCTTGACTTTAGATTCTAAAATATCTAGAATGCAAATACACACTCAGCCTTTTAAACTTGATTGGGAAATGTGACCTGGAAAGATACTGTTTATGCAAGAACCTGTCTCACGGATAAGCTCACTGAGAGGTGGTCCTTTAATTCCCCTTATTACTTATGAGATGGTCCCGTTAACACTAAGGGGAGCCTCAGGCTCCTTTCACTTGCCCCTGTCTTTAGCATAGGGAATACTACACGCAGCACGGTTGCTAAAGAAATGCGTACATGTGGTGGAACATTTGTCAGGCTCAGGGATGACGTGCCCATGCTTTCTGAGAAGCTAGGGGTTGCCTCCTGGCGTTGTGTGACCTTGTAAATGGCCAAGGAGGCATAATCTTACATTTTGCTTACAAAGTGTCATCAGGTAAATGTTATTTAAAGTCCATGTCATGAGATACTTACCTTGTAGCCAAGATCAAGACATTCATCCATCTGATAAGGTCACGGAAAATTTAGTCACAGAAAGGTGACAGCATCATTAAAAAAGAACGTGCTCAAGATGCCTCTCCCCTGACACGGTTAGGTAATGAACAAATCAAAACAGATGCTGATGAGGGGAATTAGAAGCCCATTGTCTAAAGTGTGAATCCTGGCTGTGCCCAGATTTAGAGATCTTGTGCAAACTCATCCAAAATGAAGAAGGCAAATAGGAGGCTTACCTTTTTATTCCTGGGACCCTGAGTTCCCACCATCATTTCTGTATTATAGAAGAGAAGGGACACCCCCCATCATCCAGATGTAGTCTCTCAGTTTTCTGAGGTTTTTGTCTTCCCTTCGTCATTGGCAGAAAAGAGCCAGAATGAGAATTTATTTTGGTATGTATGTGGGGAGGAAACAAGACTGATGGAGAAAGTTTGTACACAATTCTAAATAAACCTGGTCCCACTGACGTTTTTTAAAGGAAAGAAATTATTTAATGAGTCAAATCTAACAGTGGGCATTAATTACACCTTTAAAATAGAACGTAAGATTTCCTTTGGAGAGAAGGTACAAAGTCATTTCTTCATGTGTCATATGTCAGTCCCAGGACCCGCCCATATATGCCCTAAAGCTAGGGTAGACAGGATGCATCAAAAATCACTTTATTAGGTGTTCAAGTCTGAACTTCCTTTGCACTAGTTGGTAAAAAGCCACTGCGTCAAGCTCTCCAAGTACCTCCTCGTTGCTCCCACTCAGGACCTCCCCTCTCCAGTGCCACCGCCTGTCGGGTTGTTCATCCTGTGGATGTTACCTGTGCCTGCTGCCTAATGGACACGAGCCAGATACCACAGTATTAAATCCTTCACTTGTTTGACTTGATCCTACTTTTTCTTTTGAAAGGGAGAAAAATAACATTCTGATTTGGGATGCTTCCATTTCTTTTTTTAACCTTTGGCTGGTCATCCACACCTGCTACAAAAAAATAGTATTTTTGTATTAACAAAATAACCAAACCTATTTGGTGAAATTGCGCTTACCTGCAAAAGCTTGAGGGGTTTATATACCAAAAACTACTCTTCAGAACCTGCCCCATGTTAGAGCTCATGGCAGCCTGTTTGGTGACAAAGCTGTCAGGTGGTTTAGTCCTAGTACTGCCACCTACTGGAAGTTTAACTGCGGGCAAATCTCTCACTGCCCTGGGCTTTGGTTTCACCATCTCTATAGCACAGAACATCAAGATGAAAAAGAACTTCCTCCTGTCTGTGATGGTTGCAATGCACCAAGTTAAAAGGGAAAAGTGTCACCATCTCACGTCCTCTGGTGTGTCCCATTGACAATAGCCCATCATCAGTTAGCTGTGGAAATTTTAGCCTGTTGGTATTAGCTGTTATTTTGGAGACCCCGGGTCCCATAATTTTAAGTATTTGGATAAATGCATTTAAGTAGATGGATAAATGCATTTATTCTCTTTCCGCCTTGGTGTGGACAAAGGGAATTTTTTTCCAACTCCATCCAAAACATCAACCCTAAATCACTAAGTGATGACAGTATAGTTTTAATTTTTTTTTTTTTTTGAGACATGAATCTCCTATAAATTGTCTTTTGGAAGAATATGGGATGTATTCTGCAGTTTTGACGGAACTTCTTTCTTCAAAGAGCCAGATATTATTTTCAGAAATTAAACAATAATGAAAGGCCTCCAAACTAAGGTTTTTAATGTATTTTTCCACAGACCAAATTGTCATTAAACTTATGTCTCTTCTCACTTCTTACTGTTCTCGCTCACGTTAGGCTATGATTTTAGAATTTTATGCTGATATAATGGATTTTAATGTTTCTCTGATAAGCTAATACTAATGAAAACGTGTGCAAGTAACTCATATTTCACTGTTGAACCGGTCTTTCGATAACATGATATCTCATTAAAATTTGCTATCTGGAAGACCTTACTTCATGGTAAGAAAACTCCTCTTTGGTAAAAGAAAAACTCTAATTGATTGTTTGCAGTATTTCTAAGGAAAAGAAATTCCAAATTTTCTGATGTGGGTACTGCCCATTTTCCTTGGATGGATTTTCTTGCATAAATGTAATTACAAAAAAAAAATACTGCAGACAGATTTCGGCTACAGCATGTTGCTTGCTTGCTAGTTTCTTGATGACATCAGCACAGTACTGGAAAAGTAAAAACAAACGTTAACATCTCATGCCACTGCTTACTTCTAGCCAAAATCACAAAATATTCACCAGGTAGGAACTTCATACCCGCTGTTCCCATTGGGGTCTTTCTCTATTGTAAATATCAGCAGATTCCTCAAATGACTTGAAAGCTTTCAGCGAGACTGGCACACACACTGGCACACACACTGGCACATCCATTTACTGTTTTTGCTTTGGATTTTGCTAGCTCAGTGACCTCTCGGAATGGGTATGTTATTCACTCCTTTACTGTACATGTACTTTGCATGGACAACTGACTCCAGCTGTATTTGTAAGGAACTGGGCTTTTCACTTGTGAGCGTTCAGGACAGTTTCCATCCTTTGTGCCTCTGCAATTCAAAAAAACACCACCGCACCACACACTTCAATCTGGTGGAATTAAAGGTGGCTGCACTTAGGAATTTGTTGCCAAGAAGCTTGTTAAACTGCTGCTCTGAAATTACAAGGATGGCTTGCCTGTGGACTCATTGTTTTTCCTTTGAGATATTGAAAATTGTTTTTAAATTCTTTTTCCCTCTGACTATGGTCTAGATGGCCTGTGGCCATAGGGTTCAAGTTGGTGAGATGACAGAAGTGTGCAGCCTTGCCTTACTCCAAGCTTCTCAGTGCTTCAGACTCGCCTAGTCTATTATGCAACTCCAGCTCTGCTCCTCCGGAAGGCTGGAATTCATAATAAAAATGGAAGAAGCTAGTTGGATATTTTCCCTTTCTCATGCAACATCCCCAAAGTCACCCAGCAGGAAAAATCAAATGTTAATTTCAACAGTTAAGAATAACCATTAAAGTTAACTGGCTTTTTACATTTATTCATATCCTGAGTAGAAGCATTTTCAAGTAAAGAACCCACAGAATTAATTTTTAAAGCTCCAGATTCTATCAAACCTCCCCCCCTTTCTGAATATAGTGTTTCAGCTTGAGTGGAATGGCCTTTTCTTTGGTGGAATTTTTTTTCATTCTGAAGTCAGTACCTCCTGCTTAAAATCAGTAGGCCTGTGTGATCTTGGGGTTATTTAGCAAATGTGATAACTATAGCTTGGCTGCTGTTACACAAACCCTGGAATTCTTCTCATTGTTGCTATGGACATTCGAATGCTCTGTGAATATAGTCCGGTCACAATGACCTCAGTTGTCTTAGAAAGCTTGAGTGTCTTCCCCAAGGCTGGACTAAATGTAGTTTTCAGTGGTTGTATATGTTTGTGTGTGTGTGTGTGTGTGTGTGTGTGTTTGCGTGTGCTCTTTACATTTTAATTGTAAAAAAATTTAAACATCTTCATTAAAGTTTCTTAGAGGAGTGAGGCGGGATTGGAGTACTTAAGCTTTCTCCCGTGCGTACTAATTAGGTAAATAGTTGTATTCTTATGTGAGATGTTTGGAAGAGAAATTTTGCTGAATTTTTTTTTAATAACTAGTTTGTGGAGGGGTGGGGGCAGAGATGAATTTCAGCTGCATTTTTAGAAATTTTTTAAATCCCTAACTGTGGGATATTTGAATTAGGGGAACTCTTTCATGTTAAGAGCCTTGCTTACCTTTTTAAAAATGAAGCACATTTGGAATTCAAGAAATCCTGGGAGAAGAGAAACCTTTCAAGTTATTTATTAGCCTTTTCCTTTGATCGTGTAATTTACTTTTAATAGCTACCAGAGTTTAAATTATATATTTGTAGGGAAAACTCAGTGAACTAGAAAAAAACTCCAGCTTATTTTCATTTCATGAAAGTTTAATGAAATTCTATTCTATTTGGAAATTCTGGTAAAGAAAAATTAACTTGGTTCCAGAGAAACCCTTATCTCAACTGGCGCTTTAATCCTCGCTGGAGTAAAAACCCTGTAGCCAGTGTCCCAATCCTATGATTACTAATATCTGGTTTTACAATGGAAGGATCTGGAATGACCAAATGGCATCGAATGGAAAGAAAATAAGAACAAGATGCAGGGAGTTCATGGGGTAAAAGGGCCTCCAGCTCTGTAGAGGAAGAGGAGGAAAGCTAAAGGCAGAACGCTTGTTTTTACCTGACGTCTCCTGTTAACTGAGACTTAGGTTGGTACCGAGTGGGGAGGGGGGATCTGATGGGAGGGAGGGAAGTGCAGGACCAGCAGGGGCTGGGCATTCTGGCTCGGGCCTCGCTGCTCTCTGGGCCTTGTTCTACCCCTCTGCG
This sequence comes from Delphinus delphis, assembly GCF_949987515.2. Taxonomy (NCBI): domain Eukaryota; kingdom Metazoa; phylum Chordata; class Mammalia; order Artiodactyla; family Delphinidae; genus Delphinus; species Delphinus delphis. The sequence continues at coordinate 77,829,305 of NC_082684.1, read as the reverse complement.
AGATGGGGCCTCTGAACTACATTCTGGCTCCTGGACATCATAGGATGCTCTTCCAGGACCGGTGTCTGCCCATGAGGAAGAATCTGCAGGTCATCAGGAAAAGTAGGAAAATAAAGACAGTGTATAAATTGTTTCATTAAGCAAACTTTATAAATGGAAAGTTCTGCCTTTCTTATTTTCTGTGATTATGTCCTTTTTAAAAAAATATTTATTTTTTATACCATCTTTAAAGGTTATACTCCATTTACAGTTATTACAAAATATTGGCTATGTTCCCCATGTTGTACAATACATCCTTGTAGTCTATCCTACACCCAATAGTTTGTACCTCCCACTTTCCCCGCCTTGTATCGCCCCTCCTCCCTCCAGCTGGTAAGCACTAGTTTGTTCTCAATATCTGTGAGTCTGCTTCTTTTTTGTTAGTTAGTTGTGTTTTTTAGATTCCACATATAAGTGTTATCATACAGTAGTATTTGCCTTTCTCTATCTGGCTTATTTCATTTAGCATAATGATTATGTCCTTTTTAGTATTTTATAACTGTAATAAAGTTGGTATGTTTTCTTTTTGAAAATTATAGTGATAGTGTAAGTGACAGCTTTCTTTCTTTCTTTTATAAATGCCTTTATTGGGTAAAAAGTAAGATGGGCAACCATGGATGATCTGTTTTGGTCCTGTTGTTGAAATTGCACCAGTTCTTGAGCTTGTGAACCCCTAAGGCCTATTCTCATGTACAGCTTGTGGACTCCATGTTCTAAGGAGCTTCAGCCAAACACCACACATGTGCCTCGGCTTATTTACAAAAAATTTTTGACTTTGTAACCCAGATAGTTGGTGCCCTTGTTGGTGGTAGTTATTCACATCTTCCCTGGTGGATAGCTCCAGGTCTTAGCTCCGTGATGGAAGGAAGAGGCCTCTGAGTTCATAGGCACCAGTTGTGCCTCTTTTGTTTTTGTTATGGAGAGAAGTGGAGTCAGCACGTTATTAAGAATCACCCGCTTCCATCTCATTAGTGATGTGCGGCTAGAGGCTGGTTCCCTGCCCCATTTCTCTGCTGCTCCTCTGCTTTTATAAGGTGGAGGGCGGTGGGCAGGAGAGCCAGGATGTTGTTCTTAAGCATGAATTTGGAGCTGTGCCTGTGTCAGTGTGGCCAGCACCATGCAGGCTTCTGCTGAAGAACAACCTTTGGGGATTTGCTTGAGGAAGTGTTTCCTCTTCCTGACTCCCCTGAGTCCTGCTCTCTGGTTGGTGCTGGGCCCAGTGATGGAAACTCATGACCACTCCTGAAAACACCTGTTTGCATGTCTTTTGTGAGGTATTAGAAAGGTAAGTTGAATTCATCCCTTTTTTTTAGCTATGTGTATATCTTTTAATAGTTGTCCCTTTTCTGAAGTTTATGACTTGGTATTAGAAATCTTCAGAATTACTGCTGGAGTACAAAAATCTCTAGATTTTATCTTACGAGTGGATACCAGTAACTGAATTGTAATTCTTGAGACACCTTTAGTCAGGCAATCAGAGAGTGCTATCCATGGTGCTGATTCTCTAAGTTAACGCAGTACGTTGTGTGTTCAGTTCAGGACACAGCTCCAGGGGCCAGAGGACCTGGCATTTTGCCCCAATAGTTTGTAGGACTGTTTCCCCATGTTACAACCATGGCAACTTTACCTTATCTCCTGCCCTCATGGGGATTTTCCCACATCAGCTTGCTAAAGGGACCGTTGGCAAACTCTGATCCAATTTTAGGATTTACACAGACTTTGGAAAAAATGACCTGATGTAATACAATATCTCAAATTCACATTCTTTTTCTCAGCCTTTAACAGGGTCCAATAACATGTTTCTATACCAATTTCATCCAGAGATTTCCAATAATGGGGAAAATGGAGGGTGTATATTTAGCAAGATGCTAGCATTTCGGAACCTCTTGCTCCGCTCAGGGTTGTAAACTTTGTGGTGGATTCAACTTCCTCTTCTACTCCCATATTGCACCCAGGCAGGCCTCAGCCCCCGGTGATGCTAAGGGCCTGGGAGAGGTCTGAGCTGCAGCAGCCGCACTTCTCTGACCCCAGGCGATTGACCTAGGTCGCCAAGAGAATGAGCAACTGCTGTTTCCCAGTTCATTGTTCCCTCTGGGCAGCCACTTTGGTGTGTAGGGCAACAGGGGTATACAAATCCATGCTCTATTAGCTATGCTGATTTCAGTCAATGTCAGTGGGAGAAACAGTAGGACTGTGGTAGTCCTGGGCTCTCTCAAGAACGCAGTCTCGGCTACTGTGAACAGCTATAGATGCAGATTAATTACTAGACAGTGATAAGTTACCAGGAATTTTTTTAGCTGCTCTGGTTCAAGACAATCTATCTGGTCCTCTGACTTTCCCTCTCCCTGCAGACTCTTTAGATAACATATTTACTTCTTCAGGTTTCTGAAGATCATTCACAGTCAGCAGTGATCGCTCCGAGTATAAAGAGCAGAAATCAATTGCAGTATTCTTTTTGTTGTTGTTTAATTGCGATATAACTGGTGTACAACACTGGTCTACAGCACAACAACTTGGCATACACACATTGTAAAATGATTACCGTGATAAGTTTAGGTGATATCCATCACCTCATATACATAATTACAAAACATTGTTTTTCCTTGTGAATTTACTCTTGTAGCAACTTTCAAACATACCATACGGTAGTGTTACCTAAGGTCATCATGTTGTACATGATATCCCCAGGGCATATTTATCTTATAAGTGAAGTTTGTACTTTTAACCACCTTCACCCAATTCCTCTACTGCCCATTCCTTGCCTTGGTAACCACAAATCTGATATCATTTTCTATTAGTTTGGGTTTTTTTTTTTTTTTTTGCAGTACGCGGGCCTCTCACTGTCGTGGCCTCTCCCGTTGTGGAGCACAGGCTCCAGATGCGCAGGCTCAGCGGCCATGGCTCACGGGCCCAGCTGCTCCGCGGCATGTGGGATCCTCCCGGACCGGGGCACGAACCCGTGTCCCCTGCATCGGCAGGCAGACTCTCAACCACTGTGCCACCAGGGAAGCCCCTGAGTTTGGGTTTTTTTTAGAGTCCACATATAAGTAGATTATACGGTATTCGTCTGACTTATTTCACTTAGCATAATGCCCTCAAGGTCCATCGATGTTGTTGCAACTGGCAGGATTTCCTTCTTTTTATGACTGAATAGTCTTCCATTGTACCACATTTTCTTTACCCATTCATCTGTTGATGGACACTTAGTTTGCTTCCATATCTTCACTATAGTAGATGATGCTGCACTGAACATGGAGGGTGTAGACATCTCTTTGACATAGTCATTTCATTTCCTTCAGATAAATACCCAGCAGTGGAATTGTTGGATCATATGGCAGTTCTACTTTAAATTTTTTGAGGAACCTCCGTGCAGTTTTCCACTGTGGCTACACTAATTTACATTCCCACCAGCTGTGCACGAGGGTTCTCTTTTCTCTGCACCCTTGCCAACACTTGCTATCTCTTGTCTTTTTGATAATAACCATTCTAACAAGCACGAGGTGATATATCATTTCCTTAATGAGTACTGATGTTGAGTGCCTTTCCATATACTTGGCCTTTGTGTATCTTCTTTGGAAAAATGTCACTTCACATCCTTTGCCCATTTTTTAATTGAATTACTTGGAGTTTTTTGCTATTGAGTTGTCTGAGTTCTTCATATATTTTGGATGTTAACCTCTTATCAGATATATGACTTTCAAATATTTTCTTCCATTTCCATTTTGTTGATTGTTTGCTTTGCTGTGCAGAAGTTTTTATGTTTGATGTAGTCCCACTTGTTTATTTTTAATTTTGTTGCATTTGCTTTGGGTGTCATATCCAAAAAATCATTGCCAAGACGTATGTCGAGGAGTTTTTTCCTCTACATTTCTTACCAGGAGTTTTATGGTTTCAGGTCATACGGTCAAGTTTTTAATCCATTTTGAGTTAATTTTAGAGTGGTGTAAGATCATTCTTTTACATGTGAATATCCAGTTTTCCCAGAACCAGTTATTGAGAAGACTTTCTTTTCTCCACAGAGTATTCTTGGCTCCCTTGTCAAGTATTAGCTGATGATATATGCATGAGTTTACTTCTGGGCTCTTAATTCTGTTCCATTGGCCTATGTGTCTGTTTTTTATGCCAGTACCATAAAGGTATGATTATTGTATCTTTGTAATACAGTTTGGTTCCATACAAATTTCAATATTGTGTTTTCTATATCTATGAAAAATGCCATTGGAATCTTGATTGGGAATGTATTGAATCTATGGATGGCTTCGCGTAGTATGGACATTTCAACAATATTCTTCTAATCCACGAACACAGGACATCTTTCCGTTTATTTGTGTCTTTTTCATTTTCATCAATGTCTTGTATTTTTCACTGTAAAAATCTTTTACCTCCTTGGCTAAATTTATTCCTAAGGGTTTTATTTTTTTGATGTTATTGTAGATGGGATCATTTTCTTTATTTCTTTTTCAGCTAATTCATTGTTTGCAGTGTTCTTTTCTGTACCAGATCATCACATTGTATTATATTAACCATCACATCACAACCCCACTGGGAAATGATTGATTGATTTTTCTCCAGCCATTGAAGGAGGCAAACATGGGCACAACTGAGATTTAGTTTTGCTTATGTTGGCGTAAGTGTTTTCAAATTGTAACCCATACTTGGTGTTTCTGAGCCAGCCACTCTCCTCCTCCTCTCATCGATAGCAGGGGCCATTTTAATGTGCCTTTCTTCCCTTGCCCCCAAAGATTTGCTGTGGTTTCTTGCAGCTCTAGTTGGTGTTACTGTCAGTCCCAGTTGGTTATCCTCTCAATGTCAGTGTGATGAATTTACTCCCTGCACAATGGCGAGAAAATAGATCAGATAGTGCTTCCTCTACCCAAGTCCTGGCTTCCATTCACAGAGGAGACATTTTTTTCAAAAAAAAAAACCCTGAAGTTTTTCTCTTTGACAGAAGAACTAGTTGGTAGCAAGAACACTTAGATTTAAGCTAGGCTTTTGAAAGCAGCTATGTGAATAGCACTGCCCAAGTGTTAGATGATTCAGAACAACTCTAAGAGACCTTACAGATGCAGGGAAAAAAAGTAGAATGTTATAAGTGAGAATGCAGAAGGGCACTCTTAATGGCTGGGGACACAGCAACCAGAGTGAGAACAGAAGACTGGAAATGACTGATTGGGGAGGGGGTGACCAAGTAGTGAGACATGAAAAGTAAAAGTTCCTCCCCCCTAATCTGTTCTGCTTTTTGCCCTCAACTTCATCTCTTCCCAGGCCTTATGAAGTCCAGATTGGTGGGAGAGGGAAGGCCAGATTGCAGGTGACAGAGAACAGGAAGGGTCTAGCTGGCCTTGGACACCAAGAAGATGGGTGTAGAGATCTAGAGGTCATTGTGGTGGGCCTGGAACTCTTTTCCTACCAAGTTTGAATTGTCTAGAGCCCTCACCACACAGGTTTTACGGCAGAAATTTGTGTCTTTCCACCTGTCACATACATGGCAGTAGAGCTAAGAGACAGAGAATTATAGTTGAACACTAGTCCTAGAGCTATCAAGGGCAAGGGGGAACAACCATGTTTATTCTTTGCTTTCGTAGGATTCTGGAGAAATGCTAAAAGGAAAATCAGCCACTGGTCCAGAATGATGCTTCTGAGAATGGGGAAATATGGGGCTGGCCAAAAAGTTCGTTCGGGTTCTTCGTCCCATCTTACGGAAAAACCTGAACGAACTTTTTGGCCAACCCGATACTTGCTGACTGTAAGCATCATACCAGTTACTTAGATGAAGGGTCCAGTGTGGCTGGGGAAGTCCTGGAAGGGTGGTGGCTCTCAAGCTAGGCTGTTCGTTAGAATTACCTAGGATCCCGGGACTCACCAGAGACCTACCAAATAAGAGTCTTAGGCAAATGGCCCTGCCTTTAGGGCTGTAGTTTTTTTTTTTTCCTCACTTTGTTTTCATTTTGAAAGCTCTACCAATGATTCTGAGGGATAGCTGGGATTGAGGAGCACTTCTGTATAATCAACCCATGAGAGGTTCAGGAGAACCATTTCCACTGCCCTCCGAGCAGTGTATGGTCCAGGACACATAGGAAGTACGAAGAGCACCTGTTCTATTCATCCACAGGCCCACACCTACACAGAACTCTTTGAGAATCAGCTTCTCCACCTAAGGCCACTTCATATACTTCAAGGAAAGGTCAGGCTTTTGTTTGTTTGGTTTGCTTGGAAATGTAAACTTGACCCTAGGCTTATTTTGTGGATGTAGAGAAAACAGGATGAATTTATCTCTATCCAGCAAGATCATAATTGGGAACAGTGCAAGGGGGTTAGAGGGATGAAGGAAACAGAAGTTGTGTTGATAAAGGACATCCAGGAGAGAAAAATAATGGGTTAAAGAGTGCAGGAGAGAGAGAGAGATCAAACAACAAGATACATTTGAGTTCATTTTCTTCCTTATAGCCCACATGAGTAGAGGTGTTTGCAAACAGTCGGACTCAATAGTGGTTTTATGATAAAAACTTAACGCCTATTTTGTTAATTCCCAGGATGAATGGTGATTTTTTTTTTTCCTAGAGACATAGTAGATAAAGACAGTGTTTGATTTTTCATGTCCAGGTAATCTGACCTTTCAGATGTTAAACTGTTTGTAGGAAATATTTGTTGTACGATGCCTTGGGTGAAAGGAAATGGTTGAGCAGAGTTCTTAGTCTTGACCCTATGTGGCCACTCGTCCACCATCCCATCAGAGGTCTGATGAACGATGAGGATGTATGGTTCAAATAAAAACTAGAGCAGTGCCTGGAAAACAAATCTGGCTGACAGGGTCCTTTTATTTAGAGAATGAACTTGGCAATGTCAGATTCTTAGAAATTTGTTAGTCAGCTATAGGAGAAAGGGGGAAATTTAATTCAGAGAAGAAAATATTGCTTCACCTCTTTCAAAGGTCATCAATCTAAATGTCTTTAATACCCTGACAAATATGTCCTGTCAATTTGCTCCTTTAAAAGATACCATAATAGGAAATATGTTCGAGCTGCCATCCTGGCTGTCTGGTTTCCCTGTGGTGTCTACCTGCAAAGAGAAGCACAGGTGCAACTAGAATGACCCCGTGCTCAATTTGGAGGCGTCCCAATGGCCACCATTTTTCCCCTCAATGGAGAATGCTTATCCTCCTGTTTCAGAATCAGCATTTGTAAAATCCCAGCCCGAGTGGGAACCTCCAAAAGTCATTTAATTTGTTCCCCAAACATCGTGGGTTGGGATGGGAACATGGTTGCATGTGTCCACCATTCTCAAAGAGCCGAGACCTTTATTTTTAAAGACTTGAAAGGCAGGAGATTCCTCAGTTGCCTTTAGTCGTGCATTCAGGGCTCAAATCTGCACCATCCACAGGCTCTTCCTTCTCATGACTTGAAGTGCTCACAGGAAATAATGAACTGGGGGTCATAACAACAGCTCCTCTGCGATCCCTAAGTCATCTGAGCCATCTCTCTGATTTTCCTCACGCCTTCGGCCACATCTGTGCAAAAGAGAAGACGTGTAGGCACTTTCCTGGAAGAAAATACCTCCTTGCAGTGCAGGTTCTTGTTACAGATAAGGCTCATGACCCAGAGCTTACGTTTTCTCACATAAGGCTCTGGCCTTTCATCCTTTTGTCCTGAACTACTTCCATGTGGCTATGAAATTAATGACTTGAACAAAAATGAGATTGCCAAAATGTTCTCACCCAGGAAGGAGAATTCTAGGTGCTTCCAGGAGGTTGGGTTGGCTGAATTCAATGAATGATAAACTATGGAAATGGTAAATTTGGCATTCCGTGCTCGATGGTCGGGGGATGGATTGTTTGGGTTTTGCCTGTGTTTTCTCTATTTAAGAAGTGAAAGAAAGAAAAGAGACTAGCCTGCCTTTGTGCACAGCTTTTTGATCACTCTGTTCTTGGGCCCTGGGATATGCAGTGATGGTGAGCGAGCAGTACTGAGGGCATGGGAGGTCGGGCTCCTTGAGTCACGGCCACCCTGCTGACCTTGCTGGGAGGTCAAGTTCTGCCACAGGCCCTCTGCAGACCAGCTTTAACCTTTTCTCTTTGGGGTTGTACTGTGCCTGCAGCTTGTGAATCGTGGGTCCGTCTTGTCAGTAGGGCAACTGGGCAGACTGTCGTGATCACTGAACGTGGGGAAGTGGGCTATCAGACGTGCACTTCCTCTTTTCTGAACTTCATTAAAATTCTATTTCATGACTTCGGTTTTTAACAGTATCCCAAGAGACCCATGAAGGATGCTAAGAATGTGTCCTCCTTTCGTGTGTGTTTACCTTAAGGGCCTGCACTGTTGTGGTCGAGTTGGCCCAGGCTCACTTGAAGTGTTTCTTATAGAGGAAACCTCGTTAGGGGACTCCATCCTGATACTGTTGCTTTCTGTATAGCCAATGGCTCAGAAATCTTTGACTAAGAGTTTTAGATCCATATTAATCATCCTTTTATAAGTGAAAAATCAAGGTGTCAAATTGTAAGAATGATACCTTAGACTTCTTATAGTGTCTTTATATCCCAAAGTGGGGAACCAAAAGCTGGACTTGGCAATTACCTAGCTGAAGAGTAGGGTATCTGATCCAGAGAAGGTGGTGAAGAAAAGAGTTTAGTTTCCTGTATTGGGTTTTTCAGGATTTCACACATAGTGAGGGAGTTAGGATGGCTAGAAAGCGCTTATGGAATTGCTATTGTCTAATTCCCTGACTCTGACTCCAAATCACCGGTCATACTAATCTGTACATGTGCCTTCCCACCCCTGGACTTTGTAAATTCCAGTATGCTACTTTAACTGTCATTAAAGAGGGAAAATTATCTCTGTTCCCAGGAATTTCCAATCCAAGACCTGGTTGGAAAGTGCCCCAGCAGTCGTGCCATTTGAGCTGGGGAGTCCCATCTGTCCCACTGATTATGCGGTTCTGTCAACCCCTCCTAGAACAGTGGGGTGCTTGAGCGGAGTCTTGGGAATTTGGCCAGAACGGTGTGATGGCTTGTAGCAGTTGGGGGAGGTAGACCTGGAATCTGATGGCTGGTGGGGGCAGCCTTGGGAAGCACGGAGTAGTGTAGAAACCATGTCTCTAGGGACAAGGGTGGGATCCAAGGTGAAGGATCCACTAAGGGCTGTCAGAAGAGCCAGGATGTTTGAGATCCAAGTGAGAGTGACTCCCTGGGCAAGAGCTTTTCCCTGTGGAGTCTGGGGTAGGCCTGAGGGAACTCAGGGGAGGACAGAGGTGTCTTGGATAAAGCCTGCCTCTCTGGGCTTTCTATCCAACACCAGGGTAGGGCTAGACTCTGGAATCACTGCCTAACTGCAAGCATGCTAGGTATGCCTTGCCAGCCACCTTTCAGACAGGTGAAGTCATTTACAGAGGATTCTGGCAAATAGATCACACCTCGAGCAACTGAAGTTTTAACGAAGAGACAGAACACTTTTGTAGCCCTCCATTGTTTTAAACACATGCAGCACGGTGTTGCATCCCGGGCACACGGACGTTTTACTGAAATGGTCACGTGGTAGTAGTGCTAAAGAAAAATTTGGAAAAGGAAAGTCCCGTGGTTCTGCAACCACCCAAATGGCTATTTCATTTTTATAGGTTTCCTTATCATTCTTTCATATATATATATATATAAAATAGTAGAAGGCATTTTGCATTCTGCCTTTTTCACAATGGTCTATCATAACCATTTTCTGTGTTTCCAGTAGCCTCTGTAAATTGTCTCCTTTCATGGTTGCAGGATAGAACATCCTGAAGAAGCCCCGTGTTTTACTAGACAATATTTTTCTTTTGGATAGTCAAGTCCTTTCCGGGTTCTTTGTTTGCCCCATTATGACGCTCTTTTCACAACAGTGTGCAAACGTTTTGCTTTTTTTGAATTACTCCCAGAAGTAGGATTACTACAGCAAAGTTTACTGACTCCTTTATGGCTCTTTTTATATACTACCATCTTGCTTTTCAAAAGAGTTGTATTCAGTGCCACCTTACAGGGTAGCACCAGCTAAACTGCGACTCTGATGGCATTAAGGCTTTTTCCCCATTTTTGAAAATTTAGTTGATGAAAAATGATACATCAAAGTTGCTTTGTCATTCCTTTCATTACCAGAAGAGATAAAATCTCTGCCATATGTTTTAATGTTATTCCTGATATGAATCATTTATTCATATCCTTTGCCCATTTCTTTATTTGATGATTTTTTTTCTTACATTTCAATGAGATGTTAATCCTTTTGTCAAAGTGATACAAAGAATTCCTGTAGTCTATTAAATGTCGACGTTTCCATTGTTCTGAAGTTGAGAAATCTTGGGAAAATCCTGTCTTTTTATTTCCTTTGAATTTATCTGTTGCTTCAGAGCATAGATAAGTATTAGCTCTGTAAAAGAATGTGGACTGTTTATTACATGCTAGTTGTCTTAGAGTTTAATTTTAAAATAAATTATTTAACTCTGTTACCCATCCATAATCTATCTTTTACATTTCCTGTAGATCTTACGGAATACTTTTCTATTTTGCTCTCCACGTATCAAACAAAGGGACATTTGCTTAATAATCCTGCCTTCCCCGCATTGTACTAAGAATGTGCTTTATCATATGCTGCATTTCAGATTTGTTTATGGGCTGTCTGTATTGTGCTACGTTCTTCCTTTGAACCATTACCAGAATGAATGAATGAATTTTGCTTTGTAACATTTTCTGAAACTTGGTTCCTTTTCAGAATAAATTTCTTAATGTTTATGCTTGCAGATTAACTGTAGAGTGATCTTGTTGAATGCCTAAATACCCTACTGGAATTTTCATTAAAAGTACATTAAGACTGTAAGTTAAATTTAGGAGACTGAGCATTAACAAATACTAGTATTTTCATTCTGTAACAAAGTACACATTTCCATTTCACCAAATCAAATTTTGTTTTATAGAGCAAAAGTTTGTGGTTTCATTTTGAAGGTTTAGCTCAACATTTAGGTAAATTCCTAAAATTTTTAATATCTTGTAGCAATTATGAATAGAAACTTCTGTTACGTTTTCTAACTGAAAATACTAGGTTACTTGTTTTTGCTTCTGCTATTAAGTGTTACTGCTTTTTACCTGTATGGCAGCATTGTTATTAGTTGTCGCTTGTGTCAAAGGAAACCTCCTGGGCGATGTAAAGGGTCTCCAGCGTGTTGGAGGAAACATTGCTCTGTGACCTTCTAGCAAGGCTCCTTTCTTTCTCTGATAGCCTGAAAGAGTGGGAGGGAAGGGAGTGGGGGAGGAAAAGAAAATGAAAGTACACACATCCACACCCAGGAAGTGATGTCGTGCCCTGCAAACCCTCCAGGAAGGTAGCCCCCCAAGCTTTCACAGCTTATGTTAGATCCACACGGAGTCTTTCCAGATCCTGGGACCCCCAAAGTGGAACCTGGGGTTCCAGATTATAAAAGAGGTGGCTTAGAGATCTGACAGTCTTGAAACATTTATGTATGGCTGGAGAGAAGCAGAGTTCCCCTCTCCTTTGTTGCCATATTGGGATTATCTTACTGGGTGACAGTGTCCTCTGGGAACCTCCTAAAGAAATGTTAGTGACAGAATCACTTTTGAAATTACAGACGAGATGATTGAATTAATGATCTAGTGGAACATTTTTCCTCAGGACGTGGCATCAGGGTGCTTTTGCTGGCTTCACCCCCTGCTGCACTCCCATCCCACGAGGTGGTACCATCTATCCTCATTCTGCCAATGATGATAGCCAAGGTCACTCCCAGCAGGGACAGGACTGCCATCCCAATAAAGTCTCACAGTCTTGAGGTCTGGATCCCGCTTGGGAACAGACCCGTGAAGTCTTCTATGTAGCATATCACCTCCTGGAATGTTATCTAGAATTAGCATCAAATAGTGAAAAGAGTTGGTAGCATCTGTCGTTAGACCCAAGTTGAAATCCAAGCTCGCTGCTTACAAGCTGACCATAGGAAAGCTTCTCTTTTTCCATTTGTATAAGGCAGACAAAAGGACTGTCTCATCCAATTATTATTCATTTGTTCGGGAAATAGGAAGATGAAATATGAAAATGAGTGCCTCGTGTTTGTCAGGCCCTGGTAAAAGTGATGTTGATGTGGCAGAGAACACACCAAAGACTCATGGAGCTTATGTCCTAGGGGGAGGGAGGGAGGGGAGATACATGTCAAAAACAATATATCAGCTAATAAATGCCATGAGAAATAATAAAGCAGAAAAAATGTGATCACGTAAGGGGGATTGTTCTTTTAGAAGAGATGATCAGAGAAGACTTCTCTAATAAGATATCTGAACACAGAGATGAATAAGGATGGAAATGAGCCATGAGAATATTGAAGGAAGAGCATTCCGGGCAGAGAGAAGCATATGTGCCAAGGCCCTGTAGTAGGAGATTGCTTGTCTGAAGAATAGAGGCAGGGCCATGGGGCTGGAGCAGAGGGAGTGGTGGAGACCCTCCTGCTGGCAGGTGATGAGGTCAGATAGGTGGAGGGAACCAGATCGAGTAGGGCAGGGATCGCAACAGCAGGCCAAATCCAGCCTATGCTTGTGTATGTACAGCCCTCCAGGTAAAAATGGCTTTTAATTTTTGAAAAAGTTGTTTAAAAAAGAAGACTACATGACATATGTGTCCTGCAAAGCCCCAATTATTTACTGTCTGGTCTTTTATAGGGAAAATTTGCCAATTCCTGATGCAGGGCCTTAGAAGCCATGGTGAGGACGTCCATATTTCTAAGTGTGAAAGGAAGCCATTGGGAGGGTTCTGAGCAAGACAATTAACGTGAGGTGATTGACAGTCTTAAACAGATGGCTCTGACTGCTGTGTTAGCTCAGACTGTAAACGGGGCGGGTGCAGCAGGGAGCACAGTTAGGAGGTGTTATAGTCAGGGTGAGACAGGCCAATAGGTTGGACCAGACTGGTAGCAGTGGGACACTGAATAGTCGGATAGAGAATACATTTTGAAGGTGGCACCGAAGGTGCTTTGGATGGACTGTGGAGTGAGAGAGGGAGGATGGAGTAAAGGATGACACCAAGATTTTTGGTCTACCTCCTCTCCTGAGGTTGTCCTGGAAACTGAATGAGAGAATGATCTTTTCTGTCCTTAGGGTTTGATGCCTTCAGTTCTTTTACCATTCTGTAGTCAGGGTTACCTTCCTAAGGGACAGTTTTGATTGTGACATTCTCCACATAGCACAGGGAGATCGGCTGGGTGCTTTGTGACCGCCTGGAGGGGTGGGATAGGGAGGGTGGGAGGGAGGGAGACGCAAGAGGGAGGAGATATGGGGATATATGTGTATGTATAGCTGATTCACTTTGTTATAAAGCAGAAACTAACACACCATTGTAAAGCAATTATACTCCAATAAAGATGTTAAAAAAAGAAAGAAAGAAAAAGAAAACAAAACATTTACATGATTAAAAAAAAACAACCTCTACCAGTGTCCCATTAGCTGTGGAACGGTCAGGTGTGGCCCTCCCTAATCTGACAGGCCTGTGCCTGCGTCCTAACTCATTTCCAGCTGTTCCCTTTCATCAAACCCAACGCTAACCAGTGAATCGTCCACCAGTCCCGTGTACTTCATACTCCCACCTCCAGAGCTTTGCCTATATGGGTTCCTCTTTTTTTTTTTTAAATTATCATTACACATCAACAGTCCTACTAGAATGTTACTGTCTACCTTTTTGATAAAGCAATTCCTTAACACCCTCGTTACCCTCCTGGTCTGTTCCAATGCTGTTTGTCTTCACCTCTTTGAACAGGGATGTCATTTCTATTTGTAACATGGTTTTTTTATACACAAGCTTTGTCTCCTGCCAGAATACAGAGAGGGAGACAATAGAGGATCTGGTTAAATCCCTTGTCTTTGTTAAATCCCAGCTTTGCCCTTGGAACCTGTATGACTTTGAGCAACTTACTTTACTTCTTGCAGCCTCGGTTGGCGCTTCCATAAAATGGAGGTAATTCCATGGTTACTTCGCAGCACTCATTAAGAGATAGAATGAGATGATTCCCGTGCAGCACTTAGTGTAGTTATGTGCCTGCCATGTGGTTAGAGCTCATTTAATTCCAACTGTATCAATTTACTTTCATTAAGGAGCTGAGGAAGTATCTTTCTATCCTATTCTTCCTGGTGCTGTGTACCCTGGTTTTGTACACAGTAGGCAAATGAATATATTGTAAAAAGTGCAGTGAAATGAGTCAGGTTTGGGAATTAACTCTGAGTTCAGTTCCCACCACCATCACCACCACATCCAGCTGTGTGACTTGTGGCAAGATCCTTTCCTCTCTGAGTTTCAAATTCCTCACGTTCCAAGTGGATGAAATGATTCCTACCTTGAAAAGTTAGGAGGATGAACTATGATGGATGTAACACCTGCGGCATGGTGTGTGCCAATGATAGCTCTCACCAGGATGGCGATTATCAAAGCTTCTGCAGAGGGCTTCCCTGGTGGTGCGGTGGTTGAGAGTCCGCCTGCCGATGCGGGGGACACGGGTTCGTGCCCCGGTCCGGGAAGATCCCACATGCCGCAGGGCGGCTGGGCCCGTGAGCCATGGCCGCTGAGCCTGCGCGTCCGGAGCCTGTGCTCCACAATGGGAGAGGCCACTACAGTGAGAGGTCCGCGTACCACAAAAAAAAAAGCTTCTGCAGAAAAAGCTCTGTTACCTTTCTGGCACGGAAGCTCCATCATTCCTTAAAGCACTGGTCCTCAAAATGTGGTTTCTGGACCGGCAGCATAATCAATGTCATTTTCCCTGGAACTTATTAGAAATGCAAGCTCTCAGGTTCCACCCCGAGCCTAGTAAAGCAGACACTGTGGAGTGGGGTCCAGCAGCCTGTGTATTAACAAGCTGATGTGCACACGCATCTGAGATCTTAGTGGAGGGAAGAGTTGGCATGGGTCGTTCCCTTCAATCCCAGAGGGGTAGTTAAGTCACTCTGCTTTTCTGTTGGCATCATAATTGAGGACATGAGAGCCAGGAGATGTTTCCAGCATTGCCAAAGAAGGATAGCACAGGACCCTTAGTGTCACTTTGGGGGTCAGCAACTCCTGACTCTTTACCTACGATTACTCACAGAGTTGACAGGAACAAAGAAGAATTGGAGGAAGGTGTGACCCTTGGTTAACAATGGGAAGTATAGTTTAGTGAGTAGTTCAGTTTGAGGCACAGGACTAGTCTGGGAGCATAAACCCACAACATAAGCCATCGTGAGCTATTAATTAACTTGTAATATTACAACTGTCAGTGAGCCTGACAAGATAATGAAAATTCTTTAGTGTGACTGATTTTAATGTAAGCTGTTGACACATTCGTAAATACAGCAACTAAAGTTAGTTCAGATGGTTTCAAGAAATTCAGAAATATTGTGAAGAACATTTAATCCTTCCGTAGTATTAAGGTGTAGAGAGCGTTTAAATATCTCTATAGCTGTGGGAGAAAAAGCACAGCCACATTTATATATAGTTACCGGCTTTTTTTTTTTTTTTAACATGATACCACATTTATCTTTTTCCTTTTCTTTAGGCTCCTTGTATGACATGAAAAATCATCTCTTTGACAGGGTGATTCTGTTAATCCAAATAGAGTTGAAATAGAATTACTTCAGGCCTTACCATCTAGACCTCTGCCTTCTCTCCACCACCAGCTTCCCCTTCATCACCCGTGGCCCTGATGAGGGGTCGACACAGGAGAGAAGCAGACCCTCGAACCAGCCCTTGGGCTTGCTGCTGTGTAGTTCTAATACATGATGCATAAGAGGTGCCCTTGGCATATGGAAGGAAAATGTTAGAATTTCTGTTTGTGACTCATTTTAATCTCAGGCTTTGAACTCTCTTTTTGTCCACCTTTGGGGATGGTGGTCTATGCGCAAATATTTCTTCCTAAAAGGGGTGTGTGATCAAAAAAATGTGACTTGTCTCTGAGGGCAGGTTAACACGACAGGGAGAGATTTGGGTAAAAGGTTGAAAATGTTGATGCCAAAACATTCTAGAATTTTCTGTAGATTTCAGTTTTCCATGTTACCTTTTCACCTATAACTGGAAACATAATAGCCTTGTCTCCTATCATGTGCTATTCAGTTCAGATCACGGGGTGCCAATCAGATAAGGGGAAAAGTAAGAAGCAGACACCGGTGGCTTTACGTTGGGCTGTCTCTTCCTCTTGGGCCTCTCCCGCTGCTTGGGCTGCCCTTGAGTGAACAGCCAGAGTGGAGCTGCCTGGTGGGGCACAGAAAGGGCACCTAGACGGACCCTTAACTAGCGGATCTATTCTCGCATCACTGGTTGCCCTTTTAAAGCCCTGGACTTCAGAGCCATCTCTCGTTGCTGCAATGTGGGTACATAGGACCCATTTAAGTGAGTGGGCAGGAGGCAAAAGTGCCTTGAAGAGGAAAGACCACAAGGCACAGACTGTGACCATATGCCTGCCCCCAAGCTGCCTTTTTGTCGCTAGGCTGTAGTTACATCACATGTGTTTCTCTCTCTCACTCTGAACGCTTCTGAGAAGTTTCAAAGGAAGGTAAGCAGTAACGATCTAATTTACGTGCTTCTCTAGTAGAACGGCTCTGGGTTTCCGCTGATCCCAGGCAGGGGCTGTTTTCAAGAAGAAGCCCCACACACGCTCTCCCAGGGATGTTGCATGGCTGTGGTCACCAGTCTCCGCCCCGCCCCCCTCCGCCCCGCCCCCACCCCCCGCCTGTAGGCTGGCCACTCGCTTCTAGAATGAATTCCTTGGGAGCTTCTCCATGGGTCTTTTCTTTGTAGTCTGTCTTCCAAGAATTCTTGTGCTTCTTTGCCATCAGAGAGGCCGTGCCTGGCCGGTGCTGACATTTCTTGCCCTCCTTCCCCACAGGCTGCACAAGGGGGTGGCCACAGGACCCTGCTGTATGGCCACGCGATTCTCCTGCGGCATTCCTTCAGCGGAATGGTAAGCATCTCTGGATCCGCTTTCACCATTCAAGGAGGAGGGGAAAGATGAGGAGGGAAGAAAGGGCAGGAAACCAGCAAGTGTCTAGATCAGGTTAAGTAATCAGCGGGAATCATTTGAAATGGAAGTAACTATAGCACGTTACTGTCTTAGCGTTTCCTTCCTGGAACTTACCTCACTGAGCACTTATATATTTGTGTTTGTTTAATGTCTGACCACCTTCCTCCCCACTCCAGAGAAGGACCGTGTCTTGTTTTAAATTTATTTAACTAAACCTACCTGGACCGAGTGCAGTGCCTGGATATACTAGATGCTCAGTAAATATCTGTTGAATGGATGATCAAATAAACCGTGGAATAACTGATGACTTGCACATATGACGTATACGAGCATAACCAGTGTAGGAGAAAAAGCAATCAAATGGATTTTTTGTGAAATTTCTCCTCTTTTACTAGCGAAAGGAAATAGGATGGTATCTGGTGCCTTTAGTCCTGGAAGAATTTGAAGGTATTATGTTAATCCAGAGGTGGGAGACAGACAATGAGCAAAGCAGTCACAGGAAGCAGGTCAGGCTTTGATCTATTCAGGGATCTAGAACCAGAATTAACTGAAATGGCGATTACTCACTATAACTTGAAAAATTTTTCAAGTTTTAAATAAATATAATTTGTTAAACACAGATACTGCAGTTCTTTTGCAGGGAGTGTTAAGAGGAATATCATGATCTCGATCAAGTATAATATGTACCAACTCTAATAACCTTTACCCCCAGTTCCTACATGTATCATTCTCCCTCGCTATCAGTATAAGGAAGATTTCTTTCTCTAGCCCTAGTGGAAAACTGTGACATGAATTCAAGACTTTATTTTCACACATTTCATACCTGCAGCAGCTGCAAAGTTTGTCTCAAAGCTTGAACTATCAAATTGGCAGCGAGAGCAGCAGCTGCCTCTTAAATGATTTATTTATTGCAGCATTTTTTTTTTTTCCTGAGCACTGGTAAGAAGTTGACCTTTTCAGCCTGAACATTCATCTGTGATAATCCCTCGTGCCAAAGGAGAAATAACAAAAGTGACCAAATCGAAGGTTATCTGAGCAGGAGATGGGGACAGAGAGTGGGGAAACTTTTGCACCCTGACACTCTCTAGAATTGAGAGGTGATCATTCATCTTTAAGCATCTGGTCCTTATCCATAGGGTAAATAAAACCCTAATACCTCTCTTTTTCTACCTAAATAGAATAAACAAAAGCTCAAAAAGCACACTTCTGGCTTTGAAAACTCAGGCTAGCATTGTGCTAGAGAGAGGAAGGTTTACATTATTCATCCTTAGGTTGGTTGCCCCTCACTCCCAAGAAATACCACTCACGGTTAACATGAACTCTATCCTGGCCAGTTCCTTTTAGGAGCAGCATTGAGCATGCAGCCTGTGAAGATGACTGTATAATACAGTGATTCTCCATTTTCCTGTTGCAGTGAACTAGAAGTATAACTCAGCAAGTTTGTGCCAAGTGCATATCCGCCTCCCAGTCTAATTCTAAGACCACCCACTGTGCCTGTCAATAAAAGGAGGCAGGGAACAGGCTGTGTACTTTTTTCCTTTATTAAGTTATTTTTTAAAATAATTTTTAACTTTTACATGCACATGTATTTTTATCATCAGAAAAAAAAAACATAGGCGTTATTTGAGAAGTTCTAAAGCTCATAGAAAATTTGAAAAACAAAATAAATAGAAATGGGGGCATCGTTGCAGTCGCTCCCACTGTCCAAAGACAACTTGTTATCAATTTGGTGTAATTCCCTTTAGCCTGGGTGCTAGGCATTTAAGTTTTGCATACGTGGCAACTATATAAGTACACTATTTTGTGTATATTCCATATTGTTACACACTCTTGAAAAATATGCTTCATGGTAACATAATATTCCATAAAATAAAGTACCAAAGTTTATCAACCTTTCCATTATTGTTGGCCATTTATGTTCTGTTTATATTGTTCCCAGTTTAAAAGTTTCTCAGAGTATCTTTGAACAAAAGCATATTTAATATTTCAGCCTTTTTCTATTTCAAAACTTATTCCTCATAGTCCTATGAGTTAAATCACTGGGTCATCAGGTAAGAACATCTTTGAGGTTTTAAATATTTTACAAAAATATGTCCCAGAAGCACTGTAGCAATGAACAAGATAAACAGGCCCTTTTCATAGTAGCTCAATGTTGAAATTGACAACTGGAAGCCAACTAGTGGTGAGATGCCAAGATTTGACAGAAGAGTATGACTTCACTAGCATCTACTCTTGTTCCACAGTATCTAACGTGTTTGACTACATCAAGATCCCAGACAGATAAACTTGCCTTTGATGTAGGTCTACGGGAACATGCCACAGGTAAGTCAACATACCTAGGTCTGCTGCTCAGTGGGGTCTTGGGCTAAGGGCTTTTGAGAAGGGTGCTGAATGCTACTCATTTGGGATTCCAAACCAAACTGGTCAGTATCAACCTGGTCTGATAAAACTTTGGAGAATTTAAAAAAAGAATGTGTAATGAAAACATAGGAACTAAGAATGAGGGCAAGCATAATGTTTTAACCACAGTCTGCCAGAGTCTCAAAGAAAAACAATTTTTAGGGTTAGGAACCAAAAGTAAGTAGAGAAGTTATTCCTGAAAGAAACCAATGGTAATGAATAATCGCTAAAAAACAAAGATAGCATAATAAGTGTTTACATAATGAAGTATAGTGTTGAGATCAGAGAAGTAGTTCTGGGACTTCCCTGGCAGTCCAGTTGTTAAGACCTCGACTTCCAGTGCAGGGGGTACAGTTCGATCCCTGGTTGGGGAGCTAAGATCCCATATGCCTCGTGACCAAAAAACCAAAACAGAAGCAATATGGTAACAAATTCGATAAAGATTTTTAAAATGGTCCACATTAAAAAAAAAATCTTTAAAAAGAGTAGTCCCATTTTATTCTGCAGTGAACCAGCTATTTTTAAAGCAGTGTTTCCCAAATGTTAGTCAATGACATCCACCATCGCGGTGTTTGCCATTCCTGTACATCACTTTTATTATTATTTATATTTTTCTTTACATTTACTTACTTTGTACTTATAATTTTATAATAAGACAAAACTAAAATCATTGGTATAAGTAGAAAACTGGTATTGCTTGCCTTAAAAATAAATATAGAGAAAAGAAAACCATGTCACTAAATAATTGAAGAGATGTTGGCAAATATTAGAAAAGTGTTCATGATATACGAGCTCCGAAGTGAAAACTTTCTGATAGAATCAGAAGGCTTAAAAGTAATAAAAGAAATTTCTCACTATATGATTCAATGTTGTTTAATTGCCCTCCACCGCCAGTGCTATACCTCATATACCATCATATAGTTTGGGGAACACTGGCTGTTTTTTTTTTTTAGTTCAGTCGAAAATAATGACAGTCAAGTGATGGATCCTAAGAAAGGTGGTGACCAGGAAGATGCAGGTTCTCTCTGGACACCAGAAATGAAGAACAGAGGGCTAAGATAATTGTCAACAAATATTTCTAGTTATAGTATCAAAGAAGGGGCTGACTTGCTGTGGGTTATTCCAAAGACCAGTGGAGCAATGGATAGAAGTTGAAAAGAGGCCCATTTCATCTCAAAGAAGGAAACCATTTTGTAATATCTGCAAGTATCCAGTAGAGGAACAGCTGGCCTCGGGAAGGAGGATGTTCCCTGTGGCTGGAAGTATTCATGGGCAATCTATCTGCCAAGGGCATTACATACATAATTTCTGCTCTATTTAGAGGTTGGGCTTATGGACCAATCAGGATTCTTGGTTGCAAACAGCAGAAACTAATTCCATTAACTCAAGCAGAATGAGAGTTTACTGGAAGGATATTGTGTAGACCTGCTCTGAAGCTGAGCCCCAGCCTTAGAAAATGGGCAGAAACAAAGGCAAGGGAAGAGCAAACAGCCTAGGTCACACTGCAGGAAGAGTCTCAAAGTCTCAGTCTTTAATATCATGACATTTTCCCCCAAATAGGAAGAGAGTTCCATTGTTGGGTAGTCAAACAAGGACAAAGTCCATATGGTCTTGCTGAAACTACGTCCGTTCATAAGGGGATGATCCAGATTGTCTGATTTTACAGATAATCTAGAAAAAAAAAAATCTAGGGTTTAACCCATGTGCATTTGCAGTTTCTGCATCGTGCACAGTCACATCCAGAATGCCTGACGAGAGCCCCTCCCTCTCCTCCTTTTTGTACAGAGCAGAAGAGTGAGCCTGCCTCTTTAGGGTTTTTTTTTTTTCTTCCTGAAATCAGATTATATTTGAATTTGATTTGAGGTTGCTTTGTTTTCAGCTAAAGTGTTATTCTTAAAATATAATTTCCTCTAAGGTGTTGTCAACCTTTGTTGAAAATGACAAAATGAGTGGAGTGCCACACATTCTGAGTGTAAGTTGACCTCTAAGTATAAACCAGCTGTCAGTCTTAGAGCACATAACCGGAAAAGTCATATATGGTCATTCTATTTATACCAGTAAAATGACTTCAGACTTTTTGAGAATTGGGAAGAAATTTGAGAAATAACCACTTTCTAGTCGTGTGTTCAGGAAACCTATTTTTTTTTTAATTATTAGAGCCTCCAATAAAAATAGAGGGAAATAGCAGCAGAGAATATTACTCTTTCTAGCACTTTATTTTCTAAATTCCTAAAATCAGACTTGGTGTGAATTCTGCTGACAGATTAAGGAAACACATGCACCAACCCAAGTTCAAGGTAGCTGATCAGAAGCTGACTTTGGCAGAAAGACAGAGGGGAAGGTGTTGACCAGGTGTTCATGAAAGCCTAGAGCCTAAAATAATTTATTTACCTCCCTCACCCCCAACCCATTTCACGTTCTCCTTGAAGAAGACCAGCTTGCTGTTTGCTGGGGAGGAGGAGAGCGCTCGTGCAGCTCAGATATGGTTCAGTATGGCCTGGAGTGGGTCTTCTGTCTTCAAGAGGAGAGTCACTCAGGATCCAACAGAAAAGCCTTGTTTTTTACCCAGGTCATTCTGTGAATGCACTTTTGGCTCAGAAACCTCTTCTGGGTTGAAAACAAGTAGTTGAGTTGAATCTCTAGGAGAATGTGAGTAGAAGCTTGGAAGCAGTTTCTTGAACACTTCTGGAAACTTTTCCCCCTGCACAGTGGGTAATAAATGGTTTGACTGACCTAACGGAACTGGTGACCATTTTGCCCTTGATTTTGCTTATTGGGTTCTTTCTTTTCTCCTTTTAAAAGTTTTTTGTTGTTGTTTTGGTTTTAGACATAGCTTTAGAATTAGGTTAGAATTGGAAAAAAATGAAAAAAAAAAATCCCCACTAAATGTACTATTAGGTATTTTAGGACCTTCGCCTGGCCCGTGCACATCCTACTGATTTGGGGATTGGCCCTGTCCCTGGGCTCCAGGCCACTACGCTGTTCCCAGGAGAGGACGAGAGAACAAGGATTCTCTTCTCCCGTGTGCCTCTTGAGGACCCCTTCATCCTGGTCCCTCTCAGTGGTCCAGAGCACATAATGGATATATACAGATGTAGAGGGCAGCCTCTTCTGTTATGAAATTTTAAGTTTAATCAAAACGTAATCAAAATGATCATACTTATTTATCCAAAGTAAATCAAAGTAATACTCGTACATAGTTAAAAGAGAGACACAGTAGTCCTATGCTTACTGGAAACATCCATCTCCTGCCCACCCCGTCCGCGTTCTGGATTCCTGCGTCTCTGGGGCGTCCACTTTCAGCTCCTCTAGTATGTTCCTCACTTGTGTGCGAGTCATACAGTTTACTGCTATTTAGTTATTCTTTCCAATTAGGTATGATCTATTGATGTCCTAAATGAATAATAAAAATTTGGCTCTTAGTCTCCACTCTTCCCTGTCTTCTTTCCACCCTCCCAATATATTTGCATCCATTTTTTATGTAACTACCAAAGTCAATATTAACTACTTACATTGGCATAACTGTAACTTTCATTTGCAAGTGAGACTCATGATATACTATGGTCAGTTCACTTTACTGTATTGCTTTTGAGTTTTCCAGTACTCAATAATTGCCTTGTTTGTTGCTTTACTTTCCGTGACCCAGTCATTCATTTCTAAACCGTCCCATAGAACAGAAACTCTCCCCTGATTACATTCAGTCACAAGAGCTGTTCTGTCAGTTTCATCTTCTTAGAAACATCCACTGTCATCCGGGAAATTCCCGTTTTCTCTCTCCAAGATCCTGTATTTCCTGGATCTCATGTTTTTCTCCTTTATTGGTTTATCACATCGTTTGGGGGGACTCCATTTCCAGTAGCTTTTACAGAAAAGATCCATGGGAGAAAAATTGTTGTCTGAAAGTTTCTTAATTCCAGCTTTACAAGTAATTCATAAGAGTAGTCTACGTTGGAAATATTTTTTTCTCAGCATCCTGGAGGTTTTGGTCTGGCTGTGAGATGTCTACATTCTGATTCCTGATGTTTTGTGTGTGACCTGTTGCTATTTTCTGAGAGCTACTTGGATCTTCTCTTTTGCCCTGACGTCTGCAGTTCTACAGTGCTATGTCTTGTCCTGGATCCTTCTCGTTCTTAGTGTCACGGGAGTGGACCCTGGTGTGTGTGTCCATTCTCCACTGTGCTAGGGACTCTGCAGGCCTCTTCCATCTGAAAATGTTTGTCTTTCAGCCTTGGGAAAAATTTAATATTATCTCTTTGTTAATCTCCTCCCTTTGTTTTCTCTGTTCTTGCTTTTTGGAACTCCTCTAGACCGGTTTTCTAATTTGCTTTTCAGTCTTGTTTCTAATCTGTTTTTCTTCATTCTTCATTTTGGGAGGATTTTTCAACTTTATCCTATAACCTTCCTGTTTCTTTCTCTCTTTTTTAGGAACAAAGATTTTTCTTTTTCTTTGAAGCGATCCTTCACGGATACTCTCATAGCTGCTTCATGAATGTTACTTTTTCTTATCTCTCTGAGATGATTAATTCTAAGATTTGCTTAAAGTTATCTTTAGCTGTCTGTAATCTTCGTGTTTTCCCTTTACCCACTTTTTGGTTTGTTCCCATCATTCACATTAGAGACTTTCCTCACATGTCAGGTCATCCTTGGTCCCCACTGACGTTTAGATCAAGGCGGTAAAAAGCGACAGGAAGTCCTGACTGTGTGAGTGGCTTCCCATCTCTTAAGCCTCGCTTTGGGGTAATCTATCAGGGACCTAGGCATTGCACTGGAGATGCCCAAACAGGTATCTTTTATGCTGGGTAGTTTGGCTTCCCTAAAGAGTAATCTTCATTTGGGTTGGGGGGGAGGTTCAGCATCGCAGCTGGCATTCTGGAAGCTGAGGAATGGAGGTAAAGGAAGAGGAGCTGGGGTTTTACTAATCAGGGCAAAGAATTCTAATTATTCTCCATTTTCAGCAATACTCTTTTTTTTTTTTTAATATTATTTATTTATTTATTTTTGGCTGTGTTGGGTCTTCGTTTCTGTGCGAGGGCTTTCTCCAGTTGCGGCGAGCAGGGGCCACTCTTCATCGCAGGGCACGGGCCACTCACTGTCGCGGCCTCTCTTG
The DNA here is from genome assembly GCF_949987515.2 of Delphinus delphis. Lineage (NCBI taxonomy): Eukaryota > Metazoa > Chordata > Mammalia > Artiodactyla > Delphinidae > Delphinus > Delphinus delphis. The sequence goes on along the minus strand of NC_082684.1, from coordinate 77,804,773 downwards.
TTGAGGAGCACAGGCTCCAGACGCGCAGGCTCAGTAGTTGTGGCTCACGGGCCCAGTTGCTCCGTGGCATGTGGGATCTTTCCCAGACCAGGGCTCGAACCCGTGTCCCCTGCATTAGCAGGCAGATTCTCAACCACTGCGCCACCAGGGAAGCCCTTCAGCAATACTCTTTACTTCCTTGTCTGACAGTGCCTGATCCATGGAAGTCGTTCCATGGATTTAACATCTATTCTTTTGTACAGTGGAGGGGGAAGAGTCACCTGGCATGCAGGATAAAGAAAGGGATGCAGAAGGTTAAATGTTTGCTTAAAACCTTCAGCCAGGGCTTCCCTGGTGGTGCAGTGGTTGAGGGTCCACCTGCCGAGGCAGGGGACACGGGTTCGTGTCCCGGTCCGGGAAGATCCCACATGCCGCGGAGCGGCTGGGCCCGTGAGCCATGGCCGCTGAGCCTGCGCATCCGGAGCCTGTGCTCCGCAACGGGAGAGGCCACAACAGTGAGAGGCCCACGTACCGCAAAAAAAAACAAAAACAAAAAACAAAAAAAAAACCTTCAGCCAGTCCTCCTGTTTTCAACCCCATCTTCTATGGTTGCCTTCACAGGGAACTGTTACCTCCAATTCCAGAGAGTATCTGGAGAATATGTAGCAGGAGTGGCCTTATTTCTTGAGATCAACTTGTCATCCATTTTCTTACCCAAAGACTGGAGTTGTAGCTTTCTCTTGGCTAAAAGCATCTATCTACATTCCTTTTTCCAAAATGTCAATTTTTCTCCTTTGCTATTAACTTCTCACCTGCTGTCTTAGTCCTCGTAGATTTAGGCCTTCTGAAAAACCTCTGATTTTTTTTTTTTTTTTTTTTTTTAGTGGAATTACTGATGATTTAGTAGAATTTCATGGGGAAGGGGTGGGGCAAAGATAAAAGTCTGTAAGTGGTCAGTAGACCAATGAAGTCATTTCTTAAAGATTTGTAGGTGCTTGTGAAAAAAAAGCATATTACCATATGTATTAAAAATACTCAAAGGCTTCTGTAGCTTCTGACCTCCAGTACTCTTTTCCAAATACTGTCTTTCTGTCTCTAGAGAAAATGAAAATGATAAACACGCACAAGCGCAGATGTGGGGGTAACTGGAATGCTTATAGATAAATAGAAATTGGAGTGTGCGTGAGCACGTGCATGCGTGTTTCAGGGATTCTCATCAGGAGGAAGGAGAACGAGGGACAGAATGAGGGACAGAATTAGGGACACGGGCTTCCAAGAAGCAGTCACTAACTCAAGGAGCCTTTGTGTAGGAGAAGCCTGTTGGTGGACCATACATCCCGCTTCCAAGCAGAGGTCTGAGGGAGAAAAGGTTCGAATTGGTGATGACCTCATCCTTGTCAGCGTATCCTCTGAAAGATACCTTGTAAGTACCTCCTAACACAAGCATCTTTCATTTCCAGAGTAGTTTCTTTTAGGAATAGATGGCCAGGGAGAACAGAACCACGTTAGATTGAGCAGGATAAGATACCTTTACACGGTATACTTGAGAGGTGATTAAATCCTCTCTCCGGCCAGTTTATCATGGGGCCTGGAATGTAACTGTTAGTTAGTTTTTTAGATTAAAGTACTGTTCCCAGCCAACTCTGCTTAAATGCCCCCAGGCTCTTCCTTAGAAAGCCAACTATTAACACATTAGTTACCATCACTCTCAGTTTATCACGTTGTTTAGCTCTTGTCCAATGAAGAACAAGCCAGAAAGTGTTGGATATAAAAACATAAACTTATGTTTGGAGGGACAAAGAGAATTGTACATGTTTCAGTGTGTGGGATGTCACAGTGGTTAGAAGAGGCAGGTGAGATTTTGCACCTGGGGATGGTACTAGGCAAGCATCGTTGAAGTCAGGCCCTTAGGGGGTGGAGGTGGGGCAATACCTTGCAGATCAGAGAAATGTCAGAGATAAGTTTTTAAGCTTCTCAGCGCCAATCCTACCAGCACATTTTACTTTGCCTAGACCAAAGGCTGGAGTAATTTTTCCCACTTGTGAGTTCCCTCGTCCTACCAAGAATAGACATTTTATAACTTCCTGTTGCATCAGGGATCCAGCTGAGGGGATGGAGTCCTGTCTGCCCCCTCTGTAGCTGAATACTTCCTCTTCCCTGAATAAAGTGTCCCGCTTTGAAGCTGCTTCTAGATTGGGTGGAACAATCTCCCACAGGCTACGTAGAAAAAGCCCGATGACAGTAAGGCTGTTTAATTCAATCCTTGAAATTCTAGGTGAGCTGCTTCTGTCAGGACTGGCCTGGTGATTTAAAGGATGTCTCGTTTCTGTTTCTGCTGCAGCATCTCTCAATATCAAATGGTAACATACAAGTGGATGCCTCCTTTATGCAAACACTCTGGAACGTACATCCTACGTGCTCGGGAAGTAGCATCGAAGAAGGTGTGCTTCTTTGTGTGTATTCAACCCTCAGCCTGCCCGTTTGTCTTGTGCTACGTATATTGACATTTTCTGCGACTTCACAGCTCCTGCCTGAATGTCCCGGTACACAGCGTGATTTTGGTTCACCTGAATTCCTTTCTCTGATGTTAGTGTGGATGATTTTCTGTCCTGATTTCTGATTACATGAGCACTCCTGACATGCTTTTTCAATCCTTTCGAGTTCACTATTGTTTTGGCACTGTGTGTATTCAGGACCTTGGAGATGTACCTTCCTTCTCCCACCGACTTTTCATTTTTATTTATGGTTAGAAGTATACAGACCTTAGCAGGTTCAGTTTGAGAAGACATTATTTGCCAAGAAGGTGACTTTTTAAAATATTTCTCCCCAGTGCACCTCTCCATACAGGTGGGAGAAGGACTTTATAGTAAAAAGATATTTGGCCATTTGCTTTTACTTGTATTTATGGAAGGCCATTTAAAAACAACAAATGATGTTTTCTCCATATTTTCTTGTTCTCTTAGAAGTAAGATCATCAAAGTTTGTTCAACATATCCTATTTCTTGGAGCCAGGCAAAGACAATACACCTTTCAAGTTGTATAATAAATACACTGGCCTTACCTTGCGCGTGGGTAATATCACAGTTGAGCACAGTAATCAAATGTCAATGACGTATCACATCACATTCTAGCCCTTTATAGCAAGATTAGGATTTTTAAAAATACTCAACTCACAGGCTTTAACCCTGTTTTAAAGCTTGAGCCTAGTAGTTTCAAACTTGGAATGCCTCTCTGTTTCATGATGTTGGAAAATAGAGGGAAACCTGAGAGTTGTTAAGGTGATACCCCCGTTTCAGGAGGCGTCATAGCTAAATTGAATAATCAGGAAACAACAAATTTGTAACTCTTCTGGCAACTGATGGAAGACCTTTCAAAAGCAGGATATGTTTTTAGCTCTCTTCTTTCACACCAGAACTCACCCACCGCTCTAAATCTATTGTCAATCATTCCCTTTCTATCAGGAGTCAAGGAACTGGGTTAAAAAATCTTCCCCAAGGAACTTTTGACTGAATCTTCTCCGTGTTGATTTTTTTCATTTCCGCTATAGGAATAAAATTATTGCCCAGTCCCAAAAGAGGGCTTGTGGAGATTAATTAATTGCATATCACTTCACAACAATACTTTTAGAAGTATTGAGTGCCCTTGTGATAGAGCCTGGGTAGCTGATCACTTGAGTCATCCGACTGCAAAATGCTCTCTCAGCATCCGCTGGTGAGAAACCCACTTCAGCCCTTGAGAGAGTGAGTGATCTTTCTTATGACCCTTCTTTCCTGATTATTGCCCTGGTATGTTTCAACTAAGATGCTGTGATGCCCCAGCATTTAGCAGTTTCCTCTGTGGAGGAGGATATTGATTGGAGGAGCCTGAGGACCGTAAATGGTGGCCTCCAAAGGGAGCATGGCCTCACCATCATGAGACGATGGAGAGTTTAATCGAGTAGCATGGACATATATACATTACCAAATGTAAAATAGCTAGCTAGTGGGAAGCAGCTGCATAGCACAGGGAGATCAGCTCGGTGCTTTGTGACCACCTAGAGGGGTGGGATAGGGAGGGTGGGAGGGAGACGCAAGAGGGAGGGGATATGGGGATATATGTATACATATAGCTGATTCACTTTGTTATACAGCAGAAACTAACACAACATTGTAAAGCAATATACTCCAATAAAAATGTTTTTAAAAAATATGATCATGGAAGGGGTTAATTTTCTAAACAAACTGGCTGTAAACAATTCCCCTACAGTATATCATGAATTATTTTAATGCAAAAAAGTATGCAGTTGCAAATATTAGTACAGTAAGAGAGAGGAAAATGATAAAATGACTTCTAAATATTCGAGGGAAGTTTAAAAAGAACTTGCCTTGCCTGGATGAAGAAAAAATGAACCAGGGAATATCAGACTGTCCCTGTGTAAGATGCATTGATAACACCCTTTTCTACTGTGGCATAACTTTTCCTTCTTGCTGTTTTGCTCCAACACCCTAAATAGTGATCTAATTATGTGATTTTCTCAAAATCCTGATACAGACATGGAACATATTAAGTCCATTTGTCTCCTGAGAACTGTCTAGCTGGGAGAATTTTTTAATTCAAAGGGATAACGAATTTCATTTCTTCATGCAAGATAAAGCTCAGACTGGGGCCCCTCTCCTACTACTGTGTTGTTTAAATGGAGGCTCACAGTGTATTTGAAGACTAACTGGTCATCGAGTCCTTGAAGTTCATTGTTTCCTATCCATCTCTGAGCTCCATGGCTATTGAGATTCCTTTCCTTATTCTGAAAGCTAAGGGCTCGTGGATAGCTGCCTCTGTGCTTGTCCACTCAGAGACACTGGAATGTCATTCTGCCTTCTCCTTGGTGCTGTAGAAATAGTGTCCTGGTTTGATCTGCGTTTATTTAACGCGTTGGAAAAGTAGCTCCTCCTAAGAGAGCTCGGAATAACAGTTTGCTTCCCCCTTCCCGGCACCTTCTTTCTTTCTCATGGCTGCAGTTTGATTGGGAATTTGCCACAAAGTATACACATCCAGATTGTAACAGTTTATCCAGGAACTTGGTGTTGGATGTATTTATATCCTAAACAACTGGAAAATCCTTATCCTCCTAAGAGTAGCAGCTTAAATTTCCTTTTGGCCTTGTGTGTGTGTGTATTTTTAAATGTTGCATTATTTTTATTGAGGCATAATTGATACACAACATTATATTAGTTACAGGTGACCTTTTGGCTTTTAATGATATGAATTGACACATTGTTTTCACCCTCCCTTTTGGTATTGGACTTGCTCATCTCTGAAACCCTGTTTAACTTTCAATGTTAGAATTGTTTTGACTTTCTTGTCTTTTCTACCTGAGACCTGAAGTCGTGGAATCTGTCATTTCCCAAATGCTTTTTCTCTTGGTGTTTTCCATAACTGACTCAGATATGCATGAATTTACCCTTTTTAAATACAGTGTTCTCATTATTCAACTTCCTGTAAGCTCATGGTAGGATATAATTCTCTTACAGGATACCTACTTGGTGGGCACGTAGTACGTCTTTTCCATGGTCACGATGAGTGTTTGACAATACCATCTACAGACCAGAATGATTCCCAGCACAGGTAAGCCAGTAGCTTCATCCTTCTCTTGTCTCCTGTCTCTGGTGACTCAGACTAAAGAGTTGGCTTTTGGATGTGGAGACAGATGAATTCTGTAAGTGTTAGTTAATTGACGAACTTCCCTCCAGTCATGGGTTGCAGTTGTAAAACAGGAAAGGCAGTGTGCTTGAGCGTGCTCACAGGAATAGCTATATACACATGCTGCTTCTTAGGCAAGCAATTCTGTGGTGCTTTTCAATCCCTTTGTTTTCTGTGGTTGCTTCCAAATCTAAGGAGTTTCTGGTAGCATTAATTGTAGACTGAAGGACGCTTTTTTTTTTTTTTTGCGGTACGCGGGCCTCTCACTGTTGTGGCCTCTCCCGTTGCGGAGCACAGGCTCCGGACACACAGGCTCAGCAGCCATGGCTCACGGGCCCAGCCGCTCCGCGGCATGTGAGATCTTCCCCGACCGGGGCACGAACCCGTGTCCCCTGCATCGGCAGGCGGACTCTCAACCACTGTGCCACCAGGGAAGCCCTGAAGAACCCAATTTTGTGATGGAAATCAGGATGGTCATTCTAGTGAGTCTGTGCACTTACATAAATTACTCACCAGGCTCTTCAAAGGCAGATTATCTCTATTACTCCCCCTTTTATGTGCTATGAAGGTGAAGTTCAGTGATTTCATTCTGCTTATCATCAAACAGGATTGGAGAAACCAAATGTCAGTATCCAACCAGAGCTGGATCAGCAGGGGATGGTGCCGGGGCGGCATGTACTGCTGAGGATGATGCTTTCTTTGGATCTCTGGTTATCTACTCAAAGGATGCTTTTCCAAAATTCAAAATCAGGAGATGGAAGATATTAATCTAGGTCTTAAATTCACACTGAAGCATCCTTTAGTATTCTGTTTATATATAGAGGAACAGAGTATAAAAAGCTTGGCCTCTGTAACTATGGAACTCTGATATATTTTAAAAAATCAAATCTCAGATGTAAATTAGACTGAACTTAGGACAGCAACAAGTCTGATCTCCCAGATCGCTTGTAATACATTCTTTGGTTTTGCACGATGCCTACGGGAACCTCATTAACTGCATTTCTTTTACTTCATTAGAAACACATGATCACATTCACACATCTTAGAAATCATCTAAGTCAGGCTCCTGCCAAAGGTCACACACTGGATGATTTCAGATGGGAGCCTGAAACCCAGAGATGCTGAGTCTCCAGCCAGGGCTCCTTCCTTATTTTATGTTCCAAAGGACCCCCAGGAGCAATGTGCTTGAGTGTGTTACTGTGCATCTTAGAAACTACCCATTGGCAATGTATATCCTTTATTGTTCTGAACCTCTTTCTACTTGCTCTGTCCTCTGTGTATCCCTTCATGGGAACCAGATGTGACCTGGAATGGTGTCTAGCCTTCCTGGCACTGGTCCAGTGGCTGGCAGTTATCTCTGAGTAGAGAAGTTAGGCTGACCTGATTTCCCTTGGAATTAAGGATTCCCTACACTAGATAATGTCATGTGATCCTACTCAGTTGCGATTTTCTTTTCCTTTTTTAAACTTTTAATTTATTTTTTAAAATATTTATTTATTTACTTTTGGCTGTGTTGGGTCTTTGTTGCTGTGCACAGGCTTTCTCTAGTTGCAGCGAGCGGGGGCTACTCTGTTGCGGTGCTCAGACTTCTCATTATGGTGGCTTCTCTTGTTGTGGTGCGCGGGCTCTAGGTGCACGGGCTTCAGTAGTTGTGACACTCAGGCTCAGTAGGTGTGGCGCATGGGCTTAGTTGCTCCACGGCATATGGGATCTTCCCGGACCAGGGATCAAACCCATGCCCCCTGCATTGGCAGGTGGATTCTTAACCATCGCACCACCAGGGAAGCCCTCCTTTTTTTTTAAACAGTGAAATTATGCAGTAGCCCACGTACTGTCTCTTTAATATCTTATCCTGCTGCAGTAAGGCAAAAGCTTGCAGTTGGATACAGAACTGAAGTTTGTTAGTGAGTTTGGCAGAGTTGGCTACATGTAAGATGGAACACGTCAAAACTCACTAGTTCTCTCTTCCCTTTCCTATTCTTTTTTTAAGGAAAGGAATTTGGAAACAATTAAAATAACATTTGCATGGCCCTTTACTCCTCCCCCACACACACATGCACCTGTCATTAAATTTAGAACCAAATTAGAAGCATCTGGGCAGAAACAATGCTACTTGGAGAAGCTTGTCATTTGGTGGGCACTCCTATTGAGTGGTTCAACAAGATCCTGACCCAAAAGAAAGGCTGGACAAGTATTTGAAAGAAGGTGCTGGGGAGAGTGAAACAGATAGGAATTCCCAGAATGGACCCCCTGAGGAAGGCATGCATGCCATCATTGAGTTAAGAGCAAAACTGGCCTTCCTTTGGCTGAGGATTTCACGTGATCTAATTTGTATTTGGGGGGAAAAAAGAAATCGACAGATAAAAATAAAAAGGCTCTTCTTTTCCTTTGTAAGGAAAAATAAAAAGACTATTCCTATGAAGGAGTTGAGACTGGGGGGAGTCAGCAGTGGCTCCTTATACTGGAACTCGGATTTTTGTAGCAACTGGTCTCTCATTCAACACAGGATGCCTCGGCATTTTTTGCTGTCTAGGTGAGGTGCGTGATAAGCCTCATCATTGTCACGTGTCATCAGGTCAATCCTCAGAACTGGCCAGGATAGCCAGGAATACCGAAATTTGGGAGAGCACAAAGGAATAGGAAATCAAGAATACACAAAAAGGTGCCCAGCGTCAGGAAGGCATGCAAGTGATTCCACTGTAATGGGGCTGACTTTCCAGAGGAAATCATTCCTTGTAAAGCCTGAGAGCAGCCAGGCTGGGTAGAGAGGCTGACCGTCCCAGGGTGCAAAGCCGAAAGAATAATCTAACATTCTGAGCTCTGATCCTTGCCTCTGCCTCAGGCTTGTCAAGCATCCTGGAATAAGTCACTTAACTCACTGAAACTAAGGCTAAGCTGTCAGCCAAGCTTTCAGAGCACCTCAGCTCCCCACCCACTCACCTCCTCTCCTTGGGTAATTGTTTGAGAGCGGGGGCAGGTTGTTTCAACCTCTGTAACCTTTCGAGATTCAATGGAGCAAACCACCCGCATTTCCTAGGTGGGAAGGACTAACCTTCTAGAATTCTTTAAATGTCAGAGGGAGAGAGTTCTCAAATCATGTGACCTAGGGTGATCTGCTCCACCGTTTCCACCTGAGAGACCGCTTTTGCTTTCATTGAGGATGGAGAAGCGTCAGTGAAAATCTCAACAAATTTTCCTGCAGGGCTAGGTCAGTACAGCATCATTACTATTCTGGGCCTGGCACAGAGACACCTGGGGTGTTGGAGCTCTGCAGTAGCATAGGATTTCTTTCTTAATATTTACTACATATTTCCTGGTAGTACATACATTTGAAAAAGGTTTAGAATATCTTCTATAATCCCACCACCAAAAGGTAGCCACTGTTAATGTAGTGTTTTATTGGATTTCTGTGCCAGGTAAGTAGCTTTTGATGCACATTTGTAAACATCTATATTTAAATAAAAATCAACAATACATAGTATTTTGTACACCCATGAACATCTTTGTGCACATTCATTATTTTTTTAAAAAACCCCATTAAATGCTCACAACCATTCTGTGACTTACGTACCCTTATTAGGCTCATTTTACAGGTGAGGAAATTGATGCACAGAGATTTGAAGGGACTTGACAAGGTCACACAGCTAATAGATTCAAATTCAGGTCTGCCTGACTCCCAAGCCCATATTTTTAACCAGCTCATAATTATAATACCTCTTGGGAGAAGGAAATAATCACCACATATTTCCTCTTCCCCTCTATTGATTACCTGTTGTCTTAAAATTTAGATCAAGATTCTTCTGGAGTTTGAGTAATTCGATTGTGATATATACAAACCCTCTATAGTAGAGGTAGCATTTTAAATTAGTGAAATTAAATGCAATTAAATGATCAGTGTTGATCCAAGGTCACAAGATTCTCAAAGTATCTGGATTCAGTATACCTGGCAATCCAGGGACCACTATCATGAGACATACCTTTAAACTAAGATAGTTCATTTAATTCCTCATAATCTGTGCTATAGATGGGTTGGTCCCAATTGTATGGATTAAAAATCAGACTTTGATAATCATCAGATAAACATCAAACACACCCATTTCATGGGACATGTTACAGAATGCCTGCCCCGTACTCCTCAAAACTAGCAAAGTCCTGAAAAACAAGGAAAGACTAAGAAACTCTAACAGACCAAAGGAAACAGGGAAAACATAACAACTAAATGCAATGCAACCTCCAGGATGGGATCCTGAAACAGGAAGAGAATTAATAGAAAAACTGATGAAGTCCAAATAAAGTCTTGAGTTTAGTTAGTAATAATGTGCCAATGTTGGTTTCTTAGTTCTGACAACTGTACCATAGTAATGTAAGATGATAACCGTAGGGGAAACTGAGTGAGACTATACAGAAGCTCTCTGGACTATCTTTGCAACTTTTTTTTACAAATCTAGAGTTATTCCAAAATAAACATTTTAGTTAAAAACACATTAAAAGATTATTGTTAATGCAGGAAAGGAGACAACAGCAACTGAGAATAGAGCTTTGTGCCCAGCTTCCTAGAACAATGGAAATGAATTCACACAGTACTACGTATACGTTTTACAAGTACAAATACATTTTCTAAAGATGTGAAACTGCATCAGCGAGCTGAACGAGAAAGAATTGGAGCGTTTGGTATCGCGTCTGATGATGTGACTGGGCTGTTTTGACTCCTGATGTGGAAATAGAGACAGACCTTTTTCCATTGTACACCTGACGGTCCATGAGTGTCCATGATGAGTATGTGGCTAGCAGTTCCCTCCCCTTCAGCACCCTTTTTCCCTTAGAAGAGAGACTGGGAAGTAGTGCCTTCCTTTGACTCTTGCTTCTCGTTTTGCTGACTCTGTGAGGGCTTCGAAATACAGCGGGTTCTGAGCAGCCTCTGCAGGGAGCTGTTCCCTGCCCGGTGCTGGTCAGCCTTTGGCACAGAGGAGCTAATCTCCAACTCTGCTCACAGGAGGATATACTATGAAGCTGGGGGAGCTGGCACGAGAGCCAGATCTCTGTGGAGAGTGGAACCCCTTCGGATAAGGTAATGGAGTGTCAGGGGGGCATTCTTTTCAAGGATTTTCTTTTCCAGGACAGTCCATTGTCTTAAATGTTTCATTTGTTCCATATCACCTGGCAAACTCTCAGAAGTTCCTTGGCCAAGAGCTAAATTCTGAAATGTCTGTGACTTTGTTTTTTGTTTTTAAAGTGCACGCACACACACACACACACACACACACGCACGCACACGATTTCCAACACCTCCGTTTTGACTCTGAAGCCAGCAAGCTCTGCTGCCTTGAACCAAACCCCCAGCTCCTGCTGCCCTTGCAGTGGCTATGTTATAAAAGGCAAGCGCAGACATGTTCACCGAGAGTCATCAAAGCTGTTCGCCCATTTATTTTCTTAAGTAGATTCTCTGGAACCCAGGTAAGTTTTCCTCCTCCCGGTAGCCTTGTTGCTCCAGTGCAAAATTAGCTTTAAATGACAGAGGGCTGTAATCGCATGAGGTAGGGAAGACTAAAACATCACTGGAAGTGTAGCTGTGAAGGAAACTGTATTTATCAGAACTTGTCGGAAACAGTTGTACCTGGATGAAGGAATGGGAGGCTGAGACTTTGGATACAGGTACTTGAGTAAAAACATGGCATCTCTAAACATCAGACTACTGAAGGGGGGGTCCGGTTAAGCTCTGGACCTTTATTTTGCCTGGAGGGGTCACAAGTTAGGTTAGAGCTAAACTGCTCGAGGTGAGAGGAGGGTCAGTGTTGCCATTTTTGGTTTTCCCTCTCTGCCTCTCCCTCTAGCTCTCTGCTCAGTCTCTCCCTGAACACTTGTTCAAAGTAAAATCTCTCTAATCGGGGGGTGGCGGGGGGGACGCTATATGCCCCCCGGGGGGTCCTCAAGATAATCCACTGGAGATCAGGAGAAAACATTAGAACTTCTCTCACACATACACATGCAGGTACATTCACATTTTTTACTGAGAAACTCTGGAGGTGGCTGGTTGAAAGAATCCTGGTTAGCTTGTGGTTGTTAGCTGGCTTGTGGTATTTATATTCTCTTTCAAGCCTGTTGAAATTCTTATAGTGTCATACTCTTTTTTTTTCAGGGTATTAGGGCTTGGTTCTTGTTTAATGGACTTTTTAAAAAATCAAAATAAGTATATATGTGTGTGTATATATATATATATATATATATATATATATATATATATATATATATAGTTCCAGTTATGGTTCTTTGTTTATTTCCCCAGTCTCTTAAATATGAACAATTTAAGCCTTTTATCAGTGTTATTTGGATTCTTTGGGGCTCCAAAGAATTAGCTCGAGAGGAAGGTCATTTTAAAAGCTGATACGTGTATTCCTGAAACATTTTGTTCTAACTGAAAGGATAAATTAGATACAGATTACTCGGTGCATAAGTCCTACCCTAACACTTAACATGACTTTTGTTGAATGCCAGCCTTTTGATGCAGGACCATGGAACTTTGTACCTCTTAATCCTCTTTACTCACTTCTCCCACCTCCCCAACCTGCCTTCTCTCACAACTGCCAGTCTACTCTCTGTATCTATGAAATTTATGTTGTTTTCTTTGTTTGCTCATTTGTTTTGTTTTTCAGATTCCACAGATGAGTGAAATCATATGATATTTGTCTTACCCAGTCCAATTTATTTCACTTAGGATGATACCCTCAAGGTCCATCCATGTTGCTGCAAATGGCACAATTTCATCCTTTTTTATGGCTGACTAGTATTCCACTGTGTATGTGTATACGGCACATTTTCTTTATTGATGGACAGTTAGGTTACTTCCATATCTTGGCTGTTGTAAATAATGCTGCAGTGAACATAGGGGTGTGTATCTCTTTTCAAATTAGTGGTGGTAGTAAAATGCTTGAATTAAGGTGGCACATTTGGAAATGCTTTACTTTCCCAGAAATAAGTTTCTCTAAAAAGGCAAGCTTCCCTTTTTTTTTTTTTTTTTTTTCTTTTTTTGTGGTTTTGGCATCAAGACACTTCAGTGGAGTGAAGGAAAAATTGGAAGCTTGGGACTTCCAGTTCCATTAAACCACTGACCTGCCCCCGGGACCATGTTCCTTGTTGGTGATCTTAAGAGAGTTCATTAGAGAACACCATGCTGAGTTGTAGGCAGGCATGCAATCCTAGAGCAAGCCAGGAGTCAGGGGATGAACCCCAGAAGGCCTGTGTGAAAAAGCACAGGGTAAATATTGAAAAGGACTGATTTTTGTGTAAATGCAATTTCTTGTCTGTTTCATCTGCCCAGTTGGAGCGGCAGTAACATCAGATGGGGCCAGGCTTTCCGACTTCGGCATCTCACCACAGGCCACTACCTGGCCTTGACGGAGGACCAAGGCCTTATACTGCAAGACCGGGGAAAATCAGACACCAAGTCCACAGCCTTCTCTTTCCGAGCATCAAAGGTGAGGTGGACTTCGACCTCGTTCTCAAAGTGAAAGCTCTGAAACCTCCAGGTAGAACGGTGACTGAAAAATAAAGTAGGCTGGGACAAAACGGAATTGGAAATGAGACCTATGATAAACACTTTGTTCTCTTATCTTTTGAATTGAGTTCATAGAGGAATGCTTGCCTGGGTTGAAGGTTGAAGTCTTAGGAGGGAAAAACTTTAAAGGAAAGTAGAAAGCCCTAGAAAACAAAAATGTTCACAGGAAGGGACAGTGTCGCTCAGAGGCTAATGGAAAATACTGTTGTTGTTAAATATGTTATGAATTGTTTTTAGTACTTTTAAGTCATATGCTTCACTCCTCATAAAGCAGGGGTAACACGGAGGCATAAGTTTCAGTGCTACATTTAGCTAAGTCAAGGAAGTGATTTCTTTCAGAAAGATGCAGAGAAGGTGTAATTCTGGACACGACATCGTCTTGCAGTTATTTATATTATACAGAGTTACTAGTTCCTCTTCCCAGGTCGTCTGTTCTCTCCAGATCTCTTAGCTCTGGCCTGTCCATCCCCAGCCTTCTTTAAGAGTGAATTCTGTGGTCACCATGTTAACCCCAAACATGTAGCTTTGCCACTTGGTGTGTGGAGAGACAAATATTTTTTGAAGCCTCTATCTTTAACGGTCAGCCAGGTTTTGACTCCGCGTAACTCAGAGCTGGATCTAGTTGGATGGTCGGAATTGCACACGGAGCTAGCTTCTGACAGACAGTTCGGTGCTCTGTTACTTTATGATTGTTCTGGAAAGATTAGCCAAGCATGAGAAGGGCTCTGCCCAACATACGCATAGTTGTCAGGGAGCCTGCACCTCCTAAGAGGACAGCTCAGCATCTCCGTTGGGAACTTCATCTCTAGCTTCATTCTTCTTTGCTCTTTTCCAGAAATAGATCTTGATTTGTGTTCTCAACACGATTTCAGTAAAGGCTTATTGATGATTCCGTTCATGTAGGACTCGGTGTCAAGCTGACAGCTGCATTCCTGCGGGACATCTCTGCTTCATAATGAATCAGAGAGGCCGCACTGTCTTCCTTGAAGCAAGGAGTCACACTCCTTTTTTCCCTCCTTTTATGGTCCTGAAGTATTTTTAGGCAGAGAATCTCTGGCACAGAGATTTTCTCCCCTAGTTGCCCTGTATCAGAGTTAGGTTTTTCCTACACCCATGGTTCAAACCTTAAGAAATGAGAGCTTCCTGCTATCAGTTCCATTCAAGCATCTCCTTCTGTCTGCTTCTCTTCCAATGGCACGTTAGCTCCTTGACTTCATTCTGGTTTTCGGAGCTCATCTCCTTCACGTTACCCTCGCTTTTGTTTTTTTTTAAGATTCTCAACACAAGAAGGATTTTAAATTCAAGTTGATGACCATGGAATAAAACATTCTGGCCTCCAGGAAGTGTGTTAGGACATTGCAACTGGCTAAAAGGAGCAGTGAAACAAAGCAACAGAAAAGTCCTCGAGACAACTTGGACATGAAGTGGGCGGGGAGAGCAGGTGTGGGAGGGTCGGGAGGGGTGGAAAGTAAGAAGTGACTCATCATAGCTGGTGACCATGTAAATACCTTTCTAAGATGCCAGCTTGGCTTGTCCCTTATTTGAGCGTTCTACCCCAGTCTCCTCAGCCCTGGGATGAACCCTGACACTGAGGTCTTTACCACTGCAGAAGGAGCCTTCTCTTGTGACAGCAGAAGAATCAGGTGGCCTTCCAGGCAGCTGGCGGGATCCTGCTCCAAGGGGACTCTTGCATTCCGTTCCTTTCTTGGCCTATCCTCGTGGAGTATGGCTCAGCCCTGTGTTGTGGCCTCTGCGGGAAGCCAAACAAGCTCAGAGTACCCCGGAGAGTCCTCATAACATTCCTTCTACTCGGCACCACTGCTAGCCTGTGAGCACATTTTACCCTCCAAAAGCTCATTCCTCATCTCCGCAAGTCCCCCAGTTTCCATGCACAGGGAGGCCAGCAGCTGATGGCTGAAAGGCATCATGGTACCAGGGGGCTGCCAGCATAGCAGAGCTGGATGAAAAGTCACCCGTGAGTCACATTGTCCTGTGCACTTGGCAATGTGGTTGCATTTCATTGGCATCACAACGTTGGAGGTTTAAATACCTCTCAGTGCAGCAGTGTTCAGTCTGGCTACCTTCATTTTAACTTGAAAGGAACTGAAATTAAAGTGACCTAGTCTCCGTGTCAGGCCAACATAAGGCTGCATCCCCCAGGAGATCGGAGCTTCCTTGGGACATTGTGTGGACAGGGCATTGGGCATCTTAACGGTGAAGCTGCACGGGAAGGAAGAACATGTGGGAACATGGAGTTCTGCCGTCCACGATCCAAAGAGCTCCTGGGGAAGAACTCTAGAGATGCCTTGATTTCTCTGGGCCTCCAGACTCCTCCTTAGTACATGTACTTTTACCTTACTTGGTGCAGGCTCTCTTCCTTAAGTACACTCTCCACTGTGCTTCCCCTCACTGGGGAACAGTGTTCCCCAGCAGACAGATTTGTGGCTCTGATTTTCAACAGTGGGAAGGCTCTGAGTTGTCTTGCCAGCTCTCACCTGTACCAGGTGTTAGGTGATGGAGCAGACGGCAGACAGGGGTCTGAAATAGCGTGTCAGGACCTGGGTGGTGGCACAGGGTTTGGGGGGACTCAGTGGGAAGGTTGAGAGGGGGAGATAGTGTGTCCTTTGTGCCTCATTGAATGGGGTTGAGTGGGGCTATTCCTCTGATCTTCTCTGTATGCTGGAGAATCTGGAGAACAGGAGAAGAGACTCCCGAAAGGAGCACGATTTAGGCTCCTATGTTCTGGGAGGACGCTGGGCTCTGAGTCACCGGCAGTGATGGGCTTCCCGCCCCACGTTTCCTGTCAGGCTGCACGAGCCCGTGACAGCTATGACTGCACGACCCGGGGCCCTAGGTCGGCCGCAGGTGTGTGTTCATATCCTCAGCAAACTGTCCTTACAAGGAAGATGGCAGGTACCCCTGTGAATCTTGTATCCGCATGACAGGACGGGGGCGTGACTGAACCTTGCTGGGTTGGGGGTCAAGTCCGAGCATCGGCCGCAGTCATTGACCTGGCCCGGCTCAGATGGAATCAAACTGTGGTCTCTGAGCAAACTATGTGAATGAGCAGAATGGGATCTCGGTCAGAGCTTGCATTCCTCTCCTTCAGCGGGGGATCCAAATCAAACTGGAGGCCTGGGAAGTACTGAGGGCTCCGAATCACAGCATCGCACCTATTCCCTTAATCTGGAAGGGGTAGCGCGTAAGGTAGAACATGGCTTCCAAGTCACCTAGATCTGGCCTTGACTCCCATCTACCCACTGTGGAACCTTGAACACAATTCTTAATCTAGTTGCAGCTCATTTGAAGTCTGTCATAAAAGATGCTTTAAGGGCCGACCCCTGCCCGCCCTTCCATGGTATCACTGGCCACCAGCTCACGCTTGCCTTGAGCTCTAGCATACGAAGTACGTATCGTCTTTGAACGTGTTATCTTTTCTCATCGCTAAACCTGTACCCTTTTAACCCTCCATGTACCGTCATCAGCGAACTCCTCCGCATCTTTCAGACAAATGTCAAGTGCCCCTCACAGGAAGAAGGCCCTTCCCCTTCCCTCCAGCAGGGCCCTGTTCACGATTCCATTACAGTCACCACTCACTCGACGGGGAGCTCCTGGATCACATGCCCCCAGCCCTTTCTGTACCTCTGCACCCCACACAGTGTGTAGCATGTAGTAAGTTTGAGCATTGCTTGCTGAAGGGATACGTAAATGAGGTCATAGGTTCATACAGAGTGAAACCCATTCCATTTTAATCTCCATCCTCTTCATAGATTTTCTCATCATTGTGTAATCATTTTCGATCATAACACAACCCCTATAAACACTTAAGGAGAGACATTCATTCGTTTGAACATCGAAGTCAAATTTCTGTGAACTTGATCTCACATCATTTTCCCATGGTCTTGACATTGCAAGGCCATTCCCCAAGGATTGTCGGGTAATACGATTTAATATTTACTTTGGCACAGCAAGACCGTCTATTTAGATGTCATGTCTCCACGTCAGTGTATAACACTCAGTTCCTTTCAGGGAAGGGTGAATTACTAATGTTAAAGCAAGCCTTATTATATGAAGCCATTTATTTTATGGCTACTTTTAATGACTCTACCATAAGTTTTGAATGATTGAGATCGTCTCACATTTTGCCTCCTTTGTTACATAAAGGCAGACAGCTATCACTGTTCTCAGTTGGAGGAAATCTTTCCTCGGTGTGTAAAAACATCCAATTCAATTGAGTCAACATTTATCACATATCTACTGTATGTTAAGATCTGTGTTCTTGGCCAAACGTGACTTCCCCTTTAAAAACTGCCCACTGCTCTCTCCGCTATGAGTGGAAAGCATCCCTGTAGACGGGATCCTCTTGAGCATTTTAACCTCAGCGGCCCCGCCCGAAACAAGAGGGCAGCGGGGCTCACAGCATGCCTCTGTGAAATCGCAAGCACTGAAATAGTGCTGTTTGCGCCTGTCCCCTTGCTGGCTCTGTCCATTTCCTCACCAAGTTCTCAGTTGGGGAAAGAGAGGGTATGAAGGAAAGGAGGGAAGGGGAAAGAAGGAAACATGGACCTTGAGATTCAATCATCCCAAGACAGCACCACCTCCTGCAGTTTCATTTTAAATGGAATCTACAAAGCATTTTTAAAATTTAACTCGACAGTTTCCCAAGACTTGGTTGTTCAAAGTGGACCAGATAGAGAGGCAGTCAAGGAGAACCCTGGGCTTTGAAGTGGAGGAAACCTGGCTTTGAATCCTGGCTCCACCATATGCTGTTCAGTCTTCCTGTCCCTTTTTGTAAAACACGAGAGTGAAGGAGTATGTCCCGAAGGATTGTTATGAGGATTAAATGAGACCAGGAAGATGACCTAAGAGAGTGTTTCCTTATCCATGAAATGGCAGGAGCGCGGCCTACCTGAAGGTGATCATGTAGGGAGGGATTGATGAGAAAGACGGAGGAAAGAGCCCAGCACAGTGACCTCTGCTCACGAAATGCACCTTCCCTAACGAGCCGGACAGGCCTGCTCCCCTAGCGTGCTGGAAATGGCAGAGGATCTGTCATTGGCTTCCCACCCAGCAGAGGCTCTGCAGCCAGCCCTGGGGCCAGCCAGGCTCCTTGCAGTATCCTGCAGCGTGCAGTTTTTTTAAGCCCATTCTAAGACCTCCCATTCGAGATCAGAAATGCAGAAGGGGACTATATTGGTGGAGAAGTGAACCTAAAGGTGATTTCTCAAGGTTTCTCCTGCGACTTTTACGAAGGAATGGTCTCACCGGCACTTTGTTGATGGCTGACCCCAGCATCCATGAATGGGGCCCATCTTCCCATATCTCCTTTTCCTCTGAATCTTTTTTGATTGTTTCCCGTCTTTTGGAAAGGTACTTTTTTGTCCTCTGTGAATGTAGGTGGCTTCAATATGTCAAATGCAGCAAATTTCACTCTAATAATAAACACGAATTAGGACCTACTCTGTGCCAGGTATCGTGCTAGATTTCTAATACCATAGCTAAAACTCGTCCATCTCTATGCCTTTGTTTCTTTTCAATCCGTCATTCACATTGCCGCTGGAACAATTGTTCTAAGATGCAACCCTTGTGTTATCCCTCACTTAAAATTCTCAACAGATTCCTATTACCTATGCTAGCTTTTTCCAAGAGGTGTTCCAAACAATAATTCTATGAAAAAAAAATTTTTTTAAGTAAAATGCTATGTTAAACAGAGTTGAATAGGTTGTTTTGTTTCTTTTTGCTGTTCTCATAAGAGTCCATTTTATACTATCCTAGTGTTCCCTTTGACTCCTGGAAGAAGATACTGTCCAAAGTCCTCTTTTCCCACAGAAAGTCTGTGAACAGTGTGAGTTTGAGAAACGTGCACCTATAGGATGAAGTCAGAGTCCTTGTTGTTCAGGTCCCTTTCTGGACTTCACCACCCCCTTGCCACACTATACCCATCTTATTAGAATGTCCACCCCTTCCGCATTCCCCGTCTCTCCTCTTTCTCCTAGCCAAGCTCACATAAAGTGGCAACTGGTATAAAATCATCACGAGCTCCCCAGGCAGAGTGAGTTGTTCTCTCTTCCAAATTCCAGTTGCACCTTGAATATAAACCATATCACCTTGTTGTCATTAGTGGTTTGTATGTATGACTCCTGAAGTTTATACTTCAGAACCAGAGCCATTTTTTTCACAAAATGATAACATATATTTTCCACTTCTTCTTTATAACAGCATTCAAACACATAAACATTAATACAATCAATACTTAACTGTACTGATAATTACCATTCAAGAAATTATGTTCAAATCACAAATGGGCTGTGGAATTGCACTTGTCTTTGGATTCTCTTCCATTGCTTACTAGCTACAGGGCTTTGAGCAAATTACTCCAACTCTGCAAGCCTCAGTTTTATCATCTATAAAGTAAGAGAAATAAAAACAGCAGGGCCATCGAAAGGTTTAGATAAAATGTGTTTAAAGTGTCATGTCTAATACACATCACTGTGTAGGTCTTTGGTAAATTCACATGTTGGTGTTGCCATTGTAAAGCACTTGGCAAAATACTTCACTCAAAGTGGGCACTAAACGAATAGTAGTTCCAGTTCCCTTTCGTGTCCTTCTAGAAATTTTAAATCAATCTGGAGAGCAGCAGCTTATCATCTAAACTAAATACATACTTATGTGACAATTATGATGTGGTCACAACCATTTCCTTATAAACTCTCAGTGGAGACAAAGGGTAATGATTATTATTACCCTTCAACACATTATTAGGCCAAGTAACCTGTTCCTTCTTGGAATCCACTCATGATCTAACGTAGGGGAGGTTGATGCAGATAAACAGATAACTTGATGCCCACAGACCAATAAAACAAAAACAAGGCAGAGCATTGTGCGAAATGTAAAGACAAACAAATCTCAGTCTTGCCCTTGGAGACGGGACAGGAAGTGTACCAGCAAAGGATTCATATTGCAGAAGATGGTAAAGAGTCTTGAGAGAGTGGAAGGGAGGTGCCATGAGATCAGAGAAAATGCACAGGTGGATCTGCAAAAGGCTTGATGGATAAGATGAAAAGATACAGAGATGAAGTAGGGGCATTCCAAGCAGGAAGTGTAATGTCAGTAAAGGCCCTGAGGGAGGGAACACTTGATATGACACAGAGACGTAGTCCAGTTTGGTTAAAGCATGTGGTATACAAGAACTTTAGAAGTGAGAATTGTGTTCTGTGGGAATTGGGGAGTTATTGAAAGGGAGTGACTGAAATAGCCCCATCGTATAGGAAGTTTCCATTTCTAGCAGTAGAGTAAATACATCTGGGGCCATGTTCAAGTGAAGACAGAGAGGGGAGCATTAGTTCATGGCTTAAGTCAAAAGGAGCTCACCCACCTGTGGTCAGCCAAATCCAACTTCTCTATCTCGGGATGCTCTCACTTCTTTAAGCTGTGTCGTCGTTGTTTAGTAGAGTTGGCTTTAGTGTCGGTTTGTCTGTATGTTTTAGCTTTTGTTGTTATTGCTTCTGTCTTTCTTTTGAATTTCAAGCAGCCCCTGTAGTGCCAGCCATAGAACTTTGGGAGTTGATGCCATTTTTTAAAAGCAAAGATACCATCGTCTATAAACAATAATGATGCATTTATTTCAGAGACTCTTAAAAAAAAAAACCCTAGTATTTATTTTATTTTTGGCAAAGTCATATTTAAATCAATAAAAAGTGATAAAACAAGTGAAATGACCATAGTCACTGATCATTGGGGAATATGTGCTATTTTAACTATGAGCTCTTGGTAACCAGTGTAATTATTCATATTTAACAGCTGCAGCGTGTAATATTTTTATTTTGCTGCATTGCCTATGGTTAGAGAGCAGGCTAGAGATGAAAACTTTGCTGTATTTTAAATCCACCTACTGGCTTGAGTGTCTATAGAACTCTGGATATTTTTGAAACGAAAATCAAATATCCATTGTTTTATAGAATAAATGCATTTTTGACCACTTGCCTATTAAGAATCCTAAAATATCAAATTCTATTTTGCCACTGACTTTTGTTATAAAATCAGAAATAAGTTCCTTTGGAAATGTTCATTTTGAGAAATAAGTCATATTTAACAATCCAGCCAGTGTTTCAACATATATTTAAAATAAGAATGTTCCTGCAATATATTAACATTGCTCAAAATGATCCTTAAATGTGTGCAAAATAACTAATTTTGCTTTTATGAAGATTTCAAGGAAAGAAATAGGAGCTGAAATGAAAAATTATATATATATTTGAAGGAAAAAAATTACTCAGCTATATATATTTGTTCCTTCAATTTATGTTTGTTAAGTAATTGATAATTCTCTGTATTAGGAATCCAAAATTAATTGTCATCTGGCCCATGCCCTTCATTCTCTTATAACCTGGCATAAGGAAAGTATCATTTAAACAAGCACGTTTACATTGTGATGTGCTAAGTACTCAATAGAGGGATGAGACTGTGCTGGGGAAATACAGCAGGAGAGACTAACTCCGCCTTCACAGAGAAGGTGGCACCTGAGCAGGGTATTAAAGGGTGAGTAGGAGTTTGGGGCCATCGGAAGAGCACAGTCTCTGGAGTTGGACTTCCTGGTTTAAATCTTGGCTCTTTCACTACTTCTTAAATGACCTTGGACAAATTACTTGTTTCTCTGTACCTTCATTTTCTCCTCCGTAAAACTGGGATAATATTTGTAGCTACATCCGAGGCCGTTATGAAGAGTTAGTGTATGTAAGGAACTTAGGGCACTGCCTTACACGTGAGAAGAGCTTAGTGCACGAGTTCCTGTTTTTCCATCATTAAGAATGAGAGTAAAGTTGGCACAGCGGAGGGAACAGGGTGCTACATTTTTATTCTGTAAAAATGCAAAATGCCACCTAGCTGATGGCTTCTACAAATGAGCAATTTAACACAAGATGTAGAGAAGAAATGGAAATAGGGTAGAACCATACAGAGGCCCTGATTGATGAGAAGGGGACAGAGTTACCAGTCCACTTCCTGAGTCACTCTGTGACAGGCACCTCAGGTTATCACCAAGTGGACACCTGGTGCACAAGCAACTCCTTTTTCCATACTAGACAGTAAGTTTCGTGAAACTGTGGCAATTGAAGAATGAAACCCATTGACTAACACACAACTGAGGAGGCCATAAAAAACTAATACAACAATTACTGCATGGGACTAGCTCCTGACCTTCTCCAAGAGTCTGTTTCCTCTGCTGATTTCTGTGAAAGATACTTATATGATTTTTTTTTTAGTTATTTCTGAGATATACATTTTAAAGTAATAACTAGAATTATGACTTATAACATTATACCAGAACATATAAGATTATTAGAAATTTCATGTAATGTGTGAAACATTTATATTAACATATTTCCATAAAAATAACCCAAAGAAAGTTTAGTATTCGTTGTTTGATTGTTTGTTTGTTTATACTGCAGGTTCTTTTTAGTCATCAATTTTATACACATCAGTGTATACATGTCAGTCCCACTCACCCAATTCAGCACACCACCATCCCCACCCCACCGCGGTTTCCCCCCTTGGTGTCCATACGTTTGTTCTCTACATATGTGTCTCAGCTTCTCCCCTGCAAACCGGTTCATCTGCACCATTTTCTAGGTTCCACATACATGCATTAATATACGATATTTGTTTTACTCTTTCTGACTTACTTCACTATGTATGACAGTCTCTAGGTCCATCCACGTCTCAACAAATGACTCAGTTTCGTTCCTTTTTATGGCTGAGTAATATTCCATTGTATATATGTACCATATCTTCTTTATCCATTTGCCTGTCAATGGGCATTTAGGTTGCTTCCATGATTTGGCTATTGTAAATAGTGCAGCAATGAACATTGGGGTGCATGTGTCTTTCTGAATTATGGTTTTCTCTTGGTATATGCCCAGTAGTGGGATTGCTGGATCATATGGTAATTCTACTTTTAGTTTTTTAAGGAACCTTCATACTGTTCTCCAGAGTGGCTGTATCAATTTACATTCCCACCAACAGTGCAAGAGGGTTCCCTTTTCTCCACACCCTCTCCAGCATTTGTTGTTTGTAGATTTTCTGATGATGCCCATTCTAACTGGTGTGAGGTGATACCTCATTGTACTTTTGATTTGCATTCCTCTAATAATCAGTGATGTTGAGCAGCTTTTCATGTGCTTCTTGGCCATCTGTATGTCTTCTTTGGACAAATGTCTACTTAGGTCTTCTGCCCATTTTTGGATTGGGTTATTTGTTTCTTTAATATTGAGCTGCATGAGCTGTTTATATATTTTGGAGATTAATCCGTTTATTCGTTTGCAAATATTTTCTCCCATTCTGAGGGTTCTCTTTTCATCTTGTTTATGGTTTCCTTTGCTGTGCAAAAGCTTTGAAGTTTCACTTGGTGTCATTTGTTTATTTTTGTTTTTATTTCCACTACTCTAGGAGGTGGATCAAAAAAGATCTTGCTGTGATTTATGTCAAAGAGTGTTTTTCCTGTGTTTTCCTCTAAGAGTTTTGTAGTGTCTGGTCTTACACTTAGGTCTCTAATCCATTTTGAGTTTATTTTTGTATATGGTGTTTGGGAGTGTTCTAATTTCATTCTTTTACATGTAGCTGTCCAGTTTTCCCAGCACCACTTACTGAAGAGACTGTCTTTTCTCCATTGTATATCTTTGCCTCCTTTCTCATAGATTGGTTGACTGTAGGTGCATGGGTTTATCTCTGGGCTTTCTATCTTGTTCCATTGATCTATGTTTCTGTTTTTGTGCCAGTACCATATTGTCTTGATTACTGAAGCTTTGTAGTATAGTCTGAAGTCAGGGAGTCTGATTCCTCCAGCTCCATTTTTTTCCCTCAAGACTTCTTTGGCTATTCAGGGTCTTTTGTGTCTCCATACAAATTTTAAGATGATCTGTTCTAGTTCCGTAAAAAATGACATTGGTAATTTGATACGGATTGCATTGAATCTGTAGATTGCTTTGGGTATTATAGTCATTTTCACAATATTGATTCTTCCAATCCAAGAACATGGTATATCTCTCCATCTGTTGGTATCATCTTTAATTTCTTTCATCAGTGTCTTAGAGTTTTCTGCATACAGGTCTTTTGTCTCTGTAGGTAGGTTTATTCCTAGGTATTTTATTCTTTTTGTTGCAATGGTAAATGGGAGTGTTTCCTTAATTCCTCCTTCAGATTTTTCATGATTAGTGTATAGGAATGCCAGAGATTTCTGTGCATTAATTTTGTATCATGCAACTTTACCAAATTCGTTGATTAGCTCTAATAGTTTTCTGGTGGCATTTTTTGGATTCTCTATGTATAGTATCATGTCATCTGCAACCAGTGACAGTTTTGCTTCTTCTTTTCCAATTTGTATTCCTTTTATTTCTTTTTCTTCTCTGATTGCCATGGCTAGGACTTCCAAAACTATGTTGAATAATAGTGGTGAGAGTGGACACCCTTATCTCATTCCTGATCTTAGAGGAAATGCTTTCAGTTTTTCACCATTGAAAATAATGTTCGCTGTGGGTTTGTCGTACATGATCTTTATTATATTGAGGTAGGTTCCCTCTCTGCCCTCTTTCTGCAGAGTTTTTATCATAAATGAGTGTTGAATTTTGTCAAAAGCTTTTTCTGCATCTATTGAGATGATCATATGGCTTTTATTCTTCAGTTTGTTAGTATGGTGTATCACATTGATTGATTTGCGTATATTGAAGAATCCATGCATCCCTGGGATAAATCCTACTTGATTGTGGTGTATGATCCTTTTAATGTGTTGTTGGATTCTGTTCGCTAGTATTTTGTTGAGGAATTTTGCATCTATATTCATCAGTGATATTGGTCTGTAATTTTCTTTTTTTGTAGTATCTTTGTCTGGTTTTGGTATCAGGGTGATGTTGGCCCCATAGAATGAGTTTGGGAGTGTTGCTTCCTCTGCAAATTTTTGGAAGAATTTGAGAAGGATGGGTGTTAGCTCTTCTCTAAATGTTTGGTAGAATTCACCTGTGAAGCCATCTTGTCCTGGACTTTCGTTTGTTGGAAGCTTTTTTTTTTTTTTTTTTTTTGCGTTACACGGGCCTCTCACTGCTGTGGCCTCTCCCGTTGTGGAGCACAGGCTCCAGACCTGCAGGCTCAGTGGCCATGGCTCATTGGCCTAGCCGCTCCGTGGCATGTGGAATCTTCCCAGACCAGGACACGAGCCCGTGTCTCCTGCATCGGCAGGCGGACTTTCAACCACTGCGCCACCAGGAAAGCCCTGCTGGAAGATTTTTAATCACAGTTTCAATTTCATTACTTGTGATTGATCTGTTCATATTTTCTGTTTCTTCCTGGTTCAGTCTTGGAAGGTTATGCCTTTCTAAGAATTTGTCCATTTCTTCCAGGTTGTGCATTTTATTGGCATAGAGTTGCTTGTACTAGCCTCTTAGGAAGCTTTGTATTTCTGCGGTGTCTGTTGTAACTTCTCCTTTTTCATTTCTAATTTTATTTACTTGAGTCCTCTCCCTGTTTTTCTTGATGAGTCTCGCTAAAAGCTACCAGCTTTTAGTTTTATTGATCTTTGCTATTGTTTTCTTTGTTTCTATTTCACTTATTTCTGCTCTGATCTTTGTGATTTCTTTCCTTCTGCTAACTTCGGGTTTTGTTTGTTGTTCTTTCTCTAGTTCCTTTAGGTGTAAGGTTAGATTGTTTACTTGAGAATTTTCTTGTTTCTTGAGGTAGGCTTGTATAGCTATAAACTTCCCTCTTAGAACTGCTTTTGCTGCATCCCATAGGGTTTGGATTGTCATGTTTTCATTGTCATTTGTTTCTAGGAATTTCTTGATTTTCTCTTTGATTTCTTCAGTGATCTCTTGGTTGCTTAGTAATGTATTGTTTAGCCTCCATGTGTTTGTGTTTTTTACGTTTTTTTCCCTGTAATTCATTTCTAGTCTCATAGCATTGTGGTCAGAAAAGATGCTTGATATGATTTCAATTTTCTTAAATTTACTGAGGCTTGATTTGTGACCCAAGATGTGATCTATCCTGGAGAATGTTCCGTGTGCACTTGAGAAGAAAGTGTAATCTGCTGTTTTTGGATGCAATGTCCTATAAATATCAGTCAAATCTATCTGGTCTATTGTGTCATTTAACGCTTGTGTTTCTTTATTAATTTTCTGTTTGTATGATCTGTCCATTGGTGTAAGTGAGGTGTTAAAGTCCCCCACTATTATTGTGTTACTGTTGATTTCCTCTTTTATAGCTGTTAGCAGTTGCCTTATGTATTGAGGTGCTCCTTTGTTGAGTGCATATATATTTATAATTGTTATATCCTCTTCTTGGATTGATCCCTTGATCATTATTGTAGTGTCCATCCTTGTCTCTTGTAACATTCTTTATTTTAAAGTCTATTTTATCTGATATGAGTATTGCTACTCCAGCTTTCTTTTGATTTCCATTTGCATGGAATATCTTTTTCCATCCCCTCACTTTCAGTCTGAATGTGTCCCTAGGTCTGAAGTGGGTCTCTTTTAGACAGCATATATATGGGTCTTGTTTTGTATCCACTGGCAAGCCTGTGTCTTTTGGTTGGAGCATTTAATCCATTCACGTTTAAGGTAATTATCTATATGTATGTTCCTATGACCATTTTCTTAACTGTATTGGGTTTGTTTTTGTGGATCCTTTTCTTGTCTTGTGTTTCTCACTTAGAGAAGTTCTTTCCGCATTTGTTGTAGAGCTGGTTTGGTGGTGCTGAATTCTCTTAGCTTTTGCTTGTCTGTAAAGCTTTTGACTTCTGCATCGAATCTGAATGAGATCCTTGCCGGGTAGAGTGATCTTGGTGTAGGTTCTTCCCTTTCATCACTTTAAGTATATCATGCCACTCCCTTCTGGCTTGTAGAGTTTCTGCTGAGAAATCAGCTGTTAACCTTATGGGAGTTCCCTTGCATATTATTTGTCATTTTTCCCTTGCTGCTTTCAATAATTTTTCTTTGTCTTTAATTTTTGCCAGTTTGATTACTACGTGTCTCGGCGTGTTTCTCCTTGGGTTTATCCTGTATGGGACTCGCTGCACTTCCTGGACTTGGGTGGCTATTTCCTCTCCCGTGTTAGGGACGTTTTCGACTGTATTCTCTTTAAATATTTTCTCAGGTCCTTTCTCTCTCTCTTCTCCTTCTGGCACCCCTATATTGCGAATATTGTTGTGCTTAATGTTGTCCCAGAGGTCTCTTAGGCTGTCTTCATTTCTTTTCATTCTTTTATCTTTATCTGTTCTGCGGCAGTGAATTCCACCATTCTGTCTTCCAGGTCACTTATCCGTTCTTCTGCCTCAGTTATTCTGCTATTGATTCCTTCTAGTGTAGTTTTCATTTCAATTATTGTATTGTTCATCTCTGTTTGTTTGTTCTTTAATTCTTCTAGGTCTTTGTTCAACATTTCTTGCATCTTCTCGATCTCTGCCTCCATTCTTTTTCTGAGGTCCTGGATCATCTTCACTATCATTATTCTGAATTCTTTTTCTGGAAGGTTGCCTATCTCCACTTCATTTAGTTGTTTTTCTGGGGTTTTATCTTGTTCCTTCATCTGGTACATAGCCTTCTGCCTTTTCATCTTGTCTATCTTTCTGTGAATGTGGTTTTTGTTCCACAGGCTGCAGGATTGTAGTTCTTGCTTCTGCTGTCTGCCCTCTGGTGGATGAGGCTATCTAAGAGGCTTGTGTAAGTTTCCTGATGGGAGGGATTGGTGATGGGTAGAGCTGACTGTTGCTCTGGTGGGCAGAGCTCAGTAAAAGTTTAATCTGCTTGACTGTTGATGGGTGGGGCTGGGTTCCCTCCCTGTTGATTGTTTTTCCTGAGGCACCCCAACACTGGAGCCTACCTGGGCTCTTTGGTGGGGCTAATGACAGACTCTGGGCAGGCTCACGCCAAGGAGTACTTCCCAGAACTTTTGCTGCCAGTGTCCTTGTCCCTGCGGTGAGCCACAGCCACACAGCCACCCCCCGCCTCTGTAGGAGACCCTCCAGCTCTAGCAGGTAGGTCTGGTTCAGTCTCCCCTGGGGTCACTGCTCCGTCCCCTGGGTCCCCTTGCGCACACTACTTTGTGTGTGCCCTCCAAGGGTGGAATCTCTGTTTCCCCCTGTCCTGTCAAAGTCCTGCAGTCAATTCCCACTAGGCTTGAAAGTCTGATTCTCTAGGAATTCCTCCTCCCATTGCCGGACCCCCAGGTTGGGAATCCTGACATTGGGCTCACAACCTTCACTCCAGTGGGTGGACTTCTCTGGTATAAGTGTTCTCCAGTCTGTGAGTCACCTACCCAGCAGTTATGGGATTTGATTTTACTGTGATTGCGCCCCTCCTACCATCTCATTGTGGCTTCTCCTTTGTCTTTGGATGTGGGGTATCTTTTTTGTTGAGTTCCAATGTCTTCCTGTCGATGATTATCCAGCAGCTAGTTGTGATTCTGGTGTTCTCGCAAGAGGGAGTGAGAGCACGTCCTTCTACTCCGCCATCTTGGTTCTGTCTCCATATTTATGATTTTAACAGATATATTTAAAGCTCTGAGTCAGGGCGTTTATATAACATAACCATTAAAATCATGGAAGATACGATAAGTTACAATACAATAAGTTATTTGGCCAGTAAAGCGTTAGTTATTAAAGCATCTAAGTCGGGATGAAGAAAGTAGAAAATATAATGGACAATTACATAAAACCAGAACCAAAGAGTGATTAAATAATCACTAAAGTAGCCAAAACTTGAAATCCATTGATTTTACAATTAGCAGCAGATAGAGGAAGCAAGCCTTTCTGCAGTCCTGGCTTGGACAGGCACATCATGATTATACTGGTAATCGGTTCCCTGGCTTACAAATTCTGCACAGATGACTTGCTTTATACATTGCATTTCTATTTAATCAGACATGCCTACCTTTGTTTCATTTTCTGTGAAATAGGAAATCAAGGAGAAACTGGATTCCAGTCACAAGCGAGATATAGAGGGCATGGGAGTCCCAGAAATCAAGTACGGAGACTCTGTCTGCTTTGTCCAACATATAGCCAGTGGTCTCTGGGTGACCTACAAAGCACAAGATGCCAAGACATCCCGCCTGGGACCTCTGAAAAGAAAGGTGAGGGGTTAGAAAGGCTGGAAGCAACTAGGCAAGAGAAGTGATTGTGAGAATCAGGTGAACATGATGTATGTTTACTTCTTACTATTCTTACTATTCTGAAGAGTGATTTCTGTGACAGATTGTGTAGCCTAATGTGGTTACTCTGACCTCATGTTCAGTGGGGAAAAAAAAGAGCTACATAGATGACAAATCTGTGAGGAGAGGGTAGAATATGTTCCATGTGCTCTAAAACCTGAACTAAAGGACTTTTGGTGGTATGCTGTTTTGGGAGTATCCACATCATTGCGCCTTTTATTTAAGTGGATACTTGAGTTATTATGCAGTTTTCATAATATACGGACTAAATAGAATCTCCACAAAGAAAAAGGCAGATAGCATGATAACAAGCGCACAGGAACCAACGTGCAGAAATAGGAGATACCTATTTAGGAATGATACTGTATTCCCAGAGAATGAATGCAGATCTGAGTGGTCTGTCACAGCCTGCTACAGTGGGAAATCTGGCTTGGATACATACAACATCTTTTTTCCAGAAAGTCAATTGCCATAATAGGGTTTCTTTTGATAGGAACCAGAAAATAGATGCTCCAGGCATGATAATTTTTTTTTTTTTGAAAACCCTTAACAAAACATGGGTTTGGGTAGCCAAGGAGTCCCATAATAAGGTTCTAGGAAGCACTGTACACTGTGTTTTCTATATGTCAGCCTAATGGGAGGTGATGAAAAGTTTCCCAGAATGCTGGTTATTGTAAGAAAGGAGGTTGGGAGGAAACCATAAAGTAATAAATAGCTTATTTTTGTATAAAGTAAAATGTACCAGGAAAATATCCAGAAAGGGAAAATAAAATTACAAAGAGGAGGTAGAAAATAGAATAAGTAAGAGGCCACAAAGACTAGCTTGTATGAACCCAGCCCTTCCTCTGCCAACAATTATAAAGGCTGGATTAAACACAGAAACAAACCGTTTGAAGGCTTCCACAAGCAAGGCACCCAGGACATGGGTACTAAAGATCCCAAATAGAATGTAAGTGCACTAAGGTGAGTTCCTCCTTTGTCACCACTTTCCCCTCAGCATTTTTCTGAGTTGCAGCACAAGGAGTGGGGTCTTATGTTAGTTTCACCGGGCTGGGGAGACATATTTGTGATAAGGTCAGTCGAGGTTTCTGGGACTTGAGGGGCCACATTCCCCAGTGGAGGAAACTATAGAAACATGAACCTGAAATTCTATATGCAGTTTCCCCTAGCATCTTAAGCTGACTGTGGATAGAGTATGAGGCTAAGATAGCGAACAGAAGGTGCCAGCTATGGTGGAGAAGAGCAAAGCAGAGATGTGGACAGTATGACAGTACTAGGAGACATAGTCCATAGTCGAAGTCCCTCAAGCTGGAATGGCCCCTGAAAATACAGTAGGTTTTACAGTAGCTGCATCCCCAAAAGGGCTCTAACCCAGGAGTAAGGGCTGCACCCTGGAAATAAGGGCAAATTGAAAATCGATGCCAAAGGCCCATCATCTACCCTAACAGCCAATGAGAAGAAAATTAAATCCTCTAAAGAGTATGATAATATCATCTAGAGTTTCCACAGTTTTTCATACCTACTAAGATAAGAATGACATTTAAGAAAGTAGAATTTGTGGATCTTGGCTGTGATTCTGTGTGGGTGGGGACACAGTTGAAGGACCCTGTCAACTAGGAGAGATCCCAGTTTACGGTGTTGATTTATTGTGCCTACCCCTGACTTTTTCATCTGGCCATACTCCAGAGGTCCATTTAATTGCTGAAATGTGCATGTGGATTTGGGAGATGCTTCCAGAAACTCTCTCTAAATGGTGCCATGATGCTCAGCCCTTCATAGGGCTGCCCGGCTCCATTTCGCGAGGAGCCAGTTAAGTTCCCCTCTATAAATACAAAGAATGTCCAATCTGTGTTAAGCATTTTATGAAACAAAATGGGAATTCAGAAAAACCAATCGGAAACAGACACAGTGAAAAACCTGACGAATGATACTTCACCTTAAAGGAAGTACCTTCTTTCCATCTTGGGCTTCTGCTCTCGGGTTACGGAATTCCTCCGAGAGAAAAAGGACCTTAGGAAGGACCTGAGCTGCCACGATCAATAGGATACATAATAACAACATTCTAACAGCTGCATTTCCCCCATTTCTCATTACTTTCTTGTTTGGTTGGCTGGTTTGAATGTGTTATCTGAACAAGCAAAACCTAAGGTCTTTAGGGACTGACCCAAAAGCTGGGACTGAGGCCAGAGGTCTTTTTTCGAAAATGAACATAAACTTGTACAAGCCAGCATTCTACTTCCTGGGTGAATTCATTAAATCAGGATATGCTTTCAGAAGAATAAAAATAAGGAAGAGATTTTCACGTGGAAAGGAAAATAAGTTGTTTCTTTGTGCTAAAAATGAGATAACAAAAATCCTTATTCTCAGGATATTTTTAGAGCCACATATTTCATTGTCATAGAGACCGACTGACCCCCATCCCCCTTCCCCAGGACCTACAAATGGCCTCCTCTCACTTACTCACCATCCAGAGGAAACCATGCCAGGAACTTGAATCAGGATTTGGCCCTGACTTGAACCACAGTCAAACCATCCCAGTTAATAACAGTATATATTTGGCCCTTCTAGAGAAAAAAAAACAGCTGACCTCCACGCCAAAAGATGCCAGCCCCACCCAAAAATTCTATCATGATGTCACTGGTGAGCAATAAGTATACTAGCTTCCAGACAACTGATCTGAGATCAGTAATATATCTCCCCTTATAACAGATATGCATCGAGTACATTTTATATTCTAGGAAACATGCTAAATGACTTACATGTAAATCATCGAATCCTCTAAACAACCCTCTAAATAACACCTGCAGATGGTGAAGTCAAAGCAGAGGTTTGCCCAAGGTCACACAGCGGGGATGTGGCCTAGCAGGATTAGAACTCAGGTCAGCTGATACCCAGGCCCAGGCTTTCAAACCCCCTCTCTAGCCTCCATGAGAAGCCAACTACCATCTCGAGCCGCTTCCCCAGTTCTACAGTCAGCTAACTCGGTGTAGTTGTCACTCAGGAGAGCAAGCCATGCCTGATCCCAGTAGAGGGTTTTATTTTAACTTGTCTTTCTTCTTTCTTGGTTTATCTCTGGAGGAAAAGGCTCTGAACAAAGTGATTTTTCTCATCTCCAAGGATAAGGTTTTGTGTTCATTTTAAGAGAAAAATCTATCATAAAATACGTTTTCACCCTTTCAAATTGGCCATCTAGACCCAAGGAATTTATTGTAACTCACATCACAGTGGCACATGAAGTTTCATTTTCATCAAAGCACCGTGTCTCAGGAATGAGTCATAGGTCAGCAATAGGGAGTATGGGGAAAATAACTTTGTTAATGTCCCACTTTCAAAATGGGCCTGTGGGGAACTTGACTGGGGAGAAGGAGTACAAGGGATGAGGGAAATACTGCCAGAAACGTTGACTCTCCAGCTGTGTAACCTGGAACTGGTGTCCTTGGCTCTGGGGTAGGTCATACTCCATCAGGAAGGCCACATGGATGACGGGTTAACACTGCAGAGATGCCAGCATGAGGAGTCCCAGGCTGCCCGGATCATCCGGAACACGACCGCTTTATTCAGCCAGTTTGTGAGGTAGGTGAGCTCCTTCCCTTTCTCTGCTCGTCAGTTTCTATTTTGTGGCCATCCAATCCCACCAACCATCCCCTGTTAATACTATGAATTTTCAGGAAATAAGTATGCACCAGCAAAGAGTTTTGCCAGAAAGAGCTTGGGATTGAAACTTATTTCCCAGTAGGTAAGCTCCTCCCAGCTTCACTCTTGGCCCAACAGATGCCCAAGACGCATTAGTTATTCAGGTTGGTGTCACACACACCCAAGGTCTTCTCATGAAAATTAAGTGGAAAGATCTGGAGTGCTTTAAGTCCCATTTGTATTAGTGCGTGAAGCGGGGAGGAGAGAGGAGTAATGGATCCACACCCTCTGTGCTATTTAGAAAGGCTTTTCTACATCATTCAGAATTGTTGCTGTGGTTTGGTTCCAAGGAGATTTACGTGGAAGGCTCGGGTTAGCCACCTATGGCTGGGACTTAAATGGGGGAAAGTAACTTAGCCTGCTTGGATCATAATTCCTCCAGCCTCAACAGTGCTGCCCAAACAGAACTCTGTGGATTATGTTCACCAGTTACCACGAGGAAGGGGTTCTGTTGTAAACAGTGCAGTGTTGCAAGCCATCCTTCTCTCATAGGAAAATTTCTAAAGCCTAGAGGGTTTCAATTGTGTGTGTGAATTTGCATGAAATGAGAAAAAATTTTTATACTTGTATTTTCCTTCCTGTTGAACCACTGTGATCCAAGGGATGTGTGTGTGTTAGGATACAGGCTAAGCTGCCACTGTGGTTCAGAATAAACTTTTATTTCTTTTTCAAGTAATAATATAGGGGAGGCAGGTGGTTTGGGGAAAACAGACCATGCCGCTACTGGGGCTCAGTTTTCTTCTTTGAGATCTCCTACAGGTTCTTAAAGTATGTCCCTGGACCAGCCCAGCAGCATCACCTGGGAACTTGTTAAAAATACAAATTCTTGGGTTTTACCCCCGACAGACCTACTGAATCAGACACCTAGGAGTGGTACCTCAGAAAAACTGAGTTTTAATGGGCCCTGCAGTTAATGCTGAGGCTTGCTAAAGTTTACAAACCACTGCCCTGGAGTAAAGGTCTTAACCTTGGCCAGATGTTAGATTCATCTGGGAAGCTTTTAACACCCTGATGCCCAGGTGGCATCTCCAAACAATTGCATCAGAGTCTCTGGGGTGGGATCCAAACACCAGCTTTTTATTAGCACTCCCCAGAAAATTCTTATATTCAGCCACAGTTGAGAACCAACTGTGCTGGTATGTATACTTCATCCGCGTGATTAAAAATAGCTTACTGGGGCTTCCCTGGTGGCACAGTGGTTGAGAATCTGCCTGCCAATGCAGCGGACATGGGTTCGAGCCCTGGTCTGGGAAGATCCCACATGCCGCGGAGCAACTGGGCCCGTGAGCCACAATTACTGAGCCTGCGTGTCTGGAGCCTGTGCTCCGCAAGAGAGGCCGCGATAGTGAGAGGCCCGCGCACCGCAATGAAGAGTGGCCCCCGCTTGCCACAACTAGAGAAAGCCCTCGCACAGAAACGAAGACCCAACACAGCCATAAATTAATTAATTAATTAATTTAAAAAAGAGCTTACTAATACCATGTCTGAGGTCCATCCTGAAAAGATTGGAAGACAGAGGAAGTAGAGTGCAAACCATTTCTTTTTTTAAAAAATATAACCCAGAATTAGATCACCTTATCTTGCATTCTATTGGCTAACAGTAGTAACATGGCCACATCTAGCTGAAGGAAGGCTGAGAAATATCACCTCTGGTTGGTTGGCTGTGTACAACTCAGGGGTCCTGATACTAAATTGAAGGCAAGTAGACAATAGGGGTATTCCTGCTACAGGGTGGGACTGAGACCTGCAAATCAATGATCTTTTGTCTGCTTTTGGCTCTACCACTGGTTTTCTGTGAACCTTGAGCAAAATATTTCCTCCTTTTTATTCTGCATTACATCCAGACTGTTCTCCTTCTTCAAAGAAAGAGCCTAAGAACGAATGGCTTGGTATGGGCAGAAAAAATTAGCTGCATGTACACATGAAATTTTCATATAGTCTGGGCTATGACCACAACCATCACCATAGGGAGTGGATGGTTTTATTAATGTGACCCTCAATTCTCTCAACCTCTGTCCTTATATCTTTCTTAAGTCAGGGGCCCCTACCTCACACATATACAAAAATTAATTCAAAATGCATTAAAGACCTAATTGTAAGACCTTAAACTATAAAACCTGGAGTAGAAAACATAGGCTCAAATCAGCATGACCTTGAATTAGGCAATAGTTTCTTCAATATGGTACCGAAAACAAAACCTACAGAAGAAAACGTAGATAGATTGGACTTTATCCGAATTAAAAGCTTTTTTGCTGTGAAGGGCACCATTAAGAAAGTGTAAAAACAACCCATGATATGGCAGAGAATATTTGTGAATCATAGATCTGATAAGGGATTTGTATCTAGAATAAAGAACACTCACAACTCAGCATTAAGAAGACAAATGGAACCAATTTAAAAATGGGTGAAGGATCTAAATAGACATTTCTCCAAAGAGGATATATAAATGGCCAATAAGCACATGAAAAGATGTTCAATACCATCAGCTATCAGAAAAATGCAAATCAGAACCACAGTGATATAACACTTTATTCTCAATAGGATGAGATGGCTATAATCAAAAAGACTGTCAATTAGAAGTGTGGGATAGGATGTGGAGAAATTGGAACATTCATACCCTGCTGGTGGGAATGTAAAATGTTGCAGCCACTTTGGAATACAGTCCGGGAATTCCTCAGAATGTTAAACATAGAGTTACCGTATGACTCAACAGTTTCATTCCTAGGTATTCGCCCAAGAGATATGAAACATGCGCACACACAAAAACTTGTATACGAATGTTCAAAGCAGCATTACTCATAGTAGCCCAAAAGTGGAAACAACCTAAACATCTATCAGGTGATGAATGCATACATAAAAGGTGCTATATCCGTACAATGGAATATTATATGTCCGTAAAAAGGAATGAAGTACTGATATACACTACAACATAAATGAACCTTCAAAACATGATGCTCCGTGAAAGAAGCCAGTCACAAAAGAACACATATTGTATTATTGCATTTATATGAAATATCCAGAAGAGGCAAATCTGTAGAGACAGAAAATAGATCTGTGGTTGCCTAGGGCTGGGGTGGCAGCAGGTGAAAAGAGGAGTGACTACTAATGGGTGTGGGATTTGGGGGAAAGCTGAGGAAAAATTCTAAAGTTGATTTAGGTGATTATTGCACAACTCTGTAAATATACTAAAAACTAGTAAACTATTAAACTGTACCCTTTAAATAGATGACTGTATGATATGTGAATTATATTTCAATAAAGCTGTTATTTTTAAAAATTCAGTGCAAGTTACACGCCAAGCAATCGGAAAATTATTTTTAAACAGCTTTATTGGCTTATAATTTACATATCATAAAATTCATCCTTTTAAGTGCACAACTCAGTGAATTTTAATAAATTTATG